>NC_133615.1:29975827-30714725 GCF_964106895.1 Numenius arquata | reverse complement strand
TAATTGCAACTGATGAGAATATATATTTCCCAGTGGGGAGGTACACAGCAAAAAAAATGGTTTTCTCTGCTTCTGAGCTTCTAGTACTTAGTAGAATCAATGCAGACAGAGCTCCTGTTAAAGCATGTGACCACCCAGGTTTCTGGCTATGGGATATGTGCAGGGATATTCCTGGAGATGGAGGATGATAGCAAGTAAGCAAGTCTGTAGGTGGTGTGACCAGGTGGATGAACTGGCTGGTGTCTGAGCTGCAGGAGGAGGTGGATGGACTAAGGAGCATCTGAGAAGGAGATAACTAATGGAGCTGTGCTCTGCCATCTCTGTTAACACACAAGCCAATGCAGCATGGCCACTACTGAGGTAGGTCCATGTCCCTCAAACCGGGACAGTCCAGGATCTGTTTTGTGCCAGGAGTAAAGCAGCGTTACAAGGGATAGGGAGGGGTTGAAGCAAGTTACTGCACAGAGCTGTAAGAGAAACCCCTCCTTACCCTCTCAGATAACTTTACAGAACAGGTATGAGGCTCTGGGTATAGTAGACAAAGGACAGGATGAGATAGAAGAGGAGGAACCTATGCAAGTACTCTCACCAAGGTCAGACCAACCAACACCTCGCAACAAGACCTGCATTAAGACCAGCGCTGAAAAGAAACAGCAGTGAGTTATGGTCATAGGTGACTCCCTGCTTAGCAGAACAGAGGATCCATTTGCAGACCGGACCTTCTTTTCGGGGAAGTTTGCTGCCTCCCTGGGGCCCAAATCAGGGATGTCACCAGATGACTGACAAGCTTACTAAAGCCTTACCCACTCCTGCTCTTTCATGTGGGTACTAATGATGTTGCAACAACTAGTCCAAGGTCAATCAAAGGGATTTCAGGGCCCTGGGAAGGGTGCTAAAAGATGCAAGAGCACAGGTAGTGTTTTCCTCAATCCTCCTAGTAATGGAGAGAGACTTCGGAAGAAACAGGCATGCCCAAAGACATCAATACCTGGGTCCAGGACTGGTGTCTCTGCCAGAACTTTGGGTTTTTATAACCACTGAAGAGTCTTTGAAACACAAGGTATGCTGGGACCTGATGGCATCCACTGTGGCAATCGACGACACGGACTCCGCCGGAGGGTAAAGCGAAGACGTTTATTAGCATCACAAAGCTCTTTATGTATCTTTCAACACACAGCTAGTATTATTCCATTCCCTAGTCTCACAAACACATCGGTACTTTCCCAGTCCTACTACCTTATCATAGTTTTCACAACATGTTCCATATATGGTATACACAAAGACAGCACGCGGATGTCGCCTGCTTGTCCCTCTCAGGAGCTGTGTACTGGCTGCTCCGTTTACTCTTCCCATGGTTTTCTGCCCATCAGTGCGAGGATGTCATCAGTGCTGTTCCCCAGGTCTGCGTCCACAGCTGCTTCTTCCTCCACAATCCACCTGTCCTGATGGGGGAAATGCATCTTTACTCATAAGCTGGCAGGACTGAGTGAGAGGGATTTAAACTAGAACTGGTGAGAGAAGGGGATACCATCAGGAGAGTCGAAGGTAAACCAAGAGTTGGCATGGTGTCCCCTGAGGATGTCAATGCTAATGGCAGCATTTGTGCTGCTCCAGGGAGCACTGAGTCCTTAGGAGCACATCTGAAAAGCTTGTACACCAACACACGCAGTACTGAGAAAAAAACAGGATGAACTGGAAGCCTTGGTCTGTTCCCAGAGATACGATGTCATTAGCATTAGTGAGACTTGGTAGAAGGAGTCCCATGACTGGAGTACTGGGAGGGAGGACTACAGGCTGTTCAGGACGGATAGGCAGGGCAGGCGAGATGAAGGAATTTCACTGAAGGTAAGGGAGAGGTTTGACTGCACAGGCCTTACAGTTAGCGATGATCTGGTTGAGAGCCTCTGGGTGAGGATTAGGGGACAGAAAACAAAGCAGATGTCGTAGTGGGTGTCTACTATTAATCACGCAGCCAGGATGATAGCACTGATGAGTTATTCTATAGGCAATTAAGAGAAATCTCTGGATCAATAGTCCTTGTCCTTATGGGAGACTTCAACTTCCCAGACATCAACTGGAAATACCATACTGCTGTGAGGAGCAAGTCTGGGAAATTCCTGAAGTTTGTGGAAGATAATTTCTTGTCACAAGTACTCAGTGACCCAACTAGGAAAGATGCCCTCCTAGACTTGGTGGATTGTGGCTGTCTTGACCACAGTGATTGTGAAATGGTTGAGTTTAAAATTTTCAGTGTAATGAGGAAAAAAAGGTCAGCAGAGTTGCTACCCTGGATTCCTGAAGAGCAAACTTTTAAGCTATTGAGGGAGCTATTTAGTAAAGTACCCTGGGAATCTGCTTTTGAGGCCTTAGGGGTCAATGAGTGCTGGTCAGTTTTTAAGAACCACCTTTTAAAAGCAAAGGAGCAGGCAATACCACCATGTCTGTCGGAAGCCACAGAATCACAGAATGATAAGGGTTGGAAGGGACCTCTGGAGATCATCTAGTCCAACCCCCCTGCCAAAGCACGTCCACCTAGAGCAGGTTGCACAGGAACGCATCCAGGTGGGTTTTGAATGTCTCCAGAGACGGAGACTCCACCACCTCTCCGAGCAGCATGTTCCAGTGCTCTGTCACCTTCAAAATAAAGAAGTTCCTCCTCCTGTTTAGATGGAACTTCCTATGTTCAAGTTTGTGCCTGTAACCTCTTGTCCTATCCCTGGGCATCACTGAAAAAAGACCGGCCCCATCCTCCTGACACCCACCCTTTAAGTATTTATAAGCATTGATCAGATCCCCCTTCAGTCTTCTCTTCTCCAGACTAAAAAGACCCAAGTCCCTCAGCCTTTCCTCATAAGACAGATGTTCTAATCATCTTTGTAGCCCTTTGCTGTACCCTCTCCAGCAGTTCCCTGTCCTTCTTGAACTGGGGGGCCCAGAACTGGACACAGTACTCCAGATGGGGCCTCACCAGGGCAGAGTACAGGGGGAGGATAACCTCCCTCGACCTGCTTGCCATGTTCTTCCTGATGCACCCCAGGATGCCACTGGCCTTCTTGGCCACAAGAGCACATTGCTGGGTCATGGTCATCCTGTTGTCCACCAGGACTCACAGGCCTTTTTCCTCAGAGCTACCCTCCAGCAGGTCAGCCCCCAACCTGTACTGGTGCAGGGGGTTATTCCTCCCCAGGTGCAGCACCCTACACTTGCCCTTGTTGAACTTCATTAGGTTCCTCTCTGCCCAACTCTCCAGCCTGTCCAGGTCTCGCTGTATGGCGGCACAGCCTTCTGGTGTGTCAGCCACCCCTCCCAGTTTTGTTTCATCAGCAAACTTGCTGAAGGTACACTCTATCCCTTCATCCAGGTCATTGATGAATATGTTGAAGAGGACTGGACCCAGTACTGACCCCTGGGGAACACCACTTGATACAGACCTCCAACTAGATTCTGTACCACTAATCACGACCCTCTGAGCTCTGTCTTTCAGCCAGTTTTCAATCCACCCCACTGTCCATTCTTCTAATCCACACTTCCTAAGCTTACCTATGAGGATGCTGTGGGAGATGGTGTCGAAAGCCTTGCTGAAGTCAAAGTAGACGATATCCACTGCCCTCCCTCCCCTTGTCTATCTATCCAGTCATGCCATCATAGAAGGCTATCAGATTAGTCAGACATGATTTTCCCTTGGTGAATCCATATTGACTACTTCTGATAGCTACTACTACTTCTGAGCTAGCAGATAGGGGCAGGGAACAGACTGAAGCCCCCATAATCCAAAGGGAGGTGGTGAGGGACCTGCTCCAACACCTGGATATAGACAAGTCTATGGGGCCAGATGGAATCCACCTGAGGGTACTGAGGGAGCTGGTGGAAGTGCTTGCAGAGCCACTTTCCATCATTTACCAGCAGTCCTGGCAAACTGGGGAGGTCCCAGCTGACTGCCGTCTAGTAAATGTGACACCCATCCACAAGAAGGGCCGGAAGGATGATCCAGGGAACTACAGGCCTGTCAGTCTGACCTCGGTGCCTGGGAAGGTCATGGAACAGATCATCCAGAGTGCCATTATGTGGCGCATGAAGGATGCCCAGTTGATCAGGCCCAGCCAGCACGGGTTCATGACAGGCAGATCCTGCTTGAGAAACCTGATCTCCTGCTATGACAGTGACCTGCTTGGTGGATGAGGGAAAGGCTGTGGATGTTGTTTACCTGGACTTTAGTAAAGCCTTTGATACAGTCTCCCACAGTATCCTCCTGGAGAAACTGGCTGCCCATGGTTTGGATGGGAGTACTCTCCGCAGGGTTAAAAACTGGCTGGAGAGCCGGGCCCAGAGAGTGGTGGTGAATGGAGTTAAATCCAGTTGGCGGCCAGTCACAAGTGGTGTCCCCTAGGGCTCGGTATTGGGGCTGGTTCTCTTTAATATTTTTTATCAATGATCTGGACGAGGGGATTGAGTGCACCCTCAGTAAGTTTGCAGATGACACCAAGTTAGGTGGGAGTGTCGACCTGCTTGTGGGTAGAAAGGTTTTGCAGAGAGATCTGGACAGGCTGGATCGATAGGCCGAGGCCAATGGGATGATGTTCAACAAGGCCAAGTGCCGGGTCCTGCACTTGGGTCACAACAGCCCCATGCAGTGATACAAGCTTGGGGCAGAGTGGCTGGAGAGCTGCCTGGCAGAAAAGGACCTGGGGATGTTGGTCGACTGTCAGCTGAACATGAGCCAGCAGTGTGCTCAGGTGGCCAAGAAGGCCAACAGCATCCTGGCCTGTATCAGGAACAGTGTGGTGAGTAGGACTCGAGAGGTGATCGTCCCCCTGTACTTGGCACTGGTGAGGCCCCACCTTGAGTACTGTGTCCAGTTTTGGGCCCCTTACCACAAAAAAGACATTGAGGTGCTGGGGCAGGTCCAGAGAAGGGCAATGAAGCTGGTGAGGGGTCTGGAGAACAAGTCTTATGAGGAGAGGCTGAGGGAGCTGGGATTGTTCAGCCTAGAGAAAAGGAGGCTGAGGGGAGACTTTATCGCTCTCTACAACTACCTGAAAGGAGGTTGTAGAGAGGCAGGGCTCAGTCTCTTCTCCCAAGTCACAGGCAATAGGACAAGAGGAAATGGCCTCAAGTTGTGCCAGGGGAGGTTCAGATTGGATATTAGGAAAACCTTTTACACTGAAAGGGTTATTAAGCATTGGAATGGACTGCCCAGGGAAGTGGTTGAGGCACCATCCCTGGAGATATTTAAAAGATGGGTTGACATAGTGCTTAGTGACATGGTTTAGTGATGGTTTTAGTTAGGTTGATGGTTGAACTAGATGATCTTAAAGGTCCCTTCCAACCTAGACCATTCTATGATTCTATGATAGCTTTCTTTTCCTCCACGTGCTTTGAGAATGAGCCATTCCATCACCTTTCCAGGAATGGAGGTGAGGCTGACCGGCCTGTATTTTCCTGGGTCTTCCTTCTTGCCATTTTGAAGACTGGAGTGACAATGCCTTTCCTCCAGTCCTCAGGCACCTTGCCTGTTCTCCAAGACCTTTCAAAGATCATGGAGTGCAGCCCAGCAATAACTTATGTTAGCTCCCTCAGCACTCACAGGTGCATCCCATAAGGACTTGTGGATATCCAGTTTAATTAACTGTTCTCTAACTTGACCTTCCTCCACCAAGGGGAAGTCTTCCTTTATCCAGGCTTTCTCTGTTACCTCCAAAGTGTGGGACTCCTGAGGGCTGGCCTGAGCAGTAAAGACTGAAGCAAAGGCGGCATTCAGCAACTCCGCCTTCTCTGCATCCTCTGTCACCATGGCACCCATCTCATTCAACAGCAGGCCCACATTTTCTCTAGTTTCCCTTTTGCCTCCAATATACTTGAAAAAACCCTTCCTGTTGACCTTGATGTCCCTTGCCAGGTTTAATTCCAAGGAGGCCTTGGCTTTCCTCGTTTCATCCCTGCATAATCTGACGGCATTCTTGTAATCTTCCCAAGCAGTCAGTCCCTTCTTCCACACACTGTAAACT
This sequence comes from Numenius arquata, assembly GCF_964106895.1. Classification (NCBI taxonomy): domain Eukaryota; kingdom Metazoa; phylum Chordata; class Aves; order Charadriiformes; family Scolopacidae; genus Numenius; species Numenius arquata. The sequence continues at coordinate 30,708,720 of NC_133615.1, read as the reverse complement.
TCCTTCTTCCACTTGAGCTTTTTCAGAAGCTCCCTGCTCAACCACGCAGGTCTCCTGTTTCCCTTGCCTGATTTCTTGCTCTTAGGGATACACCAGTCCTGAGCAATATTTGAATATCGTCCATCTCTCTTGAGCCCCCCTACCTTCCAGAGCCCTATCCCATGGGATTTCTCCAAGCAGTTTCTTGAAGGGGTTGAAGTTAGCCCTCCTGAAGTCCAAGGTTGCAATCCTACTGGTTCTTTTGCGCATACTACCCATGATCCTAAACTGTGTCTTTTCATGATCACTGCAGCCAAGGCTGCCCCCAACCTTAATGTCCTCCACCAGTCCCTCTTCGTTTATCAGTAATAGGTCCAGTAGTACACTTCTCCTTGTTGTCTCCTCCACCACCTGAGTCAAGAAGTTATCATCAATACACTGGAGGAACCTCCTGGACTGTACATGCCTGGCTGTGTAGCCTTCCCAGCAGATATCAGGGTGATTGAAGTCCCCCATGAGAACCAAGGCCTGTGATTGCGAGGCTACTTTCAGCTGTCTGTAGAAGGTCTCATCAGCTTCCCCATCTTGATCAGGTAGCCTGTAATAAACACCCTGGCGCAGCGAGCAGGGTGTATAATGGATGAACTATTGCAGAAACATGGTTGTAAACCCTCTCCCGCAGACAGGGAGAAGGCTAAGAGGTTGTGGAAAAGTAAGGAGAAAGTGGTGGAATGGGTAGAGCAGTGTAAGAAGGAACAAAAGAAAAAGGACGGAAAAGGTAAAGGTGTTCTGTGTACTGTTTTTGGAGCATGTTTAGTCTGTGAACAGGAGGCGGCACGGAAATCTGAGGCTGTTAGGAAAATGGGTGTAGCTAACTCAGAAGCAGACCGCTGACTAATTGTAGTAAAAAGCTCTGTGAATTGCAATTAGATCTTTTGTTGTCGAGTGCTCCGACCCCCTCTCCCACCCAAGTCAGGAACTTAATTATGTGTGCTGATCCTGATACTTGGGATGGGGACATCTGGGGTGACCCAGATGAGGAGCCTGAGGGGACAAGTAATATTGAAGTTCGACCCCTCATTAAAACGGAGGTGCAGTCAAATGATAGAAATAATTGGAGATATACTACAACACGTATCACCCCATGGTCCGGACCCGAGCTTGCCCAAATGCAAGAACAATTTTCACGCAAGCCAGGGGAAAGTGCAACTGAATATTTATGGAATGTTTCGCTAAAAGGAGGCGATCGTATCTTGCTGAGTGAGGAGGAAGCTAGAGGTTATTGGGGTTCTGGCGTATTTCTGGATAGGGGTCCAGTGGGGGATCAACCCTTAACACTTAGAGTTGCCCACTGGGCAGGGGGAATGGATTCTAGAGAGCAGGGCGAGCCACTAGCTATTAAAACTGCTGGGCTGTCTGCGCTAGCTGAATCCGTACAAAAGGCTGCCTGTATACAAGCCATGTATGAGCGTGGTGAGCAGGGCATTCCCCTTGCCGCTCCGGTAGATCCAGTCCACCTTAAACCACTGATTAGAGGTCTCCCTGATTCTGTGAAAATGTATGTGCAAAACCTAAAGGAAAAGATTGCACAGGCAATTGACCTGAATACTCGCAACTCCCTGGGGTCCTTTCCTTCTCCTGGAATCAGTTAGGAAAGGGACTCCTCCCCCTGAGGGAATTGCCCAAAAACCCACTGTCCAGAAATGGTACTCCTATTTGGAAGGTATTTGTCAGTTAGTTACCATTACTGAAGGGCCGATAAAAATATCTAAATTACAGAAGGATGTTAACGCAGACCTTTCTATGTTAGTCAAACCTAACAAACCATCACCTATTTTAGAAGCACCCCCTTTCACAGCTGAATCAGATCAATCAGGAGTATGGTTTACAGATGCTTCTGCAGTTCGCAAAACCCGGATTTGGCAATACACAGCGGTAGCTCTAGAGATAAAAACAGGAAAAACTGAGATTGAGAAAGGAGAGGGTAGTGCCCAAGTAGGGGAGCTACGGGCTGTGTTGTTAGCTGTGAAACATGGAGCTCAAACTATATATACCGACTCCTATGCAGTGTTCAAAGGGGCAACCGAATGGATCGGGCATTGGGAAACTAATGATTGGCAAGTCAATCGAGTGCCTGTGTGGAGAATAGAGGACTGGAAGCAGCTATTAGAAGTGGGAAAGGAAAAGGCACTGCGAATAGGCTGGGTAAAGGCACATGATAAAGCTATAACTGAGGTTGCCCACTGGAACAATAGAGTTGACTATCTCACCCGCATACATACATTAGAAGCGGATGAGAGTACAGATGCACAGGAGTGGGTAAGGTTAAGGGAATGGTTACATGAAAGGCGTGGCCACACTGGGAAAGCTGATCTGTATAAGGAATGTCAAGCCAGAGGGTGGCCTGCTACACTGGCAGACTGTGAAAGGACAATAACACACTGTCCACAGTGTTGCCTATGATTAAAAATGAATCATCCAAATCAGGCCCCACCTTTACATATTAGGGCAGGGAAAACACTCTGGCAAACTTGGCAAATTGATTATATTGGGCCACTTAAAGCGTCTAATCATTATAGATCACAGAATCACAGAATCCTCTTGGTTGGAAGGGACCTTTGAGATCATCGAGTCCAACCACAAAAAAAAAAAAAAAAGCCAACACCAAAATGAAAACCAAAACAACAAAAAAACCCCCACACAAAACAAACACCCACAACCACACACCACACCCACACACAAACAGACACAAACCAACAATCTCGGGCACTAGCGCATGCCCTGAAGTGCCATGTCTACACGTTTCTTAAATACCTCCAGGGATGGCGACTCCACCACCTCCCTGGGCAGGCAGCTCCAGTGCCTGACCACTCTCTCAGTAAAGGAATTCTTCCTAATATCTAATCTAAACCTCCCCTGCCGCAACTTCAGACCGTTTCCTCTGGTCCTGTCATTATTCCCTTGGGAGAAGAGGCCAACACCCACCTCTCTACAACCTCCTTTCAGGTAGTTGTAGAGGGCAATGAGGTCCCCCCTCAGCCTCCTCTTCTCCAAACTAAACATGCCCAGTTCCCTCAGCCTCTCCTCATATGACTGGTTCTCTAGACCCCTCACCAGCTTGGTGGCTCTCCTCTGGACACACTCCAGCACTTCAATGTCCTTCCTGTAGTGAGGGGCCCAGAACTGAACACAGTACTCAAGGTGAGGCCTCACCAGTGCCGAGTACAGAGGCACGATCACTTCCCTACTCCTGCTGGCCACACTATTCCTGATACAAGCCAGGATGCCCTTGGCCTTCTTGGCCACCTGGGCACACTGCTGGTTCATGTTAAGCCGGCTGTCCACCAACACCCCCAGGTCCTTTTCTGCTGGGCAGCTTTCCAGCCACTCTTCCCCAAGCCTGTAGCGTTGCTTGGGGTTGTTGTGACCAAAATGCAGGACCCGGCACTTGGCCTTATTAAACCTCAACTCATTGGCCTTGGCCCATCGATCCAACCTGTCCAGGTCCCTCTGTAGAGCCTTCTGACCCTCAAGCAGATCAACACTCCCACCTAGCTTGGTGTCATCTGCAAACTTACTGAGGGTGCACTCAATCCCCTTATCCAGATCATCAATAAAGATATTAAACAAGACTGGCCCCAAAACTGAGCCCTGAGGGACACCACTGGTGACCGGCCGCCAACTGGATTTCACCCCATTAATCACAACTCTCTGGGCACGGCCATCCAGCCAGTTTTTTACCCAGTGAAGAGTACACTTGTCTATGCCATGATTCGCCAGCTTCTCCAGGAGAACGCTGTGGGGGACGGTGTCAAAGGCCTTACCAAAGTCCAGGTAGACAACATCCACAGCCTTCCCCACATCCAGGCGGTGGGTCACATGGTCATAGAAAGAGATCAAGTTGGTTAAGCACGACCTCCCTTTCATAAACCCATGCTGGCTGGCCCTGATCCCTCGGCTGCCCTGCACTTGCCGTGAGAGCTCACTCAAGATGATCCTCTCCATGATCTTTCCCGGTACCGAGGTCAGACTGACAGGCCTATAGTTTCCCGGATCCTCCTTCCGGCCCTTCTTGTAGATGGGCGTCACATTGGCCACCCTCCAGTCATCTGGTACCTCTCCTGTTGACCAGGATTGTTGATAGATGATGGAGAGAGGCTTGGGGAGCTCTCCCGCCAGCTCCCTGAGTACTCTTGGGTGAATCCCATCTGGCCCCATAGATTTATGCGTGTCCAGGTGCATAAGCAAATCATTAACTACTTCCTCCTGGGTTACGGGGGGGTTGTTCTGCTCCCCATCCTTATCTTCCAGCCCAGGAGGCTGTACACCCTGGGGGTAGCTGGTCCGACTATTGAAGACAGAGGCAAAGAAGGCATTAAGTATCTCAGCCTTCTCCTCATCCTTGGTCGCAATGTTTCCCCCTGCATCCAGTAAGGGATGGAGATTCTCCCTGACTCTCTTTTTGTTGACGTATTTATAAAAACTCTTTTTGTTGTCCCTTATATTAATGGCCAGGTTCAGTTCCAGCTGGGTTTTTGCCTTCCTAATTTTTTCTCTGTATAACCTAACAAGATCTCTGTACTCCTCCTGAGTTGCCTGTCCCTTCATCCAAAGGTGGTAAACCTTCCTTTTTTCCCCTAAATCCCATCAAAAGCTCTTTGTTCATCCAGGTTGGCCATTTTCCCCTCCCTTTAATTTTGCGCCTCATAGGGAAAGCCTGCTCCTGGGCCTTTAAGATTTCCTTCTTGAAGAGCGTCCAGCCTTCCTGGACCCCTTTGCCCTGCAGGATTATCTCCCAAGGGACCCTCCCAACCAGGGCTCTGAACAGGCTAAAGTCCGCCCACCGGAAGTCCAAGGTGGAGGTTTTGCTAACCCCCTTCCTTACCTCACTAAGAATTGAAAACTTGACCATTTCATGATCGCTAAGACCAAGACGGCCTCCGACCTCCACATCTCCCACTAGTCCTTCTTTGTTTGTGAAAAGTAGGTCTAGCGAGGCGCCTCCCCTGGTAGGCTCTCCTACTAGTTGTGTCAGGAAATTATCTTCCATACACTCAAGGAACCTCCTAGACTGCCTGCTCTCTGCTGTGTTATATTTCCAGCAGATGTCTGGTAGGTTGACGTCCTCAACCAGAACAAGGGCTGCTGATTGCGAGACTTCAGCCAGCCGCTTATAGAATACTTCATCAACCTGCTCATCCTGGTTGGGTGGTCTATAGCAGACTCCCAGCACAAAATCCCCCTTGTTAGCCTTCCCCTTCATCCTTACCCATAAACACTCAACTTCATCGTCACTGGAATCTAGCTCTATACAGTCAAAACACTCCCGAATGTACAGAGCCACACCCCCACCTCTCCTTCCTTGCCTGTTCCTTCTGAGGAGCTTATAGCCATTCATCGCAGCATTCCAGTCGTGACTGTCATCCCACCACGTTTCCGTGATGGCGACTACGTCATAGCTGTCCTGCTGCACAATGGCTTCCAGCTCATCCTGTTTGTTGCCCATGCTACGTGCATTAGCATAGATGCACTTGAGCTGGGCTCCCGATTTCACCCCCATCCTTGGCCCTTTACCCCCAGGCTCATTACCAGTGGGCCTGGTTTTATCCCCTTCCCCCTCCACCTCTAGTTTAAAGCTCTGTCCATGAACTTTGTTAACTCCTGGCCTAGTACCCTTTTCCCCTTTCAGGATAGGGTTTTCCCATTGTTCGCAAGCAGAAATTTCTAAACATCTATCCCTTTTCTCAAATGAAATGACAGAGCGAGAGTCCTCACTAATCCATCATCCTTCAAGCCCTCGCATGCTTCCCTTGGGTTTAATCCTGACAGGCCCAATTAGCTCCCCTTCCCCCCTCATATCTAGTTTAAAGCCCTACCAATGAGCCCTGCTAACTCCTGCCCCAAAATTCTTTTCCCCCTCTGGGACAGGTGCATCCCACCTGCCACCAGCAGGCCAGGTGTCTCGTATAGCTGCCTATGCTCAAAGAACCCAAAGCCCTGCTGATAACACCAGTCCCAGAGCCACGAGTTGGCCTGTTGCCTCTTCCTATTAATTTCTATATCCTAGTAGGTGTAGAGGTGGTGTCAGGATTGACCCAAGCCACCGCAACCACAACAGCGTCTGGAGAATGGACTGTTCGAGTGCTAAATGAACGGTTTAGTACTTTACCCATGCCTTCTGCCATCCAAAGTGATAATTGTTCAGACTTCACAGCAGCCATCGTCCAGGAATGGGCAAAAGGGGAAGGTATTCACTGGGTATTCCATACCCCTTATTACCCCCAGGCAAATGGAATGGTAGAACGGATCAATGGATTAATTAAAAGATTTGCAAAGGTCCATGAATCAAATTGGAACCTGAGACTATCTGAAGCAGTATATACTGTTAATAACATGGGGTGAAAATGGAAATGCAAAAATTAAAGCATTTTGTCTTACTAAAGAAATGATCTCCAAGGCACCACATAAAATGGACAAAATCCCTGTACCATTGCATCATGGTCAACCAGTAACGGTCAAATTACCTCAAACTGGAGTTATACCCCTGACATTGACCAATCCAAGGGGATCATATGCATGGGAAGCAAAAGATAACTCTGACCGCATATGTCGAATAAGTAGTAGGTGGATCATACCAGATTTTTAACTGACTCATTGTCGATCATATATACGGTCGAGCAGCACTTTTCCATTTACTTGCAGATGTGCGCCAACAAAAGGAGGGATGAGGAGTACGACAGGGTGGAGACCTAAGATGCGTCGACCTGAAGTATGAACTGTGCATGCATGGAATGGACAAACTGTGCAGAACTTGAAAGTGGACCAGAAGTTCTTGGCTGTTTTTTGGGTTGTTGTTTTTTTTTTTTTTTCTGAGCTTTGTATATTTGTTTTGATAAGAATAATTTTTTGGTTGTTTTAATTGTAGGTGCTATATCATGGCTGTGTTTGTAAGGCCTTTTGTAATAATAGTCATTAGCTCTATAATAATCATTGGTATAAGTAGGCAATCTAGAATATGGAATAGACAGCCTCAGGCTTTTGCACAACATGTTGATGGATCCCCAATTATAAATCACACTGAACCAGATAATGTGATCTATAAGATGATACAAGGTTTTGCCTGCATGCTTAATTTTTCTCATGTGACTACCTGTCTGCCTCTACCACATACCCCCACTCAGGGGCTCCCCATAACAGCTCTCCCCATGGATATGGGTACTCAGGTAAGAGTCCACCTGGAAACTGGGGAAAACCTGGATCTACTTAAACACTCAGATGAAAATTATACAGATACATTGGGTGATGATGACATATCCTTGGTGGATCTGTGACTCAGGTCACGGGGTGGAATGTATGGGAGTACCCAGCCAAACCGGTTTCAGAGCACAATAGGTGAGATGCAGGGAGTTGTCATCCGACTCAGCTTCATCTCCGCCTTGCCTTGTCTATGCAGAGAGAACTTGGGGGGAGCTGCAAAAACGGCTCAGCCTGGGGTTGTCTCAAGATTGCATCACAATAAGAACCGAAACCCAATGGAGCCTTAACTCCCTTAACAAATAAAATGCCCTGAGTCCCATCCCACCACTAGTCCCATGACTTTGAGTGCTAGACATCACAAAATTGGCAACAGAGACTTAGGAGCCATCACACCACCAGAGGTAAATATCCCAGATAGTGTAATCCACTCAGGCATAATCCTGCGCCCCCACAGAATCAGGAAATATAAACTGTAAAGTTCAGGGAGAAAAATGGGGAATCTTCCAACGATACAGCTGGCCTGTAGGAGATTCGTCCCCTCCTTGTCCAGGATGCTGTACAGGGTAACTTCCCAGGGATTGAGCGACCTTACCTGAGAGAGAGGGTAAGCGATAAAGAAACATACGTATGGTATATGGCATGCTATTAAGATCATGATTTGTGCACTCTTTTAAGGTATTAATATCTAGCGTGCTTGTGGTTTGTGTTGTTACTTTTCGGGATTACTTGTAGGTTGCAATAGTGTATTCCGCGAATTGCTTTTAAATTGCAATAGTGTAATCGCCATTGTACCCATAGAACCTGCAATAGTGGCGTATTGGACCTGTGAGTGAAGTCCAAATAAATTGTTAATTTGAACCTCTTAGTGAATTCTTTTTCCTGTTCATCACCACCCACAACAGTGTCTCTCATATTAGCTTGCCCCTTAATCCTCACCCACAAGCTCTCAACTCTCTCTTCATCCACCCCCAGGAAGAGTTCAATACATTCCATTCTTCAGCCCCATTCCTCAGAGAGGAAAAAAAAAACAAACAAAAAACCCCCACCAAACAAAAAAACCCAGGCTAGTGCTCCTGTCCAGATAGCTACCAGGTAGGAAAAAGTGCTGATGAAGAGTCAGGACACACAAATGAGTTTTCTCCGGGAAAAGGTTGAACCTGTCTATGATGACCTGTACTGAGATCATCAAGAGTGCTTCTGCATCAACATGCCTCACAGCACGAGTAACATATCTTCCTCAAATTTACTCCCTCTGTTCAAACTGTTACACCATAGTCTCTCGCTATCAGGCAACATTTTGTGTAGGTACTCCAACAGATTGTTTCAATTTAGTATTACCAACCCTTAAACCAATCACAAATTGCCACATACTCTTTAAGTGTTAGCAAATTTCTGCAGTAGATAACTGTAAAATAAGCATTCACATTCTCAAATTCGAAATGACCACTTTACAGGCATGAGAAAAAATTTGAAGGAGACAGATCCAAAAATATTTCAGCTGCAAAATAATCTCATATCGGAACACTTGCATTAATTAAGAATTTTGCAGTGACTAATTTTAAGAGTGCGATTTAGAAACATGACATTTAGGATGCCTCTATACTAAGTAAAAACTGAGAGGCTAAATTTGGAGAAGCCTTCTGTATTTCTTCTCAAAAAAGCATCATGTGATTTAACCCCCACTTCCTCGAAAACCCAAAAAAGGCTAATGTTCTTTAACAGATATTTTTAACCAATTCTCCCAATTATCAGTGTAATCTGTTGTGGTTTGGGCCAGGTTGGCCAATGATGACGACAGATGCCCTCCCCTGCCTCTCGCTCCAAGAAGAAGATGAGGGATAGAGTTATGAGTTTAGAAAAAACTAAACTAACGAAAAATTAATAATACAAAAAAGAAAATAATTAAATAGATACAATATATACAAAACTGTATAGAGCTCCCAGGGAGATGTCACCAGCAGGCACTGGGAAAGTTCCAGACTGGACTCAGTGACAAAGGGGAACTGGATTCTAGAACATTCTGATTGGGATCAAAGGTAGACAGACTGACAGGATTTTCCTCAGGCATCAGTCATCAAAGAAACAAAACCATCAAAAAGGAGCCAACCTGACCCTTTTGATCCCTCAGCTTTTATACTGAGCATGGCAGATGGGATGGAATACCCTATTGGTCAGTTTCGGTCACCTGTCCTGTCCACTCCTTCCCACAGGGTAAACAACCAAGTCAGCTGACCCTCGTTGCCACAGCAACAAGTATAAGCAAGAGCCTCTCTCACTGAACAGAAAGTTGACTCTGCTCCACCCCAAACCAGGACATTCCACCCCTTATTCCATACCATTTGCATCATACTCAGATCACTAATACTTCTTATCCATCAAATACATACATGTATGTCTTTACATATATATACACAGATCAGTCATTTATGATTTATCTTTATACATGAGAGTTTGTTAAGTCCGTTTAGTTCATAATTGCAGTGTCTAATCTATTATAGCAGAGTCAGGATTGAGTATTCTCACCAAGGGTTACAATTCCTTGAAGTATACATTGAATTTCTCCATTCTCTACCATCACCTACTAAGTACATCCAGGTCCTTGAGCAAAAACAGTCCCACAAAAGGGTTTGCTTTTGCCTGAAGTAGGAAAAACCCAAACAGTTTTCCCCAACATATTCCTTTCATGCACCACAGGGACTTTATCCCCTTCTACAATATGTAAAAGGTCTGATTGAGCAGGACCACCTTGATTGATGGATCCCCTGGTGTTAATTAACCAGGTCAGGTAGCTTGCGCTAAATGCTTGTCCCAGTTTTTAAAGTTTCCACAACCCATTGCTTTCAGGGTAGTTTTTAACAATCCATTATATGGCTCAATTTTCCCAGAAGCTGGTGCACGATAGGGGATATGATATACCCACTCAATGCCATATTCTTTTGCCCAGTTCTTATAAGATTGTTTTTGAAATGAGTTCCATTGTCTGACCATGTCGCCACAAGACTTGCCTTTTAAGACCCAGGATGGTATTCTGGGCAGTGGCATGGGGCACGGCATAGGTTTCCAACCATCCGGTGCTTCCTTCCACCATTTTAAGCACATAACGCTTACCCTGGCGGGTTTGAGGGAGTGTGATGTAGTCGATTTGCCAAGCCTCCCCATACTTATATTTCAACCGTCATCCCCCATACTAAAGGTTTAAACCATTTTGCTTGCTTGATTTCGGCGCATGTTTCACAGTCGTAGATAACCTGCGCAATAGCGTCCATGGTTAAATCCACCCCTCGGTCACAGGCCCATTTGTATGTTGCATCCCTTCCTTGATGACCTGAAGTGTCATGGGCCCACCAAGCTAAAAGTAGCTCACCTTTATGCTCCCAGTCCAAATCTGTCTGGAAAACCTTAGCGTCCTGATCCACTTGCTGATTGTTTTAGTGTTCCTCAGTGGCCTGACTCATGGGTACATGAGCATCTACATGGCATACCTTTACGACTAGTTTCCCTAGCCAGTCAGCAATATCTTGCCACAATTCAGCAGCCCAGATGGGATTACCCTTGCGCTGCCAGTTGCTCTGCTTCCGTTGTTTTAACCATCCCCACAGAGCATTTGCCACCATCCATGAGTCAGTATAGAGATAGAGTATTGGCCACTTTTCTCACTCAACAATGTCTAAGGCCAGCTGAATGGCTTTTACCTCTGCAAAAGGTACATCTGACTTGATTCACCTTCTCCTTCAGCAGCTTCTGCAATTCATCGTGTAGGACCCCACACAGCAGCTTTCCACCTTTGATGCTTTCCTACAATACAAGAAGATCCATCAGTGAACAGAGCATACTGTTTACCGTTATTTGAGAGTTCATTATATGGTGGGGCTTTCTCAGCAGGAGTCACCACTTCCTCTGGTGGAATTCCAGAGTCTTTGCCTTCGGGCCAGTTTGTGATCACTTCTACAATTCCTGGATGATATGGGTTTCCTATCTGAGCTTGCTGCGTGATCAAGCAAGCTGAAGACCCAAGCAGGTATCAGCAAGACTCGCTCACCCTTTAACAGCCTGATATGGCCACTACGAAAATCTGATGGAGACTGGCAGCTAACAGTAGACTACCGTGGCCTGAATGAAGTCACACCACCACTGAGTGCTGCTGTGCCAGACATGCTAGAACTGCAATATGAACTGGAGTCAAAGGCAGCCAAGTGGGATGTTACAATTGACATTGCTATTCATGTCACCAGCAGGCTCCTGTCCGTTGCTGAGTCCAGTCTGGGACTTCTCCCTGTGCCTGCTGGTGATGTAATCCTCATCCTAGGATCTTGATATGGTTTTATACATACTGTATACTTTTTTTAAAGTTCTAATTATTATTATTTCATTATTTATTAATATTTCCATTAAAGTAGCTCAGTTTTTTTTTCTAAACTCATAAATCTCTTTATCTCTTCCTCTCTTTTTTCTAAAGAGGGGAGGGAGGGGCCATCTGTCATTCTGATTGGTCAATCTGGCCAAAACCACAACATCACTTCTTACTCCAAGGTGAGGAAGGAGAGAGATAAAGAGATTTTTTTTGAGTTTAGAAAAAATTAAACTACTTCAATGTAATATTAATAATAAAATAATAAAGAAATATAATGAAATAGATACAATAATCACAAAGATACACAAAACCATATCAAGCTCCCAGGGAGATATCACCAGCAGGCACTGGGAAAGTTCCAGACTGGACTCAGTGACAAATGGGAACTGAATTCCAGAACACTCTGATTGAGATCAAAGGTAGACAGACTGACAGGGTCTTCCTCAGGCATCAGAGAAAACAAGCCATTGAAGAAACAACCATTGAAGAAGAACCAATATGACCCTTTTCATCCCTCAACTTTTATACTAAGCATGGCAGATGGGATGAAATACCCTATTGGTCAGTTTGGGTCAGCTGACCTGTCCACTCCTCCCCACAGGTGCAACCCCTCCAAGGGGTAAACAACCAAGTCAGCTGACGCTAGTTGCCACGGCAACAAGTATAAGCAAGAGCCTCTTTCACTGAACAGAAAGTTGGCTCTGCTCCACCCCGAACCAGGACATCTTTAAAGTCTCTGCTGATGGGGAAAAGTCCATTTTCTTTACTTCAGAGAAGGAGCAGGGGAAGATGTTATGGGGAAGACATTGTTCAGTAGCTGATACATCTTAGTCATAGGGATTGGTGCGGAGACTGGCCTGTGTCTCCTTACAACTCATTTGGTCATTTGGTGAAATGAGTTGTGACAAATAGTTTTTTGAGGTGAATACCTCTGACAATAAAAAGTCACGCAAGACTATGATGTTTCTTATGTGAACCATCAACTTAGTTCACATAAGACACCAAGATTTCTGGTATTTGACATACATACTACTACTAACAATTTCATTCTGATAATGAGAGGTAAAAACAGGCTTTGTGTGTATAACTGTAAAAAGATACAGTGCGATCGGACAACCAACTTCAAACACGAATTTTCATTTACCAGAATATAGTATATAATTTCTTGAAAAAGTTCATTGCAGGCAAGATTGGGCACTATGTTTTAACTAAAAAAAGAGGTAGTATTCAAATTTGTGAAGGGAAAAAACAGATGTGAAAAAGTGTGAAAGAACTATAGATAGGTATGAAACAAGTTTATGGATTATATATGCAGACTTTGTACTCCTACATCATGAGTGAAAACAAATATACATGACTGAATATTTATACACCTCATATCTACACAGATGTACAAGTTTCTAATGCAAGAGCAAGTAATCAAGATAGCATAAATATATCAAATTATTATTCCCTTTGACACCTAGAGAGGTGGTTGATGCCCCAAGCCTGTCAGTGTTTAAGAGGCATTTGGACAATGCCCTTAATAACATGGTCAGACAGTTGGACTAGATAGAATCATAGAATTGTCTAGGTTGGAAAGGACCTTTAAGATCATCTAGTCCAACCATCAACCTGACTCTGAAAAAAAAAAAAAACCCCAAAAAAACCCCCACCAACAAAAAAACCAAAACACACCCACATCACTAAACCATGTCTCTAAGCACTATATCAACCCGTCTTTTAAATACCTCCAGGGATGGTGCCTCAACCACCTCCCATGATCATTGTAGTCTGTTCCAACTGAACTATTCTATTCTATTCTATTCTATTCTATTCTAAACTGAGGAACTGGTGTTCAGATCAAATAAAAATGATCGTTTTCTTCATTTTTACTTACACTTTGATGAAAAAGGATTAAAATATATTTCAGACACTTTTTAGAAAAGCAAAGGAAAAACAAAGTTCAAATTCATAACAGAGCAACATGAGAAGTCATTAGAGGTCACGTTATGCGCATCCTCCTTTTGCAAAACAGCTCAATACCTAGAGCTCTCACCAATGCCTAGGAAAATCCATGTGAGCTGAGCCCAGAATCTCCTGCCTCTCAGGAAAATTCATAACCCCCAAGACATACCATATCTCCTGAAGCGAGGTACACTGCCGACATGTTCTCCTTTCCCTAAACAAATAAAAACTAGAGCAGGAATCTAAACTGTCTTCCCAGGGAAGGCAACTGTCCTGGGTCTGGTGGGGATAGGGTTAATTCTCCCCAGGACCTAGCAGGGACACAGGTATTCCATCCCATGTGAGCCATGCCCAGGGGATAGCCAGGGCAGGAAGTCGGGGGGGGGGGCATCCCGGGGCACGGTAGGCAAGTGGTGGTATCATACTCGTGGTTGTATGGTTGTATATTCCTCTTTCAGTGTTATTGTTATTGTTGTTTCTTGTTCCCTTTGCTGTTCTGTTAAATTGCCTTTGTCTCAACCCACGAGTTTTTTGGCTTTTTCTTCCGATTCTCCCCTCACGGCCACGGTGGCGGTGGGGGCCCGATCTGTGCGAGCGGCTCCGCGTGGTTCTTTGTTGCTGTCTGAGGCCAAACCATGACAGTCCTTTTTTGGTGCCCAACATGGGGCACTCGGAGGGTTGAGATAACAACAGATCTGACCAGAGCGTGTTAAAACAAATTTGTTATCAGTATTTATTGTATTAGTTGCTGGGCACAATGTTGCTTCGTTTGTTTTCATGGCTGTGTTATGTAAACTCTTACGTGTTCTATGTACTCTCCGTGATGATGTTTATCACTTCTGGGAGAGGGATCAGGATTATAATTTTGCTGTCCTGTGTGATATCAACTTATGATATGATAGCATCGCTGTTCAGATGGTTATGTTGGGGCATTTATTCGGCACTGTTTTCCTGCCCATATCTTGGGGAATTTACTAATAAACACACTGAGTCTACGGGGGAAGCAGGGGGGATACTTTCCCCATCTCTTTCACCTCCCTTTTCTCTTTCGTGCTGAGTACGCCAGTTTTTGAGAATTTTGAATACTCTTGGGACATGCAAAACAGCTTGGTCCTATTGCTAGGTCTCCTGAATGTGTTTCAGTTTTTGTTTAGGGTTAAGCAACTATTTAAGACTACCACCCCGAGATCTGCCCCAAGGCTGGAGAGTCATGGGTGGCATGGCATGTGGGAGAACATGGGCAGCTATCTAGAGAGTTTTCACCTCCAGTGGTCTGGGATCTTGTGGGAGACTGGCTAGCTGAGAAGGGTCGCGTAGACATGATCCAGCTGGCCGAGCAAGAACTTGAGAAACATTGGATTCAGCCCCCGTAACTACTGAGCTGGCAAGGACACCCTGTCCTTGACTGTAATTGTTGTATGATAACAGGGAGATTGCAGCTGCTCAGGCATGGGAAAAGAGGATGAAAGTAACTGTAAAGAAGGAACTAAGGGCGGGGTTGAAGTTTGGAGGACAGGCCAATCAGAAAGATGTATTGCAGAATATGTATTAGCTAATTATAACAAAGCATAAAAGACGGCTGTACTATTCAATAAACGAAGCTTCCTGATCACTCGTATTGAGTGACCCTGTCTTCCCTCCATCGCGACAAATGGCGCCCGAAACAGGGACCCTAGAGAGGGCTGAACCTGCGAGCCACGAGTCGACGGAGCCTGGGTACCGGTCCTGAAAGCAGCACAGGAGGCGAAAGGGATTAAGGGATTAATCCCCGCGCCCGGGAGCACCTATAGAGGGTCCCGCCGGCCACGCACCACCGAGGTCTTGCAAAGGCTGCAACAGCGCTGACGAAGGTATGAATAGACAAGCGGCGTATGATTTGCTCAAATGCTTTTTAGAAAAGCGGAGCATTCAGTGTATAGATAACGAAGGTATGAATAGACAAGCGGCGTACGATTTGCTCAAATGCTTTTTAGAAAAGTGGAGCGTTCAGGGTATAGATTGTAAAAGGGAGTTGCCTGGGTTATCAGCGTATGGAGTAGCGAGAGGTTGCTTTGATAATCCAGATACGGTTTTTGAACACGAGGAATGGTGTAAATATGGGGATAAATTGTTTGATGAAGTTATATGCGATAATAAAACAGCCAAAAAGTTGATAAAGCTGTGGCGGGCAGTCGCTAACGCCCTGTTGCAACACCGAGCTGAAAAAAAAAAAAAAAAAAAAAAAAAAAAGGCTGTTCACTCAAAAAAAAAAAAAGAAAAAAAAAAAAAGGAATCCCTTCATATATGGGTATTAAGCAAGGAAGAGAGGAGCCATTTGGTTTGTTTATCGATCGAGTAGCAAACGCCATACAGGCGGCCGGGGTGCCCGATTATCTCAAAGGCACTATATTAAAGCAGTGTGCTATACAAAATAGTAATCCGGCCATGTGTAACATCTTGGCTACATTGCCAGGGACATGGACCATCGAGGAAGGACTAGAAAGAATGGCACAGGTACCGGTGGGGCCACAGGCAATGTTAGTTGAGGCAGTAAAGGAGCTAGGGAATAGTTTAAAGGAACACGCGCAGGCTATGCAGAGTCAGGTTTTAGCAGCCCTTGCTCCTTTGCAAACCTCCGCTGGGCGGTCAAATGCCCGCAGCCCACCTCGTTTGCGGTGCTTCCGTTGCGGCGTCGCCGGACACATGAGGCGGGACTGCAATGCCAACTCCGTGTGGTGCAAGAACTGTCGACCAGGCACTCACAACGAAGCTGCCTGTCGTCGAGCTGGATCAGAAACGGACGACCCAGCGGGAAAAGCCGCCCCGCGCCGACACAAAAAGCGACTGCCTACCCAGCAGCGCACAACCCCTTCCTCTCCGGCCAGCCACAAGCGGAAGCCTCGGACTGGACCTGGCAACAGCAGTAGATTGCACCCTACTGGACTCGAAACCTGTCAGAATTGCTACCGGCACACAGGGACCAATCTGTATTAATGGACAAGCGGTCGGAGCGCTACTTATAGGGCGTTCATCTGCTACTATGCTGGGACTTAATGTTTTGGTGGGACTGATTGATAAGGACTTTTACGGAGAGATTCAAATTATGGCTCAGACGCTGTTTCCCACCACTTTTCGTAGCTAAAGGCACTAAGGTGGCACAGTTGATTCCCCTGCCACATCTTGCGGGGGCCCTTCAACCGCTGCAGGAGCAACCTCGAGGGCAAGGTGGTTTTGGATCTACGGGACAAATGGCCTTGCTAACTATCGGCCTGCGCCAACGGCCACGACGATCGGTTATGGTGCAGTACGGCGACCAAACCATCTCACATGTCGCACTTTTGGATACTGGTGCCGATGTTTCTATAATCAGTACACGGAAATGGCCGGCTCAATGGCCAACATACCTGACCAATGCCACAGTTGCGGGAGTAGGGGGATTGACTCTTGCTCGCAAGTCACCCCTTTTGCGATGGACTAACAGGACAATGGGTGGGTCCTGCAGAGGTGGTTTACGTAGGACGTGGTTATGTCTGTGTTTCTACTGCTACAGGTACCATCTGGGTTCCTAGCCGATGGGTGAGACCTGCTGTTGAGCGCACTGGCGACAACACCTGAAGACGATTTTGGAGGCCCCTGCTATCTGGTCCAACTAACACTGTTTGCTCCAGATATACATACCCTCAGATATCATACTAGAAATAGACGATCTCTTTCTACCCTAGGTTCTGATTGTAATGACAATGTGGAGTTGTGGGGGACAGCAACTAACGTAGTCGCCTCTATCATCCCCGCTGTTGGGACCGCACATGCTTTAGCTAACATAAAGAAGCTTGCTTGTTGGGCAGTTAAGCAATCTAATGTAACCACACAAATAATTATGGAATTAAGGAAGGTCTTTGTTGGGTTGGTATCATTATACTGATTTTGATAGCAGTACGTGCAATACTGGGATGTGTAGTTAAGAAAGTTGAACAAGTCACCGAAAAGGTATTACTTGCCCAAAATAAAAACGGGGGAATTGTGGGAGACTGGCTAGCTGAGAAGGGTCGCGTAGACATGATCCAGCTGGCCGAGCAAGAACTTGAGAAACATCGGATTCAGCCCCCGTAACTGCTGAGCTGGCAAGGACACCCTGTCCTTGACTGTAACTGTTGTATGATAACAGGGAGATTGCAACTGCTCAGGCATGGGAAAAGAGGATGAAAGTAACTGTAAAGAAGGAACTAAGGGCGGGGTTGAAGTTTGGAGGACAGGCCAATCAGAAAGATGTATTGCAGAATATGTATTAGCTAATTATAACGAAGCATAAAAGACGGCTGTACTATTCAATAAACGAAGCTTGCTGATCACTCATATTGAGTGACCCTGTCTTCCCTCCGTCGCGACAGGATCTCACCACCGAACAATTACAGGACCCTGATAAAGTGACAGAATATTTGAAAGGAAAATGCTGTGGCTATTCCAGAGAGGCACAACTCACCGCATTGTGCTGGGCCCTGGCCAGAATCTACCAAGCATTGCTCAATATTGTGCAGCATCCTCAGGAGGAAGAGATGGAAACCAGGCCGACAGGCAGTGTGGCTACTGCCACCCCTGCGACAGACACTGCGGCTACTCCAACCCCTGCAGCAGGCGCTGTGGCTACTCCAACCCCAGTGGCGGGCACTGCAAATGAACCAGAAAAACAACCTGTGCCTGTATCAGTTGCCCCTATCCAGAAGAAGAAATACACCAAGAAATCAGTTCGCTCAGTGAAGGATGACGATGATCCAGGGTCGTCACGAGAACAAGAGGAAGAGGCAGAACCAGAGATAATCACTCGATCCCTGCCCCTGAGTGAGCTGCGGGACATGCGAAAAGATTTCAGCCGACTTCCAGGTGAGCACCTTGTCACCTGGCTGCTCTGATGCTGGGATAACAGAGCCAGTAGCTTGGAATTGGAGGGTAGGGAAGCCAGGCAGCTGGGATCTCTGTCTAGAGAAGGGGGCACTGACAAGGCAATTGGGAGAAAGACACAAGCTCTCAGCCTCTGGAGGCGACTCCTGTCAGGCGTGAGGGAAAGGTACCCCTTCAGTGAAGATGTTGTATGTCATCCGAGCAAGTGGACCACCATGGAGAGAGGTATTCAGTACCTGAGAGAATTAGCCGTGCGGGACATGATTTATCATGACCTGGACAATGCACAGTTTCCCACAGATCCTGATGAGATCCAATGCACAAGGTCCATGTGTTGGTGGAAGTTTGTACGGAGCGCCCCATCATCATATGCCAACTCATTAGCAGTGATGGAATGGAAAGGCGAAGAGGGACCAACGGTGGATGAGGTGGCTGCCCGACTTTGGCAATATGAATAAAATCTCTCTTCTCCCCTCGTCTCAGCTGTGGAGAAACTGTCCCGGAAGGTCCAGCAACTTGAAGAAAATATGTCCTCCCCACCTGTATGAGCCAGTATCTCAGCTGTTAGGAGCAGACGTTTCTCAAGATAGAGAATACAGGGGGTACACCCCATGAAGCACCCAGTGGTTCTGCCTGCGTGACTACGGAGAGGACATGAGGAAGTGGGATGGACAGCCTACTTCAATCATACGGACATGGGTACAGGAGTTGCAAGGAAGAACAACCACAAAAGGGGATCTCTCCAGGAAAAGTGCCACCCCACTTTCCAGTGCGCAGTTCCCCAGACAGAGCAGAAGGCCTGATCTTACTTCCAAATCATTTCTGCAAGAAGTGAGTAACGGATACTATGACCAGTATTAGAGGGGCCCTGCCTCCAGCCAGGTGGGGGAAAGGGACAACCGGGTTTATTGGACAGTGTGGATTCGATGGCCTGGCACATCAGAGCCACAGTAGTAAAAAGCTCTAGTGGACACAGGTGCACAGTGTACCCTAATACCATCAAGCTATAGAGGGACAGAACCCATTTGTATTTCTGGAGTGACAGGGGGATCCCAAGAGTTGACTGTACTGGAAGCTGAAGTGACCCTAACAGGGAATGAGTGGCAAAAGCATCCCATTGTGACTGGCCCAGAGGCTCCATGCATCCTTGGTATAGGTTATCTCAGGAGAGGGTATTTCAAGGACCCAAAAGGGTCCCAATGGGCTTTTGGCATAGCTGCCTTGGAGGCGGAAGAAGTCAAACAGTTGTCTACCTTGCCTGGTCTCTCAGAGGACCCTTCTGTTGTGGGGTTGTTGAGGGTCGAAGAACAACAGGTGCCAATCGCTACCACAGCGGTGCATCGGCAGCAATATGGAACTAACCGAGACTCTGATCGCTATCCATAAGCTGATTCATCAACTAGAGATTCAAGACTCGCTCACCCTTTAACAGCCCAATATGGCCAGTGCGCAAGTCTGATGGTGACTGGCGTCTAACAGTAGACTATCGTGGCCTGAATGAAGTCACACCACCACTGAGTGCTGCCGTGCCAGACATGCTAGAACTTCAATACGAACTGGAGTCCAAGGCAGCCAAGTGGTATGCCACAATGGATATCGCTAATGCATTCTTCTCAATCCCTCTGGCAGCAGAGTGCAGGTCACAGTTTGCTTTCACTTGGAGAGGTGTCCAGTACACCTGGAAACGACTGCCCCAGGGGTGGAAACACAGCCCCACCATTTGCCATGGACTGATCCAGACTGCACTGGAACAGGGTGAAGCTCCGGAACATCTGCAGTACATTGACGACATCATCGTATGGGGCAACACAGCAGAAGAAGTTTTTGAGAAGGGGAATAAAATAATTCGAATCCTTCTGAAAGCCGGTTTTGCCATAAGACGAAGTAAGGTCAAGGGACCTGCACAGGAGATCCAGTTTTTAGGAGTAAAATGGCAAGATGGACGCCGTCAGATCCCAATGGACGTGATCAATAAAATCGCAGCTATGTCTCCACCAACTAGTAAAAAGGAAGCACAAGCTTTCCTGGGCATTGTGGGTTTTTGGAGGATGCATATCCCAGATTACAGTCTGATTGTGAGCCCTCTGTATCAAGTAACCCGGAAGAAGAACGATTTTAAATGGGGTCCTGAGCAGCGACAAGCTTTTGAACAAATTAAACAGGAAATAGTCCATGCAGTAGCTCTGGGGCCAGTCCGGGCAGGACAAGATGTTCAAAATGTGCTCTACACCGCAGATGGAGAGAACGACCCTACCTGGAGCGAACGACCCTACCTGGAGCCTCTGGCAGAAAGCACCAGGGGAGACACGCGGTCGACCCCTAGGGTTTTGGAGTATGGGATACAGAGGATCTGAAGCCCGCTATACTCCAACAGAAAAGGAGATACTGGCAGCATATGAAGGGGTTCGAGCTGCTTTGGAAGTGGTTGGTACAGAAGCACAGCTCCTCTTGGCACCTCGGCTGCTGGTGCTGGGTTGGATGTTCAAAGAAAGGGTCCCTGCCACACATCATGCAACGGATGCTACATGAAGTAAGTGGATTGCAGGTGATTATGGACTGGCCAGAAGGCAAGGATTTTGGAATGTCACCAGAGAAGGAGGTGATGCGTGCAGAAGAGGCTCCACCGTATAATGAACTACCAGAAAATGAGAAGAGATATGCCCTGTTCACTGATGGGTCCTGCCGGATTGTGGGAAAGCATAGAAAGTGGAAGGCTGCCGTTTGGAGTCCTACAAGACAAGTTGCAGAAGCCACTGAAGGACAAGGTGAATCAAGCCAGTTTGCAAAGGTGAAAGCAATTCAGCTGGCTTTGGACATTGCCGAGTGGGAAAAATGGCCGGTACTTTATCTCTACACTGATTCATGGATGGTGGCAAATGCCTTGTGGGGGGGGTTACGGCAGTGGAAGCAGAGCAATTGGCAGCACAGAGGCAAACCTATCTGGGCTGCTGAATTGTGGCAAGATATCGCTGCCCGGGTAGAGAATCTGGTTGTGAAAGTACGTCATGTAGATGCCCATGTACCCAAGAGCCGGGCCACTGAGGAACATCAGAACAACCAGCAGGTGGATCGGGCTGCTAAGATTGAGGTGGCCGAGGTGGATTTGGACTGGCAACATAAGGGTGAATTATTCATAGCTCGATGGGCCCATGACTCCTCAGGCCATCAAGGAAGAGACGCCACATACAGACGGGCTCGTGACCGAGGGGTGGATTTGACCATGGACACTGTTGCACAGGTCATCCATGAATGTGAGATATGCGCTGCAATCAAGCAAGCCAAGCGATTAAAGCCTCTTTGGTATGGAGGACGATGGCTGAAATACAAATATGGGGAGGCCTGGCAGATCGATTATATCACACTCCCACAAACCCGTCAAGGCAAGCGCCATGTGCTCACAATGGTGGAAGCAACCACCGGATGGCTGGAAACATACCCTGTGCCCCATGCCACCACCCAGAACACCATCCTGGGCCTTGAAAAGCAAGTCCTGTGGTGACATGGCACCCCAGAGAGAATTGAGTCAGACAACAGGACTCATTTCTGAAACAGCCTCATTGACACTTGGGCCAAAGAGCACGGCACTGAATGTGTCTATCACATTCCCAGCCTCTGGGAAGACAGAACGGTGCAATGGACTGTTAAAAACTGCACTGGGAGCAATGGGTGGTGGCACTTTAAAACATTGGGATACATATTTAGCAAAGGCTACCTGGCTAGTTAACACCAGGGGATCTACCAACCAAGCTGGCCCTGCCCAATCAAAACCTCCACGTACTGTGGAGGGAGATAAAGTCCCCGTAGTGCACATGAAGAATATGTTAGGGAAGACCGTCTGGGTTAGTCCTGCCTCAGGCAAAGGCAAACCCATCCGTGGGATTGCCTTTGCTCAAGGACCTGGGTGCACTTGGTGGGTGATGCGGAAGGATGGGGAAGTTCGATGTGTACCACACGGGGACCTGATTTTGGGCGAGAATAGCCAGTGAATGAAACTGTATGATGTTAATTGCTAAATGACCCTGCCACTGTACATCTCATTTCTGTAACTGCTATTGGTTGTACTATAGTAAGAATCACCCAAACTAATGACAGATGGACTCTGATGAAAAACCAAGTAAAGTGCAGCAGTGAAGGGACCAGAACTGACCTCAGCAGCTGGCGTCCAGCAACTTAATTGAGATCGACATCTTCAACCCATGGACCATGGACATGAGCTGCACCAGATGCATCAGCTGCAAGCCCCAGAAATACAGCATGCGACAGTCCAGCCCCACACACACCATCTTGCATGCCCTGAGAGACTGTTCTAACAGATGGAGCCCAAAGGCATGGATTAAATGAACTCAACGGACATTTTCGAGTGATGGCCCACAGGCTAAGGACATTATACCTGTATGGAGATTGTGACGAAACGGGAAAAGGGACTTCACTGAGAGGTTCAAATTAACAATTTATTTGGACTTCACTCACAGGTCCAATACGTCACTATTGCGAGTTCTATGTGTACAATGGCGATTACACTATTGCAATTTAAAATCAATTCACGGAATACACTATTGCAACCTACAAGTGATCCCGAAAAGTAACAACACAAACCACAAGCGCGCTAGATATTAATACCTTAAAAGAGTGCACAAATCACGATCTTAATAGCATGCCATATACCATACGTATGTTTCTTTATCACTTACCCTTTCTCTCAGGTAAGGTCGCTCAATCCCTGGGAAGTTACCCTGTACAGCGTCCTGGACAAGGGGGGGACGAATCTCCTACAGGCCAGCTGTATCGTTGGAAGATTACCCCCATTTTCCTCCTCAAACCTTGAGGTTTATATTTCCTGATTCTGTGGGGGTGCAGGATTATGCCTGAGTGGATTACACTATCTGGGATGTTTACCTCTGGTGGTGCGATGGCCAAGTCTCTGTTGCCAATTTTGTGATGTCTAGCACTCAAAGTCATGGGACTAGTGGTGGGATGGGACTCAGGGCATTTTATTTGTTAAGGGAGTTAAGGCTCCATTCGGTTTCGGTTCTTATTGTGATGCAATCTTGAGACAACCCCGGGCTGAGCCGTTTTTGCAGCTCCCCCCAAGTTATCTCTGCATAGACAAGGCAAGGCGGAGATGAAGCTGAGTCGGATGACAACCCCCTGCATCTCACCTATTGTGCTCCGAAACCGGTTTGGCTGGGTGCTCCCATACATTCCACCCCGTGACCTGAGTCACAGATCCACCACTGATATGTCATCATCACCCAATGTGTCTGTATAATTTTCATCTGGGTGTTTAAGTAGATCCAGGTATTCCCCAGTTTCCAGGTGGACCCTTACCTGAGAGATAGATTTTACAATAATTCTTTTGACACAACTAATGGCAATGCATACTACAATAATGCAAATTATGATAACAAACAATGTTTGCAACAAGTTAGTAATCCATCCAGTAAATACCCATCCTATTTTAGTGAAAATATTTCCCAACCAAGTGTCCTTCATTTGGTCCTGCAGCTCATGTGTCACTTCAGCTATCTTCTTCATCTTCTGGAGGTTTTCCCGGAGAGGTAGTGACACATTAGGAATTGTGACACAGCATTCTTCTTGTTTGTGGTTTGCCTTTAGGTATCCACACACTCCTTGTTCTTTGAGTAGTATCATGTCTAGCACGAGTCGGTTTTGAAGTGCAACTTTCGAAACAGCTTGCACTTGGGCATTGAGCAATTCAAAGTTGTCATTAGTAAGGTTTGCTAAAGTTTCTACTTGTGCAGTTAAATTGGACAACATAATTCTAGTTCTAAGGTGACCTATTCCTAATCCGAAGAATCCTTCCGCCCATACTGCTAATTTCTGGGATACAGTCCAACCAGTACCATCTGTACTTCGTTTGGTACGGGGATGCCAAAGTCCTTGAGAAATAAATTTTTCAGAGTAGTAAGAAGGACATAATGATGGTACTCCCAAAGTACATTGCAGACCAGGATGAATGGGGTTTAACATATCTGTAATAGTCCCATCTGAGCATATCCAAGTTAACTGGCGAGGAGCATATATAGGTGAGTCATCACAATTGCCCATGGTTCGAGGGATCCGACAGGAGGATTTTTCTGAATATTTTAAGTCCTTATAGCTTATGCTGGTGTTACACCCCATTGCTGGAGGATATGGCTTCGTGTAATTTTGACACAAGCAGGCAACACTAATTAAATGCCGTAATGAAGGGATTAACCAAACCCAACTGTTTTGTAGATTCCCACCAGTGGTACAATTGATAATATTTGTGCAATTCCGCAGTGGGCTTTTTACACTGGGTTGTGTTGAGGTCTTTTGTTGAGACCTCCATCGATAGCAATCCTTCCTGTCATCTCTTTTCTCCTCATGGACGTGAGACCATAAACAATCAGCAGGTGGCCCCTGCATTACATTGAACCATGTACATGAATTACTGGGTGTTGACTGGTTCCACATACCTCAGGACTAAACGTTTCCCCCAGTACGGTTTCTCCCCATAACGCGTATCTGCCCAAGGGTGTTTGGAGCACAGCTGTTGGAAGAATTGTGGTTGTTTACCTCTACATCCCACAGTCTTATTGTCCAGACAAAGCGGGGCATAGGAACAGTTTAAACTCCAAACAGAAGTTCGATTTAGTGTATTGTTAAACGGCCACCTCCATTCAAATTCACCCCAAATAATAGACTTATTTTGATTCCAGAGCCAGTCTAAATTTTTACCCATATCCACAGGGAGAGCTGTTATGGGGAGCCCCTGAGTGGGGGTATGTGGTAGAGGCAGACAGGTAGTTACATGAGAAAAATTAAGCATGCGGGCAAAGCCTTGTATCATCTTATAGATCACATTGTCTGGTTCAGCGTGATTTATAATTGGGGATCCATCAACATGTTGTTCAAAAGCCCGAGGCTGTCTATTCCATATTCTAGATTGCCTACTTATACCTATGATTATTATGGAGCTAATGACTATTATTACAAAAGGCCTTACAATCACTGCCATGATACAGCATCTAATATTAAAACTTAGGTTAACAAACAACCAAAATTATTCTTATCAAAACAAATATACAAAGATCAGAAAAAAAAAAAACTTTCCACTTTCAAGTTCTGCACAGTTTGTCCATTCCATGCAAGCACAGTTCATACTTCGGGTCGATGCATCTTAGGTCTCCACCCCGTCGTACTCCTCGTCCCTCCTTTTGTTGAGGTGCACCTGCAAGCAAATGGAAAAGTGCTGCTCGACCGTATATATGATCGACAATGAGTCAGTTAAAAATCTGGTATGATCCACCTACTACTTATTCGACGTATGCGGTCAGGGTTATCTTTTGCTTCCCATGCATGTGATCCCCTTGGATTGGTCAATGTCAGGGGCATAACTCCAGTTTGAGGTATTTTGACCATTACTGGTTGACCAGGATGGAGGGATTTCTAATCCCAATGAAGTCAGTGTGTCCCAGACCTTACTGGACACTTCTCTGACTGCCTCTTCATTGTCCCCACCTATTAAGACATCATCAATGTATTGGTACATGCTTACCCTATCTGGTACTTTTATCTCCTTCAATATTTTTGCTAATGCATTATGGGCAATAGTGGGAGAGTGTTTGTATCCCTGTGGGAGCCGATTAAAGGTATATTGCACTCCCTCCCACGTGAATGCAAATTGAGGTTTATCTTCGTCCTGAAGAGGAATCATAAAAAACATGTCCTTAACATCTAATGTGCACATCCATGTGTGGTGGTTAGCTTGAATCTGGGTAACCAAGTCAGCAACGCTAGGAACAGCGGCCGTAAGGGGCATTGCATGGCTATTAAGCCTCCTGTAGTCAACTGTGAGTCGCCATCTACCGTCCGCTTTACATACCGGCCATACTGGGGAGTTATAGGGTGAGTGTGTCCTAATTATAATGCCACGGGCTTCCAGGTCTTTAATAACTTCCCTGATCCCCGTTTTGGCTGCGGCTGGTAGTGGATATTGATTAACGTTCGTTACCTGGGAAGGAGGCAGTCTAGTGGCTGTCTCCAGTAACCGAACTTCACATGGTGGGGCTCCAAAGCTCCACACTGTCCCGTCTGGCAACCTCCAGACTTTGTTTGCTAATACATCAAATCCCAAAATGTTATTACGATAAGGACCGATGACTACTTTTATCTTAGTCATTCGGTTTTCTCCTGGAAGCCAGACACACACCGTACCAATTGGTCTGATTTCAGGGACTCCAGTTACTCCTATTACATTTATTTTCTTCCGTGTGGGGACTAAACCTAACTTTTTTGCTGTTTTTTCAGTGATGACACTTATTTGAGCTCCAGTATCAATTAGAAAATTTACAGGTATTCGTCTGGGGCCAGTAGCTAAAGTAATATGTGGGTCACTTAAATGGTTAGGCCATTCTAAGTTAGATATTACGTGGGTGGGTCGGCCTAAAATACCCCCCGCGCTTTCTAGTTTTTTAGATCTATTAAATCCTTCCTTAAATCTGAGAAAGGATTCGCAGGAGCAGAGGGTTTATCTCTCTGTGTTTTAGCAGTATCAGTATGTTCTGTAGTCTTGCTAATAGGCTGCTCCACCAGGTTTACCATAATACGAATATTCTCTGTGGACTGCCCATGTAACATTGATCGGGGTATTCCTAATGCTAAAGCCTTTCTCCACAATTCATTATGCTGGGGGTCAAAGCGAGAATTAGTTTGTCGGGGAGGACGAGGATTATTATGCCCAACAAACTGTGCCTGGCGGACCCGGCGCTGTAAATGTGAGCCTTCCTCTAACCAACCCATGTCTCTACCAAAAATCACTATTTCTTGTAATAGTTCTCCCCAAGTCAAAACAGGCTGCTACCGCTGGTGCGGGTTGCCAGTATTATGGTTAATTGCCTGTGCAATCTTTTCCTTTAGGTTTTGCACATACATTTTCACGGAATCAGGGAGACCTCTAATCAATGGTTTAAGGTGGACCGGATCTACCGGAGCGGCAAGGGGAATGCCCTGCTCACCACGCTCATACATGGCTTGTATACAGGCAGCCTTTTGTACAGACTCAGCTAGCCCAGACAGCCCAGCAGTTTTAATAGCCAGTGGCTCGCCCCGCTCTCTAGAATCTATCCCCCCTGCCCAGTGGGCGACTCTAAGTGTTAAGGGTTGATCCCCTACCGGACCCCTATCCAGAAATACACCAGGACCCCAGTAACCTCTTGCTTCCTCCTCACTCAGCAAGATACGATCGCCTCCTTTTAGCGAAACATTCCATAAATATTCAGTTGCACTTTCCCCTGGCTTGCGCGAAAATTGTTCTTGCATTCGGGCAAGCTCGGGTCCGGACCATGGGGTGATACGTGTTGTAGTACATCTCCGATCATTTCTATCATTTGACTGCACCTCCGTTTTAATGAGGGGTCGAATTTCAATATTACTTGTCCCCTCGGGCTCCACATCTGGGTCACCCCAGATGTCCCCATCCCAAGTATCAGGGTCGGCACACATAATTAAGTTCCTGACTTGGGTGGGAGAGGGGGTCGGAGCACTTGACAACAAAAGATCTAATTTTTCCTGTAACCTCCGATTCCTCTCCCTTTCAGCAGCTAATTCGTCTTTCAAAAACATGTTTTCAACTTCCAATTGTCCTTCATGGGCCCTTAAGGCCTCTTTTGTCTTTCGTTCTTCCTCTAAAGCAGCTTTGGTAGCCTCAACTTCAGCTTGCAATTCACACACCTTTTTACTACAATTAGTCAGCGCGTCTGCTTCCGAGTTAGCTACAACCATTTTCTTAACAGCCTCAGATTTCCGTGCCTCCTCCTGTGCACAGACTAAACATGCTCCAAAAACAGTACACAGAACACCTTTACCTTTTCCGTCTTTTTTCTTTTGTTCCTTCTGACACTGCTCTACCCATTCCACCACTTTCCCCTCACTTTTCCACAACCTCTTAGCCTTCTCCCTATCCGCCGGAGAAGGTTTACAACCATGTTTCTGCAATAGCTCGTCCATTATACACCCTGCTCGCTGCGCCATTTTTGTGACGAAACGGGAAAAGGGACTTCACTGAGAGGTTCAAATTAACAATTTATTTGGACTTCACTCACAGGTCCAATACGTCACTATTGCGAGTTCTATGTGTACAATGGCGATTACACTATTGCAATTTAAAATCAATTCACGGAATACACTATTGCAACCTACAAGTGATCCCGAAAAGTAACAACACAAACCACAAGCGCGCTAGATATTAATACCTTAAAAGAGTGCACAAATCACGATCTTAATAGCATGCCATATACCATACGTATGTTTCTTTATCACTTACCCTTTCTCTCAGGTAAGGTCGCTCAATCCCTGGGAAGTTACCCTGTACAGCGTCCTGGACAAGGGGGGGACGAATCTCCTACAGGCCAGCTGTATCGTTGGAAGATTACCCCCATTTTCCTCCTCAAACCTTGAGGTTTATATTTCCTGATTCTGTGGGGGTGCAGGATTATGCCTGAGTGGATTACACTATCTGGGATGTTTACCTCTGGTGGTGCGATGGCCAAGTCTCTGTTGCCAATTTTGTGATGTCTAGCACTCAAAGTCATGGGACTAGTGGTGGGATGGGACTCAGGGCATTTTATTTGTTAAGGGAGTTAAGGCTCCATTCGGTTTCGGTTCTTATTGTGATGCAATCTTGAGACAACCCCGGGCTGAGCCGTTTTTGCAGCTCCCCCCAAGTTATCTCTGCATAGACAAGGCAAGGCGGAGATGAAGCTGAGTCGGATGACAACCCCCTGCATCTCACCTATTGTGCTCCGAAACCGGTTTGGCTGGGTGCTCCCATACAGAGATATACATATATATATATATATCTGTCAGGGGAAACTGATAGTATTTAATTGGAAACTGTAGGATCTGGGCATGGCATGAAATGGTATGGAATAAGGGGTGGATGATGTCCTGGGTCTGGCGGGGATAGGGTTAATTCTTCCCAGGACCTAGCAGGGACACAGGTATTCCATCCCATGTGAGCCATGCCCAGGGGGTAACAGGAGCTAGCCGGGGAAGGGGAGGGGCAGGAAGTCGAGGGGGGGGGGTGGGAAGAGGAAGTCACCCCCCCCGCGGGGGAGCAGAGGGGTCGGGGGGCGTCCCGGGGCACGGTAGGCAAGTGGTGGTATCGTACTCGTGGTTGTATATTCCTCTTTCAGTGTTATTGTTATTGTTGTTTCTTGTTCCCTTTGCTGTTCTGTTAAATTGCCTTTGTCTCAACCCACGAGTTTTTTGCCTTTTTCTTCCGATTCTCCCCTCACGGCCACGGTGGCGGTGGGGGCTCCAGTCTGCGAGATCAGCTCCGCGTGG
Source organism: Numenius arquata (assembly GCF_964106895.1). Taxonomy (NCBI): domain Eukaryota; kingdom Metazoa; phylum Chordata; class Aves; order Charadriiformes; family Scolopacidae; genus Numenius; species Numenius arquata. The sequence goes on along the minus strand of NC_133615.1, from coordinate 30,678,980 downwards.
TTCTTTGTTGCCGTCTGAGGCCAAACCACGACAGCAACCAACCACTAGACCAGAGAGGAGTTCTCACTTTTTTGCTCTGTCAAAGCAGAACAGCTGAGAGGTGATATTGAAAGTATCCATGCCAGAAGTGCTATGCAAAGTAAATGTACAGGTTCAAATCCTCTCCAGCAGAGGATGGAAATTAGTCCTCACTTTCAACATCTGAGCTGAACGGTTTTGATTTCTGAGCTGATTGGTGACAGGAAGCATTCATGTACATGCTCAAATATACATGCTGAAAATTATATTAGTATTATTGTACATATATTTTGTTGACTGAATTTATTGTATCATTTTATCTCTCTAATACATCAATTAATTGAAAATACAATGTGTACAACACAACATATTTTACGACATGACAGAAGTATTCTTCCACAAGCCTGCTTATGCTTTTCCCCACGTATTTATTACGATCCCCTTTTTACAGAGTGACACACCAAGGAGTTCTGCACTAATGAGTGGGTAGGAAGGAGACTGCTCAGATAGGAAGTTCAATATTCAGTTCTACCATTATCTTTCAAAAAACTATTTCATACTTCACACATTAAAACACCTATCCCTACCACAAATAAAATGCAGCTGTTGCAGACTTTTCCTCCTGAAAACCAACCATATTCAGAAACCTCCATTTTTTTCATTATTCAACTTGTATCCAGATCTCTCTGCTAGCAATTTGCTTTCGACAGTATTTCAAACAAATGCAATATAATTTTAACAATTCTTTAAAATTTCCCAATTTACATACTGCACACTCCAGTCTTACCATCCTTTTGACAGCATAGCACTCTGCCTACATTGCCAAAACAAATCGGCTAATTATGTAGTTAGACAGAGCAGTGATCAGATAGACCTGGTATTCACTTGTTTAAAACAAAAAGGAAAACCCAGAAAAGCAAGCAAAGCAAACAAGAAATAGAATACATGATGTTCAGAGATGTTCTAGTTATTGGCCTACGTAACCGTGATCTTGCTAGTTTTACCTCTGCTCCTAATCATCTTTTCATGCTATTTACCCTCTAACATTCCAGCAAGCTCCACAAAAGCAGGCCTGAGTGAAATCTCACATACTGCTACTTGCAAGCAGTTCAGTGAAGGGTAGAGATTTGGAATACAAACCAAGTTTCTGGGGATGTAAAATCTGTCTCTGACATTTAAGAACGTTGGTCAGTGTAATGGAATTCAACTGCTGAATGGCCCTTTTGCAATTTAATTCAATATAAGGAAACAAAGAAGTTTTTTTCAATGAAATGGCTTTGGTTATTCTTATAAAAGCAATCAATCTAATGCCTTCCAAAAAAAACCCAATGACAAAACAACCTATGTATACTTGTTTATTAGATGTGTTTTGGTCTGCGAAACAGGAGATAACCGGCAATATCAGTGTCTGTGGGACGAGGCCTTAAGAGCAGAACCCCGAGTAATGCTCAATTAACAAGTGGGGACATGTTGGAACTTGTAGGCCATAAACCATGGGAAACTGAGGGTGGTCCTGACCATAGAAGGGTTAGACAAGGACCTGAAAACAGGTACTTGACAAATGTTGCAACACTGAGATAAGCAACACTGAGATAAGCAAGTTCCTGGCACCCTGCCTAAAAAGGCCTTAAGAACTGTGTCTTCAAGATAAGATAACTGTGTCCTCAAGATAAGATATGGTTGATGGTGTGATAGTATATCACTGACCAATCAGATGCAGCCGTGCGAGCAGTGTATGTTCAAAAGGACCAATCTGTTTAAAACACGCAGCCAATGTAAGCATATATAAAGGAATGATGGTATACAATAAAGGAACATTCTGCTTGCATCAAGCTGTGTCCTGTCTCTCAATTGCCGCAAATTGGTGACCCCGACGTGATGGGTTTATGAACCGCCTAGCTGAGCGACTTGCTGCGAGTCCCACAGAACTTTGAATGTGCTGCTGAAAGGAAGCAGGAGCCGGCCGGCCTGAAATCCCTCCGGAGTAGAGAGGTGAGCTGTGGGAAACATGGGGAATCAAGCGTCTTCCCCGGAAAGAGACGTATATGAACTTATGGAAGGTCTTCTTAAAAAGCATGGGAAAAATATTTCCGGGCATGACCTCAAGGCAATGCTTAAGTGGGTGCAGGTGAAAATACCCACTGTAACTGCATGGAGTATTTTTACATGGGAACTCTGGGATGATGTGGGGGTGAAATTATGGGACGCGGCAACAACGGGAGATGTCGAGGCTCAGTGTATGCTCCCGTGGTGGAGGAGCATTTTTGAGACTCTAAAAGCCCAGGAAGGGGGAATAGAAGCCAAAGGGGAAGAGGCCGAAACCCCAACGGCGCCACCTTCTGGGCCACCGCGTCCCAGACCTTTAGGCGTACACGCCGCCGGTCACCCCCCGGAAGAAGACCCTTTCGATCCGGGTCCGGTCGATCCGGACAAGGAACCGGACTTATACCCCCCCGACCCACACGATGTGTGGGCTAACATAAGACAACAAGCCCTGAAAGAGGGGGAGCTGGAGGTTGCTAGAACAATAGTGGCTCCGGTGATTTACCAGGGCCGGGGGGTGCAATGGGAAGCCCTATCTTTTCCGGTTATTAAGGAACTGCGCCGCACCGTCACCGAGCACGGGCTTTCTTCCCCCTATTTTGTGAGTCTGTTGTCTTCCGTGTTCGACACGTGTTATGACTTCTCATGATCTAAAGTCTCTAGCGCAGCTGCTATTGACTCCGACTCAATACTCGCTATGGGAGTCACACTGGAGAAGGGGACTTCAGGCACTTCTCCTTACATATGCGGGTCATAATAATGCTGCATTGGCTGCGCTGACCATGGAGCACCTTACCGGTACAGGTCAGCACTCGGATCCGGCAGCTCAAGCTCGGGACTGCCCCCGAGAGGCTCTCGCGGCGGTCCGCGAAGAAGCGAAAAAGGCTTTCCTTAAGGTCCCCGACTCACAGAAACCGCAGAAAGCCTTTACCACTATCACTCAGGGACCCCAAGAGCCTTACATGCAGTTTATCAATAGACTGAAACAGGCTTTGGAACGTCAAATAGACAACATGGAAGCTCAGGAAATACTGTTGCTAAAGCTGGCTGTTGAAAATGCTAATGCTGATTGTAAAAAGCTATTGAAAGCTCTTCCTAATCCGAATCCCACATTGATTGAAATGGTGGAAGCTTGTAATAGGATCGGCACTGTAGATCATAAATTCGAGGCTATGGCTGCCGCCTTTGCGGCCATGAAAGGTCCATCAGGCGTGAGGAATTGTTATGGTTGTGGTAAGCCAGGCCATTTGAAAAAGAATCGCCTGGTCACGAAAGGAGGGGCTAAGTCTCAAGCCCCTGGGATTTGCCCTAGATGCCGAAAAGGACGTCATTATGCTAATCAATGCCGGTCTAAGTATGATTTCCAGGGTCAACTGATACAGGGAAACCGATCACGGAGCGCGGGGCAGCGACGCGTGCAGACACAAGTACCGCAGCGGACGTTCCAAACCCCTCGGAGGGAAGCAGCAGTGCCTCAAGTCTTTGTCCAGCAACAGCCGGTAGCGCCGGATTGGACCTGGCAACCTCCTACACAGTAATGTTACTCGATCCCTCGGTTCACCTATTGTCAACAAATATCTCGGGGCCCTTATCCCCTGGAACACAAGTGCTATTATTAGGAAGATCATCTACAACATTGTCAGGCCTTTTTGTATTACCAGGGGTCGTTGACTCCGACAGTACTGATGAAATTAAGATTATGGCATGGACCCCATTTCCTCCCTGCACAATACCTAAAGGTAGCCGTATAGCACAATTAATATTGATTCCAGCGGGGACGAACTCCCCCGTTCCTAGTCAACCTCACCAAAGGAGGGGAGGGTTTGGATCTATGGGGAACCCGCAAATTCTATGGGTGCAATCTATTTCTCAAAAGCGACCCGTATGTCAATGTACCCTTATCCGCGGAGGACAGCAAGTAGTGCTAAATGGAATTATTGATACTGGAGCTGATGTTACGGTAATCTCTCAGGCTAAGTGGCCCCCGCAATGGCCTCTGGCTAACATTTCCCAAGCATTGGCTGGAATTGGGGGAACTGGTAGCAGCCACCAAAGTTTGGAATTAATCCAAATCCAAGGTCCGGAGGGGCATATGGCCTCTGTTAAACCCTTTGTGTTACCCGTTCCTATGATTCTGTGGGGGCGTGATGTGCTATCACAGTGGGGAATGTCCATTTGGACCCATTTTTAGACGGGGCCATTGAAGTGCGCGACACCCTAAAGTTGACATGGAAAACCGATACCCCTATTTGGGTAGATCAATGGCCCCTACCACTGGAAAAGCTTTGCGCCCTCCAAGAGTTAGTTATGGAACAGTTAACGAAGGGGCATATTGTGCCTTCCACTAGTCCCTGGAATTCACCTGTTTTTGTTATTAAGAAACAAACTGGCAAGTGGCGCTTGCTCCACGACCTCAGGAAAATTAATGATGCTATGGAAGACATGGGGGCCCTCCAACCAGGACTCCTGTCCCCCACTATGATTCCTCGACATTGGCATTTGACTGTTATTGACCTCAAGGACTGCTTTTTTAATATCCCACTGCACTCAAACGATGCTCCTAAATTTGCTTTTTCAGTCCCAAGCGTCAACATGCAAGCCCCGTTGCAGAGATACCAGTGGGTTGTGCTGCCACAAGGAATGAAGAACAGCCCTACGATCTGTCAGTGGTATGTAGCTAAAGTACTTAGTCCTGTTAGGACCGCAATGTCCGGTGTCTTATTGTATCATTACATGGATGACATCCTAGTGGCCGCACAACATCACGAGGTCATGGAGGAAGCTGTAGCCCTTGTCACAACTGCTGTCAACTCAGTAGGCCTCTGTATTGCGCCAGAGAAGGTTCAAAAGATACCCCCATGGAAATACTTAGGTTGGTGCATCAGGGCCCAGACTATAGTTCCTCAACCTTTACAGATACAGGTAGACATAAAAAACTTGCATGATGTACAGAAATTGTTGGGAACAATCAATTGGGTCCGACCGCTGTTGGGAATTTCTAATGCGGACTTAGGTCCTTTATTCGAACTGCTTAAAGGAGATGCTGACTTGCGTTCCCACCGCAGTCTTGGCCCTGAGGCCACTGACTCTTTGCAAAAGGTTGCTACAGCAATCACTCTCAGACAAGTACACCGGTGGGCTCCCAAATTACCTTTTTATCTAATTATTTTAAACCCCGTTCGACAGCCTCATGCACTAATATTTCAATGGGACCCTCAGAAATCAGACCCACTGCTGATTATCAAATGGGTTTTCTTGCCGAATCAATCTACAAAACCATTTTGACGCAGCATGAGATGTTTGCTTCTTTGATAATTAAAGCCAGGCAACGCTTGTTAACGTTATCAGGAGTAGACTTTGCTTGTATTTGCTTACCTGTGACGAACATGTATTTCCAATGGCTTTATCAGCAGTCAGATGCCTTTATTATGGCATTGGCAGACTATACGGGTCAACTCACATCCCACCCACCTTCGCATAAGCTGCTTAATGTTGACTTCCGCTTGATGCCCAGGCCGAAAAGGAGCGATCAGCCATTACAAGCCCTTACTGTATTTACGGACAGGTCTGGAAAATCGCACAAATCAGTCATCTTATGGTGGGACGACCAGCATGGACGATGGGACTCGGACATAGAGACCGTTCCCGGTTCTCCCCAGATAGTGGAGCTGACTGCGGTTGTTTTGAGTTTTTCGAAGGTGGTCCACACCACTTAACCTCATCACTGATTCAGCCTATGTTGCAGGGATTGTTGAGCGAGCTGAGGCATCTGTATTACGTAATGTCTCACATTCCGAACTATTTGCTTTATTACAGGAACTTATCTTTCTCTTGGACTCTCGCCCTCACCCCTATTTTGTTATGCATGTCAGGTCACACACTTCTCTACCTGGCTTTATTGCAGAAGGGAACCGATGAGCTGATTTGCTGACATTACCAGTACAAGTATTGCCGGATCGCGTAGCACAGGCTAAACTCGGCCATTCTTTTTTTCACCAGAATGCTGGAGGTCTCAAACGGCAGTTTGGGCTTACCTCCCAACAAGCATCTAACATTATCGCCGTATGTCCTGACTGCCAAAGGCATTCTTTCCTGTCGATAGCAGGAGGGGTTAATCCCAGAGGGCTGCAGAGCTTACAGCTATGGCAAACGGACGTTACGCATTATCCGGAGTTTGGTAAATTGAAATATGTCCATTCCTCTATTGACACCTTTTCAGGCGCTTTGTTTGCTTCTTGCCACACAGGGGAGAAGGCACGTGACGTCCGCAAACATTTGATGCGTGCTTTTGCCACCTTGGGCATACCCTCTCAAATAAAAACGGACAATGGCCCTGCATATGTCTCAACCGCAACGAAAGCATTTCTTGACTCCTGGGGTGTGACCCACATTACCGGCATTCCTCATTCCCCTACAGGTCAATCTCTGATTGAACGCTCCCACCAGTCTTTGAAACGCTTACTGCAACAACAGAAAGGGGGAATGGGGACAATGGAGACTGCCACCCCTGAGGAACGACTACAGAAAGCTTTCTATGTTTTTAATTTTTGAATTGTTCTTTAATAGATAACAATCCTCCGATAGTTCGACATTTTAACGCAAATGCTTCACTTGAGGTACGAATTAAAGCCCCGGTGTTGGTTCATGATCCAGAAACAGGTAAGATCATGGGACCATATCCTCTTGTTACATGGGGAAGAGGTTATGCTTATGTCTCCACAGAAAACGGTCCCAGGTGGATTCCGGTGAAGAACGTACGACCCTTCCGTGAATCCCTACCACAATCATCCAGTGATGACTCCGATCATCTCTTTGATCAACAAACTCCTGAACCCTCTGGGACCGTAAACGACTGAGACACTGACGACTAAGACACTGAGGGAGCCTTGGAGCGCCTGGATAGGACCAGACTTTGACTCTTGTTACTTTGAAAGAACTTGAGACCATGATTGGGTGTCTGGTTTTGATAACAATAGGTATAGGACCCTTACCTCTTTGGGGCAGTCCTTTTCCCCCTCCTCTTCCTAAAGTAAATGTGTGGGTCACATTGGCAAATTTGACCGGACAAGACACTTTGTGTCTTGCTACTGCCTCTCCTAATAACCCCTTTTCTACGTGCCTCGTGGGTTTGCCACTGGACGAGTGGCCGATACCTACGGGGCTCCAATCCATCTTTCCATCCAGAAACGTGTCCTGAAATGTGACAGACTATTGGGACGTGTGGACCCCCCACCTCCCATCCACTACCCTAGAACCACAAGAGATCGAGCTCCTCGGATCAGTAAAAATGGATTTTTGTGTTAAGTTTAACTATACAGGAAGAAATGAGTCTAGGGCATGGGATGTCTCTCCTGCCCATCCCGTTTTTAAAAATGCTAGTGTTTGGTGTAATTACACAGCAACAAACTTGTCTAAGTCTAGCAATGTTCCCCTTCTATTACCGTCGGGGATATTTTTTATTTGTGGGGATAGGGCGTGGCCCGTTATCCCTTCTCATATAAAAGGAGGTCCATATAGCCTCGGACGCCTTTCTGTCCTGACTCCTTATACATCTATGATTTTACAACACCGTCTTTCTCATAGGGCAAAGCGTGGCGTCCATGTATATACCCCTGATTGTAATGACAACGTGGAATTTTGGTCTTTTAGTCAACGCTTTGCTGCCTCTCTTTTGTTACCTGGAGCTGCCGCTGGGAAAGCATTAGCGACTTTAGATAAGCTTGGCTGCTGGCTTGCTAAACAGACTAATGCTACTAGTAATGCATTGTCTGGCCTTTTATTAGATGTTGATAGTGTTCGCCATGCTACATTGCAAAATAGAGCTGCTATAGATTTTTTGCTTTTAGCGCAAGGCCATGGCTGTGAGGATTTTGAAGGCATGTGTTGTATGAATCTCTCCGACCACTCGGAATCGATCCATGCCAGCATTCAACAGCTTAAAGATGGGGTCTCTAAACTCCGACAAGACGATAGTTGGGATTGGTTAGATAAACTTTTTGGAGGATGGGGTCTATCGGGATGGTTAAGAAGTTTGGTAAAGACGATCGTATATGCTTTAGCCGTTTTTATTTTTTTATTGCTTTTTTGCCTTGTCTGTTGCAATGCTTGCAAAGGATAATAGCACGCTCGATGAAGAAGGTTCTTTTTGTACAACAGGAAGGGGGAGATGTGGGACGAGGCCTGAAGAGCAGAACCCCGAGTACTGCTCAATTAACAAGCGGGGACATGTTGGAACTTGTAGGCCATAAACCATGGGAAACTGCCTCCGAACTGCCATGTTTATGGGAAAACACCCATAAACATGGGTGGTCCTGACCATAGAAGGGTTAGACAAGGACCTGAAAACAGGTACTTGACAAATGTTGCAACACTGAGATAAGCAACACTGAGATAAGCAAGTTCCTGGCGCCCTGCCTAAAAAGGCCTTAAGAACTGTGTCTTCAAGATAAGATAACTGTGTCCTCAAGATAAGATATGGTTGATGGTGTGATAGTATATCACTGACCAATCAGATGCAGCCGTGCGAGCAGTGTATGTTCAAAAGGACCAATCTGTTTAAAACACGCAGCCAATGTAAGCACATATAAAGGAATGATGGTATACAATAAAGGAACATTCTGCTTGCATCAAGCTGTGTCCTGTCTCTCAATTGCCGCAAGTGTCCTGGTTCCGCCTGGGATAGGGTGAATTTTGACAAGGAGCTGGGACAGGACACGGGTATTCGATACCATGTGAAGCCATCCCCAGTATACAGCCGGGGGAGCTGGCCCGAAGAAGGGGCAGGAAATTGCTGTGGAACGGGCTAGGGGCTTCCCGGGTCTGGTTGGAGAGCAGTGGTACATTAATTGTGGTTTGTATATTCCTCTATCAGCATTATTATTTTTGTTGTTGTTTTTTGTTGTTGTTTTCCTCTTTCCTTTGCTGTTCTGTTAAACTGCCTTTATCTCAACCCACAAGTTTTGCCTTTTTCTTCCAATTCTCCTCTCGTTCCAGCGGGAAGGCGGGGGGGGAGTTAGAGAGCAGCCACATGGGTTTTTTGTTGCCAGCTGGGGTTAAACCACGACAATCAAGCAGTCCAGAGAGATTGCCTTAACATGCAATGAGGCCTTTTCTCTTTCCAGTACACCTTTGCCAGCAGCAGTACTGCTGGTTGTAATTAAAAAATGAGGTTCCATTACAGTTTGTCACAGGTATATGCAACACTGAAATAGATGGTCAAGATCCATTTCTAAAAACAATATGTATTAAATTTACAAACTTATGTGTTGAAAGTATTTATCTAAAAATAAAAGTATTTATTGCCTGCAAGAAAAGTTGCCTATAGTCATAGCCACTGATAAGTGACTCTAAAATAACCACTGAAAGAAACTTTGGTTGGGGACCTATGACCTGAACGATAAACAACAGCAATAGTAGCAAGGAAGTTATTTACTCCGATACAGACAGATGATTGTTGCTTTGATACAGAAAAACAAAAGGAGTTTCCCTTTACCATTGTGAATAAAACACCAGATGTCTGTCTATATTTTCCATCCATATTCACTGCAAATGAAGTTGTCTAAATATAATAAATAGGTTTCAGGCTTTCAGCAAATGAAAACATTTTACTTCGGAGATATCTGAAAAGGTTTTAGTCACAAGCCAATATTCCTCAGAAAGACAAAATTTAATTTAGCCAAATATTTATGTCTCATTTTTGGGGGACAGTGAGTTATGAACTACTCAAACATGTTTAAGCTAAAGATGTGTAATAACTAGAACAGCCAAATAGATGTTAATAATTCATTGGTGCAGAACAGCAAGAAATTGACAGTGAAAAATGATTAATAGAACTTCTCATCATAATCTTAGCAAAGAGATCACGGAATCACGAAATTGTCAGAGTTGGAAGGGACCTCTAGAGATCATCTAGTTCAACTCCCCTGCTAAAGCAGGATTGCCTAGAGCACATTACTCAGGACTGCATCCAGGCGGGTCTTGAAAATCTCCAGAGAAGGGGACTCCACAACCTCCCTGGGCAGGCTGTTCCAGTGCTCTGTCACCCTCACCATAAAGAAGTTTTTCCTCATATTTGAATGGAACTTCCTATGTTCCAGCTTGTGCCCATTACCCCTCGTCCCATCGCTGGCAACCACTGAAAAGAGTCCGGCTCCATTCTCCTTCAACCCACCCTTTAGATACTTGTAAGCATTAATAAGGTCTCCCCTCAGCCTTCTCTTCTCCAGGCTAAAGAGTCCCAAATCTCTCAGCCTTTCCTCAAAAGGGAGATGCTCCAATCCCTCAATCATCTTTGTTGACCTATGCTGGACTCTCTCCAGTAGTTCCCTGTCTCTCTTGAACTGGGGAGCCCAGAACTGGATGCAGTATTCCAGTTGTGGCCTCACCAGTGCAGAGTACAGGGGGGGAGAATGACCTCCCTCGACTTACTAGCCACACTCTTCCCTATGCAGCCCAGGATTCCATTGGCCCTCTTGGCGACAAGGGCACATTGCTGGCTCATGGATAGTTTACTATCCACCAGGACCCCCAGATCCTTCTCCTCAGAAGTGCTTTCCAGCAGGTCCATCCCTAACCTATATTGGTGCCTGGCATTCTTCTTCCCCAGGTGCAGGACCCTACACTTGCCCTTGTTGAACCTCATTAGGTTCTTCTCTGCCCAGCTCTCCAGCCTGTCCAGGTCACGCTGGATGGCGGCACAGCCCTCTGGAGTGTCGGCCAGCCCTCCCAGTTTGGTATCGTCAGCAAACTTGCTGAGGATACACTCTGTCCCCTCGTCCAGGTCACTGATGAATATGTTGAACAGGACTGGGCCGAGTATTGGCCCCTGGGGGACACCGCTGGTTACAGGCCTCCAGCTTGAACCTGCTCCATTAACCATTACCCTTTGGGTCCTGTCACACAGCCAGTTCTCAATCCACCTCACTGTCCCCTCATCTAGCCCACACTTCCTTAATTTCCTAATGAGGATGTTATGGGAGACTGTGTCAAAAGCCTTGCTGAAGTCAAGGTAGATGACATCTGCTGCTCTCCCCTCATCTAGCCATCCAGTTATAACATCATAGAAGGCTATCAGATTGGTCAAGCATGATTTACCCTTGGTAAATCCGTGTTGCCCACTTCCAATAACTTCCTGTTCTTCAACGTGTTTGGAGATGACTTCCAGGACAAGTTGCTCCATTACCTTCCCAGGGACAGAGGTGAGACTAACCAGCCTGTAGTTCCCTGGGTCCTCCTTCTTGCCCTTTTTGTAGACTGGAGTGATATTTGCCTTTCTCCAGTCCTCAGGCACTTCTGTTCTCCAAGACCTCTCAAAAATGATGGAGAGTGGCCCAGCAATAACATCTGCCAGTTCTCTCAGCACTCATGGGTGCATCCCATCAGGGCCCATGGACTTATGGATGTCTAGTTTGCCCAAGTGGTCTCTAACCCAGTCCTCCTCTACAGAGGGAAAGTCTTCCTCTCTCCAGACCTTCCCCCTTGTCTCCAGGGGCTGGGATTCATGAGGGGCAGCTTTGGCAGTGAAGACCGAAGCAAAGAAGGCATTCAGCAACTCCGCTTTCTCTGTGTCTTCCACCACCAAAGCACCCACCTCATTCTTCAGTGGGCCTACATTTTCCCTAGCCTTCCTTTTTTTATTGATATACTGAAAAAAGCTCTTCTTGTTATCTTTAACTGTGGTAGCCAAGTTAAGTTCTGCTTGGGCTTTTGCCCTTCTAATTTTTCCCCTGCATATCTTCACTACACCTTGACATTGCTCATAAGTAAGCAACCCCCTTTTCCAGAGATCGTAGACTTTCCTTTTCTCCCTGAGGTCCAGCCAAAGCCCTCTATTTAGCCAGGTTGGTCTTCTTCCCCGTCGTCTCGTTTTACGGAACCTGGGGTGTGGGAGACTGGCTAGCTGAGAAGGGTTACGTAGACATGATCCAGCTGGCCGAGCAAGAACTTGAGAAACATCGGATTCAGGCCCCGTAACTGCTGAGCTGGCAAGGACACCCTGTCCTTGACTGTAACTGTTGTATGATAACAGGGAGATTGCAGCTGCTCAGGCATGGGAAAAGAGGATGAAAGTAACTGTAAAGAAGGAACTAAGGGCGGGGTTGAAGTTTGGAGGACAGGCCAATCAGAAAGATGTATTGCAGAATATGTATTAGCTAATTATAACGAAGCATAAAAGACGGCTGTACTATTCAATAAACAAAGCTTGCTGATCACTCATATTGAGTGACTCTGTCTTCCCTCCGTTGCGACAAATGGCGCCCGAACAGGGACCCTAGAGAGGGCTGAACCTGCGAGCCACGAGTCGACAGAGCCTGGGTACCGGTCCTGAAAGCAGCACAGGAGGCGAAAGGGATTAAGGGATTGATCCCCGCGCCCGGGAGCACCTATAGAGGGTCCCGCTGGCCACGCACCGCTGAGGTCTTGCAAAGGCTGCAACAGCACTGACGAAGGTATGAACAGACAAGCGGCGTACGATTTGCTCAAATGCTTTTTAGAAAAGCAGAGCGTTCAGGGTATAGATTGTAAAAGGGAGTTGCCTGGGTTATTAGTGTATGGAGTAGCGAGAGGTTGCTTTGATAAACCAGATACGGTTTTTGAACACGAGGAATGGTGTAAATATGGGGATAAATTGCTTGACGAAGTTATATGCGATAATAAATCAGCCAAAAAGTTGATAAAGCAGTCGCTAATGCCCCGTTGCAACACCGAGCTGAGAAAAAAAAAAAAAAAAAAAAAGAAAAAAAAAGCCATTCACTCAAAAAAAAAAAAAGAAAAAAAAAAAAGGAATCCCTTCATATATGGGTATTAAGCAAGGAAGAGAGGAGCCATTTGGTTTGTTTATCGATCGAGTAGCAAACGCCATACAGGCGGCCGGGGTGCCCGATTATCTCAAAGGCACTACACTAAAGCTGTGTTATACAAAATAGTAATCCGGCCATGTGTAACATCTTGGCTACATTGCCAGGGACATGGACCATCGAGGAAGGACTAGAAAGAATGGCACAGGTACCGGTGGGGCCACAGGCAATGTTAGTTGAGGCAGTAAAGGAGCTAGGGAATAGTTTAAAGGAACACGCGCAGGCTACGCAGAGTCAGGTTTTAGCAGCCCTTGCTCCTTTGCAAACCTCTGCTGGGCGGTCAAATGCCCGCGGCCCACCTCGTTTGCGGTGCTTCTGTTGCGGCGTCGCCGGACACATGAGGCGGGACTGCAATGCCAACTCCGTGTGGTGCAAGAACTGTCGATCAGACACAACGAAGCTGCCTGTCGTCGAGCTGGATCGGGAAACGGACGACCCAGCGGGAAAAGCTGCCCCGCGCCGACACAAAAAGCGGCTGCCTACCCAGCAGCGCACAACCCCTTCCTCTCCGGCCAGCCACAAGCGGAAGCCTCGGAACGGATCCTGCAACGCCAGTGCAGCTTACTGAGCAACAAAGACAAATGCTGCAACAAATAGCTTCTATGGTAACTACGCGTTCCACGCATCGGCGTGTTGAAGGTCTGCCCATTGACTTGACTGTTTTATGTGGTGAGCAGTATCTTATGGCAGCCTTAACTCAGCAAAAAAAAATAAAAACGGGGGAGAAGCAGGGGTCCACCACTATCGTATTGGAATGGATAGCCCCTCCGCTACAACCACGGCAGATAATACAGGAAAAAATTGCCACGCTAGCAGATCTGATCAGGAAGGGTCGCTGCCGTATCCTACAGGTGGATGGCACCCCGCCAAGCACAATATGGGTGCCAATAAAGCAAATTGACCTGGAATGGTACTTGCAGAATTCCAAGGAGCACGATTGTATGAAAGCGAGGAGCAAAAGACCATGGCAAGGGTGCGCTGGAAGATCACCAGGGAGGTTAACAGAATCCTTGGGCAACAACAATCACAAATCTTGACCAGAGTGTGCGGGGATGGCATAAGGTCCCCCGCCTGTGAATGGTCAGTCCCCTGGATTGGGGGGAGTTGTGTCATCGTTTTGCTACTATGCCTCCTCGCCAACGGACCCCACGGCAACGCGGGCGGCGTCGCTGCCGTCAGCCTCCACGAAGTTCAACCAACTAAAAACATGTGGGTCACGTGGGCCAACCAAACAGGGCAGACCTCCTTTTGTCTGTCCCTCGCCTCGGCTACTGATCCCTTTCGAACCTGTTTGTTTGGCGCGCCTATAGGAGACCCTGAGCATCTAGCCACTGTAATGAAAGGGTTCTTTACAGGCAACTGTACTAACCAAGACAAGGTGTCTGAAACTGCATCATGCAGAATTAATAGCCTTAATGTTACGCTAGGCCCCTGCTATCTGGGCCAACTAACACTGTTTGCTCCAGATATACATACCCTCAGATATCATACTAGAAATAGACGATCTCTTTCTACCCTAGGTTCTGATTGTAATGACAATGTGGAGTTGTGGGGGACAGCAACTAACGTAGTCGCCTCTCCGTCGCGACACTAGGGATGGCCTTCTCCTGTGCTTTTGAGAGTTCCTCCTTGAAGTATGACCAGCCTTCCTGGGCACCTTTGCCCTCCAGGACTGTCTCCCAAGGGACACTCTCAACCATGCTCCTAAACAGGCCAAAGTCCGCCCTTTGGAAGTCCAAGGTGGCAGTTCTGCTGGCTCCCTGTCTTGCTTCTCCAAGAATTGAAAACTCTATCATTTCATGATCACTCTGCCCAAGACGACCTCCAACCTTTATATCCCCCACAAGACCTTCTCTGTTTACAAGCAGTAGTTCCAGTAGGGTGCTTTCCCTGGTTGGCTCTCTCACCAGCTGTGTTAGGAAGTTGTCTTCCACACACTCCAGGAACCTCCGGGACTGTTCCCTCTCTGCTGTGTTATATTTCCAGCAGATATCTGGGAAGCTGAAGTCTCCCATGAGAACAAGGGCGAGTGATTGCGAGACCTCTGCCAGTTGCTGATAGAATATTTCATCGATTTCTACGTCCTGGTTTGGGGGTCTGTAATAAACTCCCACCATGATGCCTGCCTTATTGGCCTTCCCCTTGATTCTAACCCATAAACTCTCAACACTGTCATTCCCATTATTAAGTTCTAGGCTTTCAAATCTGTCTCTAACATAGAGGGACATCCCACCACCTCTCCTTCCTTGCCTATCCCTTCTGAAGAGTTGGTAGCCATCGATTGCAGCACTCCAGTTGTGTAAGTCTTCCCACCACGTTTCTGTGATGGCAACTATATCATAGTTTTCCTGCTGTACAATGGCCTCCAGCTCCTCCTGTTTGTTGCCCAAACTGCATGCATTTGTGTAGATGCACTTTAGCTGGGCTAATTTTCCTGCCAATTTTATTGGGGGCCGAGCCCCAATACCCCCCTGACCATGCTCAGACAATTCTGTGGTTGCCAACCTATCACTATTCCTGATGTCATCACCACATGTGTTACCATCCCCCACCTCTACTGAGACAACAGGCCGCAAGACCTTGCTAGTGCTTTTACCCACCAGCACTGGTAATCTGCTCCCAGGCTCCTCTTTAGTAATCCTGGATTCATCCCCATCCCCCTTCAAACCTAGTTTAAAGCCCTTTCAATGAGTCCTACTAATTCTTGCCCCAGTATTCTTCTTCCCCTTTGGGTAAGGCTTGCCCCACCTGTTGCCAGGACCAAAGTCCTGCCAGTTACACCAGCCTCAGAGCCAGGAGTTAATCTGCTGGCTCTTCCTGTTTATCCTCTCATCAATTCCTGCAAGTGGTGGGATAGAGGAGAACACAACTTGTGCTCCTGATCCCTTAAGCAGCCATCCAAGGGCCCTAAAGTCTCTCTTCATTGCCCTTGGACTACTGGTAGCTACCTCGTCACCGCCTACTTGAAATACTAGTAACGGATAGTAATCCGAGGGCTGGACCAGGGTAGGGAGATTTTGCTGTATATCCTTAATTCTGGCCCCAGGGAGGCAGCTGACTTCTCTGTGGGATGGATCCGGTCTGCAAATGGGGCCTTCTGTTCCCCACAGAAGGGAGTCACCCACCACAATTACCTTCCTTTTTTTCTTTGTTGCGGAAGTCCTAAGGCGTTGGGGTGGGTGGCAGGCTCTGGGCAACTCACTGCATGGGTCTTCATCTCCATCCTCATTTACCTGGCCCTCAATTTCCAGAGCCCCATACCTATTTTGCAAGTGCAACTGGGAAGGTGAGGGGGGCCGGGAGGGGTTTTGCTTGCCCCTCCGAGGAGGGACCTGCCTCCATTCCCCATTGTCCTTTAAGTCCCTCTCTTCTGCCTGGTGACAGGTGAAAGGGAGATCATCCACTTCCTGTAGAGCCTCTACCCACTGCCTTTGCCTCAGGGTATGGCTCCACCAATCTATTTCACTTTCACTTTCTCTGATGCTTCTAAGTCTTTCTACCTCTTCCTTCAGTTCAACCACCTGCCTGAGCAGGTAGTTTATTTGATCACACCGCACACAGGCGGTGTCTCTGGCTCCCTTGGGAACAAGTGCCAGGCTGAGGCATTCACTGCAGCCAGAGACCTGCACAGACACGTTTTTGCGGGAGCTCGGTCTGAGTTCCCATATTCTTCCTTGTAGTGCATTTTGCACGTGTTGGGGCCATATTCTTGTCTAGCGCCGGGAGGGGACCAACCACTGTTGGCTGCTTCCCACACGCTCTACGCACGTGCGCCTGTGCGCTGATATTCCTGGATATTGATCTGTAAACTGCACAATCAAAATATATAATATGACAGAAATGGAACATGAAGCATGTTCAAATTATTCTGATATACTATTTCAGAAAATGCACAGCACCCATGGGTGACATTTTTTAAAATCGGTTTTACCATTTATGGCTCCTTATGGCTAGAATTCTGAAAGATGTTCAGTCACAGAGTCCAGATGCTTACAAGTATCTAGGTCCCTAACTTGTTCTGAAATCCAAAGACAGATAGGATCCTGACTTCCATCTTGGGTCTTCATCTAACAGCCTATAGATTTGCACTCTGTGCAGAGCACTGGGTAAAATTTACTTTTTCAAAGTTGTTCCAGAAATGGAAAACTTTGTACTGGAAACATGAAACCGAGTTAAATATTATACTCCATTTGCTCATTTTGCCAGTGGCATAAAATTAGTATGTACTTTTAACATTAACATGAGCTGCAGTTCAGTGACACTTCATGGAATTACAAGTCAGTAGCCCCAGCAGGGACATCTGCTACCATTTTATGCAGATTCATTGTACCTGCGTTCCTGGGCTATAAAACTAGCTCTCCTTCCCTGAACCAAGTCTGAACTCCATCACCCTGTAAGAAGCAAGTGTGGGAGTGGAAGTTCACTGCAGCTCTCCCATCCCTTCCACAGAAAGATAAATTTGGCTGCATCTTAGAAATGAAAGAAATAATCATGGTCGAATCGAGCAATGTTAATACAGTCCTTGAGGGCAGTGGTGGTGGTAGAAATTTCTGAATAACACTGACAGGTTGTATAACACTGAAGGAGTATTCCTCAGACCTGTATTAACAAGAATTATCTTTGACCAAAAGACACAGCATACAGGCAGACTACAGGAAAATGTACCTTTAGGAAACAAGAACAGAGGAGTTTTCATCTTCAGTCTAAAAGAGAAGCAAGATATTTTTAACTCATAGCTAATATATTTAAATAGCAAAATAAAACCCAGGATATTTAATTGGTTTCAGTCATCATTTATGTTGTATTTAGTTCACATCTAGCTAAGTAATGTGCATATGAAATAATACAATCATTAGGTACTGGATTTAATTGTTTTCAACATCAAAAAACTTGAAATTGTTTTTAGATTTCTTCTTCTGTTCCAGTGTAAACATGCTCAAGTGACTTGCATGTGGAGTGCTGGAAAACACATATATCACACTAATTGTTGTTTAGTCTTATGTGCTCAACAAGTAGAACATCTGCACTTAGATAACGTAGGCCTGGGATGGACTCAGGGGCACCTTATCGAACATGCTTGGGATTCCTGCCCTGCTGTTAAAGAAGCGGAAAACTATGTCTGCCTGAATCCTTGAAATATAGGCCAGAACAGCAAGCGTGAGCTCTCGCTCTCTCACTCCCTTGCTAACAAGGACTCTCTTGCTAATAAAAACTCTCTCTTGCTCTGCGGCACCTGCATTATCTGCTTGCATGCCTCTGCCTGGGTGCTTCCCCAATCTGTGAGGTATTGAGATTAAATTTGTTCTTTGCCTTTCATCCCTGGTTTTGTGGTTGTTCCTGCATCCTGCCTGCATCAGCTCACATGCCATCATAATTAATTCACTACTTCAATAAATACACAATTGTATGGGAGCACCCAGTCAAACCAGTTTCAGAGCACAATAAGTGAGATGCAGGGAGCTTTCATCCGGCTCAGCTTCATCTCTGCCTTACCTTGTCTATGCAGAGATAACTTGGGTGAGCTGCAAAAACAGCTCAGCCTGGGGTTGTGAGAGAGGGTGTGATTAAGAAACATACATATGGTATATGGCATGCTATTAAGATGGCGATTAGTGCACTCTTTTAAGTTATTAATATCTAGTGCACTTGTGGTTTGTGTTGTTACTTTTCAGGATCACTTGTAGGTTGTAATAGTGTATTCCACGAATTGCTTTTAAATTGCAATAGTGTATTCACCATTGTACCCATAGAACCTGCAATAGTGGTGTATTAGACCTGTGAGTGAAGTTCAAATAAATTGTTAATTTGAACCTCTCAGTGAAGTCCTTTTCCCCTTTCATCACAACAATAAGTGCATGTACAAGTACATTTATATAAAGAAATTAATTATATCTTCAGGAAGGGATGTAGGAGGGGGAAGGAAAAACAGAATGAGTGAAAAGAGAAGTTGTTTTCCAAAAAAAACCCAAACAAACCAAAACCAACTATGCAACTGATCTGTCGGGGACTACATCACCATGTTCTTGCTAACTTTCAAATGAGAACTGCAAGTTGTCTATAGCAGGATTACACTACCTGGAAATTAGACCATAAGAAATGCTATAAATAAAAGACATCAAAAGCAGGATTCAGTATTTAGGGATTCACTTAGATAGCAGTTTCAATAAACGATGGGGACACAGCTCTGAAAAACAGGAAATCTCGGAAGTATACTTGGTAATGTGGGTAACAAGAAAAATATCCAATTATTAATTGAAGCTTGAGGTATATGCTTTATTTATTTTACTACTTATGTTTTGTTTCCAAATTTTTGTCTGACAGACTAATCCCTGGTTGGAGCAATGAAATTTTTGCTTTACTACTGAGCTTGTCTGTCAGTGAAGACAAGGTGAACCAGAATGACAGACAAACTTGGTTGTGTTATCTTCACTAAGGAATCAAGTGCAAACAAGCACATATGCAGCCATCCCAAGGACCCTGTAGCCCAGGATGTGTTTGGGGAATCCAGAAGCTTGCAAGTATGTACTGTCAGGCAGTAATAGGATGTTTTAGGGGGTAGTATTGTCTACTACTGGTTTCATAGTAATTTCTCTACCAGACAGAAACCATAAGTCCTCCTGGAATGAACAAATAGACAGAAGTCACTCAAGAGCCTGATGGAAAACCTCTCAGTAGTCATGTAAAAGCTTGATTGCATCCCCATGGTTTTCTACCCATACTCTTATTCCATCTCCTGGGTAGAGTTGGATAGATCTTACTGTATATATCTTATAAAGGTTCTGTATATTGTCCATACCTTTGACCTAGAGAAATTTAGAATAAACATTTAACATTAGGATCCTATGATATATTACCCTAAATTTACTGCAATTTACAGATTTGCTTAAAGTTCAGGTCAAATCAGAACAACACTGCATATTGCTGCAGTCATGCCAAAGAGAGGTGCTGCTTAGAGAATCTGGTAAGTTATTGTAAGATAAAACAGAACCAGCCAAGGAAACATCAGTACTTCCTTACTTTACTCTGATGACGAGAGAAAAATCTGGAGGCAACCATAATATACTATGTATAGAATTGGAAGATTTGATATCGCGAGGGCACATTTTATTTCTGTGGGGCTCTTCACATACTGAAGGTTCAGCACAAGCCTAAGCTTCAGTGGGTTGTAGACTAAGAACTGGATGAAAAAGAACAATAATATGTAAAGAAACCCCATGCAGTCAAAGCAATTTTTATGTATATTGGCTATTTTAAATTACATCATTTAAAAAAAAAAAAAGGCTTATTCCTGACAGTAAGTCTTGACTATCATTTTCTATATTAAACTAGCTTTGACTGTGAGCATAAAGCAATCTGTGTTTTTTCAGCTGAAAGCAAAATATCTCAATAAGAATTTTTTAATAAATATGACTTTTAGAGATAGAAAATGTATTAATGTCAGCAGCATGCTAAATTCCAATAGCGTATCAAATTATTTGTTAAATAACATGCTTCACTGGATAAGGCATTTACATAAACAGCACATAAGTTACTAAAATAAGAACAAAATTCTATTCTTAGCTACGTGCTGCAACTCCTGTTGTGTGAAGTTCACTGGCATAAATGAGAATGGGTTTGGGTTTGTTTTGGTTTAGTTTATTTAATATATGATGAAAATAGACTGCATTTCTTTTGTAATTGAATGAGTATTTTCAGAACACAAGTTTACTCCAGACTTGTTCCAGTTGCATTGCAAACCAAGGCAATAAGATTATTTCAAAATGTCATGGTTTCGGCCGAATTTACCAAAACCGGACCGACAGATGGCCCTTCCCCCCTCTTCTCCCCCCGCAAAAAGAGGAGAGAGGAGGAGAAAGAGATAGGGAGATTCAGAAGTTTAGAATGAACTAAACTACTTTAATGAAGAATTAATATTAAAATAAAAATAAAGAAGAAAATAATGAAATAGGTACAATATATACAAAACCGTATCAAGCTCCCAGGATGACAGTCACATCACCGGCAGGCACTGGGGAAAGTCCCAGACTGGACTCAGTGACAAATGGGAACTGGATTACAGCTCTGGAGTCAGGAACACACGGATCAGGATCAAAGGCAGATGAACAGACAGAGTCCTCTCTGGACGTCGGCCATCGCAGGAAGGGGGCTGACCCTTTGATCCCTCAGCCTTTATACTGAGCATGGGGCAGATGGGATGGAATACCCCAGTTGGTCAGGTTTGGGTCACCTGTCCTGTCCACTCCTCCCCACCGATGTGACCCCTCTACGTTTTTTCCGTTTCCGACCCTCTAAGGGGGCAAATAACGAAATTGGCTGACCTTGGTTGTTATGGCAATAAGTATAAGCAAGGGCCTCCCTGCCTACCATTCCTTGGCATGGAGCACAAACATTGGTCTTATCACTCTGAGAACGAGCAGTTTTCTCCACAATATGCCGTTAATTTCAGAGAGTTAGAGGAGGCCTAGCTAAGATGTAAAATTACAGAACCGAAAATTGGTTCGGTTTTACTTCAAACCGGGACATTCCACCCCTTATTCCATACCATTTGCATCATGCTTAGATTACCACTACTATCATCTCTAAAATCTATACACACATACATATATAGATAGAGATATGTAAGTCACTCAGTTATAATTTATCTGTATATATAAAAGCTTAAGTCCATTTCACAGCAGATCAGGTTCTCAGGGTAGGAGAGACAGTGTGAAATTCATTGTGGTTCGTGCCCATGGGTAACGTGCCCATCTCGGAGAAGTTTTACTAGACGCCACTTGATCAATCCGGCTAGGTTTCATCATTGCAGTATCATCCTGAAAAACACTTATAGAACACTGTTAGTATTATAAACAACTAACATCATACTCGGAATTAAGTATTCTCACCCAGGGTCAAATTCCCTTGAGGTACACATTGAACTTCTCCATTCTTCAGCATCACCCACCAAGTACATCCAGGTCCTTGAGCAAAAACAGTCCCACGAATGGGTTTGCCTTTGCCTGAGGCAGGAAAAACCCATACAGTTTTCCCTAGCATATTCCTTTCATGCACCACAGGGACTTTATCCCATTCTACAATATGTAAAAGGTCTGATTCATAGATTCATAGATTCATAGATTGGTCCAGGCCGGAAGGGACCTCCAAAGGTCATCTAGTCCGACCTCCCCGCAGTCAGCAGGGACACCCCCAAATAGACCAGGTTGCCCAGGGCCTCGTCGAGCTTCACCTTGAGTATCTCAAGGGAAGGGGCCTCAACCACCTCCCTGGGCAACCCGTTCCAGTGTTCCACCACCCTCATGGTAAAGAACTTTTTCCTAATATCCAATCGAAATCTCCCCTTCTCCAGCTTAAAACCATTGCCCCTCGTCCTGTCACTGCAGGCCTTTGTAAACAGACCCTTCCCAGCCTTCCTGTAGGCCCCCCTCAGGTACTGGAAGGCCGCTATGAGGTCTCCCTGGAGCCTCCTTTTCTCCAAGCTGAACAACCCCAGCTCCCTCAGTCTGTCCTCATAGGAGAGGTGCTCCAGCCCCCTGATCATTTTGGTGGCCCTCCTCTGGACCCGCTCCATCAGGTCCATGTCCTTTCTATATTGAGGGCTCCAGACCTGCACACAGTACTCCAGGTGAGGTCTCACCAGAGCAGAGTAAAGTGGCAGAATCACCTCTCTGGATCTGCTGGCAACACTTCTTTTGATGCAGCCCAGGATGTGATTGGCCTTCTGGGCTGCGAGAGCACACTGCCTGCTCATGTCCAGCTTCTCGTCCATCAGCACCCCCAAGTCCCTTTCCTCAGGGCTGCTTTCTAATACCTCATCCCCCAGTCTGTATTTATACTGAGGATTGTTTCTTCCCAGGTGCAGAATCCTGCACTTGCTTTTGTTGAACCTCATGAGGTTCAACTGGGCCCACCTCTCCAGCCTGTCCAGGTCCCTCTGAATGACACCCCGTCCCTCTGGTGTATCGACAACACCACACAGCTTGGTGTCATCTGCAAACTTGCTGATGGTGCTCTCAATCCCTCTATGTCTTTGATAAAAATGTTAAACAGTACTGGTCCCAGGACGGACCCTTGAGGGACACCACTAGTCACTGTTCTCCATCTGGACTTAAAGCCATTGAGTACCACCCTCTGGGTGCGACCATTCAGCCAATTCCTTATCCACCGAACCATCCACCCATCAAATCCGTATCCCTCCAATTTGGCAAGCAGGATGTTGTGAGGAACCGTGTCAAAGGCCTTACAGAAGTCCAGATAGATCACATCCATAGGTCGCCCCTTGTCTAGTCACCTAGACTAGACCTAGTCACTTCATCATAGAAGGCCACTAGGTTAGTCAGGCAGGACTTGCCCCTAGTAAAGCCATGTTGGCTGTCCTGAATCATCCCCCTGTCCTCCATGTGCCCAAGCATGGCATCCAGAAGGATCTGCTCCATGATCTTCCCAGGCACAGAGGTGAGGCTGACAGGTCGGTAGTTCCCAGGGTCCTCCTTTCTTCCCTTTTTAAAAATGGGTGTGATGTTTCCTTTCTTCCAGTCTGCAGGGACTTCACCTGACTGCCATGACTTTTCGAATATCATGGAAAGTGGCTTTGCAACTTCATCAGCCAGTTCCTTCAGGACTCTGGGATGGATTTCATCAGGTCCCATGGACTTGTATATCTTTAGATTCCTTAGGTGATCACGTACCATGCCTTCAGTTATAGTGGGATGGACTTTGTCACCTGGATCCTCAACTTGTGGGCCATCAACACAAGAGCTAGGAGGAGAGGGGTTGCCAGTGAAGACTGAGGCAAAAAAATTATTGAGAACTTCCGCCTTCTCCTCCTCCGTTGATACAAGTTCCCCACTGCTGCTCATTAGGGGGGGTACGTTTTCTTTAACCTTCCTTTTCTGGTTAATGTACCTGTAGAAGCCTTTCTTGTTTTTCTTTATGTCCCTTGCCAAGTCCAATTCTAGCTGTGCCTTGGCCTCCCTGACCTCATCCCTACACAGCCGGGCAACATCCCTATACTCTTCCCAGGTTGCCTGTCCCTTCTTCCATTTCCTGTGTAGCCCCATCTTACCCCTTAGTTTGACCAGCAGGTCCCGGCTCAACCATGGTGGTTTCTTGCCTTCCTTGCCCAATTTCCTACATGTTGGGATTGAGATCTTTTGTGCTCTATGGAGAGCATCCTTAAAGATCTGCCAGCTTTGTTCCGCTCCCTTGTCCCTAAGGGCAGTTTCCCATGGGGTCCTATTTACTAACTCCTTGAAGAGTTGGAAGTTCGCTTTCTTAAAATTTAGCGTCCTGACGGTGTTCCTCTTGGGCTTCAAACTTCTTAAGAGAGTGAACTGCACTAGAGCATGATCACTGCAGCCCAGACTGCCTTCAACTTTGATATCCCTGATGGCCTCACTTGCATTTGTGACCAACAGGTCCAACAATGCATCTCCTCGAGTAGGGCTGGTGATTTCTTGTCTCAAGAAGTTGTCGTCTAGGCACTCTAGAAGCTTCCTGGAGTGCCTGCAGCCAGCCGTGTTGCTTTTCCAACAGATGTCAGGGTGGTTAAAGTCACCCAGCAGGATGAGAGCCTGTGATCGTGATGCCTCTTCCAGCTGGAGTAAGAAGGCATCGTCGACAGGCTCTGCCTGGTCAGGAGGCCTGTAGTAGACTCCTACCACAAGGTTCCCTTTGTTGTCCCGATCTCTAATTCCTACCCACAAGCTTTCGACCTGCTCATGGCTATTCTTTAGCAACAACTCTTCACACTCTAGCCATTTCTTCACATAGAGGGCAACACCTCCACCCCTTCTTCCTCTCCTGTCCCTTCTGAATAGTTTGTAGCCATCAATGGCCACACTCCAGTCGTAGGACTCGTCCCACCAAGTTTCCGTAATTGCTACTATGTCGTAGCTTTCCTGTAGCAGGATGGCTTCCAACTCTTCCTGTTTGTTTCCCATGCTGCGTGCATTGGTGTAGAGACACTTTAGTCGGTCTGCTGGCTGTGTCTCCTTCTTAGAGGGGCACTCCACTGATCCCCCAACATGTTTTGTGCCAAATACACTTCTGTCCCCTATTGTCTCAGGGGATCTTGGTCCCTCTCTGCAAGACCATGCCTTTGTTACAGTATTTACAGCATCTCCCACTTCAAGTGAGATGGCAGGCTGAAGGCTCTCCTTAGGCTTATTTCTGCTGGACTTGTGTTTAACCCCTTCCCCCTTCGAGCCTAGTTTAAAGCCCTTTCAACTAGCCCTGCCAACTCACATGCCAGTATCTTTTTCCCCCTCTGAGACAGATGTATTCCATCCGTTGCTAGGAGACCTGGTGCCGTATAAAGTTCCCCAAGATTAAAAAACCCAAAATTTTGTTGGTGGCACCAGTTTCTGAGCCACTTGTTAATCATGCATATTTTTTTATTCCTCTCGGTATTCCTACCTGCGACTAAGGGTACTGACGAGAAAATTATCTGTGCCCCTGATCCCTCAACCAGTTTCCCCAGTGTCTTAAAGTCCTTTTTGATTGTTTTTGAATTTCCAGTGTTGACTTCATCGCTACCCACCTGAATAACTACTAACGGATAGTAGTCAGAGGGCTGTACCAGACTTGGCAGCCTTCTGGTAACGTCTCTGACCCGGGCCCCAGGGAGGCAGCAGACTTCCCTGTGGGAAGGATCCGGCCGACATATGGGACCCTCTGTTCCCTTCAGAAGGGAGTCACCAATAACAATAACCTTCCTCTTTTTTTGTAGTGTAGAGGTTCTGATGCGAGGGGGAGACTGATTTGCTTTAGGTGACTCCCCAGATGGTGCTTCTTCTACCTTCTCATTTGCCTCACCCTCAACCTCCAGTGCCCCATACTTGTTGTGCAGGGGTAAATGGAGAGAAGAGGGGGGCTGTGAAGGTTTTCCCTTGCCTCTTCTAATAGGCACTTGTATCCATTCCTCCTTCTTCCTTGGGTCACCTCCCTCTGCTACAGGGGTCTGTAGTGCCTGATACCACACATCTAGTTCTTGTTCGCATTCCCTTATGGATCTTAGTCTATTGACTTCTTCCCTTAGTTCAGCCACCATGTTAAGCAGGTCGCTGATCTGCTCACACCTAACACAGGTGGTGTCTCTGCCACCCTCTGTTGCAAGGTTCCAGCACTCACTGCAGCCAGTTGCCTGGGTGCCTGCATGTTTGTGTGGGGCCTCAGTTTGGGTACCCACAGTTTTTTTAATAGCCTTTGGACGAGCTCCAACCATGATTCAAAAAATCTCTTCTGCCAAGTGACTTTTTTTTTTTTTTCTGTGTGTCACGCGCCGCCTGCCAGACCAGTCGGCTGCCGCCGCCTCGCCGACCGACCGAGTATCTGCTCTGACCGCGTTTAAATCCCCGCGGCCGTGCCCCCTCCGTGCCTGATTGGCTGACGCGGACTTCCGGGTTCCGGCTGGGGCTCGGGCTGTGAGTGGGGGGTCCCTGAGCTCAGAAACCCCTCCGTACAGCGCGATCCAACCCTCCCCGCGTGCTCACCTCAGTCCTCGTCGCTGGTGCTGCCGGTGCTGCTGCCGCCGCCTCGCCGATTGAGCAGGACCACCTCAATTGATGGATCCCCTGGTATTAACTAACCAAGTAGCTTGAGCTAAATGCTTGTCCCAGTTTTTAAAGGATCCACCACCCATCGCTTTTAGGGTAGTTTTTAACAATCCATTGTATCGTTCAATTTTTCCAGAAGCTGGTGCATGATAGGGAATATGATATATCCACTCAATACCATGTTCTTTTGCCCAGCTACTTATAAGATTGTTTTTGAAATGAGTTCCATTGTCAGACTCAATTCTTTCTGGAGTACCATGTCGCCACAAGACTTGCTTTTCAAGGCTCAGGATAGTATTCCGGGCAGTGGCATGGGGCACAGCATAGGTTTCCAACCATCCGGTGCTTCCTTCCACCATTATAAGCACATAACGCTTACCCTGGCGGGTTTGAGGGAGTGTGATATAGTCGATTTGCCAAGCCTCCCCATACTTGTATTTCAACCACCGACCTCCATGCCACAAAGGTTTTAACCTTTTAGTTTGCTTGATTTCGGCGCATGTTTCACAATCGTGGATAACCTGCGCAATAGCGTCCATGGTTAAATCCACCCCTCGGTCACGAGCCCATTTGTACGTTGCATCTCTTCCTTGATGACTTGAAGTGTCATGGGCCCATCGAGCTAAGAACAATTCACCTTTATGTTCCCAGTCTAAATCTGTCTGGAAAATCTTAGCTGCTTGGTCCACTTGCTGATTGTTCCGATGTTCCTCAGTGGCTCGACTCATAGGTATGTGGGCATCTACATGGCGTACTTTCATGACTAGTTTCTCTAGCCAGTCAGCAATATCTTGCCATAATTCAGCAGCCCAGATGGGTTTACCCTTGCGCTGCCAGTTGCTCTGCTTCCATTGTTTTAACCATCCCCACAGAGCATTTGCCACCATCCATGAGTCAGTATAGAGATAGAGTATTGGCCACTTTTCTCGTTCAGCAATGTCTAGGGCCAGCTGGATAGCTTTTACCTCTGCAAATTGACCCGATTCACCTTCTCCTTCAGTAGCTTCTGCAACTCGTCGTGTAGGACTCCATACAGCAGCTTTCCATCTTCGATGCTTTCCTACAATACGACAAGATCCATCAGTGAACAACACATACTGTTTCTCATTACCTGAGAGTTCATTATATGGTGGGGCTTCCTCAGCACGTGTTACCACCTCCTCTGGTGGCATTGTGAAATCTCCGCCTTCGGGCCAGTTTGTGATCACTTCTACAATTCCTGGACGATTTGGGTTTCCTATTCGAGCTCGCTGTGTGATTAAGGCACTCTTACTCCAGGTAAGGCACCCACTTACTCCAGGTAGCATCGGTGGCATGATGAGTAGAAGGAACTTTACCTTTGAACATCCAGCCCAACACTGGCAATCGGGGCGCCAGGAGGAGCTGTACTTCAGTACCAATTACTTCCGAAGCAGCTCTAACTCCTTCATACGCTGCCAAGATTTCTTTCTCAGTTGGAGTATAGTTGGCCTTGGAGTCTTTATAGCCTCGACTCCAAAATCCCAGGGGTCGACCTCGAGTTTCCCCTGGTGCTTTCTCTAGCCGGTCTAGCCTCTTCGGACTGGTCCGAGTGCTACTGCACCCACAATCTCTTGTTTAATTTGTTCAAAGGCTTGTCGTTGCTCAGGACCCCACACAAACTCATTTTTCTTTCGAGTCACTTCATAGAGAGGTTTCACAATCTGACTATAACCTGGAATATGCATTCTCCAGAAACCCACAACGCCTAAGAAGGCTTGTGTTTCCTTTTTGTTAGTAGGTGGGGACATAGCTGTTATTTTGTTAATCACCTCCATTGGGATCTGCCGACGACCATCTTGCCATTTAATTCCCAAGAATTGGATGTTTTGTGCAGGTCCCTTGACCTTACCTCTTTTCACAGCAAAACCTGCTTTCAGAAGAATCTCAATTACTTTCTTACCTTTCTTGAAAACTTCTTCTGCTGTATTACCCCACACAATGATGTCATCAATGTATTGCAGGTGTTCTGGAGCTCCACCCTTCTCCAGTGCAGTCTGGATCAGTCCATGGCAAATAGTAGGGCTGTGTTTCCACCCCTGGGGCAGTCGATTCCAGGTGTACTGGACACCCCTCCAGGTGAAAGCAAACTGTGGCCTGCACTCTGCTGCTAAAGGAATAGAGGAAAAGGCATTAGCAATGTCAATTGTAGCATACCACTTGGCTGCCTTCGACTCTAGTTCATATTGCAGTTCTAGCATATCTGGCACAGCAGCACTCAGTGGTGGTGTGACTTCATTCAGGCCACAATAGTCTACTGTTAGACGCCAGTCACCATCAGACTTGCGCACTGGCCATATCGGGCTGTTAAAGGGTGAGCGAGTCTTGCTGATCACTCCTTGGGTCTCCAGCCGACGAATCAGGTTCTGAATGGGAATCAAAGAATCACGGTTAGTGCGATACTGTCGTCAATGCACCGTGGAAGAAGCAATTGGCACCTGCTGTTCTTTAACCTTCAGCAGTCCCACCACAGAAGGGTCATCTGAAAGGCCAGGTAAGGGAGACAGCTGTGTAACACCCTTAGTCTCTACAGCTGCTATACCAAAAGCCCACCGATACCCTTTCAGGTCTTTGAAATACCCTCTCTTGAGGTAGTCTATGCCAAGGATGCACGGAGCATCTGGGCCAGTCACAATAGGATGCTTTTCCCATTTATTCTTATTCAAGCTCACTTCGGCCTCCAGTACAGTCAGTTCCTGAGATCCTCCTGTCACTCCTGCAATAGTGACTGATTCTGTCCCTCTATGATTCCATGGCATTAGGGTACACTGTGCACCAGTGTCCACCAGGGCTCTATACTTTCGTGGCTCTAATGTGCCAGGCCATCGAATCCACACAGTCCAATAAACTCGGTTATCCCTCTCCTCCTCCTGGCTGGAGGCAGGGCAACCGTAATGCTGAGGACAGCATCTCCAATTGCAAGGCGAGTTCCTGTCTGGACTGGGGCAGTGCATACTCCGAACTGGAGCAGCCATATTCATGTAACAATCCTTTTTTCTGTTTGCTTTACCTTGCAACTCATGCACTCATGACTGTAGGGCTGAAGTAGGTTTTTTATTCCATCTCCTCATGTCCTCTCCATTATTGCAGAGGCAAAGCCACAGGAAACCTCGGAACGAGTCCTGTTTCCCTTTGGTTGGTCAACCGGGACACATGTCTACACGTTTCTTAAATACCTCCAGGGATGGCAACTCCACCACCTCCCTGGGCAGCCTGTTCCAGTGCCTGACCACTCTCTCAGTGTCCCAGTTTGAAGTAAAACCGAACCAATTTTCTGTTCTGTAACTTTACATCCTAGCTAGGCCTCCTCTAACTCTCTGAAATTAACGGCATATTGTGGAGAAAACTGCTTGTTCTCAGAATGATAAGACCAATGTTTGTGCTCCATGCCAAGGAATGGTATCCAGGGAGGCCCTTGCTTATACTTATTGCTATAACAACCAAGGTCAGCCAATTTCGTTATTTGCCCCTTAGAGGGTCGGAAACGGAAAAAACGTAGAGGGGTCACATCGGTGGGGAGGAGTGGACAGGACAGGTGACCCAAACCTGACCAACTGGGGTATTCCATCCCATCTGCCCCATGCTCAGTATAAAAGCTGAGGGATCAAAGGGTCAGCCCCCTTCCTGCGATGGCCGACGTCCAGAGAGGACTCTGTCTGTTCATCTGCCTTTGATCCTGATCCGTGTGTTCCTGACTCCAGAGCTGGAATCCAGTTCCCATCCGTCGCTGACTCCAGTCTGGGACTTCCCCAGTGCCTGCCGGTGACGTGACTGTCATCTTGGGAGCTTGATACGGTTTTGTATATATTGTATCTATTTCATTATTTTCTTCTTTATTTTTATTTTAATATTAATTCTTCATTAAAGTAGTTTAGTTCATTCTAAACTTCTGAATCTCCTTATCTCTTTCTCCTCCTCTCTCCTCTTTTTGCGGGGGGAGAAGGGGGGGGAAGGGCCATCTGTCAGTCCGGTTTTGGTAAATTTGGCCGAAACCACGACAACATGGCACTTCAGGGCATGCTCTAGTGGCCGAGATTGTTGGTTTGTGTCTGTTTGTGGGTGGGGTGGGGTGTGGTTGTGGGTATTTGGTTTGGTTTTGGTGTTGGTGTTCTGGGATTTTTTGGGTGTGGTTTTTTTTTTTTTTTTTTTTTTTTTGTGGTTGGACTCGATGATCTCAAAGGTCCCATCCAACCAAAAATATTCTGTGATTCTGTGATCAAGTAGTGTCTTGTCATAACCAATTTGGAAGATCACATCTTGAAACTATTTCTCTGATGACATTTTCAATTTTTTATCCTTTTTATAATATCTTGCTTCCCCTGATGCTCAAACCTTACCTGATAAATCTGATATAGTTCTTTTTAGTTCCTAAGTAAGATGCTTCCACAGTTTTTAAGGTAAGGTTTGAAGGCAAATATGCATTCTTTCTTATTTTCCCCTTTTCTCTCTTTTCCATCATCTTATTTTCAAATGGAGATTGTTCATTATTGAAGAATCTGTTCTCTCCTTTCCCTAACACCCCCCGCCAAAACAAAAACCAACAAACAACTATTAAAAAGTCCTCTGAGCTTTTCTAAAATAAGCAAAATACTGTAGAAAGATTGCCCATGTTTTATTTTTTTTCTGGTTGACCTGAGTCAAGTTCTTCCATCATTCACACAGATGAATAAAGACACTTATACATGCACAATGATCTCTACTGTTCTATGTGTCAAACACCTTTTCATATCTCTGTGTATGCATAAGCACAAAGATGAACGGTTGTCTGACAATTCCATCCATAAGTGTTTGTATCTAACTTTTGTGCAAAGTAGACTTTAGCAGTAGTTTTTAATGGACTGAAAGCCACTTAGGAGAATACAGTTGTTTAAAAAAATTAGTCTGAAATAAAAGGATAAATATATAGTAAAGGCTATAGGAAAGAAATATTGAAAGTGCCTTCATTTACTGAAGCTTTATGTATACTTATCTTACTCTATTGTTGAGGATACCTACTATGTATATCCTTTCATTAAAAGTTACAACTTTTATGCATTTTTTTACACTTACTTTCTTTTTAAAATGACAAAGTCTTCATATCTTTTTCTGATATCACTTAGAGGTGATGTTTGTAATCATCTTTCCCTTAATTTTCCACAGTTGCCACCACTAGTTCAGCAATATTTTAGTTACAAGTACATTGATAATTACTGCCAGCATTAAACTGAATTCCTCTGAGCTGGCTTGGATGATATAGTGGTTAAGAGCCACCTTATACTTCATGTTCCTAATGCTTCCACCACAACAGCCCTGGGGAAGTGAGTAACTTAAATCACTCAGTGCTGAAAGTTTGGGTTTTTTGTCCAGTATTACTTTTCCAGAAGACCTGAACTTTCTACAGATGTGCATGGTCCCTTATAGTTCTGTGAAGTCTGGCATGTAAGGCTCCCATATGCATAGAATTCACATCCGATAGTTCATTTACAGGGCGCTGCAAAGGCTGCCCATGTTCCCTCACCATAAGATTTACAGCCATCTGTCACCAACTGCCATAGTCCCACTATTGTCAAAAAACAACTTAACATCAGCTATCCAACCATCTAATTTTAATGTGTATATCTAAAGTCGTATGTCTTTTCTCCCAACAATAGCAACCACTTTTTATTTTCCATTCTTGCTGCTAATTGATTGTTATTTTATTCATGTTTCTCTTTATTAAAGGACACTACTTAGCCTATAACGGGTATGATTTCATTATGGCAGTTTCTACTACCTCACGTGTTGGTATCACCACTGGAAAGGGGAAAAATCATCTTAGAGCTGAAACTTCTTTATAATCACTAATTCATCTACTTTCCGAGTAGGAGAAGTCAGAGTATGGGAATCTGCTTTCAAACTTAAACAGCCAGTGTCTGCAGCAGCAGTACTTCCTTCCAAGTACTTATGGCAATTCAGGACATTACATTTATTCAGCTGTGCATGTTGTAATGTTTGCTTCTGCCAGTTGGGATAGCTTATTCCCCTCTTCTGCAGTAGAGGTGCCTTTAGCTGCAAGAAAGTTGCTGGTGTGAACTGGGGAACAGAAAGTCTGACAGGAAAAACTGGGACAATCCATCCGGAGCTGTGTATTCGATGTCACCATTTAGCCTGCATCTCTGAGGCAGTGCAATCAATAGGGAATAGTGCTGTGTGTTCTTCTAATTACACATGTTAGTAATTGAAGTGCACCTACCACCAGCACAGCTAGCTATGAGTAATACAAAGTACCTCTGAAAAATGATTACATAAATAGGTATCTCAAAGACAACAAGTGACGTATAGCTCTAGATTAGTCCTAGGACCATCTCTGGACTCCTTTTTAGTTGCTGATAAAACTGAAGATTTAAATCAACATTGAAAAGATTTATATATTCACACTGTTTTCCCCAAAGTACTCAGTTAAAAAAAACCCACCACTTTTCCACATTTTGAATTAAAAAAAAATATTCTGAAAATTTTTTAAAAAGCAGTGTAGATTTAAATCACTGTTTTGAAAGTCTACAGGTTCCCCCTCCCTTTATTGGCTTAATAACTGAAATTTCTTGATTTTCAATACCTTGAAGATTTTGCTTCTAAGATCTTCCTACAACTTAGAAACACCTGGAGCAGGCCTTCCTCTTAGTAAACGCTTAGCAACCACCAGCTTTCAAGATTTTAGGTTATTCCTTTTAAGAAATATTCCAAGAATCTTTCTAAAAGCAGTATATTTAACTTCATGAATGTTATGTTGAAGACAGATAATAGTCTTGCAAGACATTTGTCCTGGTTTGAGGTAAAACAGAACCAACTTTCTGTTCAGTAATTTTACCTCTTAGCTAGGCCTTTTCTAACTCTCTGAAATTAACAGCATATTATGAAGAAAACTGTTCATTCTCAGAGTGATAAGACCTATGTTTATAGTCAATGCCATCCAAAGTGATAATGGTTCAGACTTCACAGCAGCCATCGTCCAGGAATGGGCAAAAGGGGAAGGTATTCACTGGGTATTCCATACCCCTTATTACCCCCAGGCAAATGGAATGGTAGAACGGATCAATGGATTAATTAAAAGATTTGCAAAGGTCCATGAATCAAATTGGAACCTGAGACTATCTGAAGCAGTATATACTGTTAATAACAGATGGGGTGAAAATGGAAATGCAAAAATTAAAGCATTTTGTCCTACTAAAGAAATGATCTCCAAGGCACCACATAAAATGGACAAAATCCCTGTACCATTGCATCCTGGTCAACCAGTAATGGTCAAATTACCTCAAACTGGAGTTTGCCCCATCTGCCCCATGCTCAGTATAAAAGCTGAGGGATCAAAGGGTCAGCCCCCTTCCTGCGATGGCCGACGTCCAGAGAGGACTCTGTCTGTTCATCTGCCTTTGATCCTGATCCGTGTGTTCCTGACTCCAGAGCTGGAATCCAGTTCCCATTCGTCACTGACTCCAGTCTGGGACTTCCCCAGTGCCTGCCGGTGATGTGACTGTCATCCTGGGAGCTTGATACGGTTTTGTATATATTGTATCTATTTCATTATTTTCTTCTTTATTTTTATTTTAATATTAATTCTTCATTAAAGTAGTTTAGTTCATTCTAAACTTCTGAATCTCCTTATCTCTTTCTCTTCCTCTCTCCTCTTTTGGAGGGGGGAGAAGGGGGGGGAAGGGCCATCTGTTGGTCTGGTTTTGGTAAATTAGGCCGAAACCACGACACTCAGTAAAGTAATTCTTCCTAATACCTAATCTAAACCTCCCCTGCCGCAACTTTAGACCATTTCCTCTGGTCCTGTCATTATTCCCTTGGGAGAAGAGGCCAACACCCACCTCTCTACAACCTCCTTTCAGGTAGTTGTAGAGGGCAATGAGGTCCCCCCTCAGCCTCCTCTTCTCCAAACTAAACATGCCCAGTTCCCTCAGCCTCTCCTCATATGACTGGTTCTCTAGACCCCTCACCAGCTTGGTGGCTCTCCTCTGGACACGCTCCAGCACTTCAATGTCCTTCCTGTAGTGAGGGGCCCAGAACTGAACACAGTACTCGAGGTGAGGCCTCACCAGGGCTGAGTACAGAGGCACAATCACTTCCCTACTCCTGCTGGCCACGCTATTCCTGATACAGGCCAGGATGCCCTTGGCCTTCTTGGCCACCTGGGCACACTGCTGGCTCATGTTAAGCCAGCTGTCCACCAATACCCCCAGGTCCTTTTCTGCTGGGCAGCTTTCCAGCCACTCTTCCCCAAGCCTGTAGCATTGCCTGGGGTTGTTGTGACCGAAATGCAGGACCCGGCACTTGCCCTTAATTGAACCTCATCCCATTGGCCTTGGCCCATCGATCCAGCCTGTCCAGGTCCCTCTGTAGAGCCTTCTGACCCTCAAGCAGATCAACACTCCCATCTAGTTTGGTGTCATTTGCAAACTTACTGAGGGTGCAAAGTTACTGAGATAAACATAGGAAACCCGCATATGGCACTTTATTAATAGACAGTTCTCCTATCTTGCTTGTTTGTAATGGCATGCAAAAGCACAACAGTCTTCTCTGATAGTAATGCACTACAGAAGGTAGATGATGTTGATCTTAGATGATATCTCAATTTCTTTTTTAAGAAAGACATGGAATTTCAGAGTGTAATATTTCAAGCTGGAAAGTCAAATCTGATAAGCAGAAGACTGTAATACAACCTGAAACTAAGTAGTGGTAGCAACAGAAAAATATCTGGAAAGCTCTTTATCTAAAATTTGCTTTTTCTCAAATGCTTGAATAACTGTCTTTAAACATGTCCTGGTTTGAGGTAAAACAGAACCAATTTTCTGTTCAGTAATTTTACTTTTTTAGCTGGGCCTCTTCTAACTAACTAAACTCTGAAATTAACAGCATATTGTTCAGAAACTGTTCATTCTCACAGTGATAAGACCTAATTATACCTAGGAATGGTATGCAGAGAGGCCCTCGCTTATACTTATTGCTACAACAACCAAGGTCAGCTAGCTTCATTATTTGCCCCATTGGAGGGTCGGAAATGGAAAAGCATAGAGGGGTCACACCTGTAAGGAGGAACGGACAGGACAGGTGACCCAAAACTGACCAACAGCGTATTCCATCCCATCTGCATCATGCTCAGTATAAAAGCTGAGGGATCAGAGGGTCAACTCTCTTCTTTCAATGGCCGACGTCCGAACAGGACCCTGTCTGTTCATCTGCCGTCGATCCTGATCCGAGCATTCCTGACTCCAGATCTGGAATCCATCTCCTGTCCGTCGCTGAGTCCAGTCTGGGACTTTTCCCTGTGCCTGCTGGTGACGTGATCATCATCCTTGGAGCTTGATACGGTTTTGTATATACTGTATACTTTTTTTCCCCATTTTTAATGTTCTTCTTATTTTTTATTTCATTATTTATTAATATTTTCATTTGTTTAGTTTTTTTCTCAACTCATAAATATGTTTATCTCTTCCTCTCCTCTCTTTTTTCTAGAGGGGGGAGGGAGGGGCCATCTGTCATTCTGATTGGTCAATCCGGCCAAAACCAGGACAAAACACTAGGTGGTAAGTTGCAAAGAACATCAATGATTTTGCTGATGAACTATTATGTTCTGTATAGATTCTTTTTGTACTGTTCTCATTTTGTGTCCACAGAAGTTCGAGGCTTTTACTCTAGTATAATGATGAAAATGATGAAGCTGAATATTTCTAATCAAATGAGAATCCTAGCATTTTTTATCATCTTGTAGGTGATCTAGTAGCACATTCTCTGCATGTCACTTGTGTGAAGAAACACTTCCCAGTTAATGTTTTGTAAGTTAGTGTCTTGGTAGATTTTATTCTTGGATTCTCTATTTTCAGCAACTTGGATAGATTTGTAACCTATATTTTCATTTTTATTGGCTATTCAGTAACCATTCTTTTAGTTTTCTACTGCTATTTAGTACTGCTGTATTTGAGCCCTTTCTATTTAACATGAATAAAAAATCCCCAAAGTGCTACCCATGTCTGTCTTTCTCAGTCTAAAAATTACTGAATGTTTGTGATGGATCCCTTCTAGGCATTGAAACACTGAAGTAAATATCATATTGTAATTTATATTTTACATTCAGAGTTTCATTCTTCTGGGCTCTGGATGGGGCTTTGAGCAACCTAGTCTAGTGTAAGGTGTCCCTGCACATGGCAGGGGGATTGGAACTAGATGATCTTTAAGGTCCCTTCCAACTCTAACCATTCTATGATTCTATTAAAAGCTCAATAGATTTTTTTAAAATCCATGTGTCACTGATATGCTTATCTATGTTTGCATGGGAGATAGGCTTCCTAGAGCATTATGCAATTTGCAAGAACTATGGCTTCTGAAAATCAGAATAAGTAGTCCATAATTCTTTAAAATATGGTATGCCATCATTTATAAACAAAATCACATTAGCTTATGTCCAAGTTGTCTAAGGCTTTTTATCTTCGTCATTGTGAGAGATGTGTTTAGTGTAGACATGAGTTTATTCATATATATACATTTCAAAAACTGCCTGTGATCAAAGTACACATAACTAATATCTTAAAAAAATAAATATTCATCAGTGAGGATCTGTTTGGGAATTATGCTCTTAGGTACTCTGTACTCCTTTATACTTTGAAAACCGTGGCAAACATCCCACTGACAAAAACATAATAGGACAAGAGATGTTATTTTAGGCACTCCCTAATTTTCAAATTCATGACTGACAATGCCAGTTGTTTTGTAGTAGTATGTATTCTTAACTTTTTTTTAAGTCAAACACCTTTCCTTTCTCTACCTTCCAGTTATGTTCATCTGTATGTCCATCACCAAACCTCTCCAGCTAAGAAAGGAGAGATAACTCCCCTGGTGCTATACAGGGAGGAGAGATATTCTGCTAATGGATTTAATAAATTATTTGCGGGCAACAGGAGAACAATGGGTTCAGTGGGTTCCATTCCTGACTCTGGGCTCAAACTGGAAAAAAATTAATACATATTTGGAAGAAAGACTAGGGCTTATTTTCTGCCCAAAAGGCAATTCAGCAAACATGAATTTTTTCTTAAAATCTTGGATATTCTGAAGATTCTAAAAAAAGTTACCACAACTGGCTATAAGAGAAATATACTTTGTTTTGTCTAACCCTTTTTACAAAAATGTCTGAACTGTTTTGTCCATCTGCTAAAATTAAGCCTAAAGCAGATTCCTGGCACAGGAATCATATACATTTTAAAATCTGTGGATTTGTGCAGCTGAAAAATTTCTGCCTGCTTTTTTTCAGCAATTTAAATGGATTTCACCATCAGACAATCTTAACAAAAAGAGGTGTTAGTCCCATCTACAATGTGATTATGTTGTCGCTATTGTTGTCAGATAAAATCCCAGCAGCACGTTCTCTGGTGAGAGAAAAAGTAAGAAAGAATATGGTAACACTACTGAATTGGATCTTCACTTTTACTTGCTCAGCCACCTGCCATTTCAGATCTATATAAGGAATATGCCCACCCTGTAGCCAACAGAAAAGTACAGAGACAGTCAAGCCATTTGCACAGTTGAGCTGGTTTATATGAAACAATCTAGTAGCAGCAGCATGGAGCCCTATGTGAGTCAAGGTATTTGGGTGAAAATTAAGAGTAGATTAGCTTATGCGCTAACACTTTTAGACCTATTCCATTGCCTATGCTATCCCTTTTAAAGCTGGTTTGTGCATCCCTGTACTGAACTGCAGGCATACTTTAAAAGGAGGCAATATTATACTTGAGAGGAAATTAAATAAGGTATAACTTGGCAAATTTTCCAGATGTATTTAGTTAAAAATATTGTATAATTCTTGCATTCTGTCTTCAAGTATACAAATACTACAAACTTTACCATATTTGTGTTTCATATACCATAAATATCTGAGCTGCTCAAGCACAAAAAGGTAATATTTTTTGCAGTGCTCATGTTTCTCGGTTTCTATTTCACTGAAGAGTTTACCCGTATACTAATCAACTCTACTTTATAGAGATACTTTTTCATTAACAGAAAGACAGATTGTCTTTTCCTCAGCACTTCTGCCCACTCCAAGCAGAAGATTTATGATGATTACCCAGGCTCTTTAGAGGTAAGCCTGGGAGTGGTGAGCCAATGTCTGTGGGATGGGATGCTAGTGAGGTCCCTTGGTCTGCTGACTCAGTGAAGGCAGGGGATGAAAATTCATGCAGCAGCAGAGATGCAAGGGTCATTGATGGGTTAGAAACTATGGCTGCACCTGGGAATGGACAGGTCACAGTTAAGGCTTCTCCCAGCAAAAAGGACCAGTAGCCCAACTGAAGTGCTTCTACATTAATGCACGCAGCGTGGGCAACGAACAGGAGAAGCTGGAAGCATACAGAGACTTGAATACTTGCACTTACAGTGAGTCATCTACGCTGCTTCTTTTTTTAAAATATTATACTGGTTTGAGACTACCTATATAGAAATGCTGAGTAAATAGCTTGTATCTCAGAAAACAGTGGAAATTCATTATTTTAGCTTGTAAATATGGATAAATGGACTCAATAATCCTTAAAGCTGAATGTTATTAATATAGAAGTCATGCAGGTTATGTTGTATAAGCACTGAGTGTTGACATTGTACTGTATTACCTGTGGGATCTGATGATCATTGGAATCAAGGCAAAGACTTCGTTTGACTTTAAAAGTTAGAGCAGTTCTGGCTGTCATCTGTTTAAGGAAAATAACCTGGCAACAATTTTAACCATCTTTAACAATTTTGTTATGATTGCAATTCATATATTTCTGTCTGTTTAGGTGAGATCCCACTGATTTCAGTTCTGTAGGATAGACCACATCTAAATCCTATGTATGTGCTGATTTTTCCTAAGCAAATCTGAATGGTTCCCTGACCCTGAGTGTCCAACAGAACAAACAGATCAGAAGGTAAATCACCTTTGTGGGTTGTATTGGGCATAAAATCAGCTGTTTGACCACTGACCTGTTTGGTAGTGCTGTTTAAACTGTAAATGTTCTTCACCTTTTATCATATGATGCCTTGATCCGTGGTCATTGAGATAAAAAGTAATCTTTTTTTGTGAAACACCAAAAGAGAATGCAGTCATGCAAGTCACCTCACTTTCAGTCATAAATCAAACAAAGCGTTTTGTGACAAAAAGAAAAAAAATCTCATACTGCACAAGATTATTTATTTCGCATATACAAGATAATCAATTCAAACCTCAGAGGGAGGTCACTGTTGTCATACTTTTAAAGATATTATGTCTAGCAGGAACATATAACACTGCAGAGCTTGCAGGATTATTTCTGTAACTTTTAGAAATAAGCAATAAAGCCCATTTTAGGCATATTGTTTTTAAACAAACTTTTACAACCTAAAAAATTATTAAAGCATAATCTGTCTGCACTGGTAAGCAGCTTACTGAAATTTTTAGGTGACTATTACATACTTAATTTTGCCTGCCTATAGTAATTTACTCTCTGATTCAGCAAAATGATTAAGCTTATGTAGTCTTGTTACTTCACTGAGAGCATGTAAGTGCTCAGTTTTTGGTATACACCTCAATAACTTGGGGAACTGAGATCCAAATATTAATGTTATAGTATTGCATCCATCCAGATATATCTTGGGTTTGGGTTAGGTTTCTGAGTACAGACACTTTGGCTTGGTTTTCCCCACAGAATTAATCTTAGAAAGAGTATACCAAAAGGTGGCAATTTATCAATTTGTTTTCAACAAAGGAAAGAAAACCAAAACAAAACAATTTTCAGAAGCTCTTTTTCAGTAGATTAGAAACACATCAGGACATGGTGAAATCTAAGGAGGATATCCAATGCCAGTCAACTCTTTCCAATTGTTCAGAAGATTCATCTAGTCATTCCTGTACCCCAAACTTTTGTTTTCTAAAGACTCAGAGCGGAAAAAGATGATGAGCGGAAAAATATTCCACTCTCTTTAGAACTACTTTCCAGTACAAGAGAGCTACAGTTTTCTGAGTCTAATCTCAGTGTGATTTCAGATCAATATACAGTCCTTGGGCTGTTCATCATAGTGACCCTCTTTGTATACCCTGATGCCTATTGTATGGACATCTCTTCAGTCTTCTCCTTTCATACTCTTTCCAAATTTTTCTTCGAAGTGTGCTAAATTACAATTTTAATATAAATTAAAATTCCAGACACTTTTTAAGAGGACCAATAGAAATATTTGAAAGAGGATTGCACATTCCCTTCGCTGATCTTGGTTATGTGTATGGCTTACATATACTGTCTCATGTAACCTTATCTAATGCAACTAATAAGCTGCCAAAGCTGTTGATAATAACCAATTCATTAATTCAGTGTTGAGATTTTAAATTTTTACTTCTCTCAACTAGCACCCCACTGGCTAATCTGAAGGTTGCATATGATTATGTATGGGTGATTTTAGGGTTACGATAAATATATCAGCCACAAATCCAGAGGTTTCTCCTTCACTACCTGTAATATAAAACCTGCAATGTTTTGTCTTAAATGTAAATATATATAGTAGAAATTATTCTACTGAAATTAATGGAATTAATGGCCTCATTTCAATATAAATGGCAGGAAAATCTAATTCTGACACACATTTCCATTGTGTCGCTGAGATGTGTGTTACAAATTTTACAAAGTATAAAGTCAAATTCAAATGGATAGTAAATTCTATAAGCTAAATTCTCTATATAAACTATGAGGATGAAAATCTTTGAGCTAGTACTCTTGCATGCAAATTGAATTCAATCTTGATAGAATAGCACTGCCAAAAATTATCTAGAGAAATATTACTGTATTTGAGTTTCAGTCTTTACTAATAAGATTTAAAAGTTTTTTTGTTTTTTTTTTTACAGGAAATAATTTAAATGTCACTGAATTTTTTGTCATGGATAATGATAATATCTGCATGGTTCAGTTGCAGTAGCATTGATATGTCTTCCTTTTAGGGTTGCCACATTGAAGTTTCCTGCTATAACAAAAAAGACTATAAATTTCACTCCTACTTGAGTAAAACTATTCCAAAATATGAAAAAATGCCCCTAAAATCTTTCTTCTGTCCTATTAGGTAAATCTCAAATCACAGCTCAATGTGTGCCTTGTCCTCACATCAGTGATAGCAGAATATGTATTATTGTTATAGGAATAGGGCTCACAGTACAGAGTTCATAGCCTTAAAATAGCTTTTTGTATGTTCAGAGTGAGTGGTTTTGGTGTCTCATAGATCCAAACAATACATTATAAATCAAATTCAGCACTAGAACTCTGTGAGAAGTCTACCATGTAACAGTAATTATCCACTTACTTGCTTTGTCCTCTCTTGCCAGTATTTCCTGTTTGAAGATTATATCAATAAGAAATAATGATGACGGTTGTTTTCAAACCCTTTTTGGCATAAGTGATTCTGAAACCTTAAGCAAATCATAAAATTCACAGGAAGTAAATGTCAGCACTTTTCTAAAATCCAAGTATAGAAAAAATTATTTATATACATACCATTTTTCAGTAAAATGAGCACTCTTCTTATGGCAAGAGGTTTTCAATACTGATTGCATTATTACCAAAAATGTTTTTGAAACACAATAAAATTGTAGTGTCATCTGCATTCCACCACAACTATTGGGACTAAAAATTTTTCCTCTATAGAAGGGATTGAATTCTCTATCATAGCTGTTCAACAAAAAAAGTAAGAAAGACTTACTTTTTCCCAAATCTCTTCCTCTCTCACTCCCCTAATGAAGGTTTTGTCCTCAGAACTACCTTGTTGAAAGCAACTCCACCCTGCGATGAGATCTTCAATGTTGAAGTGATTTCTGTGAAGATCTTGCACTACTGTCAGAAAGCTTTTTGGATTTCCTAGGCATGAAATGAATTGACATTTCAATTAATTAGGAATGAATACGGTCTGTTGAAGCTTTTGATTTGAGAAGAATTCTAGAGGAACTTTTAAAATCTGTTTGACATGACTGGATTTTCAGAATCTAGCATTATTAAGTGGTGTTCGTATCGACATGTCAACACCCCAAAATAAACAAACAAACAAATAAATAAATAAAAATCGAGAAAGACTACTAAGTAAATGATTTTATTGTATTGCATAGCTATGTGTTTTGTCTTATATTGTAGCAAGACTGATTTTCACCATGAATACAGCACACCTTTGAGGTGTTACTTCAACACTTTAAAATAGAACTTCAAAGGAAAATACGAGACGAGAGCCAAATTACAGAAGGGGAAAGATTTTCCAGAGTAGTTCCCAGTGTTGGATCTTTGCAGTCTACTAAAACAGCAGGACTTTGAAAAATAATCGTCAAACCTCTAAGGTAAAGGTCTTAAAGATTTTTTGTTTATTAGTTTCCCAGGAAGCTCTGAAATTATTCTGTAATTCTAGTTCTAGCTCGTCACCAAAGCTTTTTAGATAAGTTTAAATAAATTGTGCATAATCATCTAGCTGAGCATAGTAATATTGTTCCAAAAACATTTGTTTATGTTGAACAATAACTTTACACCTATTTGAGCTACAATGAAATAGGAGCTTTGTAAGTAGTAGTGTCTGAAATAAAATAAAACCAGACTGATTAAAATTCAGACTAGGTATTTGTCTTTTGGTGTGATCTTTATTACTGAGTATCAGCATACACATGGGCAGATTTTAACTCAAAATCATTATTTTGTTGGTAGTCAAAATTGCATACAACAAAAACATAGCTTCATAATAATGATATCACTTAAACTACTGACAGTGTGAGTGGTAACTCAAAGTGCAATGTGAAGCACACCAAAGTCTTAGTAGAACGAGGACAAAAGAACTTCAAAGTATTTTATTGAAGCAAAAACCAGTTTGTTTCAAGTTCAGTTTGAAATGAGAGAATATATAGAAAATCCAGCAGGAAGAAATGTCCTTCTAAAATTTTGCTGTGAACTTTCACTTTACTCAGCTGTCATCCAGACTTGTTTTGTTTAGGAAGCAATATATATTTTGTGGAAAAGTTAGGGATAGTACCATATATCATGCTATTAACTTTAGATTTATTTAATAAATACATTGAGTAGGGTAAAATAATTACAGGTTTTCTAAGGAGAAAGAAGAAATTATAAAGACAGGCTATGTTGACATTTTAAGTTGAAAAGAATTAGCATGTTGAAAGAGACTTGCACATCCTTATTTTTAACTACCCCTTACTCCCATACATTAGTGTGTAATTCAAGTCTTGGGCATTACCAGCGCAGGATGTAACCCTAAATTATGGTCTGGTTGTAGTATCTCTTGTTCATCTTGCAGTCCTTACTGAACAGAGTAAATTAAGTCAGTGGAACTGCACACATGATCTTATTCAAGGGATAACAAAATCCAGCTACGTTTTTAGTATGAAACATTTTTTTGATTCTTATCCAAAATTCATTTGTGCAAGTGGGCCTTTTTACATTTCAATAAACAATATGAAAGGGAGAGCTATTCTCATTATATTTGCAGAACAAAAATGA
The DNA here is from genome assembly GCF_964106895.1 of Numenius arquata. NCBI lineage: Eukaryota > Metazoa > Chordata > Aves > Charadriiformes > Scolopacidae > Numenius > Numenius arquata. The sequence goes on along the minus strand of NC_133615.1, from coordinate 30,635,015 downwards.
AATGTTAAAATGTTTACAGTAGCTCTTTCTTGTGATATGTTGTCCTGGTTTGAGCAGCACAGGATTAATTTATCTTTCAGTAATTTTACTTTTCAGTAAGGTCTCTTCTAATGCTTGGGAAAACTGCATTTTTAGAAGACTCTAGTGTCTGAATTTATGGAACTATTTACTTCATAGCCAGCTATGATATGCAGGTTTCAAGGTCTCAGTATTTTTGAGCTAGCCAGGTGCGGGGACAAGGAGGAGCGAGACTCAGGCACTTGATCCAGGCTGGCCAACAGAATTATGTCATACCATGAATGTCACGTTCAATATAAACTAAAAAGTTTGCTGAGGAGTTTTTCTCTCTTCTATGATGGCTGCGTTCCTGAGAACTCCTTGTCCCGGTACTGGACCCCCGAAGCCTTCCCTTTCTCCTGAAGCCGTAGCGCTCGCAGTGTCTGACATCTGCTGTCCACTGCTGGGAGTGCACAGCTTCCTACTGATATAATTGGCTGAGTATAATCCTTGTACATTGGTATCAGAATCAATATTGGTTCTTTAGTATTATTAATGTTAATTATTTAGTCTTATCCTATTAAATCTGTTTATATTTCAACCTTCGTGTTTCCTTGGTTTTCCCGATTCCCCTTCCCGGGTGGGGAGGTGTCATCGAGTGATAGAATAATTGTCTAAACGACTACAAATTGTTGTGGGTTCTTCAAACCTTAACATATGTTTAGACTAATTTCTCTGACTAAGGTGTTTAGTCACCCAATAAACACTGATTATTAAATGTTACAGCAGTATTGTTCTTTTATTCTCTAGAAAAACTAAATACAAAGAAAAATATTTTATCAGGCCGGTGTTTGAATTGGTGACTATTTTTTAATTGTTTGTGTACATTTCACCAAGTAAAATGGCAAGATCTGTAGTGCCCAGAAATTTTCTTTCATCTGAAAAGTGATGTTCATGCGAAACAGGAGCAAGAAAAGAGAAAGGCTATCATATTCAGTGAAATATTAGAGAGATAATCCGATGTGGAATCCAAATTATTGAATCATTTTTCCAATAGATGTTGCAAACAAATTTCAAAAAGCAACTTGCTTAATAACATTTTCAGTAGTGGTGGCTCAAAGCCTTCTTGTGGAAATTTTGACCACCATATCTAAGTTTTTATATATAATATTTGAGGGTCTTTTTTTTAATTGTACTGCACCTAATGTACCATTTTCAACAAAATATGCAAATCTAAAGAGAACAGAAAGATCCTTAGGCAGCATGGATAAACAGGGTTATGTTAGGTGGTGTACCAAGCACAGTTTGAGAGATCTATAAATAATGAATGCATAATACATCTGCTACCTCCCAGTTGTTAGGGATGGGAATTGTCCCACTTGTGAGCTTGAACCTCATGAAGCTTCACTTCAAAATGAAACAATTTCAACTTGGTAATATTAAAAAACCTATTTTTATGTAATTGATTGGACTTGAAGATATGGAGGTGGGAATTCTTCTTTATGCCAAAATACATCAGTACAAATTAAATGTTTCTGTCTGTTAAAAAGACCAGAAAGACAAATAGCTAAAGGCAATTTGTCTACTGCCATCTGGTTAATGAAGATTGCCGGTGCAAGTTTAGCACAGATATTTTGCACTCTGGCTCAGATCCTTGAATACACTTCAACCTCTAATGAAATCATTGGGACTTCAATGCCTGAATGAGTCTGGGATCACCAAAGCAGTTAGATGTGTTGAAACTGATGGCTCTTGTAATTGCTTAGAATGCTGGGCTGGCTGGACCCCAAACCGCAAAACTGATCCCGACCAGATGGACACTTCACCCAGACAATTGGATTCCTCCTTAGCATGCAGGCTGTTCCTGCTATCTTATACACAAGGCCAGTTCCTTATCTTGGAATGCTGGCCTCCTGGGCTCCCGAGCTCTGTTCTTTGCCAAGCTGTACTAAATCTACACTAATGACCTTTAACCATCCATTCTCCGAATCAAGTCCCCCCTTTTCTTTCACCTTTGTAAATTCTTTTACAATTGCCTATAACACACTTTCCTTCTCCATCTGATTTCTAAAATACTTCCCTGACTCCACTCGTTCACGGAGCTGATGCTTCTTCCATGGAATGTATTCATCTTTGGTCCCCCGGTACAACACATAAGACATCTAGCTAATGCACACACTAAGATTCCTAACACAAGTATTGCTACTAAAAGGATAAACAGTTGTTTAAGCCAAGCCAGGTTAGGTAACCACGAGGTTAACTTTTCCCAAAGGTCTGAAAACCCGAATGTGGTGTCATCTTGTGCAGTCTGATGCAAAATCTGAGTTTTAGCTATGAACTTGCTCCATCCCCAGGCTATTGTCCTATTCACCGGCCCCCTGTGTCTATATTCCCCGTGTTCCCAGGTACAATTGTTACTGCTAACTAACACAACAAGCTCTTCTTTCAACACTTGTAAATCAAATCTGGGTCCTAAGGAGTAGATATTATCATCGTACTCACAATACCCGTTCAACTCATTTCCCCCTCTTGCCCAAAATTTGGGCCAGGTTCTGTTGGCACAGTTCCAATTGCTTGCTGCCACCCCATATAGAGGCAATTTCATTTCTCCTTTGGGTAGGGTAGTATATACCCAACAATCTGGCAGATTAGTAGCCCTTACTAATGTTTCCAGATTTCGTGAATATGTATTCATATCCCATGTCCCTCCCCCTGAGATACAAAGTCCTGGCATGTTGACGACTATTAATGTCATTAATGTTCATCTTTTCGTTGGAGGCAAAGTTTCAGGGGTCCGGCCTGCGTTGATGTCCATTGGGGTTCTGGAGCTCTCTTGACTCGAGTCCAATGGATCCAAGTGGCTTGTTCCTTAATCTTTATGGCTGTGTGAGTGATCAGCAGTACCTGGAAGGGACCTTCCCACTTTGGCTTCAGTGGTGAATCTGTAAAAGACTTGACATATACATAATCCCCAGGTTCAATCTCGTGTACTGGTCCATCCAGCCCACGAGCTCTTGTTCCCAGAACCAGTTTTTTCTACCCCTCGGAGCTGTTTTTGTAAATTTATCATGTAATCTGTCAATATTTCATTCCCTAACTCTGTGGATGTCCCGTCTTGTACACTATATGGTCTCCCATATAGTATTTCAAAGGGGCTCAAACCTTCTTTGGTTCTGGGTTTTGTTCTTATCCTGAGAAGGGCTAATGGTAATGACTGAGGCCAGGCCAAGTTAGCTTCCTGGCCTAGCTTCAAAATCTGCATTTTGATTAAGTGATTCATCTTTTCTACCTGACCACTCGATCGTGGGTGGTATGGGGTGTGAAGTTGCCATTCTATACCCAATAATCTGCTTACTTTTGAAACAACCTTTGCAGTGAAATGAGATCCTCGGTCCGAGGAAATCACTGCGGGAACCCCAAATCTTGGTATAATTTCTTGCAACAATGCTTTAACCACTTCTCTTGTTTTGTTGGTTCGGCAGGGAAACGCCTCTGGCCATCCTGAAAAGGTATCAGTTAATACCAATAGGTATCGAAACCCCCCTTTTCTTGGAAGTTCTGAAAAATCAATTTGCCATTGTTGTCCCGGAGAGTTTCCCTTCCCTATTTGGCCAAACTGGACTCTGGGACCTGTCCTAGGGTTGTTCTGTAAACATACCTCACACTGCTGAGTGACTTGTTTGACAGTGGCATATAGATTCCGAGCACATATTAGCCTACTCAGGTATCTGTAAAGTGCCTCTGTTCCCCAATGGCATTTCTTATGTTCTGCCATGACTACAGCCCATAGTAACGAGAAAGGCACTATTATTTTTCCCTGTGGGGTTCTGACCCATTTCCCTTCAATTTTCCCATTTAAGTCTTTGATCAATTTGTGATCGTCCCTAGAATATCTAGGTTCATCGTCAATTCGTATCTTACCATCTGGGACCAAGGATTGTACCTCTGCATTACCCATCTCTGCTGCTCTTTTGGCTTCTCGGTCCGCCAGTGCGTTGCCCAGTTCTGGAGCGGTATTCCCTTTTTGGTAAGCTTTGCAGTGCATGATAGCCACTTTGGTAGGCAGTAATACTGCATCTAAGAGCTTGAGAATTTCTTCAGTGTCGGAGTGGGAGACGGACCCGGAGTAACGATGAGTCTCAATATGAGTATGGTCGTTCTCCCTTTATTCAAGTTCACACAGAGTATATAAAGACAGACAAGCAGAGCACGCGCTAGCAACAATTATACGATTGGCTTATAGTCTCTGTTCATGCGCCTAGAGCGCTCACACAATTAGTTCAGACCTCTTGTCCACGCGCAGCAGATGTTTCTCTATCTCCCGGAGGCAGTACCGCTTATCACTTACTTATCAGGTAGCTACTTCTTCATACTTCTGTTTCTCAAGGAGAGTTCACAGCCTCCTCTGGGCTTTCATCCCTATCAAAGACTGGGTTGCTCATTGCAATCAAGTCGTGCCCTTTTTCACTCAGCCATTCCTCCACACTTCAGCATGTTTTATGTGTTTCCCTTGTGTAGATAAGAGTCCTCTTTCTCTCCAGACCGCCCCGTGAGCATGCACCACCCCAAAAGCATATTTAGAGTCTGTCCAGATATTTATTCGTTTTCCTTTGGCTAATTCCAGCGCTCGGGTTAGTGCTATTATCTCAGCCTTTTGGGCCGATGTATTTGGGACCAGGGCTTTGGACTCTATTACCTTCTCTGTGGTGGTTACCGCATAGCCAGCTTTGCGTATCCCCTGTTGAATGAAGCTGCTCCCGTCGGGGAACCAGGAATCCTCTGCATCTTCCAACGGTTCTTCTTTCAGGTCTGGTCAACTGGAGTACACAGCCTCGATTGTTTCCAAGCAGTCATGGGTCACCGATTCTCCTTCGGTTCCGCTGAGGAAAGAGGCTGGATTGACAATATTAGTTACTGTTATTTCTACATCATCTTGCTCTATCGGGATAGCCTGGTACTTAAGAAACCTCTGAGGTGAAAGCCAATGCCCCCCCTTTTACTTCCAGTACTGCTGAGACGGTATGTGATACCATAACTGTGATTTTCTGGCCTAGGGTGAATTTACGGGCCTCTTGGATGTTTATTACCACTGCTGCCACTGCTCGGAGACAGCTAGGCCACCCTTTACTTACTCCGTTGAGCTGTTTAGAGAAGTATGCCACCGCCCTTCGATAGGGTCCCAGATTCTGAGCTAGGACTCCTAAGGCCATTCCTTGCTTTTCATAGGAAAACAACCAGAAAGGTTTAGTAGTATCGGGTAATCCCAGGGCAGGTGCTTCCATTAACCTTCTTTTTTAACTGATGGAAGGCTCTGTCCGCTTCCTTATTCCACACAATATTCTTTGAGTTAGATTTTAATAACTCGTATAGCGGCTTTACCAAGAGTCCGTAGTTATATATCCAGAGACGACACCATCCTGTCATTCCTAGAAAGGTCCGAAGTTCCTTAGGCGTCTGTGGTCGAGGTGTCTGGCAAATGGCCTCTTTCCTCTCCTTCCCTAGTGTCCGTTGGCCTGCAGTTATTTCATATCCCAGATAGCCCAGCAGCAAGTGACCTATCTGTGCCTTCTGTGGAGAAACTTTATAGCCATTAAGTCCAAGAAAATTTAGCAGGCTCACAGTCCATTCTAGGCATGTCTCTCTGGTGTCAGTGGCGAGTAATATATCGTCCACATACTGCAATACCACTCCTGTCCCAGGCGGGTGTTTCCACTGTTCTAAGTCTTTGGCTAGCTGATTTCCAAAAAGTGTTGGACTATTTTTAAAGCCCTGTGGTAGCACAGTCCATGTAAGCTGTGTTTTCCTTCCAGATTCTGGGTTTTCCCATTCGAATGCAAATAAAAGTTGGCTCTCTGGGCTCAGAGGCAAGCAGAAAAAGGCATCCTTTAGGTCCAAGACGGTAAACCATGCCAATTCAGGTACCAATTTAGTTAGGAGAGTGTATGGATTTGCTACTACCGGATGTAAATCCTCAACAATTTTGTTGATAGCCCTGAGATCCTGTACTATGCGATAGCTACCATCCGGCTTTTTGACAGGTAATATTGGAGTGTTATGCTCTGATTCACATTCTTTCAGCAGCCCATACTCGATGAACTGGTCTATAGTTTGTCGGATCCCCTTCCTATCCTCTATCCTGAGGGGATACTGTTTGACTCTCACCGGTCGTGCTCCTTGTTGAGGTTTTATCACTATTGGGGAAGCACTTTTTGCTCTCCCCGGCACTCCCGAGGCCCATACTCCCGGATAAATTGGGTCTCTAATCTCCTCAGGCACTCCCGGAGTAATGGGAGTTCCTATCAGGGCCAAACTTAGTACTTCAATTAGTTGATCTTCTCTTATCCGAAGTTCAATTTTTCCTTTTTTGAATTTAATTTCTGCTCCCAATTGTTCTAATAAATCTCGTCCTAGCAGGGGTTTCGGGGAGCTTGGCATATATAAGAATGTGTGTATCCCCAATTGTTTTCCCAATTTGAACCTAAGAGGTTTGAGAAAATATGCCTTTTCACTCTGGCTAGTGGCTCCCTTTACTGTTACAAAATCAGTATCAATAGGGGTCAGGGCTTGATTCAAGACCGAGAACGTTGCTCCTGTATCTACTAAAAATTCTATTTCTTGTTGCTTTTTCCCTAGCCTTAGAGTAACCAGTGGATCCGCTAGGGTAGATTCCCCAGGTCCCCATCAGTCCCCCTTTGCCTGGACCTGTATCTTTCCCTTCTCAGAGGCCTTTTAGGTCTCATATCTCCAAATCCTTTACTCTCTTGTAGCACCGCTACTAACTCTCACTTATCTTTCCTTCCGTCACTCTCCATGCTTCTCTGCTTTCTGCCAGCCTCAACTCTCTCCGGATATCACTTGCTGCAACATCTCTTCAACTTTCCTTTTCCTTCTTTCTTATTACACTATTGGGTCTTGTGGAGCCACTAGTCCACAGTCCTGCTGATATTTGGGGTGGTTCCAAAGGGTGAAAAACATGTCCGCATAGGTGACTTCATCCCACTTTCCTTCCCTTCTAAGGAATAGCTTTAATTGTAATATAGTATTGTAATTGAGGGTCCCGTTAAAGGGCCATTTCTCCTGATCATCTAACTTGTAAAGGGGCCACCATTGATTACAATATTTAATTAAGGTTTTCTTGTCCACGCTGCCACCTGGTGAGCCTCCGATCTCCTTCCAGTGTGCTAAAATACACCCTAGGGGACTCTTTTTCAGTATCTCGCCTCCTTGATTATTGCCCATTTTATGTCCTCCTTACCCCCTTGGTTAAGAGGTGACCCTGATCTCCGTGTGTCACCTAAGTGTTATTCCTGTTTCCCTCCTGGGAAATGGTACAGCTATATCCCTGTCGCTACCTTTATCTCCAGGGGTAGGCTATGTCTCCACAGATTACTTGTTTCGACTCTCCCGCCCGCTCGATCTTTTCCCACTCAGTCCAGCTACCACACCGTGGACACCAAAAAACATCCTCCTGATCTACCCAAACCTCTGTATTACAAGCAAAGCACTTTAAGATAAAAATAGGATCACAAACGTTATCCGAATGTCTAAGACACTGCCACTCAATATTCTCAATATTTGGTTCACACAATGTTTCTTTACAGTCTGTCATACGCTTCATTCGTCTCCGGCCGCTCTCCTCGCGGAGAACACAGAACCGCGGATTGGAACTCCACACTCGCTCCGCAGCAGTGCCGCGTCTCAATCACTCATTTCACTCATACAATAATTTCCACCTTATATTAGACAATAACACGGTAGTGGTACCTTATGACAAATACAAGTAACCAACAGTATTACAATTCCACACACTAACACAAAACCCAAAACCGAGGGATCCCACACAAGCATAACCCAACCATTAGCCCAAGCTTGAGCATACCCTGGAGCGAGTACGCCGACTCTTTACCACGCGTAGGACGTCTCCTCACGACTTACAGGTCCCCCTTAAGAAAAACCTAAACATACCTGGTCCACAGTAGATGGTCCTTGTCTGTCCCCGCGGTGATCTGGAGGAGTGGGGGAGTCCTTCCGAGAAATCTCAGGGGTACCCAGAGGAGTCCCGTCCTCAGCAGGTCCCACAGCCGGACAGAGGGGGTCCCATCTGGGTCGCCAAATTGACGCGCGGAAACAAACCCTGCAACTCGCAGAGAGTTATAAAGCAGGTATGTTTATTGCGGCGCCAGGTGCAAGGGGGATTTCTCCTCCTAACTTGCACACTGGCTCGTAAAACAAACATCTATTTATGATAAAAAGCATACATATTCATTAATGTGGGCTGGGTTATTATAATTAATTCTAAGAAAAGGCATTACTATTCTAATTATTTCTAGGAACTCATTATCATAAGTCTCCTCCCCTTGCCGCATGCATACTGTCGCCCAGTGGTCGTGGCCCGGGGTCTTCTGGAGGAAGGCTCATAGTCTTCTTCACCGTGTACTTTTACCTTTGGCTTAGAATGCTGGGCTGGCTGGACCCCAAACCGCGAAACTGGTCCCGACCAGATGGACACTTCACCCAGACAATTGGGTTCCTCCTTAGCATGCAGGCTGTTCCTGCTATCTTATACACAAGGCCAGCTCCTTATCTTGGAATGCTGGCCTCCTGGGCTCCGAGCTCTTTGCCAAGCTGTACTAAATCTACACTAATGACCTTTAACCATTCATTCTCCGAATAAAACCCATAGCGGACCCCACACCAGAGCAGGTGGATGCGCCTGAAAGAGGCTGTGACCCCATGAGAAGCCCACACTGGAGCAGACTCATGGCAGGACCTGTTGACCCATGGAAAGAGAGGAGCCCCTGCTGGAGCAGGTTTGCTGGCAGGATTTGTGACCCCATGGGGGAGTCACACTGGAGCAGTCTGTTCCAGAAGGACTGCATCCCGTGGAAGGGACACACACTGGAGAAGTTCATGAAGAACTGCAGCCTGTGGTTATGTCCCGGTTTGAAGTAAAACCGAACCAATTTTCTGTTCAGTAATTTTACATTTTAGCTAGGCCTCTTCTAACTGTCTGAAGTTAACGGCATATTGTGGAGAAAACTGCTCGTTCTCAGAATGATAAGATCAATGTTTGTGCTCCATGCCAAGGAATGGTATGCAGGGAGGTTCCTGCTTATATTTACTGCTATAGCAACCAAGGTCAGCCAATTTCGTTATTTGCCCCTTAGAGGATCGGAAACGGAAAAAGCGTAGAGGGGTCACATCGGTGGGGAGGAGCGGACAAGACAGGTGATCCAAAACTGACCAACAGGGGTATTCCATCCCATCTGCCCCATGCTCAGTATAAAAGCTGAGGGATCAAAAGGTCAACTCTCTTTCTTCAATGGCCGACGTCTGAGGAGGACTCTGTCTGTTCATCTGCCTTTGATCCCGATCCGTGTGTTCCTGACTCCAGAGCTGGAACCTAGTTCCCATCCGTCGCTGAGTCCAGTCTGGGACTTCCCCAGTGCCTGCCGGTGATGTCATCCTGGGAGCTTGATACGGCTTTGTATATATTGTATCTATTTCATTATTTTCTTCTTTTTGATTTTAATATTAAATTTCTTCATTAAAGTAGTTTAGTTCATTCTAAACTTCTAAATCTCCTTATCTCTTCCTCTCCTCTCTTTTGGTGGTGGGGGGGAGGGCCATCTGTCAGTCTGGTTTTGGTAAATTTGGCCAAAACCACGACATCCTATCTGAAGAAATTTAACACCAAGTTTAAGTTTCTGATAGAAATGAAGACACAATGTGGTGTTGAACACATCTTATGACTTGGTTTGGGCAGAGTATCCTGGCTAAAGGTCAAAATGTACTCTCTTCTGGCAAAGAATCTTGTCTCTGCTTTTTTTATCATTTTACAAACTAAATGGCCAAAGATTAAAACAACTTCAACAAAATGTAAAATTACTAAACAGAATGTTGGTTATGTTTTAGTTCAAACCGGGACATAGGAAAAGAATTGTGTTTCTCTCAAGGGACCGAAAAGAAAACACATAAAGCAAACTTTAAAACATCCCGCAATGCATTTTAGAACTAAAGATATGGGAGACTAAAGAAAAACTTGAATAAAGCTAAAATAATCAAGATTTATTTCAAACAATAACACACGCTTAGCCAATATAGTAGAAAATGTATATTGTTCATATGATATAGATTGGCATAATGACTTTCAAATAATAACACATTCTTAGCTAAACTAGAAAATTTATATAGTTCAAGTGATATACACAGGTATAATGATGCTACACTAGATGTTAGCAAATTATGCCACTGTGCCAGGCATTGTATATACAGTAATACAGTCTATTTTCCAGTGAGTTTACAGACAACAGTGCAATGGCCATGTTTTGGCAGCCCCTTAGAACTGCGATCTTTCTCAGAAAGGAAGAAGTGTCTGAGAGTTCCTCAGGAGTGTGTGAAATTCTCATTTTACAGTCTCCCTTGTGGAACGCTGTGGGGTCAAAATCCATTTTGATTATGCTAAATTTTTTCAGATTTGATCTATTGTACCTTAAGAAATAAATATCCTGAACTAAGCTAAAGGTATTACATGATTGTCTCTGGAAAAGCCATGAGAAACTGAAATTTAATATACCACATGGTAAGGGCAATGTTTTTCTTCTGTCTTCTCACATCTTTTAACAATTCCATAAAGCATTATTTAAGATTAATAGTTAATTACAAGAGCTCTCTGATATTCTCTTAATAAAAGTATGAGCTAGAGAAATAATTTGCTACTTTATCACATCGGAAAAAAGTGATCATACACAATGCATGCTGTTGTTTCTAAATTGAAATATAGGGAGCCATTTTGTTCTTATTTGTCATAAAGAGTTAAGGCATGCCAAGTAGCAGTTTTTCTGCATACATGCTACATATTTCTGCTTTTATAGAACAATGACAACATGAATCACGGAATCACAGAATTGTCAGAGTTGGAAGGGACCTCTAGAGATCATCTAGTTCAACTCCCCTGCTGAAGCAGGATTGCCTAGAGGCAGGACTGCATCCAGGCGGGTCTTGAAGATCTCCAGAGAAGGGGACTCCACAACCTCCCTGGGCAGGCTGTTCCAGGGCTCTGTCACCCTCGCCGTGAAGAAGTTTCTTCTCATATTTGAATGGAACTTCCTATGTTCCAGCTTGTGCCCGTTGCCCCTCGTCCTCTCACTGGGAACCACTGAAAAGAGTCCGGCTCCATTCTCCTTCAACCCACCCTTTAGATACTTGTAAGCATTAATAAGGTCTCCCCTCAGCCTTCCCTTCTCCAGGCTAAAGAGTCCCAAATCTCTCAGCCTTTCCTCATAAGAGAGATGCTCTAATCCCTCAATCATCTTTGTTGCCCTTTGCTGGACTCTCTCCAGTAGTTCCCTGTCTCTCTTGAACTGGGGAGCCCAGAACTGGATGCAGTATTCCAGTTGTGGCCTCACCAGTGCAGAGTAAAGGGGGGAGAATGACCTCCCTCGACCTACTGGCCACACTCTTCCCTATGCAGCCCAGGATTCCATTGGCCCTCTTGGCGACAAGGGCACATTGCTGGCTCATGGATAGTTTACTATCCACCAGGACCCCCAGATCCTTCTCCTCAGAAGTGCTTTCCAGCAGGTCCACCCCTAACCTATATTGGTGCCTGGCATTCTTCCTCCCCAGGTGCAGGACCCTACATTTGCCCTTGTTGAACCTCATTAGGTTCCTCTCTGCCCAGCTCTCCAGCCTCTCCAGGTCACACTGGATGGCGGCACAGCCCTCTGGAGTGTCGGCCAGCCCTCCCAGTTTGGTATCATCAGCAAACTTGCTGAGGATACACTCTGTCCCCTCGTCAAGGTCATTGATGATATGTTGAACAAGACTGGACTGAGTATTGACCCCTGGGGGACACCGCTGGTTACAGGCCTCCAACTTGACCCTGCTCCATTCATCACAACCCTCTGAGTTCTGTCACACAGCCAGCTCTCAATCCACCTCACTGCCCCCTCATCTAGCCCACACTTCCTTAATTTCCTAATGAGGATGTTATGGGAGACAGTGTCAAAAGCCTTGCTGAAGTCAAGGTAGATGACATCTGCTGCTCTCCCCTCATCCAGCCATCCAGTTATAACGTCATAGAAGGCTATCAGATTGGTCAAGCATGATTTACCCTTGGTAAATCCGTGTTGACCACTTCCAATAACTTCCTGTTCTTCAACGTGTTTGGAGATGACTTTCAGGACAAGTTGCTCCATTACCTTCCCAGGGACGGAGGTGAGACTAACCAGCCTGTAGTTCCCTGGGTCCTCCTTCTTGCCCGTTTTGTAGACTGGAGTGATATTGGCCTTTCTCCAGTCCTCAGGCACCTCTCCTGTTCTCCATGACCTTTCAAAGATGATAGAGAGTGGCCCAGCAATAACATCTGCCAGTTCTCTCAGCACTCGCGGGTGCATCCCATCTGGGCCCATGGACTTATGGATGTCCAGTTTGGCCAAGTGGTCTCTAACCCAGTCCTCCTCTACAGAGGGAAAATCTTCCTCTCTCCAGACCTTCCCCCTTGTCTCCAGGGTCTGGGATTCATGAGGGACAGTTTTAGCAGTGAAGACCGAAGCAAAGAAGGCATTCAGTAACTCCGCCTTCTCTGTGTCTTCCACCACTAAGGCGCCCACCTCATTCTTCAGTGGGCCTCCATTTTCCCTAGTCTTCCTTTTTCTACTGATATACTGAAAGAACCTCTTATTATTATTTTTAACCGTAGTGGCCAAGTTAAGTTCTGCTTGAGCTTTGGCCCTTCTAATTTTCCCCCTGCATAGCTTCACTATGTCTTGGTATTGCTCATAAGTTACCAACCCCCTTTTCCAGAGATCGTAAACTTTCCTTTTATTCCTGAAATCCAGCCAAAGCTCTCTATTTAGCCAGGCTGGTCTTCTTCCCCGTCGTCTCATTTTACGGAACCTGGGGATGGCCTTCTCCTGTGCTTTTAAGAGTTCCTCCTTGAAGTATGACCAGCCTTCCTGGGCACCTTTGCCCTCCAGGACTGTCTCCCAAGGGACACTCTCAACCATGCTCCTAAACAGGCCAAAGTCCGCCCTTTGGAAGTCCAAGGTGGCGGTTCTGCTGGCTCCCCGCCTTGCTTCTCCAAGAATTGAAAACTCTATCATTTCGGGATCACTCTGCCCAAGACGACCTCCAACCTTTATATCCCCCACAAGACCTTCTCTGTTAACAAGCAGCAGGTCCAGTAGGGCGCTTTCCCTGGTTGGCTCTCTCACCAGCTGTGTTAGGAAGTTGTCTTCCACACACTCCAGGAACCTCCGGGACTGTTCCCTCTCTGCTGTGTTATATTTCCAGAAGACATCTGGGAAGTTGAAGTCCCCCACGAGAACAAGGGCGAGCGATTGCGAGACCTCTGCCAGCTGCTTCTAGAATATTTCATCAACCTCTACATCCTGGTTGGGGGTCTGTAACAAACTCCCACCATGATGCCTGCCTTATTGGCCTTCCCCTTGATTCTTACCCATAAACACTCAACACTGTCATTCACATTGTTAAGTTCTAGGCTTTCAAATCTGTCCCTAACATAGAGGGCCACCCCACCGCCTCTCCTTTTTTGCTTATCCCTTCTGAAAAGTTGGTAGCCATTGATTGCAGCACTCCAGTTGTGTGAGTCTTCCCACTACGTTTCTGTGATGGCAAACTATATCATAGTTTTCCTGCTGTACAATGGCCTCCAGCTCGTACTGTTTGTTGCCCATGCTGGGTGCATTCATGTAGATGCACTTCAGCTGGGTTAATTGTCCTGCCGCTTTTTTGGGGGGGACGAGCCCTAATTCCCACCTGACTGCGCTCAGATCCTTCTGTAGTTGCCAGCCTATTACTACCCCTCATGTTTTTGCTACCGCATGGATCACCATCCCCCACCTCCACTGAGACAACGGACTGCAAGACCTTGCTAGTACTTTTACCCACAAGCTTTCCCCACCTGTTGCCAGCAGGCCTGGTGTCCTGTAGATCAACCCGTGATCAAAGAAACCAAAGTCCTGCCGGTTGCACCAGTCTTGGAGCCTGGAGTTAATCTGCTGTCTCTTCCTGTTTATCCCTTCTTCAGTCCCTGCAACTGGTGGGATAGAGGAGAACACTACTTGTGCTCCTGATCCTTTAACCAGCCATCCCAGGGCCCTAAAGTCTCTCTTCATTGCCCTTAGACTTCTGGTAGCTACCTCATCACCGCCTACTTGAAATATCAGCAATGGGTAGTAATCTGAGGGCTGAACCAGGGTAGGGAGATTTTTCTGTATATCCTTAATCCTGGCCCCAGGGAGGCAGCTGACTTCCCTGTGGGATGGGCCTGGTTGACAAATGGGGCCCTCTGTTCCCCTCAGAAGGGAGTCACCCACCACAATTACCTTTCTTTTTTTCTTAACTGAGGAAGTCCTAAGGCATAGGGGTGAGCGACTAGCCCTGGGTGACTCACTGGATGGATCTTCCTCTCTATCCTCATTTGCCTGGCCCTCAATTTCCAAAGCCCCATACCTATTGTGCAATGGCAACTGGGAAGGTGAGGGGGGCCGGGAAGCATTTTGCTTGCCCCTCCAAGGAGGGAGGTGTTTCTATGGGAAGAAGAGCAGAAAAGAGCCTTGCCTAAGGACTGGGAACAATTGTAGCTTTTATGAGTCAGACTTTTCCTGGGAGGACCCATTATCTCCAGGGAGCTTTATGTCAGACATTCTGTTCCCCTACTGCAAGGGCTTTTGGCATTATGTAATCCCATGGGACTAAGTTATGGTCTTGCACACGCTCACATAAGGTAACAGGCAGAAAACAGTCTTGGGTAAAGGTTGGAGGGTGAGCATCTTTCTGTAGCTTACTTCAAGGCAGAGTACCTTCATGAGCCCTGTAGAAGGCTTTGGCTTCTCCTGGCTGTTGTGGAAGACTATGGCGTGTCCTGGCGATTAGGACTGAGCTGAATCCCTTCGATGAAGTTCTGCTGAGGGATACTTCTGTGGTCCTCAGTGGGAGCCTGTCTAGAGCAAAGAACTGAGGGCAAAGAGGAAACTCAAAGAAACTAGGAAGCCCTCCAAACATCTCATTCCAGCCTCGAGGCATTGATCAGAAATAAAAGGAGCAACAGCATGTCTCCTGTGTAATGAAATGTACTGTTTGCCAAAAGAGAGTGCAAAAAATAGTGATATACCATTTGTAAAAAGAAGTATATAATTAAAGAATAAGTTCCTTTCAAAGTCACAGAATCACAGAATCACAGAATCTTCTTGGTTGGAAGGGACCTTTGAGATCATCGAGTCCAACCACAAAAAAAAAAAACAAAAAACAAAAAACCCAAAAAACCAAAAACCCCACACCAACCCTAAAAACCAAAAAACCAAACACCAAAACCAAAACAAAAACAAAAACCACACAAAACAAACACCCACAACCACACACCACACCCACCCACAAACAGACACAAACTAACAATCTCGGGCACTAGAGCATGCCCTGAAGTGCCATGTCTACACATTTCTTAAATACCTCCAGGGATGGCGACTCCACCACCTCCCTGGGCAGGCTGTTCCAGTGCCTGACCACTCTCTCAGTAAAGGAATTCTTCCTAATATCTAATCTAATCCTCCCCTGCCGCAACTTCATACCATTTCCTCTGGTCCTGTCATCATTCGCTTGGGAGAAGAGGCCAACACCCACCTCTCTGCAACCTCCTTTCAGGTAGTTGTAGAGGGCAATGAGGTCCCCCCTCAGCCTCCTCTTCTCCAAACTAAACATGCCCAGTTCCCTCAGCCTCTCCTCATATGACTGGTTCTCTAGACCCCTCACCAGCTTGGTGGCTCTCCTCTGGACACGCTCCAGCACTTCAATGTCCTTCCTGTAGTGAGGGGCCCAGAACTGAACACAGTACTCGAGGTGAGGCCTCACCAGGGCCGAGTACAGAGGCACGATCACTTCCCTGCTCCTGCTGGCCACGCTATTCCTGATACAGGCCAGGATGCCCTTGGCATTCTTGGCCACCAGGGCACACTGCTGGTTCATGTTAAGCCGGCTGTCCACCAACACCCCCAGGTCCTTTTCTGCTGGGCAGCTTTCCAGCCACTCTTCCCCAATCCTGTAGCGTTGCCTGGGGTTGTTGTGACTGAAATGCAGGACCTGGCACTTGGCCTTATTAAACCTCATCCCATTGGCCTTGGCCCATTGATCCAACCTGTCCAGACCCCTCTGTAGAGCCTGCCGACCCTCAAGCAGATCAACACTCCCACCTAGCTTGGTGTCATCTGCAAACTTACTGAGGGTGCACTCAATCCCCTTATCCAGATCATCAATAAAGATATTAAACAAGACTGGCCCCAAAACTGAGCCCTGAGGGACACCACTGGTGACCGGCCGCCAACTGGATTTCACCCCATTAATTACAACTCTCTGCGCACGGCCATCCAGCCAGTTTTTTACCCAGTGAAGAGTACACTTGTCTATGCCATGATTTGCCAGCTTCTCCAGGAGAACGCTATGGGGGATGGTGTCAAAGGCCTTACCAAAGTCCAGGTAGACAACGTCCACAGCCTTCCCCGCATCGAGAAGGCAGGTCACATGGTCATAGAAAGAGATCAAGTTGGTTAAGCACGACCTCCCTTTCATAAACCCATGCTGGCTGGCCCTGATCCCTCGGCTGCCCTGCACTTGCCGTGAAAGCTCACTCAAGATGATCCTCTCCATGATCTTTCCTGGTACCGAGGTCAGACTGACAGGCCTATAGTTTCCCGGATCCTCCTTCCGGCCCTGAGTGTAGTAGCATTCTGCATTTTATCTCATATATTACAGGTTGCCATCTTGAAATCTTGTTGCTTTAAATTAATCTTCCATTTTACATTTATAGATAAGAATTTTTCATGTTTTAAGAGTAAAGCTAGAAGGCAGGATAACTCTGCACTGTTCAACTGTCTTGTTTCTACTCAATGAGGTATTTGTGACAGACAGCATTTGCTTTCAAGTAGAAATAATAGCCTATGGATTAGAGATGGTATTCCAGGTCATTAGCTTTTCTGTAAATGATAGAATAATTAATTTTAGGTTTTTTTGTGGTTTTGCTCATTCTTTTTCCTTAATGTTGAAAAATCTTTGATGGGGAGTTCTCACCCCATAATGATCACACATACAGAAAGGTATGAAAATAATTAGGATGCTCTTCTGTCAGATTAGGACCTGGGGTTGATAAACGTGTCAAAACCAGGAAGCACTTCATTGTCATAAAAGTACTTGCTGATAGTCAACCACTTTATCTCAACTACAGCTGTATAAATCTGGAGTAATTCCACTGATGTGATGGGGCTCACTTGAGTCCTCAGCGATACTGATGAATTATTGATTTGGCCCTGACTACTCCTAGTGAACGGTAACCCAGGTGATTTTTTTTTCACCTAGGGGGACTTACGAAGACCAGAGTTCTGTTTTCTGCCATCTTTGCAGATGTATTCTCATTTTGAGTACTTTCCTGGATGGTGGGAGAGATGCAATTTATTCAAGGAAAAAAGCTTGCTTTCATGCTTTCTTATCAATTTCCTGGTGTTGCAGAGGGCACAAAGAGAAGGCAATTGTTAAGCACATACTTTTCTTCTAGTGTCTTTTTAGCCTTAGCATCTGAAAACTTGGTTGTCACAGAGTCCTCTTTTAAGAATGTAATCTGCTAGGCCACATGCTTTACTTGTCACTCACTCACTTAAGCTGAGTCCCAAAATGGTTTCAGAGCTTTTTGTAGATATAACCATTAGCTGAAATCAAAATGGTGATTTCTTCAAGAGGACTATTCTGTGAAAACACCTAAAAAGATTAAATTAAGTTTGTCCAGACTAAAACTGTGTGAAATCTGGTCATTTCAATATATATTTGTACAAAACAGTGGGAACATAAAAAACTAAAAGAGTTTTACAGTGCTTCAGACCAAAAAATATAACCTTCAAGTACTAAGAACTTATGGAAAACATATATTTGGTTAATACCTTATGTCCTGGGTCTGGCGGGGATAGCGTTAATTCTTCCCAGGATCTAGCAGGAACACAGGCATTCCACTCCATGTGAGCCATGCCCAGGGGGTAGCTGGGAGCTGGCCGGGGAAGGGGGGGGAGAGGAAGTCACCACAGGGTAGCAGGCTGGGGTGTCCCGGGTCCAGTCTGCAAGTGGTGGTATTGTAATCGAGGTTGTATATTCCTCTCTCAGTGTTATTGTTGTTGTTTTCTTGTTCCCTTTGCTATTCTGGTAAATTGCCTTTATCTCAACCCAGGAGTTTTGCCTTTATCTTCCAATTCTCCCCTCATGGCCGTGGTGGCGGCGGGGGTTCCGGTCTGAGCGAGCAGCTGCCACGTGGTTGTTTGTTGCCATCTGAGGCCAAACCACGACAGTCCCTTTTGGCGCCCAAGGTGGGGCACTCGGAGGGTTGAGATAACGACAGATCTGACCAGAGCATGTTAAAAGGAATTTGTTATATGTATTTATTGTATTAGTTGCTGGGCACAATGTTGCTTCGTTTGTTTTCATGGCTGTGTTATGTAAATTCTTATATGCTGTATGTACTCCCCGTGATGATGTTTATCACCTCTGGGAGAGGGATCAGCCTATGGATTAGAGATGGTATTCCAGGTCATTAGCTTTTCTGTAAATGATAAAATAATTAATTTTAGGGTTTTTTGTGGTTTTGCTCATTCTTTTTCCTTAATGTTTGTCGTGGTTTAGCCTCAGACGGCAACAAAGGACCACGTGGCAGCCGCTCGCTCAGATCGGGCCCCCCCCCGCCAGCGCAGCCGGGAGGGGAGAATCGGAGGAAAAAGGCAAAAAACTCGTGGGTTGAGACAAAGGCAATTTAACAGAACAGCAAGGGGAGCAAGAAACAACAACAATAATAACACCAACAGAGGAATATACAACCACGAGTACGATACCACCGCTTGTCGACCGCACCCGGGACGCCCCCCCGACCGCTCCGCTCCCCTGGGGGATGACTTCCTCCCTCTGCCCCCCCGACTTCCTGCCCCTCCCCTTCCCCGGCTAGCTCCTGCTACCCCCTGGGCATGGCTCACATGGGATGGAATACCTGTGTCCCTGCTAGGTCCTGGGGAGAATTAACCCTATCCCCGCCAGACCCAGGACATCATCCACCCCTTATTCCATACCATTTCATGCCATGCCCAGATCCTACAGTTTCCAATTAAATACTATCAGTTTCCCCTGACATATATATATATATATACATATGTATATCTCCATACAGGCATAATGTCCTTAGTCTGTGGGCCATCACTCTAAAATGTCCGTTGAGTTCATTTAGTCCATGACTTCGAGCTCCATCTTTTAGAACAGTCCCTCAGGGCATGCAAGATGGCGTGTGTGGAGCTGGACTGTCGCATGCTGTATTCTTGGGGCTTGTGGCTGATGTATCCGGTGCGGCTCATGTCCATGGTCCATGGGTTGAAGATGTTGATCTCAATTAAGTTGCTGGACGCCAGCTGCTGAGGTCAGTTCTGGTCCCTTCACTGCTGCACTTTACTTGGTTTTTCATCAGAGTCCATTTGTCATTAGTTTGGGTGATTCTTACTATAGTACAACCAATAGCAGTTACAGAAATGAGATGTACAGTGGCAGGGTCATTTAGCAATTAACATCATACAGTTTCATTCACTGGCTATTCTCGCCCAAAATCAGGTCCCCGTGTGGTACACATCGAACTTCCCCATCCTTCCGCATCACCCACCAAGTACACCCGGGTCCTTGAGCAAAGGCAATCCCACGGACAGGTTTGCCTTTGCCTGAGGCAGGACTAACCCAGACTGTCTTCCCTAACATATTCTTCATGTGCACTACGGGGACTTTATCTCCCTCCACAGTACGTGGAGGTTTTGATTGGGCAGGGCCAGCTCGGTTGGTAGACCCCCTGGTGTTAACTAGCCAGGTAGCCTTTGCTAAATATGTATCCCAATTTTTTAAAGTTCCACCACCCATTGCTCTCAGTGCAGTTTTTAACAGTCCATTGCACCGTTCTATCTTCCCAGAGGCTGGTGCATGATAAGGGATGTGATAGACCCATTCAATACCATGCTCTTTGGCCCAGGTGTCAATGAGGCTGTTTCGGAAATGAGTCCCGTTGTCCGACTCAGTTCTCTCTGGGGTGCCATGTCGCCACAGGACTTGTTTTTCAAGGCCCAGGATGGTGTTCCGGGTGGTGGCATGGGGCACAGGGTATGTTTCCAGCCATCCAGTGGTTGCTTCCACCATTGTGAGCACATGGCGCTTGCCTTGACGGGTTTGTGGGAGTGTAATATAATCGATCCGCCAGGCCTCCCCATATTTGTATTTCAGCCATCGTCCTCCATACCAAAGAGGCTTTAATCGCTTGGCTTGCTTGATTGCAGCACATGTCTCACATTCATGGATGACCTGTGCAACAGTGTCCATGGTCAAATCCACCCCTCGGTCACGAGCACATCTGTATGTGGCGTCTCTTCCTTGATGGCCTGAGGAGTCATGGGCCCATTGAGCTATGAATAATTCACCCTTATGTTGCCAGTCCAGATCCACCTCGGCCACTCCAATCTTAGCAGCCTGATCCACCTGCTGGTTGTTCTGATGTTCCTCAGTGGCCCGGCTCTTGGGTACATGGGCATCTACATGACGTACTTTCACAACCAGATTCTCTACCCGGGCAGCAATATCTTGCCACAATTCAGCAGCCCAGATAGGTTTGCCTCTGTGCTGCCAATTGCTCTGCTTCCTCTGCCATAACCACCCCCACAAGGCATTTGCCACCATCCATGAATCGGTGTAGAGATAAAGTACCGGCCATTTTTCCCACTCGGTAATGTCCAAAGCCAGCTGAATTGCTTTCACCTCTGCAAACTGGCTTGATTCACCTTGTCCTTCAGTGGCTTCTGCAACTTGTCTTGTAGGACTCCACACGGCAGCCTTCCACTTTCCATGCTTTCCCACAATCCGGCAGGACCCATCAGTGAACAGGGCATATCTCTTCTCATTTTCTGGTAGTTCATTATACGGTGGAGCCTCTTCTGCACGCATCACCTCCTCCTCCGGTGACATTCCAAAATCCTTGCCTTCTGGCCAGTCCATAATCACCTCTAGAATTCCTGGGCGACTGGGGTTTCCCATTCGAGTTCGCTGCGTGATCAATGCAATCCACTTAATCCATGTAGCATCCGTTGCATGATGTGTAGCAGGGACCCTTTCTTTGAACATCCAACCCAGCACCAGCAGCCGAGGTGCCAAGAGGAGCTGTGCTTCCGTACCAACCACTTCTGAAGCAGCTCGAACCCCTTCGTATGCTGCCAGTATCTCCTTTTCTGTTGGAGTATAGCGGGCTTCAGATCCTCTGTATGCCCGACTCCAAAACCCTAGGGGTCGACCGTGTGTCTCCCCTGGCGCTTTCTGCCAGAGGCTCCAGGTAGGGCCGTTCTCCCCAGCTGCGGTGTAGAGCATGTTTTTAACATCTTGTCCTGCCCGGACTGGCCCCAGAGCTACTGCATGGACTATTTCCTGTTTAATTTGTTCAAAAGCTTGTCGCTGCTCAGGACCCCATTTAAAATGGTTCTTCTTCCGGGTTACTTGATACAGAGGGCTCACAATCAGACTGTAATCTGGGATATGCATCCTCCAAAAACCCACAATGCCCAGGAAAGCTTGTGCTTCCTTTTTACTAGTTGGTGGAGACATAGCTGCGATTTTATTGATCACGTCCATTGGGATCTGACGGCGTCCATCTTGCCATTTTACTCCTAAAAACTGGATCTCCTGTGCAGGTCCCTTGACCTTACTTCGTCTTATGGCAAAACCGGCTTTCAGAAGGATTGGAATTAGTTTATTCCCCTTCTCAAAAACTTCTTCTGCTGTGTTGCCCCATACGATGATGTCGTCAATGTACTGCAGATGTTCCGGAGCTTCACCCTGTTCCAGTGCAGTCTGGATCAGTCCATGGCAAATGGTGGGGCTGTGTTTCCACCCCTGGGGCAGTCGTTTCCAGGTGTACTGGACACCTCTCCAAGTGAAAGTAAACTGTGATCTGCACTCTGCTGTCAGAGGGATTCAGAAAAATGCATTAGCGATATCAATTGTGGCATACCATTTGGCTGCCTTGGACTCCAGTTCGTATTGAAGTTCTAGCATGTCCGGCACGGCAGCACTCAGCGGTGGCGTGACTTCATTAAGGCCACGATAGTCCACAGTTAGCCTCCACTCTCCATTAGATTTCTGCACTGGCCATATGGGACTGTTAAAGGGCGAGCAAGTCTTGCTGATCACTCCTTGAATCTCTAGTTGACGAATCAGCTTGTGGATGGGGATCAGAGAATCTCGGTTAGTTCGATACTGCCGCCGATGCACTGTTGTGGTAGCAATTGGCACCTGTCGTTCTTCGACCCTCAACAACCCCACAACAGAAGGGTCCTCTGAGAGACCAGGCAAGGTAGACAACTGTTTAACTTCTTCCGCCTCCAAGGCAGCTATGCCAAAAGCCCACCGGTACCCTTTTGGGTCATTAAAATACCCTCTCCTGAGATAATCTATACCAAGGATGCAGGGAGCCTCTGGACCAGTCACAATGGGATGCTTTTGCCACTCATTCCCTGTTAGGGTCACTTCAGCCTCCAGTACAGTCAACTCTTGGGATCCCCCTGTCACTCCAGAAATACAAATGGGTTCTGTCCCTCTATAGCTTGATGGTATTAGGGTACACTGTGCACCTGTGTCCACTAAAGCTCTATACTCCTGTGGCTCTGATGTGCCAGGCCATCGAATCCACACTGTCCAATAAACTCGGTTGTCCCTTTCCCCCACCTGACTGGAGGCAGGGCCCCTCTAATATTGGTCATAGTATCCGTTACTCGCCTCTTGCAGAAATGATTTGGAAGTTCCTTCAAGGGGATCAGAAGTAGGCTCAGGCCTTGTATTCTGTCTGGGGAACTGCACATTGGAAAGTGGGGCAACACTTTTCCTGGGGAGATCCGCTTTTGTGGTTGCTCTTCCTTGCAATTCCTGTACCCGTGCCCGTAGGATTGAAGTAGGTTGTCCATCCCACTTCCTCATGTCCTCTCCGTGGTCATGCAGGCAGAACCACTGGGTGCTTCGTGGGGTGTACTCCCCGTATTCTCTGTCTTGAGTGGAGAAACGTCTGTTCCTAACAGCTGAGATACTGGCTCGTACAGGTGGGGAGGACATATTCTCTTCAAGTTGCTGGACCTTCGGGACAGTTTCTCCACAGCTGAGACGAGGGGAGGAGAGAGATTTTATTCATATTGCCAAAGTCGGGCAGCCACCTCATCCACTGTTGGTCCCTCTTCGCCTTTCCATTCCATCACTGCTAATGAGTTGGCATATGACGATGGGGCGCTCCGTACAATCTTCCGCCACACGGACCTTGTGCATTGGATCTCATCAGGATCTGTGGGAAACTGGGCATTGTCCAGGTCATAATAAATCATCTCCCGCACGGCTAATTCTCTCAGGTACTGAATACCTCTTTCCATGGTGGTCCACTTGCTCGGATGACATACAACATCTTCACTGAAAGGATACCTTTCCCTCACGCCTGACAGGAGTCGCCTCCAGAGGCTGAGAGCTTGTGTCCTTTTCCCAATTGCCTTGTCAATGCCCCCCTCTCTAGACAGAGATCCCAGCTGCCTGGCTTCCCTACCCTCCAATTCCAAGCTACCGGCTCCGTTATCCCAGCACCGGAGCAGCCAGGTGACAATGTGCTCACCTGGAAGTCGGCTGAAAAATTTTTGCATGTCCCGCAGCTCGCTCAGGGATAGGGATCGGGTGATTATCTCTGGTTCTGCCTCTTCCTCTTGTTCTCGTGACAACCCTGGATCATCGTCATCCTTCACTAAGCGAACTGATTTCTTGGTGTATTTCTTCTTCTGGATAGGGGCAACTGATACGGTCACATATCAGGGTTTTCTTGTTCATTTGCAGTGCCTGCCACTGGGTTGGAACAGCCGCAGTGCCTGCTGCAGGTGTTGGAGTAACTGCAGTGCCTACCAGTGGGGTTGGAGTAGCTGCAGTGTTTGTCACAGGGGTGGCAGTAGCCACACTGCCTGTCGGCCTGGTTTCCATCTCTTCCTCCTGAGGATGCTGTGCAACATTGAGCAATGCTTGGTAGATACTGGCCAGGGCCCAGCACAATGCAGTGAGTTGTGCCTCTCTGGAATAGCCACAGCATTTTTCTTTCAAATATTCTGTCACTTTATCAGGGTCCTGTAATTGTTCGGGGGTGAAATCCCAGACCATTGGAGGTGAAAAACTCTCTAGATACCTGCCCATGTTCTCCCACATGCCATGCCACCCATGACTCTCCAGCCTAGGGGCAGATCTCGGGGTGGTAGTCTTAAATAGTTGCTTAACCCTAAACAAAAACTGAAAAACATTCAGGAGACCTAGCAATAGGACCAAGCTGGTTTGCATGTCCCAAGAGTATTCAAAATTCTCAAAAACTGGCATATCCAGCACGAAAGAGAAAAGGGAGGTGAAAGAGCTGGGAAAAGTATCCCCCCCTGCTTCCCCCATAGACTCAGTGTGTTTATTAATAAATTCCCCGAGATATGGGCAGGAAAACAGTGCCAAATAAACGCCCCAATATAACCATCTGAACAGCGATGCTATCATATCATAAATTGATATCACACAGGACGGCAAAATTATAATCCTGACCCCTCTCCCAGAAGTGATAAAGATCATCACGGGGAGTACATAGAGCATGTAAGAGTTTACATAACACAGCCATGAAAACAAACGAAGCAACATTGTCCCCAGTAAATAATACAATAAATACCGATAACAAATTCCTTTTAGCACGCTCTGGTCAGATCTGTCTTTATCTCAACCCTCCGAGTGCCCCATGTTGGGCGCCAAAAAGGACTGTCGTGGTTTAGCCTCAGACGGCAACAAAGGACCACGTGGCAGCCGCTCGCTCAGATCGGCCCCCCCCCCCCCCCCCGCCGGCGCAGCCGGGAGGGGAGAATCGGAGGAAAAAGGCAAAAAACTCGTGGGTTGAGAGAAAGGCAATTTAACAGAACAGCAAGGAGAGCAAGAAACAACAACAATAATAACACCGACAGAGGAATACACAGCCACGAGTACGATACCACCGCTTGCCGACCGCACCCGGGACGCCCCCCGACCCCTCCGCTCCCCTGGGGGGATGACTTCCTCTTCCCCCCCCCCCCCGACTTCCTGCCCCTCCCCTTCCCCGGCTAGCTCCTGCTACCCCCTGGGCATGGCTCACATGGGATGGAATACCTGTGTCCCTGCTAGGTCCTGGGGAGAATTAACCCTATCCCCGCCAGACCCAGGACAATGTTGAAAAATCTTTGATGGGGAGTTCTCACCCCATAATGATCACACATACAGAAAGGTATGAAAATAATTAGGATGCTCTTCTGTCAGATTAGGACCTGGGGTTGATAAACGTGTCAAAACCAGGAAGCACTTCATTGTCATAAAAGTACTTGCTGATAGTCAACCACTTTATCTCAACTACAGCTGTATAAATCTGGAGTAATTCCACTGATGTGATGGGGCTCACTTGGGTCCTCAGCGATACTGATGAATTATTGATTTGGCCCTGACTACTCCTAGTGAACGGTAATCCAGGTGATTTTTTTTCACCTAGGGGGACTTACGAAGACCAGAGTTCTGCTTTCTGCCATCTTTGCAGATGTATTCTCTTTCAAATCTGTCCTTAACATAGAGGGCCACCCCACCGCCTCTCCTTTTTTGCTTATCCCTTCTGAAAAGTTGGTAGCCATTGATCGCAGCACTCCAGTTGTGTGAGTCTTCCCACTACGTTTCTGTGATGGCAAACTATATCATAGTTTTCCTGCTGTACAATGGCCTCCAGCTCGTACTGTTTGTTGCCCATGCTGGGTGCATTCATGTAGATGCACTTCAGCTGGGTTAATTGTCCTGCCGCTTTTTTGGGGGGGAAGAGCCCTAATTCCCACCTGACTGCGCTCAGATCCTTCTGTAGTTGCCAGCCTATTACTACCCCTCATGTCTTTGCTACCGCATGGATCACCATCCCCCACCTCCACTGAGACAACGGACTGCAAGATCTTGTTAGTACTTTTACGCACAAGCACTGGCATACTGTTCCCAGGCTCCACTTTAGTAATCCCGGTTTCATCCCCATCCCCCTTCAAACCTAGTTTAAAGATAGGTCAAGTCTTTTATATTAGTATAACACATCACAAACTAGCCTGGTTCACAACCATGGGTTATAGTGTTGGAAAAACGCTACTCAAATTGATTCTAATCGCATCTGACAGGGAGAGTGTTTGAAAGCTGTGCAGAAGGTGATTATCTAAAAACTGCTTCTCCCCAGAACATTTTAGCAATAGTGGTTAAAGTTCATAGAATCTTAGAATGGTTAGAGTTGGAAGGGACCTTAAAGGTCATTGAGTTCCAACCCCCCTGCCATGGGCAGGGACACCTCCCACTAGACCAGGTTGCTCAAAGCCCCATCCAGCCTGGTCTAGAACACTTCCAGGGATGGGGCATCCACAACTTCTCTGGGCAACCGGTTCCAGTGCCTCACCACCCTCACAGCAAAGAATTTCTTTCTAATATTTAATCTAAATCTCCCCTCTTTCAGTTTAAAACCATTACCCCTTGTCCTATTGCTCCACTCCCTGATAAAGGGTCCCTCCCCATCTCTCCTGTAGGCCCCCTTTAGGTACTGGAAATGTGCAGGTAAGCTTTTTTATTTTTAGTGTCTTTTCTAGTTTTCCATTGAAATTGTAGCCAAAGGTATAAAGGTATGACCCATAGCACTTCATATAGAAGTTCTGTGTGATTCTTACATCTGTATTTTTTTTCTGATAAAATACTATCTTCTAGAATATTGCATTATTTTTTTATTTTTAAATCTCTTCCATGAGTCTTGAAGTCAGGTACAAAGTGCTTTCAATAAGCAATACTTTCCCATAAAGGGTTTGATACACTCTTTATTTTTTTCCTTACAAGACAAAGGAATTTAGAGGCTATACCTGTTTGGGTAATGCTTAGGAATGGACACAACTGTTAGTAGTCTTGGAAGAAACTTCTGTCAAGAAATTGAGTAAGGAGGAAAATGGTATGCATTAAAAAGGAATGCATTAATTTTGATTGCTGAACCTGAGGCACACATAGATGAGATGAACTGGATGTGCAAGATGAAACAGAAGTGATCTGTAGATACATATATACATAGATTATATATGTATTATGCATATATGTGTACATGTATTTTTCTATATCTTATACATATATGTATGTATAATATTATACAACACTATATGTTGTATTGGGTCTGGCTGGGAAGGAGTTAAGTTCCCCATAGCAGCCTTCATAGTGTGCTTTGTATTTGTAGCTAGAAAGGTGTTGATAACACTGATGTCTTGGCTACTGCTGAGCAGCGCTCTCACAGCATCAAGGCATCTCCAACCCTCTCCCCCCTGTCATGGATGAGTGGAGTGCACCTCACTCAAAAGAGAGAAGCAGCAATATGTTTTATTGAGGTAAAATAATAATTTGTCAGAGTTCAATAAATTTGATGGAATTTAACAAAGTTTAACATTGGTTTGACAAGGTTCAATAACTTTGATGGCAAGGTTCACCTTACTAATTACTGCATGGAAGAAACATACAAAGGAAAACTGAGTTAAAATTGAGTTAGAATGATTCACACAGAGACTGGAGATGCAAAGAGTAAGGAAGACCGTCCCATTGAGTCATGAGGTTCAGAGTGGACCCCCTCTGTTGTGGGAAGAAGGCATCCAGTACCTGAGAGAATTAACAATGCTCGAAGTCATCTACAGCGATCTAGATAAAAATGAGGTCTCCAAAGACCCAGAGGACATCCTGTGCATATGGGCCATGTGGAGGAAGATGGTCCAAAATGACCCAGCATCACATTCTAACAACTTGGCAACAATGTATTGCCCATATATGGATACACCAGCTGTGGAGAGAGCATCTTCTTGGCTCCAAAACTTTGAAGAAAATATCTGTTCCTCCTCATCCCTATGGGCCAGCACCTGGGCTGTCAGGGGTGCCCCAAGAAGTCAGTCCCCCTCCTACCTCAGTCAGAAGGAAAGGGAACCGCATGGCGCACTCTGATTCTTCCTGCATGACCAGGAGGAGGACATGAGGAAGTGGGATGGTGAATCCACCCTTAAGCTAGAAGCCCATGTACATGAACTGAGAGAGAAAACAGCTGTTAAGAAGGGGCCACCCAAGAAGGCTGTCAGCTTAGTTGCTGTAAAGACACAAGGAGGCAATCAGCGATCTCCCAGACATAGAAGAAGGACTGAAATCACCTGCCTTGATCCTGGTGAGAGGATTTCAGAGGGTCCCTGTCTTCAGCCAGGAGGAGGAAAGGGATGACCAAGTATACTGGACTGTGTGGACTCTATGGCCTGGCACATCAGACCCACAAAAGTATAAGGCTTTGATAGCCACTGGTGCACAGTGTACGCTGGTGTCATCAGGGTATAGGGTCACAGAACCCATCTGGATCTCTGGAGTGACAGGGGGATCCCAACAATTGTCTGTATTGGAGGTTGAGGTGAGCTTAACAGGGGACAAGTGGCAAAAGCACTCCATTGTGACTGGCCCAGATGCCCCTTGTATCCTTGGCATAGACTACTTCAGGAGAAGGTATTTCAAGGACCCAAAGGGGTACTGATGGACTTTTGGTGTAGCCACTGTGAACACAGAGAAGATCAAACAGCTATTTACCCTGCCTAGCCTCTTGGAAGATCCCTTCATTGTGGGATTGCTGCGAGTTGAAGAAGAGCAGGTGCCAATTGCTACCAGGACAGTGCACCGACAGCAATAACACAAGAACTGAGACTCCCTGGCTCCCATCCACGAGCTGATTCATCAACTGAAGAGCCAAGGAGTGATCAGAAAGATTCACTCACCTTTTAATAGTCCAGTGCAAAAGTCTAACAGAGGGTTATCAGTACAGAATATTCCTACTGGCCATTCTATTTGTCTATCTATGCTCCTTCTCAACTTCTATGGGAAGCTGAAAAGAGTCCTTGAAAATTATAAAACATCGCTTGGCAACGACTAGAACAATAAATATTATTGTCATTCTTTTCACAGCAATCACTAGAAAGAAAATTAACTCTTTCCCAGCTGAAACCAGGACACATGAGCTTCCTCCACTCCCCTAAATGTTCATAAGAACAGGCTATGACTTGGGTCCCATCTATCAAGATGGGTGCTCAGGGCACGAGAAGCAGCATGTTTGATTGTTAGGCATCAACACCAGCTTGGTTTGGGTCACTGGTGCACTCGCCTGGTTCCTTGCGAAGCTCACTCTTCGTTGGTTCAGGTCATTCTTACTACATTACTTCCTATTACAATTAGTGCGATATATGTGTTTTCCAGCACCCCATGTGCGAGTCACTTGAGCGTGTTTACAATCTTCCTTGTCAATCTTCCATTACTTTCCCACAGCGGTTATTTTGGAAACAAGTCCCATTGTTTGATTCAATTCTTTCCGGGGTAGCGTGTCAGCACAAAATTTGCCTTTCAAGGCCTAAGATGGTGTTTTGGGCAGTGACAGGGTGTTGTGGTTTAACCCCAGCTGGCAACTAAACACTATGGACTCAATCCCCTGGAGGGATTGGGAGGAGAATCGGAAAAAAAGGTAAAACTCTTGGGTGGAGATAAAGATGGTTTAATAGGACAGCAAAGGAAGAGGAAAAAAAAAAAAACCAACAGTAATAAAAGAATATATAAAACGATTGATGCACAATGCAATTGCTCATCATCTGCTGACTGATGCCCAATCTGTCCCTGAGCAGTGATCCAGCCCCCGGCTAACTCCCCCAGTTTATATACTGAGCATGACACCATATGCTATGGAATATCCTTTTGGCCAGTTTGGGTCAGTTGTCCTGGCTATGCTCCCTCCCAGCTTCTTGTGCACCTCCTCACTGGCAGAGCATGGGAAACTGAAAAGTCCTTGACTTAGTATAAGCATTACTTAGCAACAACTAAAAAAATTAGTGTGTTATCAACATTGTTTTCATACTAAATCCAAAACCAGCTACTAGGAAGAAACCCAGATGGAACCAGGACACATGGTTTACAGGGTATGTTTCTAGGCACCCCATAGTTGCTTCCACCATGGTGAGTATGTGACACTTGCCTTGGCATGTTTATGTCAGTGGTCCAATATAGCACATTTGCCAGGCCTCACCATATCTAAAACCCAGCCACCACCCTCTGTTCCAGGGAAACTTTACTCGTGTGGCTCACTTGATTGTGTCATGGTTAGGTCCACCCCTCGATCATGAGCCCATCTGTATGTTGCATCTCTCCCAAGATGCCCCGATGTTTCATGGGCCCATCAAGCCACAAATAGCTCATCCTTATGCTCCCAGTCCAGGTCCACCTGAGCTACTTCAGTTTTGACAGCCTTACCTGCCTATCTGTTCCTTGTTTTGATATTCTTCAGTGGCACGTCTTTTGGGCATGTGAGTATCTGCATGACGTACCTTTAGAGCCATGTTTTCTACCTGGGCAGCAATGTCCTGCCACAATGCAGCAGCCCAGATGGGTTTACCCCTGAGCTGCCAAGTGGTCTTCTTCCACTGCTGTAGCCACCCCCATAGGGCATTAGCCACCATCCAGGAGTCAGTATAGAGTACTGGCCATTTTTCTCATTCAGCAATCTCTAGGGCTAGTTGGATGGCTTTCATTTCTGCAAACTGACTTGACTCACCTCCTGCAGCGGCTTCAACAACTTGTCATGTGGAACTCCACACAGCAGCTTTCCACTTCCCATGGTTTCCTACAACATGACAGGATCCCTTGGTAAACAAAGCATAATGCCTTTCATCTTCTGATAACTCATTACATGGTGGTGCCTCTTGGGCATGAGCCACCTCCTCAGGTGATGTTCCAAAATCTCTGCCTTCTGGCCAGTTTGATTTCCCCATTTAGCCCATTGTGTGATCAACACTACCCACTTACTCCATAGTTGGAGTAAGTAGGAGCTGGCTGCATGATGTGTAGAGGGGATGTTTCCTTTGAACATCCAGCGTAGCATGGTGTCGTGGTTTAGCCTCAGATGGCAACAAAGAACCATGTGGCATCTGCTCTCTCAGCCACCCCCCCAGCCATGAAGGGAGAATCAGAAGGAAAAAAAGGCAAAACTCGTGCGTTGGGACAAAGGAAGTTTAACAGAACAGCAAAGGGAACAATAAAACAATAACAGTAACACAGATAGAGGAATATACAAACAAGATAATGATACCAACGCTCACCTGACCACACCCGGGACACCCCAGCCTGCTCCCAAGCTGTAAATTCCTGCCCCCCCTCCCCTGGCCAGCCCCCAGCTCCCCCCTGAGCATGGCTCACATGGGATGGAATACCTATGTCCCTGCTAGATCCTGGGGAGAATTAACCCTATCCCAGCCGGAACCAGGACACATGGGCAATAGCGGTGCCAAGAAGAGATATGCTTCTGTACCAACTCCTGAAGTGGCTCAAACCCCATCATATGCTGCTAATATTTCCTTTTTAGTCAGGGTGTAGCAGGCTTTTGATCCTCAATACACCCAGCTCCAAAACCCTAATGATCAACCTCAGGTTTCTCTTGATTATTTTTTTTCCAGAGGCTCCAGGTGAGACCATGCTCCCCAGCTGCAGTGTAGAGTACATTTTGCAAAGCTGGTCCTGTCCGGACAGGCCCAAGAGCTACCACACAAGCTATCTCCTGTTTGATCTGCTCAAAGGCTTGCTGTTGCTCAAGGCCCCACTCAAAATAGTTCTTTTGGATGACTCCACAGAGAGGGCTCACAAGCTGACTATAACCTGGAATAGGCATTCTCCAGAATCCCACAACACCTAGGAAAGCTTGAGTTTCTTTCTTGTTAGCTGGTGAAGACATAGTTACTATCTGGTCACATCCATAGGGATGCAATGGTGTCCATCCTGCCATTTTATTTCCAAGAACTGAATATCTTGTGCAGGTCCCTTAACCTTGCTTCTTTTTATGGTGAAAACAGCTTTCAGAAGAATCTGAATCACTCTTTTTCCCTTCTCACTCTGACTTGTTGCCCCACACAATGATGTCATCAATGTAGATGTTCAGGGGCATCACCCTTTTCCAGTGCACTTTGGATTAGTCCATGACAAACGGTAGGGCTGTGCTTCCACCCATGGGGCAGTCGATTCCAAGTGTATTAGACACCCCTGCACATGAAAGCAAACCGTACCCTGCATTCTGCTGCCAAAGGTATTGAAAAAAACCGCATTAACAATTTACATTGTAGCAACCCACTTGGCTGCCTTTAACTCCAGTTCATATTAAAGCTCTAGCATGTCTGGTACAGCAGCACTCAGTGGTGGCGTGACTTTGTTCAGGCCACAATAGTCTACCGATAACCCTCTGTCAGACATTTGCACTATGAACAGATTTTTTTTTCATATGCAGAAATGGAAATGCAATTTGTAGAGCCTACAATGAAAAGTCATTATACTTTACAAAGTATCGATACTTGAGTTTTGCCGCATTGTTTTCCTTGGTCAACAGATTAAAACCTTCCCTGTTCACTTCCATTGGTCATATACTAGGTCCAAGAAATAGGAGTATAGTTGAAACTTTTACAAATCATTATAGATTAATCTCCTTCATAACCGACTATAGGTTTTTATTTTCCTTCAATTTTTGGTACTAAGAACAAGTAGGAAAAGGTCCACCAAGTGAGAGCTACGGATTCTAACTACAATATTACAAAGACAAAATATATTTAGATATGTATTCATAGTAGTCCGTTCATTTCCCTTTCCCCTTGAAAAACATGATTATATCATTCATGACATGATCTAAGTGAAGAGTCATTTCAGGGTAATATTCCGTATACAGAATTTTTGCAGAAGACTTCAGGAATCCTCTTCTCAGTTGCTGCATGATCTTGAAAATTGCCAATTGATATTGAAAACCAAGTAATAATCAGACTGATTTCTGCACTTCCCTATTTCCCCTTTCCCTCCTTGACAGCCATCACTAATACACTAGAAAAGAACATACTAATTTTTCTGCTATTTCACTCAATCTACAAAAATTGATAGAAGTCTATTCCAGCCATAATGCTACCACATAATGGTATCTTGCAAAAAGATTTAGCCATGCTGAGCAGTGGCAAAGCACAACTCTAAGCATACCAGCAATACATGTGATGACATTAGTCATGATTAAGAACATAGATATCCATCATGCATTTTGGGATTTGGCTCTGTAATAGAGTGGTTAATCCTTGAATGCATGCAAGGAAATAATATGTTTTGTTCCAGGTATTTTGCAAGCAGATCACCCAGAATTTGGTGACAAAACACTGCTGCTGCAAACAAAAAACAAACTGTTGAAAAGATGAACAGACAGGTGATCCCACCAGCATTTATACTTATATTTATAATGACACCTAGTGCTGATTTTTTCTTCACTTTTCAAAGCGCAAGTGTAACTTCCCAGCTTACTGTTATCCAAGATCCTCAGTCTTAAAAAAAACATTTCACCATTTTGCTGGTATTATTTTTGTCCTGTAACTATCAGTGACTAATAATTAACATTCTAAAAAACCAACAGATATTAATAGTGGAGCAAAGAACATACATTGCTGAAACACTAGGATTCAGGTTTAGTGCAATGTAGAAATAGCATGACATTTTTAAGAAAACAAGCACATCTAGGAACATAAATGTCATTTGCACCCTTGTTGCTCACAGAAGGTCAAACATCTTTAAGCAGTATGACCTACAAGATACATGTGGGTTCACTATGTGAACTATATAGCATATGTTATGTAGGACTTCAGAAGAGATCATTTAAATGGTTTGTGTTGCATTTTGAGCCAGATTGGCCAATATCAAGATGACAGATACTCTCCTTCACCTCTAGCTCCAAGGAGAAGAGGAGAGATAGAGATTTATTAGTTTAGAAAAAACTAAAGTACTTCAATGAAATATTAATAATAAAATAAAAAGGAAATAATGAAATAGATACTATATATACACACAAAACCATATCAAGTACCCAGGAAGACATCATCAGCAGGCACTGGGGAAGTCCCAGACTAGACTCACTGATAGATGGGAACCAGATAGAAGGCAGGCAGGAAAACATTGAAGAATAAGAACCATTGAAGAAGCAAGCTGACCCTTTCATCCCTCAGCTTTTATACTGAGCATGGCAGATGGGATTGAATACCCTATTGGTCAGTTTGGGTCACATGTCCTGTCTGCTCCTCCCCACAGGTGCAACACCTCCACAGGGTAAACAACCAAGTTAGCTGACCCTGGTTGCCACAGCAACAAGTATAAGCAAGAGCCTCTCTCACTGAATAAAAAGTTGGCTCTGCTCCACTCCAAACCAGGACAGTTTGTTTTTACTAAAGCCAGTCAGTCAGTCAGTCAGTCAGTCAATGGCTAGCATAGCTCCAACACAGAACAGTTTTAAAGAGGTGTCATCTAACAGAGTCCAGCATCTTCGCTGCTGTCAGGCTATTTCACAGGCACTTTGAAGATGACTTACATGGTTGTGTGTGTATATGGACTAGCACAAAAGTGACAGAACATTCTCATCACATTTTCTATCAGAAATTTTATATAGACATTACTGATGTTAAGAAAATCAATATAGAAATCAACTGGAGACTACCCGGTTAAAATTGGCTCATTTACAGATTTATTGATTTTATTTTTTTTTAAGGCCAACAGTAAATTGTATCAATTGAAGAAAATTTTCTACAATATTTCTTGAATCTGTGTCCAGAACAGGGCCCCCCAGTTCAAGAAAGATAGGGAACTATTGGAAAGAATGCAGCAGAGGGCTACAAAGACGATCAAGGGAATGGAGCACCTCTCTGATGAGGAAAGGCTGAGAGACCTGGGTCTGTTTAGCCTGAAGAAGAGAAGACTGAGAGAAGATCTTACCAATGCTTATAAATATCTAAAGGGCGGGTGTCAAGAGGATGGGGTCAGGCTTTTCTCAGTGGTACCCAGTGACAGGAAAAGGGGCAACAGACACAAACTGGAACATAGGAAATTCCATCTTAACGTGAGGAAAAACTTCTTTACTTTGAGGGTGCCAGAGCACTGGAACAGGCTTCTCAGAGAGGTTGTGGAGTCTCCTTCTCTGGAGATATTCAAAACCTGCCTGGATGCATTCCTGTCCATCCTGCTCTAGGTGAACCTGCTTTGGCAGAGGGGTTGGACTAGATGATCTCTGAAGGTCCCTTCCAACCCCTACAATTCTGTGATTCTGAGTGATTCTGTAGAGATGCGAAAGAGTTAAGAAAA
This sequence comes from Numenius arquata, assembly GCF_964106895.1. Taxonomy (NCBI): domain Eukaryota; kingdom Metazoa; phylum Chordata; class Aves; order Charadriiformes; family Scolopacidae; genus Numenius; species Numenius arquata. Next base: position 30,599,714 of record NC_133615.1, on the reverse strand, counting down.
CCTTTAAAAAAATCCAAAACATCTTTACTGTAAAGCTGATTTCTTCTTCTCTCTCTTTTGCTAACTATGGAGGAAAAAAAAAGGGCCATTGATGCCTTTTAGACTTCTTCAAAGCAGCACTGAGGTGAAAAAGAGAATGGTGGAAAACAGGGAGTAGAAAAAGAAATGGAGATCTCTTAGCAATCTCAGACTGAGAGTACTACTTCACTTACTGAACAGAATTACTGGACCTCAGAGAACTGTGTCCTTATTTTATATTGTTGTCTTGAAGAAACCTTGTTTTTCCAGCACTAGAGGAGTAACAGGAACTCTTCCTCCAGGCTCAAGGGAACTGCAACCTTTTTCCTTTCCTGCAGCTTCAGTATTAATCACTGCATTTGGCTCTAATATATACATCACTAGTATTGGGCTGTATATATGCATGTGGTGATAATTTATTAGAACCTGCAGGTCAAACTGCAAAGAATGCTACTTACTGGATGTTACAGATGTTTCCAGTTTTATTGCTGTGTCTGTTTCATTTCCCTTCTTCCAAGTCACTTGAAAACCTTTCAAATGAGAATATTTATTGTCCAATCTGCATGAAAGCTCAATTTTAGGTGCACTGTCCAAAGTGATATTTTTCTCCACAGAAGTACCAGAAACATCTAAAAGTTTAAAAAATTCTTTAAGAAAAACATTTCTTCATTCTGGGGGAAGAAGAGATTAAAAGATTGTGCTCAACGTGCTGGATTACAGATGGATACAGTGTGCTGCTGTTATACTTTCCAGGGTGAAAAATACTGCAATACCAGACAATCAGTCTTCGACAGTAGTTTTCTTATAGCCATAACCAAGTTATGATACATATCCTTTACAAAAGTGAAATTTACTCCATACTGTAGGTAAACTTCTTAGAGGGCTCAAATATAGAAACATAGATACACATTTCACTGAAAGCAAGATAGTCTTATGCTTCTACATGATTTAACATAAAACAAAATATATTAAGTATTTAGCACTCACCAGGGGTAACAATGTCTGCTCACAGTCTAAACCTCCTTTTTGACTCCACAGTTGATATTAAAAAGCAGGATTTAGCAACATTGGAAAGAATAAATGGTTATTGGGTTAAAAATATATTAGTAAATATATACAAAATTATATTACTAATATAAAAAAAGTTAGACTTGTAAATATCTGTAAGCATCTAGGTTTTAGCTAGTTGCAAAATTTTATGATACTGTAAGATTATAGGCAATGTCCTGATTCGGAGAATGAATGGTTAAAGGTCATTAGTGTAGATTTAGTACAGCTTGGCAAAGAACAGAGCTCGGAGCCCAGGAGGCCAGCATTCCAAGATAAGGAACTGGCCTTGTGTATAAGATAGCAGGAACAGCCTGCATGCTAAGGAGGAACCCAATTGTCTGGGTAAAGTGTCCATCTGGTCGGGACCAGTTTCGCGGTTTGGGGTCCAGCCAGCCCAGCATTCTAAGCCAAAGGTAAAAGTACACGGTGAAGAAGACTATGAGCCTTCCTCCAGAAGACCCCGGGCCACGACCACCGGGCGACAGTATGCATGCGGCAAGGGAAGGAGACTTATGATAATGAGTTCCTAGAAATAATTAGAATAGTAATGCCTTTTCTTAGAATTAATTATAATAACCCAGCCCACATTAATGAATATGTATGCTTTTTATCATAAATAGATGCTTGTTTTACGAGCCAGTGTGCAAGTTAGGAGGAGAAATCCCCCTTGCACCTGGCGCTGCAATAAACATACCTGCTTTATAACTCTCTGCGAGTTGTAGGGTTTGTTTCCACGCGTCAATTTGGCGACCCAGATGGGACCCCCTCTGTCCGGCTGCGGGACCTGCTGAGGACGGGACTCCTCTGGGTACCCCTGAGATTTCTCGGAAGGACTCCCCCACTCCTCCAGATCACCGCGGGGACAGACAAGGACCATCTACTGTGGACCAGGTATGTTTAGGTTTTTCTTAAGGGGGACCTGTAAGTCGTGAGGAGACGTCCTACGCGTGGTAAAGAGTCGGTGTACTTGCCCCAGGGTATGCTCAAGCTTGGGCTAATGGTTGGGTTATGCTTGTGTGGGATCCCTCGGTTTTGGGTTTTGTGTTAGTGTGTGGAATTGTAATACTGTTGGTTACTTGTTGTATTTGTCATAAGGTACCACTACCGTGTTATTGTCTAATATAAGGTGGAAATTATTGTATGAGTGAAATGAGTGATTGAGACGCGGCACTGCTGCGGAGCGAGTGTGGAGTTCCAATCCGCGGTTCTGTGTTCTCCACGAGGAGAGCGTCCGGAGACGAACGAAGCGTATGACAGACTGTAAAGAAACATTGTGTGAACCAAATATTGAGAATATTGAGTGGCAGTGTCTTGGACATTCGGATAACGTTTGTGATCCTATTTTTATCTTAAAGTGCTTTGCTTGTAATACAGAGGTTTGGGTAGATCAGGAGGATGTTTTTTGGTGTCCACGGTGTGGTAGCTGGACTGAGTGGGAAAAGATCGAGCGGGCGGGAGAGTCGAAACAAGTAATCTGTGGAGACATAACCTACCCCTGGAGATAAAGGTAGCGACAGGGATATAGCTGTACCATTTCCCGGGAGGGAAACAGGAATAACATCCAGGTGACACACAGAGATCAGGGTCACCTCTTAACCAAGGGGGTAAGGAGGACATAAAATGGGCAATAATCAAGGAGGCGAGATACTGAAAAAGAGTCCCCTAGGGTGTATTTTAGCACACTGGAAGGAGATCGGAGGTTCACCAGGTGGCAGCATGGACAAGCCTTAGAGAAAGAAAAAAGGAAAGAAATGAAGGCAAATATAAAAAGATGTTGTTCGGCCTGTAGCATAGGGCAGAGATGCACAAATCCTGGAAAGATTTGGGATTTTAAAGAAGGGGATTTACTTGAAACTTACTTACCGCCAGTTAAGGTAATGGGAGACGAAAATATTTACCAAGGAGATAGAGAAGCTGATTCCGGAACCCCACCTGATAGCCCGGTATCATCCCGTACCCGAAAGGGAACAGGGCGAGCATTGATTCAGGCACCCTTAAGGGAAGCCATGGGTCCAGAAGGACCTCTATTGATAAGAGTCCCTTTTTCCTCATTTGATTTAGAAACCTGGAAAAACGTGGCGAAGAATTATCGGAATGATCCCATAGGGGTCACTAAACATTTTCAGTTTCTGGTAAAGCAGCACAATCCTGACTGGGGTGATATCCAGTTATTATTAGACCACCTGACAGAAACTGAGAAACAACTGGTTTTGAAAGCTGCTCAAGATATAGCCACGGACCACCTGAGAGATTCAGGAAGAGACATTAAAGACTATTTCCCCTTGCAGGACCCTCACTGGGACCCAAATAGGAACATTCACTTGGAAGCATTACACAGTTATAGAGAATGGGTTATAAGAGGGATGGAGAGAGCTATCCCGAAAGCCATTAATTGGTCAGTGCTATATGCTGTAAGACAAGGGCCGAAGGAGAGTCCCTCGGAGTTCTTGGACAAATTACGAGATGCAATGAGATGCTACACCCCCTTGGACCCTGGATCAGAGATAGGAATCCAGCAGTTAGTGTCTCTCTTTATAGGGCAGTCCGCTAGCGACATCCGGAGGAAGCTGCAAAAACTAAGAACAACTGAAAGCAGAAATCTGAGAGAGACTCTGTTAGATGAGGCATGGAGAGTATTTAGCAACTGAGAAGAAGAGGATAGGAGAAAGGACAAACAGGCACTGGTAGCAGCACTACAAGAGGCGGGGGGAATAAGAAATGGGAACTTGAGGAAACCATTAGAAGGAGATCAATGCACATGGTGTAAGCAGAAAGGATACTGGAAGAATGAGTGTCCAAAGAAACGAAAAGACAAAATTCAGGCCCATTTTAAAAGAGATTGACGGGGACCTGGGGAATCTACCCTAGCGGATCCACTGGTTACTCTAAGGCTAGGGAAAAAGCAACAAGAAATAGAATTTTTAGTAGATACAGGAGCAACGTTCTCGGTCTTGAATCAAGCCCTGACCCCTATTGATACTGATTTTGTAACAGTAAAGGGAGCCACTAGCCAGAGTGAAAAGGCATATTTTCTCAAACCTCTTAGGTTCAAATTGGGAAAACAATTGGGGATACACACATTCTTATATATGCCAAGCTCCCCGAAACCCCTGCTAGGACGAGATTTATTAGAACAATTGGGAGCAGAAATTAAATTCAAAAAAGGAAAAATTGAACTTCGGATAAGAGAAGATCAACTAATTGAAGTACTAAGTTTGGCCCTGATAGGAACTCCCATTACTCCGGGAGTGCCTGAGGAGATTAGAGACCCAATTTATCCGGGAGTATGGGCCTCGGGAGTGCCGGGGAGAGCAAAAAGTGCTTCCCCAATAGTGATAAAACCTCAACAAGGAGCACGACCGGTGAGAGTCAAACAGTATCCCCTCAGGATAGAGGATAGGAAGGGGATCCGACAAACTATAGACCAGTTCATCGAGTATGGGCTGCTGAAAGAATGTGAATCAGAGCATAACACTCCAATATTACCTGTCAAAAAGCCGGATGGTAGCTATCGCATAGTACAGGATCTCAGGGCTATCAACAAAATTGTTGAGGATTTACATCCGGTAGTAGCAAATCCATACACTCTCCTAACTAAATTGGTACCTGAATTGGCATGGTTTACCGTCTTGGACCTAAAGGATGCCTTTTTCTGCTTGCCTCTGAGCCCAGAGAGCCAACTTTTATTTGCATTCGAATGGGAAAACCCAGAATCTGGAAGGAAAACACAGCTTACATGGACTGTGCTACCACAGGGCTTTAAAAATAGTCCAACACTTTTTGGAAATCAGCTAGCCAAAGACTTAGAACAGTGGAAACACCCGCCTGGGACAGGAGTGGTATTGCAGTATGTGGACGATATATTACTCGCCACTGACACCAGAGAGACATGCCTAGAATGGACTGTGAGCCTGCTAAATTTTCTTGGACTTAATGGCTATAAAGTTTCTCCACAGAAGGCACAGATAGGTCACTTGCTGCTGGGCTATCTGGGATATGAAATAACTGCAGGCCAACGGACACTAGGGAAGGAGAGGAAAGAGGCCATTTGCCAGACACCTCGACCACAGACGCCTAAGGAACTTCGGACCTTTCTAGGAATGACAGGATGGTGTCGTCTCTGGATATATAACTACGGACTCTTGGTAAAGCCGCTATACGAGTTATTAAAATCTGACTCAAAGAATATTGTGTGGAATAAGGAAGCGGACAGAGCCTTCCATCAGTTAAAAAAGAAGGTTAATGGAAGCACCTGCCCTGGGATTACCCGATACTACTAAACCTTTCTGGTTGTTTTCCTATGAAAAGCAAGGAATGGCCTTAGGAGTCCTAGCTCAGAATCTGGGACCCTATCGAAGGGCGGTGGCATACTTCTCTAAACAGCTCAACGGAGTAAGTAAAGGGTGGCCTAGCTGTCTCCGAGCAGTGGCAGCAGTGGTAATAAACATCCAAGAGGCCCGTAAATTCACCCTAGGCCAGAAAATCACAGTTATGGTATCACATACCGTCTCAGCAGTACTGGAAGTAAAAGGGGGGGCATTGGCTTTCACCTCAGAGGTTTCTTAAGTACCAGGCTATCCCGATAGAGCAAGATGATGTAGAAATAACAGTAACTAATATTGTCAATCCAGCCTCTTTCCTCAGCGGAACCGAAGGAGAATCGGTGACCCATGACTGCTTGGAAACAATCGAGGCTGTGTACTCCAGTTGACCAGACCTGAAAGAAGAACCGTTGGAAGATGCAGAGGATTCCTGGTTCCCCGACGGGAGCAGCTTCATTCAACAGGGGATACGCAAAGCTGGCTATGCGGTAACCACCACAGAGAAGGTAATAGAGTCCAAAGCCCTGGTCCCAAATACATCGGCCCAAAAGGCTGAGATAATAGCACTAACCCGAGCGCTGGAATTAGCCAAAGGAAAACGAATAAATATCTGGACAGACTCTAAATATGCTTTTGGGGTGGTGCATGCTCACGGGGCGGTCTGGAGAGAAAGAGGACTCTTATCTACACAAGGGAAACACATAAAACATGCTGAAGTGTGGAGGAATGGCTGAGTGAAAAAGGGCACGACTTGATTGCAATGAGCAACCCAGTCTTTGATAGGGATGAAAGCCCAGAGGAGGCTGTGAACTCTCCTTGAGAAACAGAAGTATGAAGAAGTAGCTACCTGATAAGTAAGTGATAAGCGGTACTGCCTCCGGGAGATAGAGAAACATCTGCTGCGCGTGGACAAGAGGTCTGAACTAATTGTGTGAGCGCTCTAGGCGCATGAACAGAGACTATAAGCCAATCGTATAATTGTTGCTAGCGCGTGCTCTGCTTGTCTGTCTTTATATACTCTGTGTGAACTTGAATAAAGGGAGAACGACCATACTCATATTGAGACTCATCGTTACTCCGGGTCCGTCTCCCACTCCGACACTGAAGAAATTCTCAAGCTCTTAGATGCAGTATTACTGCCTACCAAAGTGGCTATCATGCACTGCAAAGCTTACCAAAAAGGGAATACCGCTCCAGAACTGGGCAACGCACTGGCGGACCGAGAAGCCAAAAGAGCAGCAGAGATGGGTAATGCAGAGGTACAATCCTTGGTCCCAGATGGTAAGATACGAATTGACGATGAACCTAGATATTCTAGGGACGATCACAAATTGATCAAAGACTTAAATGGGAAAATTGAAGGGAAATGGGTCAGAACCCCACAGGGAAAAATAATAGTGCCTTTCTCGTTACTATGGGCTGTAGTCATGGCAGAACATAAGAAATGCCATTGGGGAACAGAGGCACTTTACAGATACCTGAGTAGGCTAATATGTGCTCGGAATCTATATGCCACTGTCAAACAAGTCACTCAGCAGTGTGAGGTATGTTTACAGAACAACCCTAGGACAGGTCCCAGAGTCCAGTTTGGCCAAATAGGGAAGGGAAACTCTCCGGGACAACAATGGCAAATTGATTTTTCAGAACTTCCAAGAAAAGGGGGGTTTCGATACCTATTGGTATTAACTGATACCTTTTCAGGATGGCCAGAGGCGTTTCCCTGCCGAACCAACAAAACAAGAGAAGTGGTTAAAGCATTGTTGCAAGAAATTATACCAAGATTTGGGGTTCCCGCAGTGATTTCCTCGGACCGAGGATCTCATTTCACTGCAAAGGTTGTTTCAAAAGTAAGCAGATTATTGGGTATAGAATGGCAACTTCACACCCCATACCACCCACGATCGAGTGGTCAGGTAGAAAAGATGAATCACTTAATCAAAATGCAGATTTTGAAGCTAGGCCAGGAAGCTAACTTGGCCTGGCCTCAGTCATTACCATTAGCCCTTCTCAGGATAAGAACAAAACCCAGAACCAAAGAAGGTTTGAGCCCCTTTGAAATACTATATGGGAGACCATATAGTGTACAAGACGGGACATCCACAGAGTTAGGGAATGAAATATTGACAGATTACATGATAAATTTACAAAAACAGCTCCGAGGGGTAGAAAAAACTGGTTCTGGGAACAAGAGCTCGTGGGCTGGATGGACCAGTACACGAGATTGAACCTGGGGATTATGTATATGTCAAGTCTTTTACAGATTCACCACTGAAGCCAAAGTGGGAAGGTCCCTTCCAGGTACTGCTGATCACTCACACAGCCATAAAGATTAAGGAACAAGCCACTTGGATCCATTGGACTCGAGTCAAGAGAGCTCCAGAACCCCAATGGACATCAACGCAGGCCGGACCCCTGAAACTTTGCCTCCAACGAAAAGATGAACATTAATGACATTAATAGTCGTCAACATGCCAGGACTTTGTATCTCAGGGGGAGGGACATGGGATATGAATACATATTCACGAAATCTGGAAACATTAGTAAGGGCTACTAATCTGCCAGATTGTTGGGTATATACTACCCTACCCAAAGGAGAAATGAAATTGCCTCTATATGGGGTGGCAGCAAGCAATTGGAACTGTGCCAACAGAACCTGGCCCAAATTTTGGGCAAGAGGGGGAAATGAGTTGAACGGGTATTGTGAGTACGATGATAATATCTACTCCTTAGGACCCAGATTTGATTTACAAGTGTTGAAAGAAGAGCTTGTTGTGTTAGTTAGCAGTAACAATTGTACCTGGGAACACGGGGAATATAGACACAGGGGGCCGGTGAATAGGACAATAGCCTGGGGATGGAGCAAGTTCATAGCTAAAACTCAGATTTTGCATCAGACTGCACAAGATGACACCACATTCGGGTTTTCAGACCTTTGGGAAAAGTTAACCTCGTGGTTACCTAACCTGGCTTGGCTTAAACAACTGTTTATCCTTTTAGTAGCAATACTTGTGTTAGGAATTTTAGTGTGTGCATTAGCTAGATGTCTTATGTGTTGTACCAGGGGGGCCAAAGATGAATACATTCAATGGAAGAAGTATCAGCTCCGTGAACGAGTGGAGTCAGGGAAGTATTTTAGAAATCAGATGGAGAAGGAAAGTGTGTTATAGGCAATCGTAAAAGAATTTACAAAGGTGAAAGAAAAGGGGGGACTTGATTTGGAGAATGAATGGTTAAAGGTCGTTAGTGTAGATTTAGTACAGCTTGGCAAAGAACAGAGCTCGGGAGCCCAGGAGGCCAGCATTCCAAGATAAGGAACTGGCCTTGTGTATAAGATAGTAGGAACAGCCTGCATGCTAAGGAGGAACCCAATTGTCTGGGTGAAGTGTCCATCTGGTCGGGACCAGTTTCGCGGTTTGGGGTCCAGCCAGCCCAGCATTCTAAGCCAAAGGTAAAAGTACACGGTGAAGAAGACTATGAGCCTTCCTCCAGAAGACCCCGGGCCACGACCACTGGGCGACAGTATGCATGCGGCAAGGGGAGGAGACTTATGATAATGAGTTCCTAGAAATAATTAGAATAGTAATGCCTTTTCTTAGAATTAATTATAATAACCCAGCCCACATTAATGAATATGTATGCTTTTTATCATAAATAGATGCTTGTTTTACGAGCCAGTGTGCAAGTTTGGAGGAGAAATCCCCCTTGCACCCGGCGCCGCAATAAACATACCTGCTTTATAACTCTATTTGAGTTGTAGGGTTTGTTTCTGCGCGTCAGTCCTGCTACTAGTAAAGTTGTTGATAAAATCCACAACCTTAACATTGTTGGATCTGGCCTTTCATGCTACAGCTACTCAACTTGAAACCAATTGATCTTCAAACCCATTTATGGCTGCCTTTGCCTTCCTAGTGGCAAGCCACTAGAATTACAAACAATGTGAAAACATTCCAATACAGTAGAAAAGCCTGACACTTTTTTAGCTTTTAAGAAGTTCCATGAGCATAAAACATTCATATCCAAAAAGTAGGTTTCAACAGCAGATATCTTCTCTGATCCATATGAACAGTCTTTTATGAAATTAAAAAAAACAACCCACCTCTTTGTACCTCACAGCACTGACATTTTATTTCACAATTGGATATTTTTCCACCTTCTAGATACAACTGCAGTTAGACCATCTGAATACTCCATGAAAATTTATTCTGGGCATCGCCTCAGTCCTAGGCCTACCCTGTAGTACTTGATGGTCAAAAAAGCGCAGCTGTATTTCACAGCTCAAATCCTTTCTGAGAGAAAAGAAAGTTTTAAGGTACAGCTCACTGACTTACTAATGCAAATCATACCTAAGAAGCAGCAAAGTCTGGTTGAGGTTGAAGCACCAGATACTCCCATAGAGTATTTGAACTCTATTGGGTCTGGCAGAGAAATTTACAGCCTGCAAAACAGTGCACCCAGAACTCCAAGGCCCAGCCAAAATATTACAGATCTATTGAACTGGAGTCAAAATTAGAGGTGCAACACCTCAGTCTTTCACAGCAGAGCAAAGTCAGTTAATGCAACTCATTTACTAGAGCCATTAAATTAAATATATGAGCCAAACATAACTCACCTTGTTGAAGTTGTTTATGAACAAAGTAATTTTGCAAATGAGTTCGCTTCACAGTAGCAAAAGTTTTACAGTCAGAATAATCACAGTGGCTAAAAATAGAACCAGTACCTTCTGAGATTTATTATTAAAAATAAACCCACATGTTAAATGAATGGAACATGGAAACCCTATGCTGTTGAAGATTAACCATTAAGACGACTGATCTCTGGGGCACCTCTGTACCAAGAGTACATGTACCAGACCAAGAAATAGACACTACCTTATTAAGTTTCCCGCTAGAAGAAAATACAGCATAAATGCAATTAAATATCCTTAAAATATTATACCTGTACTTTGCATAGGAATTCTAATTGATCTCTTCCAGTTGAGAGAGGTTTCACTTAGATTGGTGTTTCCATTTGTCCAAGAAATTGGTTATAAGTTCTTATTTGGCAACTGGGAACTTCATATCTACTTTAGGAAGAGGCTTATCTTATCTTTACTTCATGCTCTAACTCCTGCAATGCTGGAAAGCTGACTAACACCTGTTTGTTAACAAGTACCTGAGCTTACATGGTCTCTCCAAGTGGATTCACTAGAGCAAAGAAATTGTCACTTGAATTGATTTTGGGGCACAACAGATAGCTCTAAGGCTTTTTTTAATAAACCCAAATAAAACCCAGTAAGTCTCATTCTCAACTGCAAAATAGATATTAAAACACAGTAGTGAATAATACAACAAATTTTAATACTAATGAAACAATTATGTGTTTAGATCCCAACTACTAGTCCAAAAGGGCTTTTTTAAGCAAAAAAATTATGAAACTGTCTTCTAGCATTAGACAGTAAGTTTTGTTCCTCTAGACAAGAGCACAAGCAAGCCTTAAACTCTGCCTAATGGAGAAACAAACTAGTCCAAGTGTTTACCCCTGAAATAAGATGTGAAGGCTAAAAGAGGTCTGGGGAATCTTCCTCTGTCTGTATGTGCAAAAACCTTGACAGCATGCCAAGATTGTCACAGATCACCTGAGTATATCAGCCTTATATATGCATCACCTGTTTTGTTACTGAAATTCCTCTAGAGGATAGATTCAGAAGGCACCAGTGCCAGTTCATATGGTAATTATCCATCCACAAACTAGACAACCTTTAAAATGTCTTGCATACTAATAGGATCCTCATAATGACTTTCTTCCACAATTCACATATCAAATGAAAATAGTCAGGTGCGGTCATATTATACAAAATACCTTGTGTATTTTAGCTTATATATACGTATATGTGTTTATGTACAGAAACAGTTACTTAATCAAATAGCTATTGCACTTCCTCTAGCTCTCACACATTGTACTAAAAAGCTCTGAAGATGAACATCAGGTAAATAGCATTATTGTCTCCAATGACAAAACTGTACATGGAATAACTCCCTGGTGACTGGAAAAATGGAAACATTGCACCCATTTTTAAAAAGGGTAGAAGGGAGGACCCTGGGAATTACCGACCTGTCAGCCTCACCTCTATGTCTGGGAAGATCACGGAACAGATCCTCCTAGAAACTATGCTAAGGCACGTGGAGGACAGGGAGATGATTCGAGACAGCCAGCAGGGCTTCACCAAGGGCAAGTCCTGCCTGACCAACCTAGTGGCCTTCTATGATGGAGTGACTACAACAGTGGACAAGGGAAGCGCTACAGATGTTGTCTATCTGGACTTCTGTAAGGCCTTTGCCATGGTCCCCCACAAAATCCTTCTCTCCAAATTGGAGACATACAGATTTGATGGATAGACTGTTCGGTGTATGAGGAATTGGTTGGATGGTCGCATCCAGAGGGTAGTGGTCAATGGCTCGATGTCCAGATGGAGACCGAGATCAGTACTGTTTAATATTTTCATCAATGTCATAGACAGTGGGACCAGGTGCACCCTCAGCAAGTTTGCAGTTGACAGCAAGCTGAATGGTGCGGTTGACACCTAGGGGGCAGGATGCTATCTGGAGGGACCTGGACAGGCTCAAGAAGTGGGCTTGTATGAAACTCATGAGGTTCAACAAGGCCAAGTGCAAGATCCTGCACACGGGTCGGGGCAACCCCCAGTATCAATATAGGCTGGGGGAATTAAGGGATTGAGAGCAGCCTTATAGAGAAGGGCTTGGGTGTACTGGTATTCTGGGCTGCATCAAAAGAAGCATGGCAAGCAGGTTGAGGGAGATGATTCTGCCCCTCTACTCCTCTCGTGAGACCCCACCTGGAGTACTACATCCAGCTCTGGAGTCCTCAGCACAGGAAAGACATGGACCTGTTGGAACGGGTCCAGAGGAGGGCCACAGAAATGATCAGAGGAGTAGAACACCTCTTCTATGAAGAAAGGCTGGAGAGAGTTGAGGTTATTTAGCCTGGAGAAGAGGAAGCTCCGAGGAGACCTTATTGGAGTTTTTTAATACTTAAATGGGGCTTCTAAGAAAGATGGGGACAAACTTTTTATCAGGGCCTGTTGCGATAGGACAAGGGGTAACGGTTTTAAACTAAAAGAGGGAAGATTTAGACTAGATATAAGGAAGAAATTTTTTACAATGAGGGCGGTGAGACTCTGGAACAGGTTGCCCAGAGAGGTGGTAGATGCCCCATCCCTGGAAACATTCAAGGTCAGATTGGACGGGGCTCTGAGTAACCTGATCTAGTTGAAGGTGTCCCTGCTCATTGCAGGGGGATTGGACTAGATGACCTTTAAAGGTCCCTTCCAACCCAACCATTCTATGATTCTAAGATTCTATACTATGATCCTATGATTCTTATACTCATGGTCTGAGGTACAGAAGCCACAAAGCAACAGAAGGAGGAAAGGCAAACAGGAAGCAGAATTTAGAGGAACTGATCTAGCAAAGAACCAAACAGCCCTTTTAGGGTTTCAGTGCTCCAAAGATTGTCTTACCACAATAATATGCTATTACTAGATTATTCCCCAAATACTACTGCTGGATTTACTCAATCATTGAAACTGTAGAAATGAGAGATTTCAGAAATGATAAGGTTAGTGATAACAAATGATGAGAAAACAGAATATTGTGGATATTAAAAAAAATCAGGTGTCATAAGTGCTTGCATTTAAAAACACTGACTGGTGAGTAATTAGGAATTTCAGGAAAAGCATCTCTATTTAAACTTTACATACTAAGACTAATCTGCTCCATCTATTAACATCCAGTGTATTTTCTTCTCTCTCAAGCTGTCCTGGGTCTGGCGGGGATAGGGTTAATTCTCCCCAGGACCTAGCAGGGACACAGGTATTCCATCCCATGTGAGCCATGCCCAGGGGGTAACAGGAGCTAGCCGGGGAAGGGGAGGGGCAGGAAGTCATCCCCCAGGGGAGCGGAGCGGTCGGGGGGCGTCCCGGGTGCGATCGGCAAGCGGTGGTATCGTACTCGTGGCTGTGTATTCCTCTGTCGGTGTTATTATTGTTGTTGTTTCTTGCTCTCCTTGCTGTTCTGTTAAATTGCCTTTCTCTCAACCCACGAGTTTTTGCCTTTTTCTTCTGATTCTCCCCTCCCGGCCGCGCTGGCGGGGGGAGGGCCCGATCTGAGCGAGCGGCTGCCACGTGGTCCTTTGTTGCCGTCTGAGGCTAAATCACGACAGTCCTTTTTGGCGCCCAAGGTGGGGCAACTCGGAGGGTTGAGATAAAAACAGATCTGACCAGAGCGTGCTAAAAGGAATTTGTTATCGGTATTTATTGTATTATTTACTGGGGACAATGTTGCTTCGTTTGTTTTCATGGCTGTGTTATGTAAACTCTTACATGCTCTATGTACTCCCCGTGATGATCTTTATCACTTCTGGGAGAGGGGTCAGGATTATAATTTTACTGTCCTGTGCGATATCAACTTATGATATGATAGCATCACTGTTCAGATGGTTATGTTGGGGCGTTTATTTGGCACTGTTTTCCTGCCCATATCTCGGGGAATTTATTAATAAACACACTCAGTCTATGGGGGAAGCAGGGGGGGATGCTTTTCCCAGCTCTTTCACCTCCCTTTTCTCTTTCGTGCTGGATATGCCAGTTTTTGAGAATTTTGAATACTCTTGGGACACGCAGACCAGCTTGGTCCTATTGCTAGGTCTCCTGAATGTGTTTCAGTTTTTGTTTAGGGTTAAGCAACTATTTAAGACTACCACCCCGAGATCTGCCCCTAGGCTGGAGAGTCATGGATGGCATGGCATGTGGGAGAACATGGGCAGGTATCTAGAGAGTTTTTCACCTCCAATGGTCTGGGATTTCACCACCGAACAACTACAGAACCCCGATAAAGTGATAGAATATTTGAAAGAAAAATGCTGTGGCTATTCCAGAGAGGCACAACCCACTGCATTGTGCTGGGCCCTGGCCAGTATCTACCAAGCATTGCTCAATGTTGCGCAGCATCCTCAGGAGGAAGAGATGGAAACCAGGCCGACAGGCAGTGTGGCTGCTCTGGCCCCTGCAGCAGGCGCGGTGGCTGCTCCGGCCCCTGCGGCAGGCGCGGTGGCTGCTCCGGCCCCAGTGGCAGGCACTGCAACTGAACCAGAAAACCAACCTGTGCCCATATCAGTTGCCCCTATCCAGAAGAAGAAATACACCAAGAAATCAGTTCGCTTAGTGAAGGATGACGATGATCCAGGGTTGTCACGAGAACAAGAGGAAGAGGCAGAACCAGAGATAATCACTCGATCCCTGTCCCTGAGTGAGCTGCGGGACATGCGAAAAGATTTCAGCCGACTTCCAGGTGAGCACATTGTCACCTGGCTGCTCCGGTGCTGGGACAACGGAGCCAGTAGCTTGGAATTGGAGGGTAGGGAAGCCAGGCAGCTAGGATCTCTGTCTAGAGAGGGGGGCATTGACAAGGCAATTGGGAAAAGGACACAAGCTCTCAGCCTCTGGAGGCGACTCCTGTCAGGCGTGAGGGAAAGGTATCCCTTCAGTGAAGATGTTGTATGTCATCCGAGCAAGTGGACCACCATGGAAAGAGGTATTCAGTACCTGAGAGAATTAGCCGTGCGGGAGATGATTTATTATGACCTGGACAATGCCCAGTTTCCCACAGATCCAGATGAGATCCAATGCACAAGGTCCATGTGGTGGAAGATTGTACGGAGCGCCCCATCGTCATATGCCAACTCATTAGCAGTGATGGAATGGAAAGGCGAAGAGGGACCAACAGTGGATGAGGTGGCTGCCCGACTTTGGCAATATGAAGAAAATCTCTCTCCTCCCCTCGTCTCAGCTGTGGAGAAACTGTCCCGGAAGGTCCAGCAACTTGAAGAGAATATGTCCTCCCCACCTGTACGAGCCAATATCTCAGCTGTTAGGAACAGACGTTTTTCCACTCAAGATAGAGAATACAGGGAGTACACCCCACGAAGCACCCAGTGGTTCTGCTTGCGTGACCACGGAGAGGACATGAGGAAGTGGGATGGACAACCTACTTCAATCCTACGGGCACGGGTACAGGAATTGCAAGGAAGAGCAACCACAAAAGCGGATCTCCCCAGGAAAAGTGCTGCCCCACTTTCCAATGTGCAGTTCCCCAGACAGAATAGAAGGCCTGAGCCTACTTCTGATCCCCTTGAAGGAACCTCCAGATCATTTCTGCACGAGGTGAGTGACGGGTACTATGACCAGTATTAGGGGGGCCCTGCCTCCAGTCAGGTGGGGGAAAGGGACAACCGAGTTTATTGGACAGTGTGGATTCGATGGCCTGGCACATCAGAGCCACAGGAGTATAGAGCTTTAGTGGACACAGGTGCACAGTGTACCCTAATACCATCAAGCTATAGAGGGACAGAACCCATTTGTATTTCTGGAGTGACAGGGGGATCCCAAGAATTGACTGTACTGGAGGTTGAAGTGACCCTAACAGGGAATGAGTGGCAAAAGCATCCCATTGTGACTGGTCCAGATGCTCCATGCATCCTTGGTATAGATTATCTCAGGAGAGGGTATTTTAAGGACCCAAAAGGGTACTGGTGGGCTTTTGGCATAGCTGCCTTGGAGGCGGAAGAAGTTAGACAGTTCTCTACCTTGCCTGGTCTCTCAGAGGACCCTTCTGTTGTGGGGTTGTTGAGGGTCGAAGAACAACAGGTGCCAATCGCTATCACAACAGTTCATCGGTGGCAATATCGAACTAACCGAGATTCTCTGATCCCCATCCACAAGCTGATTCGTCAACTAGAGATTCAAGGAGTGATCAGCAAGACTCGCTCGCCCTTTAACAGTCCCATATGGCCAGT
Organism: Numenius arquata; assembly: GCF_964106895.1. NCBI lineage: Eukaryota > Metazoa > Chordata > Aves > Charadriiformes > Scolopacidae > Numenius > Numenius arquata. Next base: position 30,583,476 of record NC_133615.1, on the reverse strand, counting down.
GCAGAAATCTAATGGAGAGTGGAGGCTAACTGTGGACTATCGTGGCCTTAATGAAGTCATGCCACCGCTGAGTGCTGCCGTGCCGGACATGTTAGAACTTCAATACGAACTGGAGCCCAAGGCGGCCAAATGGTATGCCACAATTGATATCGCTAATGCATTTTTCTCAATCCCTCTGGCAGCAGAGTGCAGATCACAGTTCGCTTTCACTTGGAGAGGTGTCCAGTACACCTGGAACTGACTGCCCCAGGGTTGGAAACACAGCCCCACCATTTGCCATGGACTGATCCAGACTGCACTGGAACAGGGTGAAGCTCCGGAACATCTGCAGTACATTGACGACATCATCGTATGGGGCAACACAGCAGAAGAAGTTTTTGAGAAGGGGAATAAACTAATTCCAATCCTTCTGAAAGCCGGTTTTGCCATAAGACGAAGTAAGGTCAAGGGACCTGCACAGGAGATCCAGTTTTTAGGAGTAAAATGGCAAGATGGATGCCGTCAGATCCCAATGGACGTGATCAATAAAATCGCAGCTATGTCTCCACCAACTAGTAAAAAGGAAGCACAAGCTTTCCTGGGCATTGTGGGTTTTTGGAGGATGCATATCCCAGATTACAGTCTGATTGTGAGCCCTCTGTATCAAGTAACCCGGAAGAAGAACCATTTTAAATGGGGTCCTGAGCAGCAACAAGCTTTTGAACAAATTAAACAGGAAATAGTCCATGCAGTAGCTCTGGGGCCAGTCCGGGCAGGACAAGATGTTAAAAACATGCTCTACACCGCAGCTGGGGAGAACGGCCCTACTTGGAGCCTCTGGCAGAAAGCACCAGGGGAGACACACGGTCGACCCCTAGGGTTTTGGAGTCGGGCCTACAGAGGATCTGAAGCCCGTTATACTCCAACAGAAAAGGAGATACTGGCAGCATACGAAGGGGTTCGAGCTGCTTCAGAAGTGGTTGGTACGGAAGCACAGCTCCTCTTGGCACCTCGGCTGCCGGTGCTGGGTTGGATGTTCAAAGAAAGGGTCCCTGCTACACATCATGCAACGGATGCTACATGGAGTAAGTGGATTGCATTGATCACGCAGCGAACTCGAATGGGAAAACCCAGTCGCCCAGGAATTCTAGAGGTGATTATGGACTGGCCAGAAGGCAAGGATTTTGGAATGTCACCGGAGGAGGAGGTGATGCGTGCAGAAGAGGCTCCACCGTATAATGAACTACCAGAAAATGAGAAGAGATATGCCCTGTTCACTGATGGGTCCTGCCGGATTGTGGGAAAGCATGGAAAGTGGAAGGCTGCCGTGTGGAGTCCTACAAGACAAGTTGCAGAAGCCACTGAAGGACAAGGTGAATCAAGCCAGTTTGCAGAGGTGAAAGCAATTCAGCTGGCTCTGGACATTGCTGAGCGGGAAAAATGGCCAGTACTTTATCTCTACACCGATTCATGGATGGTGGCAAATGCCTTGTGGGGGTGGTTACGGCAGTGGAAGCAGAGCAATTGGCAGCGCAGAGGCAAACCTCTCTGGGCTGCTGAATTGTGGCAGGATATTGCTGCTCGGGTAGAGAATCTGGTTGTGAAAGTACGTCATGTAGATGCCCATGTACCCAAGAGCCGGGCCACTGAGGAACATCAGAACAACCAGCAGGTGGATCAGGCTGCTAAGATTGAAGTGGCCGAGGTGGATCTGGACTGGCAACATAAGGGTGAATTATTCATAGCTCGATGGGCCCATGACTCCTCAGGCCATCAAGGAAGAGACGCTACATACAGATGGGCTCGTGACCGAGGGGTGGATTTGACCATGGACACTATTGCACAGGTCATCCACGAATGTGAGACATGTGCTGCAATCAAGCAAGCCAAGCGATTAAAGCCTCTTTGGTATGGAGGACGATGGCTGAAATACAAATATGGGGAGGCCTGGCGGATCGATTATATTACACTCCCACAAACCCGTCAAGGCAAGCACCATGTGCTCACAATGGTGGAAGCAACCACTGGATGGTTGGAAACATACCCTGTGCCCCATGCCACCGCCCGGAACACCATCCTGGGCCTTGAAATACAAGTCCTGTGGCGACATGGCACCCCAGAGAGAACTGAGTCGGACAACGGGACTCATTTCCGAAACAGCCTCATTGACACCTGGGCCAAAGAGCATGGTATTGAATGGGTCTATCACATCCCTTATCATGCACCAGCCTCTGGGAAGATAGAACGGTGCAATGGACTGTTAAAAACTGCACTGAGAGCAATGGGTGGTGGAACTTTAAAAAATTGGGATACACATTTAGCAAAGGCTACCTGGCTAGTTAACACCAGGGGGTCTACCAACCGAGCTGGCCCTGCCCAATCAAAACCTCCACGTACTGTGGAGGGAGATAAAGTCCCCGTAGTGCACATGAAGAATATGTTAGGGAAGACAGTCTGGGTTAGTCCTGCCTCAGGCAAAGGCAAACCCGTCCGTGGGATTGCCTTTGCTCAAGGACCCGGGTGCACTTGGTGGGTGATGCGGAAGGATGGGGAAGTTCGATGTGTACCACACGGGGACCTGATTTTGGGCGAGAATAGCCAGTGAATGAAACTGTATGATGTTAATTGCTAAATGACCCTGCCACTGTACATCTCATTTCTGTAACTGCTATTGGTTGTACTATAGTAAGAATCACCCAAACTAATGACAAATGGACTCTGATGAAAAACCAAGTAAAGTGCAGCAGCGAAGGGACCAGAACTGACCTCAGCAGCTGGCGTCCAGCAACTTAATTGAGATCAACATCTTCAACCCATGGACCATGGACATGAGCCGCACCGGATACATCAGCCACAAGCCCCAAGAATACAGCATGCGACAGTCCAGCTCCACACACGCTATCTTGCATGCCCTGAGGGACTGTTCCAACAGATGGAGCTCGAAGTCATGGACTATATGAACTCAACGGACATTTTAGAGTGATGGCGCACAGACTAAGGACATTACGCCTGTATGGAGATACACATATGTGTATATATATATATGTATGTCAGGGGAAACTGATAGTATTTAATTGGAAACTGTAAGATCTGGGCATGGCATGAAATGGTATGGAATAAGGGGTGGATGATGTCCTGGGTCTGGCGGGGATAGGGTTAATTCTCCCCAGGACCTAGCAGGGACACAGGTATTCCATCCCATGTGAGCCATGCCCAGGGGGTAGCAGGAGCTAGCCGGGGAAGGGGAGGGGCAGGAAGTCATCCCCCAGGGGAGCGGAGTGGTCGGGGGGGGGGGGGGGGGGGGGGGCGTCCCGGGTGCGATCGGCAAGCAGTGGTATCGTACTCGTGGGTGTGTATTCCTCTGTCGGTGTTATTATTGTTGTTGTTTCTTGCTCTCCTTGCTGTTCTGTTAAATTGCCTTTGTCTCAACCCGCGAGTTTTTGCCTTTTTCTTCTGATTCTCCCCTCCCGGCCGCGCTGGCGGGGGGAGGGCCCGATCTGAGCGAGCGGCTGACACGTGGTCCTTTGTTGCCGTCTGAGGCTAAACCAGGACACAAGCCAATTCTTTTCTCTCCCTTCCAGAGAGAAACTCTGACTTGTTCTCATATGATAATTACTTAGCAAATGTGACAGCTGTTTTTGAACAAGGATTCATGTGTTGAACTATACTCTGGATTATAAGAAAACTTTCCTATTTAATAAAATCTCTGATACAGGGAAATTGCTAGTTTATTCATTTGGAAAATCTTTGCTAAAAGTTTTCATGACAGAAGGAAAGTAAGTGAAGCTCTGAAAATTGCTGTGACATTGATTATTGTCTGAAGAAAAATCCAGACGATAATTTGTACTTTTGCAGCTCCTTTTGTCCAACAACCACTTTTATGTTCTCAAAGCCTAGTCATTTGCATTCATTTATTTGTTAATAACTAAAACAGTAAAATAACCAAAGGACATACCTGATCCAAGAAGTTTCCTTGGCTGAATGTATTTTTTTATAAAGATCACTCAAATTTTGAAAGGGTAAATAACACACATGTAAGAAGAACAGGGAAAAGGAAGCATCGTGGTTTAACCCCAGCCATCAGCTAGAACTACACAATTGCTCACCCCAGTTTGGATGGGGGAGAGAATCAGAAGAGTAAAAGTGAGAAAAAAATTGTGGGTTGAGATAAAGACTGTTTAATAGGTAGAGCAAAAGCTGTGCACACAAGCAAAGCAAAACAAGAAATTCATTCACTGCTTCCCATTGGCAGGCAAGTGTTCAGCCATCTCCAGGAAAGCTGGTCTCCATCACATGTAACATTTACTTGGGAAGACAAATGCCATCATCATTAATTAACAACAATATAATTAAATAACAATAATACTAAAGAACCAGTATTAATCCCGATACTGATATAAGATATACAGGAATTATACTCAGCCAATTCTATCAGTAGGAAGCTGTGCACTCCCAGCAGTGGATAGCAAGTATCAGACACTGCGAGCGCAATGGCTTCAGGAGGAAGGGAAGGCCTCAGGGTTCCAGCACCGGGGCAAGGAGTTGTCTGGACCGCCGCCATCAGGGAGAGAGCCCGCTATGCAGCAAACTTTTCTAATTTATATTGGATGTGATGTTCATGGTATGAAATACTCCTGTTGGCCAGCCTGGGTCAAATGCCCAGGCCTTGCTCCTCCTTGTCCCTGCACCTGGCAAGGCTCAAAAACACTAACCTTGAATCCCACAGAGCCTGGCTGGCTATAAAGTAAATATTTCCATGAATTCAGACCCTAGAGTCTTCTAAAAGTGTAATTTTCCCCAGCATTAGAAGAAAAGTTAGTCCTGTGTCTCTCAACCCAGGACATTCCCCCAACTTTATATGCTGAGCATGATGTCACATGGTATGGAATAGCCCTTTGGTCAGTTGGGGTCAGCTGTCCTGGCTGTGTCTCGTCCCAACTTTTTGTGCACTCCCAGCCTACTTGCTGATCGGGCAATATGAGGAGCAGAAAAGGCCTTGACTGCCTAGCAACAACTAAAAACACCAGTGCGCTCTCAAAAGTATTTCCCATCCCAAATCCAAAACATAGCACTATACCAGCTGCTAATAAAAAACGTGGCTCTATCCCAACCGAAACCATGACACGAAGAAACAGTCAAAAGGGACTGAAAACCTCTTGAGTTGGCAGTTCCGATATGTTTCAGGGATGGTGTTTCGTTGCTTTCAGTATCTGAAGCTGAATCATCAAGAGCTTATTAGACTCTAGCTAGATTTTTTTAATGTTCGAGGAACTTTAACAAGGAGGTAAGATTTGTTTATGGATGTGAATTTTTTAGCTGGAAAAGCATGAAAGTAAACAGTGGGAAATAGGATAAACAATTTAGAATTACTTCAGAAATATGTCCTGCAAGTATCTCCAGGAGATAATTTTGCAACACCAGGAGATAATATGTGTTACTAATCTGTGGACCACTATCAAAAAGTTGTGCCACTGTAGATGTTATGCAACATCTAGATGGGTTCCCCATTCTGAGATAATGATAAAATAAAAAACAATGCAGAATGCACATGGTCTTGAAAGCCAATGCAATATATTGAATGATATAAGACCACAAAACAGAATTTTATTGTCTTCCCCAAACATTTATCTTTTGCTTGCTCTCTCTTAAGTATTTAACTAAACTGAGCTCTTGGCTGGATTTAAAATTACAGGCCAAATTATGCAATCTGCATACTCTGCAATTGCCTACTCACTGCCGAATGGCTGTAAATCCCAGTATCTCCTGTCACCTCCTAGAAGGCAATTCGCAAGGTTAAGCATATAATCTCTATTGAGAATTCTGCCATTTATCAAATGTTTAATGTTGCTTCTAAGATTTGAGCTGTGGATTTGTCCTGGTTTGAGGTAAAACAGAAATAATTTTCTGTTCAGTAATTTTACTTTTTTAGCTGGGCCTCTTCTAACTAACTAAACTCTGAAATTAACAGCATATGCTTCAGAAACTGTTCATTCTCACAGTGATAAGACCTAATTATACCAAGGAATGGTATGCAGAGAGGCCCTTGCTTATACTTATTGCTATAGCAACCAAGGTCAGGTAAATTTGTTATTTGTCCCATTGGAGGGTCGGAAATGGAAAAGCGTAGAGGGGTCACACCTGTAAGGAGGAATGGACAGGACAGGTGACCCAAAACTGACCAACAGCGTATTCCATCCCATCTGCATCATGCTCAGTATAAAAGCTGAGGGATCAGAGGGTCAACTCTCTTCCTTCAATGGCCGATGTCCGAGGAGGACCCTGTCTGTTCGTCTACCTTTGATCCCGATCCGTGTGTTCCTGACTCCAGAGCTGGAATCCAGTTCCCATCCATTGCTGAGTCCAGTCTGGGACTTCCCCAGTGCCTGCTGGTGACGTCATCCTGGGAGCTTGGTACGGTTTTGTATATATTGTATCTATTTAATTATTTCTTTTTTATTTTATTATTAATATTTCATTAAAGTAGTTTAGTCCCTTCTAAACTTGTAAATCCCTTTATCTCTCCCCCTTTTTCTCCTGGAGCGAGAAGTGGGGGGAGAGCATCTGTTGCCGTCATAGGCCAATTCGGCCTAAACCACTACAAGTGTCCAGTGGGATCTGGGAGAGAGGAACTATAGGGCTGTGGTACAGTCATCTTACATATCCGTTTAGTCCTATTAATACATAAATTTTATTTGACACTGGTAATAATGGAGTTAAAAATGTACTTTTCAGCTGAGCTTATGTCACACCAGAAGGCTTCAAAGATGAACTGAAAGTGACTTTTTAACAGCGAATTTGATCTGGGAGGCATTTTCATGAAGGATTCATCAGGGTTATAATATAACTTCTACGGTGTTATCAATATTTCCGGGGAAAAAATACATATACATTTTTAAGCAAAAGATACCTAAAATAGATTAGTATGTAGAATGTGAATTTCAAAGGGAAAAAGAATGGTAATAAGTAATTTTGACTTTTAGGGCTGATACAGCATTTGTTAATATATTTCCAAATATTTCTGCATGCGGTAGCTGGGGAAAGCTTAAGCAAAGATAACTTATCATAATTGAGTTTTACCTTTCAATATAACAATTTAAAAAAAAGTCCTTGTGAAGAGAAGAATGTGCAGAACCTATCAATAGTGAAAATCTAAAAAGGCAATTGTATTGGGTTTGTATGGCAAGGTTTTGGTAGTGGGGGAGGGCTACAGGGCTGGCTTCTGTGAGAAGATGCCAGAAGCTTCCCCCATGTTGGACGGAGCCAGTTCCAGACAGCTCCAAGATGGACCCACTGCTGGCCTACACTAAGCTTCTGTGATAACATATTTAAGAAGGGGGGAAAAAACACTGCTACGCAGCTGCAGCTGGGAGAGAGGAGTGAGAATATGTGAGAGAAATAACTCTGCAGACACCAAGGTCAGTGAAGAAGGAGGGGGAGGAGGTGCTCCAGGGGCCAGAGCAGAGATTCCCCTGCAGCCCATGGTGAAGACCATGGTGAGGCAGGTTGTCCCTCTGCAGCCTTTTTCATATCATTTAAGAAGGTATCAGTAAAATAACATACAGATAAATAGAATCATTCCAGACTGGGAAAACTTGGAGAGATCAATAAATTATCTAATGTAAAGACTTTGGCTGGCTGATGCTTTTGAAGATGTCTAGTCCTTTTCAATGACCATATTTAAAATTCTCGTGTAGCTCAGAGACCATAAGAAATTCTAAGTACTGAAACATCAAGATACGGAGAAGAGGTGAACTGACTCATCTCCTCCCCGCCCTCCCACCCCGCCACCCCAAATCACTTCCTTTGGGAACTATCAATAACACGATTAAATCAGTTTTGACAAATACATCATGGTCATTTGAGGATAGATTTCTCCACTATCAAAGGTGCAATAAACTTTGTTGTGGCAAAAATTTAAATGCCTTTTCAGATCAAAGGATAATTTGAGTGGTTTTTCTAATGATCTCTAGCACTAGTTTCAAGACCGTTTTATTTCACCAGAGAAAACTGTTTATAGTTCACTTTGGAGATGGAATAAATTATGTGCTACTGTGACAGAGTAAATAACATTGGTAAACTAATTACCATAATCAGCTGTATTTTTAGGGATGAACAGAATGATATTAGATCTGAGATTCCAATTTCTGGAACAGGCATCAGAGAATATTAATATAACTACAGAGGCAAAATTAGTGTCTTAAATGTAAAACGATAAACAGGCAAGCTGTCCCTTGCTTATTTATTATTTTTCATGCTCTTACTAGTCTCTGAACTGACTTATTCCTTTATTCTTTCCTCTCCCATTTTTTCTGTCAATGCATTCTTGGATTAAATCTCTTTCCCATGATATATATTTAAAACCTATTCATTTTTTATTAATTCTTTAATGTGTTGCTAAATTGTGTGCAACCTATACTGTCAACCTTATATAAAATACAGAAACAGTTGCCAGTGATAAATCTTGCATGTGCTTCAAAATTGGATAAAGTGTTTAATTTTAGGCTGCCCTACAGCATTATTAAGCAGAACAGTTATTACAACCCAGTACAGCACAGTCTGTATATATGGATGGCTGTTTATTAACCACAAGGTGACAGTTTAACACAAATCCCTCCTACTTGGTTTTGCTTAAACTTTACCAATGAAACACAAATTGTAAGGTTAAACTATAACATCAAGGTTAAACTATGACACCAACAAGAGAGTCAGAATCCATCTGGTCCTCCAACCTATACAGTGTCTATAGGAGACTTTGTTTCCTTAACCTCAAAGCACTGACTTTGTAGCCAAAAAGGGTATTTGTAGCTTCTTTCTGTAACTATTCCTCCAGTGCATTTTCTACCAGCCTGGAAATCGTGTAATCACATTGTCTATGCCTTTATTTTACTGCATATTTCAGTTGTATGAATCTATCTTCATGCCTTTTGAAGAAAAACTGTCATTGCATTTTGGTTTCCCCCCTTGTTGATTTTGATGGAAATCTCTTTGCACAATGGATTTTGTCTTAAAAACTGTTTGCAGAGCTTGCAGCCTGGCAGACAACAGGAAGGGAACAGTAAAGAGTTCAAGAAACTGAAGACAGTCACAGGCAGAAACAAACGCATAGTCTGGGGACACCTCCAGTCCACAGCAGAGGAGGAAGCTCTGGTTACCTCGTGACACTTGCAACTAGTTGGATGGGGAAGATGGGTTTCAGAGCATATGCACACACTTTAGTAGGACAGACAGCTTGCCTCCAGTTGTTGAGGGAGCAGCTGAGGAGTGTACAGGAGCCTTATACTCTACAATTAGCTACCCCCCCAGCTCTGTGGGTTGCAACAATTTTTGCCATGTGCTATTATGTGTAGCAGTGATCAGCACACTGATGAGGAGACAAGGGGAATGTTTCTTGGAAGAAATGATCTAGAACTCAGTTTCTGCTATAAAAGCACACTTGCTTACAGGGGAAAAAAAAAAGTCTGATGGAAGGAAACTTTTAAATTAAATCTAAACCATCCACTTTTGTTCTCTACTTGGCTTATGTACCTAGCACACTTCCTTTCCTGTTCACCTGTTATGTTTAACCTCCCATATTCCCCAAAGCTCTCAACCTCACCCATCTCCCAGAAGACCTCAAACAAAACAAAATTGAACCGACCAACTTAACAAGCATTCCTAGAACCCAAAGAATCTGCCCTGGTGAGGCCGCATCTGGAGTACTGTGTCCAGTTCTGGGCTCCCCAGTTCAAGAAGGACAGGGAACTGCTGGAGAGGGTACAGCAGAGGGCTACAAAGATAATTTGGGGCCTGGAGCATCTCCCTTACAAGGAGAGGCTGAGGGACTTGGGTTTTTTTAGTCTAGAGAAGAGAAGACTGAGGGGGGATCTGATCGATGCTTACAAGTACTTAAGGGGAGGGTGTCAAGAGGATGGGGCCGGTCTTTTTTTAAGTGGTGCCCAGGGATAGGACAAGAGGAAATGGGCACAAACTTGAATATAAGAAGTTCCACCTAAACATGAGGAGAAACTTATTCACTTTGAGGGTGGCAGAGCACCGGAATAGGCTGCCCAGGGAGGTGGTGGAGTCTCCTTCTCTGGAGATATTCAAAACCTGCCTGGACACATTCCTGTGTAACCTGCTCTAGGTGAATGTGCTCTGGCAGGGGGGTTGAACTAGATGATCTCCAGAGGTCCCTTCCAACCCCATATCATTCTGTGATTCTGTATAGCTAAAAGGCAATTTTTAGCTTACAAAAATTTTGAATGTACAAGGCCTCAGATGTCTGTATACAGAGCCTCAGATGTCTAACTGAATAGTTCTGAATATATACAGCTAGAGGGCAGTGATACACACCTTGCACAGTTTCTTTCTCACCTGCAAGTGCATTATTTGCTATGATCTCAGAGACAATAAGATAGCAAGGTGGGATTTACCAAATCCTATCACTTCAAATCCTTTTTATATTGTGTAGTATGAAATTATGAAGCGTAAACTTATTCCTTTTCTCCCGGTTATTTCTGGATGTACATCAGAAAGTAAATGCACAGAATCTTTAAAGAAAGCTGCAAAAGGCCGCATAGCATATGCCATATGCTACTGAAGGAAATCAGTTTCTGAACTTGTGATCAAATGCGAGTATGCAATTTTTTTTCTGAATTGTATCCTTCACAAATGCTGTTTAAAATAATTTATTGGATAGTATCACCACTCCTCCATGGGTAGAAGGACAGAATCATAGAATCATAGAATGGTTAGAGTTGGAAGAGACCTTAAAGATCATCGAGTTCCAACCCCCCTGCCATGGGCAGGGACACCTCCACTAGACCAGGTTGCTCAAAGCCCCATCCAGCCTGGCCTTAAACACTTCCAGGGATGGGGCATCCACAACTTCCCTGGGCAACCTGTTCCAGTGTCTCACCACCCTCACAGTAAAGAATTTCTTCCTAATATCTAATCTAAATCTCCCCTCTTCCAATTTAAAACCATTACCCCTTGTCCTGTCACTATATTTCCTGACAAAGAGTCCCTCTCCGGCTCTCCTGTAGGCTTCCTTCAGATATTGGAAGGCTGCTATGAAGTCTCCCCGGAGCCTTCTCTTCTCCAGGCTGAACAACCCCAGCTCTCTCAGCCTGTCCTCATAGGAGAGGTGCTCCATCCCTCTGATCATCTTCATGGCCCTCCGCTGGACCCGCTCCAACAGGTCCATGTCCTTCCCGTGTTGAGGACTCCAGAGCTGGACACAGTATTCCAGGTGGGGTCTCATGAGAGCAGAGTAGAGGGGGAGAATCACCTCCCGTGACCTGCTGGCCACACTTCTCTTGATGCAGCCCAGGATGCAGTTGGCTTTCTGGGCTGCCAGCGCGCACTGCCGACTCATGTTGAGCTTCTCATCTACCAACACCCCCAAGTCCTTCTCCTCAGGGCTGCTCTCTAGCCATTCTAGAGCAGGATGGTCTTAAGGATTGCTTCTATGGATCATGTAGTCAGGAAGCTCACCTCATCAAAAATGCTGGCATTTAGTTAAGTAGAACAGTGACACTTGTTATTGCAGGCCATGAGAAGGCAGTTGGTTGACTTGGGGCTCTGTGCCGTCTTAAACTGGGACCGACAGATCTGTTCCCAGACTATCCGCAAAATGATTTTGAGACTGCAATTTACACTACCACAGTGAGCATTCCTTCCAGGTTACTTTGGGACCTTACCCACTTGGCAACCTACCCCTCTCCAGATCTGAGCTACCCTTGTCACCTCTACGGTAAAGAAGTGACTGAGATAATTGCTTCAGTTTATTTGGCCTTCTGTTTCCTAAAACTCTAATTAGTGATGAATGATTGTGTCCTTCTCACATCAAGTGTTTCATGTAGTACAGCTCAACTGGCATTTTTTAGGACCACTGATGTGAAGTGACACATTCTGTACTTCAGTATAGAATCATAGAACGGTTTAAAATGTAAGGGACCTTAAAGATTATCTAGTTCCAACCCCCCTGCCATGGGCAGGGACACCTCCCACTAGACCAGGTTGCTCAAAGCCCCATCCAGCCTGGCCTTGAACACTTCCAGGGATGGGGCATCCACAACTTCTCTGGGCAACCTGTTCCAGTGCCTCACCACCCTCACAGTGAAAAATATCCTAATATCTAATCTAAATCTCCCCTCTTCCAGTTTGAAGTCATTAGTCCTCACCCTATCACTACATGCCCTTGTAAAAAGTCCCTCTCCAACTTTCTTGTAGGCCCCCTTTAGATACTGAAAAGCTGCAATAAGGTCTCCCTGGAGCCTTCTCTTCTCCAGACTGAACAACCCCAGCCTTTCCTCATAGGAGTGGTGCTCCAGCCCTCCTCTGGACCCATTCCATCACGTCCACATCCTTCTTGTGTTGAGGACTCCAGAGCTGGACGCAGTACTCCAGGATGGGTCTCACGAGAGCAGAGTAGAGGGGCAGATGTAGGACGAGGCCTGAAGAGCAGAACCCCGAGTGCTGCTCAGTTGGCAAGCTGGGACATGTTGGAACTTGTAGGCCGTAAACTGAGGGTGGGCCTGACCATAAAGGGTTAGACAAGAACCTGAAAACAGGTACTTGACAAATGTTGCCACACTGAGATGGACAGCATTGAGATGGGCAAGATTCCTGGGCCTACCTAAAAAGGCCTTAAGGACTGAGTCGTTAAGTTAAGTCCTCAAGATAAGCTATGGTTGTTGGTATGATAATATATCACTGACCAATCAGATGCAGCTGTGCGAGCAGTGTGTGTTCAAAAAGACCAATCAGTTTAAAACACACAGCCAAAGTAAGCATATATAAAGAAATGATGTTATACAATAAATGAACATTTTGCTTGCATCAAGCTGTGTCCCGTCTCTCAATCGCTGCAAATTGGTGACCCCGACGTGATGGGTTTATGAATCGCCTAGCTGAGCGACTTGCTGCGAGTCCCACAGAACTTTGAATGAGCTGCTGAAAGGAAGCAGGAGCCGGCCGGCCTGAAATCCCTCCGGAGTAGAGAGGTGAGCTGTGGGAAACATGGGGAATCAAGCGTCTTCCCCAGAAAGAGACGTATATGAACTTATGGAAGGTCTATTTAAAAAGCATGGGAAAAATATTTCTGGGCATGACCTCAAGGCAATGCTTAAATGGGTGCAGGTGAAAATACCCACTGTAACTGCATGGAGTATTTTTACATGGGAACTCTGGGATGATGTGGGGGTGGAATTATGGGATGCGGCAACAACGGGAGACGTCGAGGCTTAGCGTATGCTCCCGTGGTGGAGAAGCATTTTTGAAACTCTAAAAGCCCAGGAATGGGGAATAAAAGCCCAAGAAGGGGAAGAGGCCGAAACCCCTACGGTGCCACCTTCTGGGCCACCGCGTCCCGGACCTTTAGGCGCACATGCCGCCGGTCACCCCCTGGTAGAGGAGCCTTTCGATCCGGGTCCGGTCGATCGGGGTCCGGTCGATCCGGACAAGGAACCGGACTTATACCCCCCCGACCCACACGATGTGTGGGCTAACATAAGACAACAAGCCCTGAAAGAGGGGGAGCTGGAGGTTGCTAGAACAATAGTGGCTCCGGTGATTTATCAGGGCCGGGGGGTGCAATGGGAAGCCCTATCTTTTCCGGTTATTAAGGAACTGCGCCGTACCGTCACCGAGCACGGGATTTCTTCCCCCTATTGCTAGAGAACAATGGGAAAACCCTTTCCTAGAAGGGGAAAAGGGTACTAGGCTAAGAGTTAACAAAGCTCACGGACAGAGCTTTAAGCCGAAAGTTAAGGGGGATGGGGATAAAACCAGGCCTGCTGGTAATGAACCTGAGTGTCAAGGGCCAAAGATGGGGGTGAAATCAGGAGCCCAGCTCAAGTGCATCTACGCTAATGCACGTAGCATGGGCAACAAACAGGATGAGCTGGAAGCCATGGTGCGGCAGGACAACTATGACATAGTTGCCATCACGGAAACGTGGTGGGACGATGGTCATGACTGGAATGCTGCAATAAGTGGCTATAAGCTCTTCAGAAGGAATAGGCAAGGAAGGAGGGGGGGGGGTGTGGCTCTGTACATTAGGGAGTTGTTTGACTCTATAGAGATAGACTCCAGTGATGAAGAAGTGGAGTGTTTATGGGTAAGGGTGAAGGGGAAGGCTAACAAAGGTGATTTTGTGCTGGGAGTCTGCTATAGACCACCCAACCAGGATGAGCAGGTTGATGAGGTATTCTATAAGCGGCTGGCTGCAGTCTCGCAATCGCCAGCCCTTGTTCTAGTTGGGGACTTCAACTTACCAGACATCTGCTGGAAATACAACACAGCAGAGAGCAGGCAGGCTAGGAGGTTCCTCGAGTGTATGGAGGATAACTTCCTGACACAAATGGTAGGTAAGCCTACCAGGGGAGGTGCCTTGCTAGACCTACTGTTCACAAATAAAGAAGGGCTAGTTGGGGACGTGGAGGTCGGAGACAGTCTTGGGCTTAGTGATCATGAAATGGTTAAGTTTTCCATTCATAGTGAGGTAAGGAAGGGGATTAACAAAACCTCCATCTTGGACTTCCGGTGGGCAGACTTTAACCTGTTCAGAACCCTGGTTGGGAGAGTCCCGTGGGAGGTAGTCCTGAGAGACAAAGGAGCCCAGGAAGGCTGGACACTCTTCAAGAGGGAAATCCTAAAGGCCCAGGAGCAGGCTGTCCCCATGAGGCGCAAAATTAAAGGGCGGGGAAAATGGCCGGCCTGGATGAACAAAGAGCTCTTGATGGGACTTAAGGAAAAAAGGAAGGTTTGCCACCTTTGGAAGAGGGGACAGGCAACTCGGGAGGAGTACAGAGATCTCGTTAGGTCATACAGAGAAAAAATCAGGAAGGCAAAAGCCCAGCTAGAACTCAACCTGGCCATTAATATAAGGGACAACAAAAAAAGTTTCTATAAATACATCAACAAAAAGAGAGTGACAGAGAATGTCCATCCCTTACTGGATGCGGGGGGAAACCTTGCAACCAAGGATGAGGAGAAGGCTGAGATACTTAATGCCTTCTTTACCTCTGTCTTTAATAGTCAGACCAGCTACCCCCAGGGAGTTCAGCTTCTTGGGCTGGAAGATAAGAATGGAGAACAGAACAACTCCCCTGTAATCCATGAGGAAGTAGTTAATGATTTGCTTATGCACCTGGACACGCATAAGTCTATGGGGCCGGATGGCATTCACCCAAAAGTTCTCAGGGAGCTGGCAAGAGAGCTCACCAAGCCTCTCTCCATTATTTATCAACAATCCTGGTCAACAGGAGAGGTGCCAGATGACTGGAGGGTGGCCAATGTGACGCCCATCTACAAGAAGGGCCGGAAGGAGGATCCTGGAAACTACAGGCCTGTCAGTCTGACCTCGGTACCGGGAAAGATCATGGAGAGGATCATCCTGAGTGAGCTCTCAAGGCACGTGCAGGGCAGCCAAGGGATCAGGGCCAGCCAGCATGGGTTTATGAGAGGGAGGTCCTGCCTGACCAACTTGATCTCTTTCTATGACCATGTGACCCGCTTTCTCGATGAGGGGAAGGCTGTGGATGTTGTCTACCTGGACTTTGGTAAGGCCTTCGACACCGTCCCTCACGGCATTCTCCTGGAGAAACTGGAGAATCATGGCATAGACAAGTGTACCCTCCGCTGGATAAAAAACTGGCTGGATGGCCGTGCCCAGCGAGTTGTGATTAATGGAGCAAAATCTGGTTGGCGGCCGGTCATCAGTGGTGTCCCTCAGGGCTCAGTTTTGGGGCCAGTCTTGTTCAATATCTTCATTGATGATCTAGATAAGGGGATTGAGTGCACCCTCAGTAAGTTTGCAGATGACACCAAGCTAGGTGGGAGTGTTGATCTGCTTGAGGGTCGGCAGGCTCTACAGAGGGACCTGGACAGGTTGGACCAATGGGCCAAGGCCAATGGGATGAGGTTTAATAAGGCCAAGTGCCGGGTTCTGCATTTCGGCCACAACAACCCCAAGCAACGCTACAGGCTTGGGGAAGAGTGGCTGGAAAGCTGCCCGGCAGAAAAGGACCTGGGAGTGTTAGTGGACAGCCGGCTTAACATGAGCCAGCAGTGTGCCCAGGCAGCCAAGAAGGCCAACGGCATCCTGGCCTGTATCAGGAATAGCGTGGCCAGCAGGAGCAGGGAAGTCATCGTGCCTCTGTACTCGGCACTGGTGAGGCCTCACCTCGAGTACTGTGTTCAGTTTTGGGCCCCTCACTACAGGAAAGACATTGAAGTGCTGGAGCGTGTCCAGAGGAGAGCCACCAAGCTGGTGAGGGGTCTGGAGAACAAGTCCTATGAGGAGAGGCTGAGGGAACTGGGCATGTTTAGTTTGGAGAAGAGGAGGCTGAGGGGAGACCTCATTGCCCTCTACAACTACCTGAAAGGAAACTGTAGAGAGGCGGGGGTTGGCCTCTTCTCCCAAGGGAATAACGACAGGACCAGAGGAAATGGTATGAAGCTGCGGCAAGGGAGGTTTAGATTAGATATTAGGAAGAATTACTTTACTGAGAGAGTGGTCAAGCACTGGAACAGCCTGCCCAGGGAGGTGGTGGAGTCACCATCCCTGGAGGTATTTAAGAAACGTGTAGACGTGGCTCTTCAGGGCATGCTCTAGTGCCCGGGATTGTTGGTTTGTGGTGGGGTGTTGTGTGTGAGGTTGTGGGTGTGGGGTTTAGTTGATGGATGCTGCTTTTTTTTTTTTTTTTTTTTTTTTTTGGGGGGGGTGTTGTTGTTTGTTTGGTTTTGTGTTGTGTTTTTTTGTTTGTTTGTGTGTTTTTGTTTTTGTTTTTTTTTAATGTGGTTGGACTCGATGATCTCAAAGGTCCCTTCCAACCACTAAGATTCTGTGATTCTGTGATTCTGTGATTTTGTGAGTCTGTTGTCTTCTGTGTTCGACACATATGTTATGACTCCTCATGATCTAAAGTCTCTAGCGCAGCTGCTATTGACTCCGACTCAATACTCGCTATGGGAGTCACACTGGAGAAGGGGACTTCAGGCACTTCTCCTTACATATGCGGGTCATAATAATGCTGCATTGGCTGCGCTGACCATGGAGCACCTTACCGGTACAGGTCAGCACTCAGATCCGGCAGCTCAAGCTCGGGACTGCCCCCGAGAGGCTCTCGCGGCGGTCCGCGAAGAAGCGAAAAAGGCTTTCCTTAAGGTCCCCGACTCACAGAAACCGCAGAAAGCCTTTACCACTATCACTCAGGGACCCCAGGAGCCTTACATGCAGTTTATTGATAGACTGAAACAGGCTTTGGAACGTCAAATAGACAACACGGAAGCTCAGGAAATACTGTTGCTAAAGCTGGCTGTTGAAAATGCTAATGCTGATTGTAAAAAGCTATTGAAATCTCTTCCTAATCCGAATCCCACATTGACTGAAATGGTGGAAGCTTGTAATAGAATTGGCACTGTAGATCATAAATTTGAGGCTATGGCTGCCGCCTTTGCGGCCATGAAAGGTCCATCAGGTGTGGGGAATTGTTATGGTTGTGGTAAGCCAGGCCATTTGAAAAAGAATCGCCTGGTCACGAAAGGAGGGGCTAAGTCTCAAGCCCCTGGGATTTGCCCTAGATGCCGAAAAGGACGTCATTATGCTAATCAATGCCGGTCTAAGTATGATTTCCAGGGTCAACTGATACAGGGAAACCGATCACGGACCGCGGGGCAGCGACGCGTGCAGACACAAGTACCGCAGCCGACATTCCAAACCCCTCGGAGGGAAGCAGCAGTGCCTCAAGTCTTCGCCCAGCAACAGCAGGCAGCGCCGGATTGGACCTGGCAACCTCACACACAGTCCATTCCTCTATTGACACCTTTTCAGGCGCTTTGTTTGCTTCTTGCCACACAGGAGAGAAGGCGCGTGACGTCCGCAAACATTTGATGCGTGCTTTTGCCACCTTGGGCATACCCTCTCAGATAAAAACGGACAATGGCCCTGCATATGCCTCAACTGCAACGAAAGCATTTCTTGACTCCTGGGGTGTGATCCACATTACCGGCATTCCTCATTCCCCTACAGGTCAATCCCTGATTGAACGCTCTCACCAATCTTTGAAGCATTTGTTACAACAACAAAAAGGGGGAGTAGGAACTGCTATTCCTGAGGAACGTCTACAGAAAGCTTTGTATGTTTTTAATTTTTTGAATTGTTCTTTGATAGATAACAATCCTCCGATAGTTCGACATTTTAATGCAAACGCTTCACTTGAGGTACGAATTAAAGCCCCAGTTTTGGTTCGTGATCCAGAAACAGGTAAGATCATGGGACCATATCCTCTTGTTACATGGGGAAGAGGTTATGCTTGTGTCTCCACAGAAAAAGGTCCCAGGTGGATTCCAGCGAAGAACGTACGACCCTTCCGTAAATCCCTACCACAATCATCCAGTGATGACTCTGATCATCTCTTTGATCAACAAACTCCTGAACCCTTTGGGACCGTGAACAACTGAGACACTGACGACTAAGACACTGAGGGAGCCTCGGAGCAACTGGATAGGACCAGACTTTGACTCTTGTTATTTTGAAAGAACTTGAGACCATGATTGAGTGTCTGGTTTTGATAACAATAGGTATAAGACCCTTACCTCTTTGGGGCAGTCTTTTTCCCCCCCCTCTTCCTAAAGTAAATGTGTAGGTCACATTGGCAAATTTGACCGGACAAGACACTTTGTGTCTTGCTACTGCCTCTCTTTTGTTACCTGGAGTTGCTGCTGGGAAAGCATTAGCGACTTTAGATAAGCTTGGCTGCTGGCTTGCTAAACAGACTAATGCTATTAGTAATGCATTGTCTGGCCTTTTATTAAATGTTGATAGTGTTCACCATGCTACATTGCAAAATAGAGCTGTTATAGGATTTTTGCTTTTAGCGCAAGGCCATGGCTGTGAAGATTTTGAAGGCATGTGTTGTATGAATCTCTCCGACCACTCGGAATCGATCCATGCCAACATTCAACAGCTTTTGGGATTGGTTAGATAAACTTTTTGAAGGATAAGGTCTATCGGGATGGTTAAGAAGTTTGGTAAAGACAATTGTATATGCTTTAGCCGTATTTATTCTTTTGTTGCTTTTTTGCCTTGTCTGTTACAATGTTTGCAAAGGATAATAGCACGCTCGATGAAGAAGGTTCTTTTTGTACAACAGGAAGGGGGAGATGTGGGACGAGGCCTGAAGAGCAGAACCCCGAGTGCTGCTCAGTTGGCAAGCTGGGACATGTTGGAACTTGTAGGCCATAAACTGAGGGTGGGCCTGACCATAAAGGGTTAGACAAGAACCTGAAAACAGGTACTTGACAAATGTTGCCACACTGAGATGGACAGCATTGAGATGGGCAAGATTCCTGGGCCTACCTAAAAAGGCCTTAAGGACTGAGTCGTTAAGTCAAGTCCTCAAGATAAGCTATGGTTGTTGGTATGATAATATATCACTGACCAATCAGATGCAGCTGTGCGAGCAGTGTGTGTTCAAAAAGACCAATCAGTTTAAAACACACAGCCAAAGTAAGCATATATAAAGAAATGATGTTATACAATAAATGAACATTTTGCTTGCATCAAGCTGTGTCCCGTCTCTCAATTGCCGCAGGCAGAATCACCTCCCTTGCCCTGCTGGCCACACTTCTTTTGATGCAGCCCAGGATATGGTTAGCCTTCTGGGCTGCAAGCACACACTGCCGGCTGACATTGAGCTTCTCATTAACCATCACATCCAAGTCCTTCTCCTCAGGGCTGCTCTCAATACATTCTCCACCTAGCCTGTATTTGTGCCTGGGATTGCCCCAACCAACATGCAGGACCTTGCACTTGGCCTGGTTGAACTTCATGAATTTGACATGGACCCACCTCTCAAGCCTGTCCAGGTCCCTCTGGATGGCATCCTTTCCCTCCAGTGTGTCAAACGCGCCACACAGCTTGGTGTCATCAGCAAACTTGCTGAGGGTACACTCAATCCCACTGTTCATGTTGCTGACAAAGGTGTTAAACAACACTGGTCCCGGTACCGACCCCTGAGGAACATCACTCATCACTGGTTTCCACTTGGACATTGAACCATTGACCGCAACCCTTTGAGTGCAGCCATCCAGCCAGTTCCTTATCCACTGAGTGGTCCATCCATCAAATCCGTGTCACTCCAATTTAGAGACAAGGATGTCACGTGGGACAGTGCCAAATGCTTTACATGATTCCAGGTAGATGACGTCTGTTGCTCTGCCCTTATCCACCAATGATGTAACCCCATCAAAGAAAGTCACCAGATTTGTCAGGCATGACTTGCCCTTGGTGAAGCCATGTTGGCTGTCACCAATTACCTCCTTATTTTCCATGTGCCTTAGCAGAGATTCCAGGAGGATCTGCTCCATGATCTTGCCAGCCACAGAGGTGAGACTGACCGACCTGTAGTTCTACAGGTCTTCCTTTTTTGTCTTTTTGAAAACGGGGGTTACATTTCCCCTTTTCCAGTCAGCAGGAACTTCACCAGACTGCCACAACTTTTCAAATATAATGGAAAGTGGCTTAGCAACCTTATCTGCCAGTTCCCTCAGGACCCATGGATGGATTTTTGTCGCGACGGAGGGGAGACAGAGTCACTCAATATGAGTGATCAGCAAGCTTCGTTTATTGAATAGTACAGCTGTCTTTTATGCTTCGTTATAATTAGCTAATACATATTCTGCAATACATCTTTCTGATTGGCCTGTCCTCCAAACTTCAACCCCGCCCTTAGTTCCTTCTTTACAGTTACTTTCATCCTCTTTTCCCATGCCTGAGCAGCTGCAATCTCCCTGTTATCGTACAACAGTTACAGTCAAGGACAGGGTGTCCTTGCCAGCTCAGCAGTTACGGGGGCTGAATCTGATGTTTCTCAAGTTCTTGCTCGGCCAGCTGGATCATGTCTACGCGACCCTTCTCAGCTAGCCAGTCTCCCACAGATTTCATCGGGTCCCATGGACTTGTGTATCTTTAGGTTCCTTAGATGGTCTCGAACCTGATCTTCTCCTACAGTGGGCAGTGCTTCATTCTCATAGATCCTGTTTTACCTTCTGGAACTTGGGTGATGTAGTTAGAGCCCTTGCTGGTAAAGACAGAGGTGAAAAAGTCATTGACTACCTCAGCCTTCTCCATATCCAGGGTGACCAGGTCTCCTGGTTCCTTCCGGAGAGGGCCCACATCTTCCCTAGTCTTGCCTTTATCTCTGACATACTTATAGAAATTTTTCTTGTTGTCCTTGATGTCCCTTGCCAGATTTATTCTGTCTGGGCTTTAGCTTGCCTAATCTGGTTCCTGGCCACTCGGACAGTGTCTCTGTAATCTTCCCAGTCTACCTGTCCTTGCTTCCACCCTCTGTAGACCTCCTTTTTGCTTTTGACCTTGTCCAGGAGCTACTTGTTCATCCATGCAGGCCTCCTGGATTTTTTGCATGACTTCTTTGTTGGGATGTACCACTCCTGAGCTTGGAGGTGATCCTTGAAACTAACCAGCCTCCTTGGGCCCCTCTCCCCTCCAGTACTTTTTCTTTACTCTGCCAAGCATATCCCTCAAGAGGCCAAAGTCTGCTCTCCTGAAGTCCAGGGTAGTGAGTTTGCTGCGTACTGTCCTCTCTGCCCTAAGGATCTTGACTTCTACCATCTTGTGATCACCGCAGCCAAGGCTACCCTTGTGTTTGACATTCCCCACCAGCCCCTCCTTGTTGGTAAAGACAATGTCCAGCATGGCTCCTCTCCTTGTTGGCTCCTCTACCACTTGGAGAAGAAAGTTGTCATCGACACATTCCAAGAACTTCCTGGATTTCTTGTACCCTGCTGTGTTTTCCTTCTAACAGATATCAGGGTGGTTGAAGTCCCCCATGAGGACCAGGGTCTGTTAATGCGATGCTGCTCCAATCTTTCTGTAGGGGGCCTCGTCCGCTCCATCATCCCGGTCGGGTGGCCTATAGCAGACCTCTACTGTAACATCACCTGCCCTTGTGTTCCCTTTAATCTTGACCCATAAGCTCTCTGTTGGGTCTTCATCCATCCCCAGGTGGAGCTCCATGCACTCCAGCTGGTCATTGACATAGAGGGCAACATCCCCTCCTCATCTCCCCAGCCTGTCCTTCCTGAAGAGACTGTATCTCTCCATTCCAACACTCCAATCATAAGAGCCATCCCACCATGTCTCTGTGATGCCAATAAGATCATAGCCCTGGAGGTGTGCGCATGTCTCTAACTCCTCTTGCTTGTTTCCCATGCTACATGCATTTGCGTAAAGGCATTTCAGCTGGGTGCCCAGTGGAGCTGACTTACCGGCTGGAGTGGCTGCATTTCCTTCATGCTGCTCTTCAGGTGGCCTTCCTTTGAGGTGTTTTATCTGTGACTCCCCAGTTCCTATTGCCTCAGGAGCCCCCGGCTCATCCCCATAAGACTTCGAGTATGCTGTAGCATACCCAGCACATCTCAGGGCAACAGGTTGAGGGCCTTCGCGAGCGACCCATCCCTCAGACCTTGGAGCATCATCCCTTGGCTTGTCATGAGCAAGCCAGATGATATCCCCCTCCCCCAACAAGCCTAGTTTAAAGCTCGGTCAATGAGCCCCGCTAGCTCATGAGCAAACACCCTCTTCCCCCTTTCAGAAAGATGAATCCCATCCGATGCCAGCAAGCCTGGTGCCGTGTAGGCCACCCCATTGTCAAAAAAACCAAAATTGTGGCAGTGACACCAGCCATGGAGCCATGTATTGACAGACTGTACACATCTGCTTCTTTCAGAGTCACTGCCTATAGCTGGGAGAACAGAAAAAAAGATAACCTGCACCCCAGATTCCCTTATTAACTGTGCCAAGGCCCCAAAGTGTCTTTTGATTACTCTTGGGCTATGTGTTGCCACCTCATCACCACCCACGTGAAAGAGCAACAGCAAGTAGTAGTCCGAGGGCCGAATCAGGATAGGAAGTTTCCTAGTGATGTCCCTGACCTGGGCCCCAGGGAGGCAGCATACTTCCCTAAGAAGAGGGTCTGCCCGGCATATTGGACCCTCTGTTCCCCTCAGGAGGGAGTCACCTACAACTACAACCCGCCTCTTCTTCCTCATGGAGGTGGTATTTAAACAGGGGGTAGGCCTTGCCAGTCCCGGCAACTCTTCTGGTGTAGTCAAACCATCTTCCATATCATCCATGGGCTGGCCTACCTCCTTGAGAGCCTCATACCTATTATACAGAAGCACCTGGTTAGGGGAGGTGGGCAAGGAGGGGGTTCGCTTGCCACCCCTAGCACAGACTTGCCTCCATTCACAGCTCTCCTTTTGGCCACTGCCTTCAGTCTGGCAGGGGGAGGGTACCAGATCTCCTTTAGCTCAGGGCTTTTTGGTGGCTCTTCTGGTTTTTCTCTCAGGGAGGTCAGAACCCGATTCTACCAATCTATTTCTCACGCTCCCTGATGCTCCGCAGCCTTTCTACTTCCTCTTTTAGTTCTGCTACCAGGCTGAGTAGGTCATCTACCTGGTCACACCTCACACAGCTGTCATCCCTTCTACTATCCATTAGCCATGAGAGGTTAAAGCATCCCCTGCAGCCAGAGACCTGGATGGCCGCATGTTTCCATAGGAGCTCTGTCTGTATGGCTATGTCTGCTCTGGCAAGTGCAGAAGATGCAGATTTCTGTGTCTTTCAGGTAGAGACCATGGCTGAACTCCCCTCTTGAGCTTTCCACGCAAACTGCCACACCACACCCTGGTCACCATGCTCCCTAGGGCCGCCTTTTAAGGGGGCGGGGCTGGCCGCTGCTGCTGCAGGCTCTGCCCCTGCTTCGTCAGCTGCCGCTGAGCTGCCGCTGAGCTGCCGCTGCCATGGCCTTTCCCTGCCTCAGAAAAGCTCGGGAAAAGGCCCTTTTTGCCGCGATAGCTCAGCTCCACTCCGGACGTGCCTTCACTGGAGCTGTTTGTCTCAGCGGGTGACTGAGAAGAGACAAGACCGAGAAAGCAATTGGAAAGACAAACATTGAATTCCCTTGAGCCAAGACCATTACTTGCAATTGTCCTATTGTCCATGAAATTACTTGCAAAACTCTTCAGAAAGTTTCTTTGAGAGGGTGGTATAATTTACATCGTTATAAGGATTACAGCATGTGTACGGACGCTGTTGCAATAACACTTAGGGTACTTGGATGTCAGCAACGTCAGCATCTTGTCCATCTGTACAAATATAAGGATCAGCTCTTAAGATTCACCTTGATTTTCTAACGCTTCAATTTTCAGTATTTTAATCAATAGAATAACTTTAATATATAATCTAACTTTTCCTCACTGAAATCAACCATTCCTGCTATAACAGTATTAGAGTAATCAGATAAATCAAGGGCCAAATTGGCTAAGAATCTAGAAATTTAAGAGCCACTTACAATAAATAATAATAAATGGAATAAATAACCAACCACATTTCCAGTCTTCTTGTTCTATTCAGTTGATGCTGTGAAACCAACTGTATTAGTTTTCCTGAAGACAGTAGTGTTTCTTTGTGGATGACTTTTTAATTCACTGTTACCAAGTCTATGAAAATAGTCTAAGGCTTAAAAAGGCAGTCAAGAATTGTGTTAACTGACATGACACTGAAAAGAACCCTGTGGTCAGAATAAGCTGTGAGCAGAATTGTCAGCATAAATATCCTATAACTATCTAATAACCTTCCCCCCTTCCTGATCCACATGGGAGTGATGAGACACCTTCCTCTACAAGGTTCAGGACCAAAACCCCACCAGAATAAATCAAGTTCTGATTACGTCATCTAACTATGATTAAGTGGAAGGCAGCAAGCATGGCTGCTGATGTCCTAGTTTGAATAGCTAGAAAAAACTCTAGACCTTGTTGACCAAGGTGGCAAAACTTGACAGAATGACAGTTTTACTGTATTACACTGTATTTCTGACTACAGTGACAAGTTCTGTATCCTACCTTGGAAAAGTCTTGCTGCAGTAGAAGAGAATTTAGTGAACAGCACTGAAAAGTAGTCTGGAAATCTCCCTTCAAAGATAAATTATTTTCTTACTGGCAGCGACTTATAGATTTTTGTTCTCTTTAAACACTACCTGCTTTTTCTTATAAATTCCCTTCTGTTCCCTACTTCAGACATGAAAACTTTTCAAGATAGGAATAAATATGGAATCTTTTTAACCTCACTTTTTTAACTTAAGAACAAATACGAAAATAATGATTGCTTTTCTCCCCTGTGTTTGAAATCAACAATACATGATTAATATAGACTTGCTTAATGAAAGAACACTAGAACTACTGGGGTTAATAATGAATAATCAATGTGAGCTGTTTAGAGCTGGGTGAATATATAAAAAATGAATTTTACAAATATTCTTTTGAATTTTTTTAATCAAATCTGTTTCCACTGTGTTCACACCCGTTTATTTTTTTTATTAATTATTCCCTTTGCTCTTTGGCTGATGAAAAATATTTGGTTTTGCAGACTTGACCATTCCTTCTGAGTTATGTTATGCTCATTACTTGTATTGCATTAGTGCCCAAAAGGTCTAACCTGGATTAGTGCTGACTGCTAGGCACTCTACCGACAGTCCGAGTCCTCTCCCGAAGCCCTTAGTTTGAGAGACAGGTTTGCTGAAGAGGAGCAGGGAGACGGGAGAGGAGCATGATTAAAAATCACAGTGGTTAGAGATGGATTATAAACACGTTAATTCTCTTTTTATTGTTTCACTGGGCACGCATCTCCGTCGATAGGACGGACGCGGAGCCAGGCAGGGGATAGCTCTCTGGTAAGGATGGGCTGCCTGATTTTCCTGCCCGGGGAAGGGCCAGGCAGAGGAGCTCTGCCCGCGGTGGGGCCGGGGTACCGCTTGCCGACACCCGCCCTCAGCGGGAGCTACGGCGGAGGGCGCCGCAGGTGACCACCCACAGCGCCCGCCCCGCTGGGAACCAGACGGCGTCCCCCCCGGGACAAAGGGCGAGTAGCCCCCGCCGCCGGGCCCCGCGGGGCCCTGCCCGTCCGGGAAGTGCCCCCCTCCCCCGCGTCCCGCCGCCGCCGGCCTTGCGCAGCACGGCGCTGCCCGCTTCCTCCCTGATGCCGGCCTGGGAGCCGCCCCGCCGCCTAGATCACTTGTCATTTGCATTTTTCCGCTGCTCGGGAGGAGGCGAAAGCCTATGCCCGGGGCCGGGGCGGGGGGAGGACGCGAGGGCCGGCAGCGGGGCCGGGGCCATCGAGCCTATTCCTCACGGCTACCCGCACGGCTCTGTACATCCGCCTCTTCTTCCCCCGCTTTGCCTCCGCCCGGGGAGATGTCGAGGGCCGTACGTGTCGGGTCGGGAGCGAGGGGAGGGTCTGCGGTTCGACGTCGCTGCAGCAGCGTCGGCCTCGCCGCGCCGCCAGGGACCAAGTGTGGGCGCAGCAGCCGCCGCCGGCTCCGCGCTGCTGCTGCTCGGCGATTGCCGCTGCTGGTGGGAGGGGCAGGGATGTGAGCAGTCGGGTCGGCTTCCCCCCGCCCCCCCCCCCCTTTTTTTTTTCCTTCCAAAAAAAGACCAAACCAGCCAACCAACCCCAAGAAACCTAGAGGGCGTGAGGGGTAAGGGGGAACCCGTGTCGCCGCCGCCGCCGTCCTCCGCTGGATCTATTGTAAGGAAACTGCCATTTGTCGGCAGCGGCGGCACATCTGGGCGGTCACATCTGGGCATGCAACATCGGCTTCTGCCGCCTTCCTCCTCCGTCCTCCAGCCGGCCGAGCGGATCCCTCCGGGGCGCGGGGAGACTCATTCTCTCCAGCCCCAGGGTCCGTCTTTCGGACTGAATATTAAAACCGGCAGCGCGGGGGGTGGTGGTGGTGGAAATAAAGGCTGCTTTTTTTCCCCCTGGGATTTATTTCATGGGGATGTGTTCAAGACAAGAGAGGATTCAGAAGGATATTGACGTTGTGATCCAAAAGTGCAAGGCGGAGAAGGACTGCCTGTTTGCAGGTGAGTTTCTCTCTCGGTCTCCAGGTTGGCGGCACGGAGGCTGCCGCCGCCCGCCTGTCTCAGACCCCGCTCTTCCTCCTCTCCTTCCGAGGGCATTTCTGGGCAGATGAAACCAGGCGCCGGCTGGGAAAGGGTGGGTGGGGGGGCATCCCGAGTCAGAGAGCGTGGCAGTGGCCACACGCAAAACCGGGCGGGTGTGTGCGTGACCCCGCTGCCTGGCACAGCCCGCAGCTGCTGGGGCGAGTGCCCAGCCGAGAGCATCCCTGGTGCTTTTTGCTCCGGCGGGCGCTACACGGCTGTTTTCCGGGCGGCCGGGCTCCTGCCATCCTCAGTGCATGCCTTTATCCCCGCACGCCCGTCTGGCTTCAGGGCTGGAGGCACGGCAAGCGGTAAACGCCCCCCCCCCCCCCTTCCGTGCAAAATCGCTTTTTTCATCGCTTCCTTGGTAAGGACGGTGAGGCGTCGGCAGTGATTTGCCGTCGCAGGAGCCCGGCTTGTTGGCTGCCTGTTGCCTTTTCTGACAATGGAAATCCCTGCCGTTGCCATAGCACTGGGTACTTGTTGCGAAGGGCTGGGGGGGCAGTTGCTGCATTTCCTCTGATTCATGCTGACCCCACACACACACACACGCACACGCACACCGTGTCGGTAGCAGAATGCTGGTCTGCAAAACTTCAGCCATTTCAGCCAAAATAAAGACAAGTTGTAATAACGCAGCTCGTTGTATTTCAGATTTCAGGTACTCAGACTCCACCTTTACCTTCACCTATATTGGAGGCTCCAAAAGGTACTTTTTTTTTTACAGTAATGACTCCCTTAATTTCCTGCTGGCATTGAGGTGCAGTGGTTCAATACCGTAGCAGACTTTTTTGTTTCCTTTCCTTTTGCAAGGAGGATCAATAAATCATTTGCCTTCGTGCAAACGTAAACTGAGGAAGAAGTGTCGAGGGAGGTGATCAGAAAGGTGATCCTAGTTGTTGGAGGCTTGTTCCTCTGAATGCTGCCCTGGGGTGCTTCACCGTTTCTCTTTTTTTTAATTTATGTGTATATGTAGAATTTCTGCCATATATAAACTTAACAGAAACACAGCAAAGGCATCAACATATTAAATATAAAGTGAATTCATCTTAAAAAAACTGGAAAAAGTTATGATTTTAATAACAAATAGACCAAATTTCACATCAGCACCTTATTCTCTTGCATTTGAGAACCATATTTAGTCCCATGACAGATGCAAGACTGTCTGCAATTGACCAAATTAAACTACTGAGGCATTAAGTGAAATGTCAGTATAGCTTCTAAGGCTAAAAAATGTTTTATTTAATGGTAGTTTAAATATTATTTTTAAGTGGTTACAAGTTTTTTGTTATAAAATAGATTGTGCATGTACACATTTTTTTATGTCACCATTTGTTGTGTTTGTTTTCAAAAGGAAATATACGTAAAAGCTTGAACACGCATCCTTTTTGTTTCCCTGGCTCTTAAGTTACCTTTTACTTAATATGGTATTTATAATATATGCTAGGTCATCCTCTTATCTTTTAGTTGAATTTTATTAGACTAGGCAAGATGTCTTGTTTTTATTTTTATTTTTTCTCAGTTCATCTGATATCTTTGGTGATTCTTTTTCTTTACCAAGGTACATCAGGTTAAAGTTTTGTATTCTTTGCAAGTGAACCTTTCAGTGCAGGCAACGCTCCTACAGCCATTGTTTCTCCCCTGTGCATGCTTCGGGGCCTGGCTGCAGGATCAGGCTCCCAGATGGTCCCAAGGCTGCGAGGCTGCTCAGAAAAACACTTTCCCACCTCACTTCCTACTAAAGGAAAAGACAACTTCTATCATTTTCAGTGGAGTAGAATGGTTCAGTTCACCCAATAGCTGAGAATCAGATATATTTTCATGTTGCTTGTAGTATACTCTAATTTAGGGGTTTAGTATATGTTTTTTTATCTTGTTTTAAAAGACAATTTTGAAAGGCTTGATACAGTAAAAATTAACTAACAGAAATATTATTTATCATGTAGTTAAAACAATCAAATTTGAAAGTTACTTTGCACTGTTTTCTAAACCAAATATTGCAGCAAGAAACCAGGAAGTGAAACCTGTCTATTGTTTCCATTTTCCAAGCTGAATAAAGTAAAAAGCCTAAGGGCATAACTGATGTAAAATAAACTGCTTTATAAATGTTGAAAAAAAAAGTCATTTCTACAACAAGAGATGGAAGATGGCCTTACATCCCATAACCTTGAATTTTAACTGGGGTTAGCATTTGCTTAAGGAAGCTGTTGACTGGAAACTAGTCTCAGGATCTTGAAAATTCAAACTTAATTGAGAAATAAAAGTTAGGCTTAGAGAAACTGGTGAAAGTGGGTTGCTACTTAGAGCATACTCAAATTTCACTTTCCATTTGACATTTTAAGGACATTTAAAAGGCATCCTTTGAGAGAAGGGTTTTGTGTTCTCTGCTTGTTTGTATTTTGATTTAGAAAGATGTTCTAGTATATTCTTAGTATACAGTGGTGTACTGAGTGGCAAGTTTATGGTAATAAGCTCTCTTGTGAAGTATATAAAATGAATACTCTAAGCCTTGACCATTAAGGGCCAAACTTTTCTTTCTCACATTGAAGAAGAGTTAGTGGTTTCTTCTTAGAGAAGGTGCTTGCTGAGCAGCAGTTATGCTGTACCTTGTGCAGTGTTTGGGCAGGTCTCCAGTACAGGCTCTACGAGGGTCAACAACAGTGACATGTATGTGGTATCAATTTAGGAGAGCACAAGGCTATCTAAGGATCTTTTTCTTGCATTTGGCCATGATTTTTTTCCTACTACCATTGCTGCATCTGTGGACTTCCTGAGTGGTGACCCCATTTTTTTACTATTGCACTCGGAAATTGTCCCTAAATGACAAAAGCTCTATTAGCTTGTGATCATAGACTTGAGTATCAGCTGACAGGCCTTGTCCTGTTACTTCAGATATTTAGTCTGATGACTTTGTTTTTCAAACGAACAGGAACACAGGCTTTCGAGTAATGGGCAAAGGATGGATGTTCACTGGATGGATGTTCAAGAAACAGATTTAAATGAGTAAGAGTTGAAATGGTATGTAAGGAAGATTACAGTACTTTAGCACTTAGTAGCTGTGCTTGGAACTAAGTCTTTTTCATGCTTTATTTCCTTTAGATGTTCCTTTAGGTCAGTGTGTAGCATGGCTTTGTTTTAGCCATAGTGGTTAAATACAAAAGCAGAGACCTCTGAAAGAAGGCAATATGTTTTCTGTTTGAGAAGGAGGATTCTTTGTCTTACCCTTGTATAAAGGCAGGTTACAATACTAGAAAGTTAAATATCACTGGGGGTTTTCCTCTGCATACTGTAGTTGCCCCTAGTGTCCATTAAGTCCATTTATCAGTGGTCTTAATTTATAAACTCAGAACCAGATTCTTAGAAAATCAGTGTAAGTCCATGGATGTCAGTGTACCAGTATAATTTCAGTTATGATGAGGACCTAAGATTTGTGTTTGTTCTTTAAACTGTTAAGTTTATCTGTGTGAGCTTTTTCTTCTTGGGGATAGCTTCTCTGACTGATTTTTCCGTTGCTTGGATTGATTGCACAGCCCCTTCTTACATTAGTAGTATTCAAATATTGAGGTGGTACATAACCACGCTGCAGATCAATCCAAATAGATAGGCCTGATCCGGAGCAGATTTATCATAGCTTCGGTGGAGTTAACTTGTATTCCCACAGTAAAGTCCTGAATCAAACCCTGAGGGTATGACTTAGATTTTGTTCAAGTACAGAGGTACCAGTGAAACCAACTGAGAACTAATATTTTTTTATTCACTATATAGACCTGTTCCAACATTTGGCCATTAGGTGGTATTAAGCTATTATATTGTGTAAATAATATATATGTGTAAATGATCACTGGATGGGCATAAATATACTTCAAGGAGATTCTGCATCAAGGAGATTTGCAGGATTTTTCTTGAAATGTTAGAAGGGAAGAATCTCTTTAAGTACAAACATATTTGTATTGTGTAAATTATCATAAATAATCCTTTACCTATGTAGTTCAGTTAATCCTTTTGGACTGTACTTTTTTTTTTTTTTTTAATGCACTTCTAAATTATTAGAGTTGTTTGACACTGCAGAGATGCTTCCTGGTTTGGGAAGGTTGTAATTAGAAATTTATTAGTGAGGTACATCTTTGTGCATAATGTGGGCACTAAATATGGGGCAGATTGTTTATCAATTTAATAGCTTTGAATTTCATTGTCAGAAAGCGATAGGTAGGATGATAGATTTCTTATAAAGTGAGGTGTTCATTCGAGTGCTGTGACTGTGCAAGATTTACTACTTTAACCACATCTGTCAGAATATCAGAAACAGCTGAATTATTTATGCTTTTTACTGCAGGATCTAAAAAGGATATTACAGTGTGAACATGCCGAGTTTTCTTTTTTTTTAAAATATCTCATTTCCTTTTTCCTGTTATCTGCCCCTGTATAAAGCATTGCTCCTCCAGAAACCCTGTAGACTGAACAGAATTGCTGATCTGTCATCTTTCAAATAGATATGTGTGATGCCCTGAAGTTGTTTTCACTTTATATGTCATTTGAAATGGTTTACATAAAAGCAGTGCTTGGTTGTCCTGAAAAAAAAGATGTTTCCTCTTTTTTAAGTGTTTTTCTCAACCTTTTTTTTTTTTCTGAGGCTAAACAAGGACATCATATCAGTTCTGAAATACCTCTTTATTCAAATATGTACTTAACTCTCATTGGCAGTGAGGGACAGTGACAATAAGGCTGTGCATGAGAACAGATCTAATACTGCAGCATATTGTAAAGAAACTAGTTAAGACCTGTAAGAACTAAACACATTAATTTTGTCAGCAAGATTCCCTCTTGTGTTCTGCTTTCCCTACATGAGCACAATGATTATAATAATAGTAGTTCTGCAGATGCAAAGAAAGTTGAGTTTTAGTCTGAAGTAACTGAATTGTGTATCTTTGCTTAAAATAATGACAAATTGTTAACTTATGCTGTTTTGATTTTGAATATTTGGCTATTTTGTTTTTTATTCATAGTGCTTAATATTGCAGTATCAGAAATTCTCATGTAAATCAATGAATTAATTCCCACATCACTGTAGCAGTGAAATATTTCACAGCTGGGGAGCTGAAAGAGTAACTAAATTGCTTGTGGCTTTCTACAGCTGTCTGAAGTCCTAGTGCATTATGTCTACCAGGTGTTTGAACCACTTGATGATAAATACATACAGATAATGTTTTTTCCCCTTTAGTGGCATGCCCTATTGCTACTTATAGGAATTTAATAAAACTGCTTACATCAGAGATTTCATTTGGTGAATAATTTTGAAATTCTGGTGTCGCTCTGATAATGCTGAAAATCTTCAATACAAAAAAAATGGTGAAGAAAAAGGGTTTTGGCTAATTGATGTGTGTTTTTATTTGAAAATTTATGTTCAATTTACATATACTGTAGCAAAAAAGGAGAGAATTGAAAAAAAATTTTTAAACCGAAACATAAAAATGTGACCATCTGAAAATATCAAAATGGAACACTTTCCTGAATATTTTCATTTTTTTTCTTTCCTTTCCAAAATGATCTAGTTTAAGATCAGCCTTTTTTTGAATAGGTTAGTTTTTACCTAGCTCCTCTGTCTGATTCATTGCATGGCAATGTGTTTACTGGCTATGCAAGGTTTGGGAAGAGAAAGTTTGATTGCTCCTTTTAGAAACAGTGCTGGCTTACATAAGATGAAAGTGTCCATGAAAGTATGACTTAAAAAGAGGATAAAAAAATTTTTATGGAATCCATTGCTCTGAATGGTTTCAGTTTAGCTGGAACCATTTTTATACAGCGTTTAGGAAGGGTCATCTTCTGTTGCTGATGGCTGCGCTTAACTTTGTGTTCAGGTTATTAAATATGCAATTACATTCCTAAAATCTACCTCTACTACAGTAAGATAGGGATGAAAACTAGATACACAGCTTGTGCTTAACCCTCTGTTTATTGCTATTTCAGAATACCTGGAAGATTGTACATCATCTTTCAATTTTAACTTTGCTATCAAATAGAGCTTAACATTTCTGTCAGGACAGCACCATTTCCTGGAAGAGAAATCTGTGATGTGAGATAGGAATCTAGTTTAGATATAACATATGGAAAGCATTTTGATTTTAATTTCTTCATTAAAGATTCTGTAGATGAAATAATGTTGAATACAGCCTTTTGTACTTCTAAAAAATAGGCAATGTTGAGGGTTTGTGAAAAACAAAATTAAAGCCATTCTACTCACAGTCTCATTGAGCTCACCTTTTTTTTGATGATCTTGTTTTTGAAAGATCCTTTTTGCCTTGCTGTTAGAAAATCAGCGGTGTCTGAAATTAACCCAATACCCATCAGTGCATCCTGTAAAAATTATATACTTCAGGGTTATTATGGACTTGTGGAAATCTCTTTCTAGTCTAGTGAAGTGAGGGGCTATCCTCTTTCAGCTGCATACTGTACTGATATTAAGAACAGTACCTTCAAATTGTGAATATCTACCTTTCTGCGAGAAAAATGTGGTTTTAGGCACTTAAATGAATGGCCTAGTTTTCAGAAGTGCCGAACTCCCACACCACATAGTAGTCTCAGTATTACTGTGCATTGCTTAGCACTTTTAAAAAGCAACAGGTTCTTTATGCAGGTGTTTTTGTCATACAAATGTATGCACTGTTGTTTGAATGATTTACCAGTACAGAGTTGGGAAAAGCGCTTGAATTTCTTTACAGAAAACATTTTCAGTAACTTCTTTCTCTGCTTTCATCACCTACTTTAACATATTAAGTACCTAAAAATAGACTTGTAGGCTGTCATTGTTAAAGTGTTAATGTGACAAGACAAATACATTTGAAAGTGGAGTTCACTCTGACAAAACTAATTTAGATCACTTTTCGCTGTGTTGAGACTAATGACATTTCTGTTTTTTTCCTGTTAGTCTCTAATAATTTCCCATATTTTTCATCATAAAGAGCTGAAGATACATGTTGGCATCTTTTTTCCATGGATTACTTACTGTGCAGAATATGAATTCTCACTTGAGTCAGAGTCTAATCACTCAGAGTCAAAATACCTACTTTAATAAGCTTCAGAACCTAGAGGGAAAGTAAATTTTAAACTGCTGGGTGAGTTCAGTTTAGTTACAATTAAAACTAAGGAAGGGATGAAATATGAGTAAATCTAAAAAAAAGTCCAATTTGTAATTCTCCCTTGGGCATTAAATAAATCCCACTTAAGAGGACAGCTTTTAGGAATTAATGTCCTCCTTGCTACATGACAGTGAATATTTTTACAGATGTTTCATTGAACTGGCCTCATCTGAGGAAAACCAGCTCCTTCTAATGAGGTAAAATTGACTCATAAAGATAAGCCTACTATCCTGTACAGCAGTAGCTAGAAAATCTCACTGAAAGACAAGGGACTAAACAAGGTACAGAAATACATCTCCTTCCCCTGACAGCCTTCTTCATACTCACACAAGATTGCATCCAGCCTATTTCATGGAATCACGGAATTATGGAATTGTCAGAGTTGGAAGGGACCTCTAGAGATCATCTAGTTCAACTCCCTGCTAAAGCAGGATTGCCTAGAGCACATTACTCAGGACTGCATCCAGGTGGGTCTTGAAAATCTCCAGAGAAGGGGACTCCACAACCTCCCTGGGCAGCCTGTTCCAGCGCTCTGTCACCCTCGCCATAAAGAAGTTTTTTCTCATATTTGAATGGAACTTCCTGTGTTCCAGCTTGTGCCTGTTGCCCCTCATCCTGTCACTGGGAACCACTGAAAAGAGTCCAGCTCCATTCTCCTTCAACCCACCCTTTAGATACTTGTAAGCATTAATAAGGTCTCCCCTCAGCCTTCTCTTCTCCAGGCTAAAGAGTCCCAAATCTCTCAGCCTTTCCTCATAAGAGAGATGCTCTAATCCCTCAATCATCTTTGTTGCCCTTTGCTGGACTCTCTCCAGTAGTTCCCTGTCTCTCTTGAACTGGGGAGCCCAGAACTGGATGCAGTATTCCAGTTGTGGCCTCACCAGTGCAGAGTAAAGGGGGGAGAATGACCTCCCTCGACCTACTGGCCACACTCTTCCCTATGCAGCCCAGGATTCCATTGGCCCTCTTGGCGACAAGGGCACATTGCTGGCTCATGGATAGTTTACTATCCACCAGGACCCCCAGATCCTTCTCCTCAGAAGTGCTTTCCAGCAGGTCCACCCCTAACCTATATTGGTGCCTGGCATTCTTCCTCCCCAGGTGCAGGACCCTACATTTGCCCTTGTTGAACCTCATTAGGTTCCTCTCTGCCCAGCTCTCCAGCCTCTCCAGGTCACACTGGATGGCGGCACAGCCCTCTGGAGTGTCGGCCAGCCCTCCCAGTTTGGTATCATCAGCAAACTTGCTGAGGATACACTCTGTCCCCTCGTCAAGGTCATTGATGATATGTTGAACAAGACTGGACTGAGTATTGACCCCTGGGGGACACCGCTGGTTACAGGCCTCCAACTTGACCCTGCTCCATTCATCACAACCCTCTGAGTTCTGTCACACAGCCAGCTCTCAATCCACCTCACTGCCCCCTCATCTAGCCCACACTTCCTTAATTTCCTAATGAGGATGTTATGGGAGACTGTGTCAAAAGCCTTGCTGAAGTCAAGGTAGATGACATCTGCTGCTCTCCCCTCATCCAGCCATCCAGTTATAACGTCATAGAAGGCTATCAGATTGGTCAAGCATGATTTACCCTTGGTAAATCCGTGTTGACCACTTCCAATAACTTCCTGTTCTTCAACGTGTTTGGAGATGACTTCCAGGACAAGTTGCTCCATTACCTTCCCAGGGACGGAGGTGAGACTAACCAGCCTGTAGTTCCCTGGGTCCTCCTTCTTGCCCGTTTTGTAGACTGGAGTGATATTGGCCTTTCTCCAGTCCCCAGGCACCTCTCCTGTTCTCCATGACCTTTCAAAGATGATAGAGAGTGGCCCAGCAATAACATCTGCCAGTTCTCTCAGCACTCGCGGGTGCATCCCATCTGGGCCCATGGACTTATGGATGTCCAGTTTGGCCAAGTGGTCTCTAACCCAGTCCTCCTCTACAGAGGGAAAATCTTCCTCTCTCCAGACCTTCCCCCTTGTCTCCAGGGTCTGGGATTCATGAGGGACAGTTTTAGCAGTGAAGACCGAAGCAAAGAAGGCATTCAGTAACTCCGCCTTCTCTGTGTCTTCCACCACTAAGGCGCCCACCTCATTCTTCAGTGGGCCTCCATTTTCCCTAGTCTTCCTTTTTCTACTGATATACTGAAAGAACCTCTTATTATTATTTTTAACCGTAGTGGCCAAGTTAAGTTCTGCTTGAGCTTTGGCCCTTCTAATTTTCCCCCTGCATAGCTTCACTATGTCTTGGTATTGCTCATAAGTTACCAACCCCCTTTTCCAGAGATCGTAAACTTTCCTTTTATTCCTGAAATCCAGCCAAAGCTCTCTATTTAGCCAGGCTGGTCTTCTTCCCCGTCGTCTCATTTTACGGAACCTGGGGATGGCTCTCCTGTGCTTTTAAGAGTTCCTCCTTGAAGTATGACCAGCCTTCCTGGGCACCTTTGCCCTCCAGGACTGTCTCCCAAGGGACACTCTCAACCATGCTCCTAAACAGGCCAAAGTCCGCCCTTTGGAAGTCCAAGGTGGCGGTTCTGCTGGCTCCCCGCCTTGCTTCTCCAAGAATTGAAAACTCTATCATTTCGGGATCACTCTGCCCAAGACGACCTCCAACCTTTATATCCCCCACAAGACCTTCTCTGTTAACAAGCAGCAGGTCCAGTAGGGCGCTTTCCCTGGTTGGCTCTCTCACCAGCTGTGTTAGGAAGTTGTCTTCCACACACTCCAGGAACCTCCGGGACTGTTCCCTCTCTGCTGTGTTATATTTCCAGAAGACATCTGGGAAGTTGAAGTCCCCCACGAGAACAAGGGCGAGCGATTGCGAGACCTCTGCCAGCTGCTTCTAGAATATTTCATCAACCTCTACATCCTGGTTGGGGGTCTGTAACAAACTCCCACCATGATGCCTGCCTTATTGGCCTTCCCCTTGATTCTTACCCATAAACACTCAACACTGTCATTCACATTGTTAAGTTCTAGGCTTTCAAATCTGTCCCTAACATAGAGGGCCACCCCACCGCCTCTCCTTTTTTGCTTATCCCTTCTGAAAAGTTGGTAGCCATTGATTGCAGCACTCCAGTTGTGTGAGTCTTCCCACTACGTTTCTGTGATGGCAAACTATATCATAGTTTTCCTGCTGTACAATGGCCTCCAGCTCGTACTGTTTGTTGCCCATGCTGGGTGCATTCATGTAGATGCACTTCAGCTGGGTTAATTGTCCTGCCGCTTTTTTGGGGGGGACGAGCCCTAATTCCCACCTGACTGCGCTCAGATCCTTCTGTAGTTGCCAGCCTATTACTACCCCTCATGTTTTTGCTACCGCATGGATCACCATCCCCCACCTCCACTGAGACAACGGACTGCAAGACCTTGCTAGTACTTTTACCCACAAGCTTTCCCCACCTGTTGCCAGCAGGCCTGGTGTCCTGTAGATCAACCCGTGATCAAAGAAACCAAAGTCCTGCCGGTTGCACCAGTCTTGGAGCCTGGAGTTAATCTGCTGTCTCTTCCTGTTTATCCCTTCTTCAGTCCCTGCAACTGGTGGGATAGAGGAGAACACTACTTGTGCTCCTGATCCTTTAACCAGCCATCCCAGGGCCCTAAAGTCTCTCTTCATTGCCCTTAGACTTCTGGTAGCTACCTCATCACCGCCTACTTGAAATATCAGCAATGGGTAGTAATCTGAGGGCTGAACCAGGGTAGGGAGATTTTTCTGTATATCCTTAATCCTGGCCCCAGGGAGGCAGCTGACTTCCCTGTGGGATGGGCCTGGTTGACAAATGGGGCCCTCTGTTCCCCTCAGAAGGGAGTCACCCACCACAATTACCTTTCTTTTTTTCTTAACTGAGGAAGTCCTAAGGCATAGGGGTGAGCGACTAGCCCTGGGTGACTCACTGGATGGATCTTCCTCTCTATCCTCATTTGCCTGGCCCTCAATTTCCAAAGCCCCATACCTATTGTGCAATGGCAACTGGGAAGGTGAGGGGGGCCGGGAAGCATTTTGCTTGCCCCTCCAAGGAGGGAGGTGTTTCTATGGGAAGAAGAGCAGAAAAGAGCCTTGCCTAAGGACTGGGAACAATTGTAGCTTTTATGAGTCAGACTTTTCCTGGGAGGACCCATTATCTCCAGGGAGCTTTATGTCAGACATTCTGTTCCCCTACTGCAAGGGCTTTTGGCATTATGTAATCCCATGGGACTAAGTTATGGTCTTGCACACGCTCACATAAGGTAACAGGCAGAAAACAGTCTTGGGTAAAGGTTGGAGGGTGAGCATCTTTCTGTAGCTTACTTCAAGGCAGAGTACCTTCATGAGCCCTGTAGAAGGCTTTGGCTTCTCCTGGCTGTTGTGGAAGACTATGGCGTGTCCTGGCGATTAGGACTGAGCTGAATCCCTTCGATGAAGTTCTGCTGAGGGATACTTCTGTGGTCCTCAGTGGGAGCCTGTCTAGAGCAAAGAACTGAGGGCAAAGAGGAAACTCAAAGAAACTAGGAAGCCCTCCAAACATCTCATTCCAGCCTCGAGGCATTGATCAGAAATAAAAGGAGCAACAGCATGTCTCCTGTGTAATGAAATGTACTGTTTGCCAAAAGAGAGTGCAAAAAATAGTGATATACCATTTGTAAAAAGAAGTATATAATTAAAGAATAAGTTCCTTTCAAAGTCACAGAATCACAGAATCACAGAATCTTCTTGGTTGGAAGGGACCTTTGAGATCATCGAGTCCAACCACAAAAAAAAAAAACAAAAAACAAAAAACCCAAAAAACCAAAAACCCCACACCAACCCTAAAAACCAAAAAACCAAACACCAAAACCAAAACAAAAACAAAAACCACACAAAACAAACACCCACAACCACACACCACACCCACCCACAAACAGACACAAACTAACAATCTCGGGCACTAGAGCATGCCCTGAAGTGCCATGTCT
Organism: Numenius arquata; assembly: GCF_964106895.1. Taxonomy (NCBI): domain Eukaryota; kingdom Metazoa; phylum Chordata; class Aves; order Charadriiformes; family Scolopacidae; genus Numenius; species Numenius arquata. Next base: position 30,544,424 of record NC_133615.1, on the reverse strand, counting down.
ACACATTTCTTAAATACCTCCAGGGATGGCGACTCCACCACCTCCCTGGGCAGGCTGTTCCAGTGCCTGACCACTCTCTCAGTAAAGGAATTCTTCCTAATATCTAATCTAATCCTCCCCTGCCGCAACTTCATACCATTTCCTCTGGTCCTGTCATCATTCGCTTGGGAGAAGAGGCCAACACCCACCTCTCTGCAACCTCCTTTCAGGTAGTTGTAGAGGGCAATGAGGTCCCCCCTCAGCCTCCTCTTCTCCAAACTAAACATGCCCAGTTCCCTCAGCCTCTCCTCATATGACTGGTTCTCTAGACCCCTCACCAGCTTGGTGGCTCTCCTCTGGACACGCTCCAGCACTTCAATGTCCTTCCTGTAGTGAGGGGCCCAGAACTGAACACAGTACTCGAGGTGAGGCCTCACCAGGGCCGAGTACAGAGGCACGATCACTTCCCTGCTCCTGCTGGCCACGCTATTCCTGATACAGGCCAGGATGCCCTTGGCATTCTTGGCCACCAGGGCACACTGCTGGTTCATGTTAAGCCGGCTGTCCACCAACACCCCCAGGTCCTTTTCTGCTGGGCAGCTTTCCAGCCACTCTTCCCCAATCCTGTAGCGTTGCCTGGGGTTGTTGTGACTGAAATGCAGGACCTGGCACTTGGCCTTATTAAACCTCATCCCATTGGCCTTGGCCCATTGATCCAACCTGTCCAGACCCCTCTGTAGAGCCTGCCGACCCTCAAGCAGATCAACACTCCCACCTAGCTTGGTGTCATCTGCAAACTTACTGAGGGTGCACTCAATCCCCTTATCCAGATCATCAATAAAGATATTAAACAAGACTGGCCCCAAAACTGAGCCCTGAGGGACACCACTGGTGACCGGCCGCCAACTGGATTTCACCCCATTAATTACAACTCTCTGCGCACGGCCATCCAGCCAGTTTTTTACCCAGTGAAGAGTACACTTGTCTATGCCATGATTTGCCAGCTTCTCCAGGAGAACGCTATGGGGGATGGTGTCAAAGGCCTTACCAAAGTCCAGGTAGACAACGTCCACAGCCTTCCCCGCATCGAGAAGGCGGGTCACATGGTCATAGAAAGAGATCAAGTTGGTTAAGCACGACCTCCCTTTCATAAACCCATGCTGGCTGGCCCTGATCCCTCGGCTGCCCTGCACTTGCCGTGAAAGCTCACTCAAGATGATCCTCTCCATGATCTTTCCTGGTACCGAGGTCAGACTGACAGGCCTATAGTTTCCCGGATCCTCCTTCCGGCCCTGAGTGTAGTAGCATTCTGCATTTTATCTCATATATTACAGGTTGCCATCTTGAAATCTTGTTGCTTTAAATTAATCTTCCATTTTACATTTATAGATAAGAATTTTTCATGTTTTAAGAGTAAAGCTAGAAGGCAGGATAACTCTGCACTGTTCAACTGTCTTGTTTCTACTCAATGAGGTATTTGTGACAGACAGCATTTGCTTTCAAGTAGAAATAATAGCCTATGGATTAGAGATGGTATTCCAGGTCATTAGCTTTTCTGTAAATGATAGAATAATTAATTTTAGGTTTTTTTGTGGTTTTGCTCATTCTTTTTCCTTAATGTTGAAAAATCTTTGATGGGGAGTTCTCACCCCATAATGATCACACATACAGAAAGGTATGAAAATAATTAGGATGCTCTTCTGTCAGATTAGGACCTGGGGTTGATAAACGTGTCAAAACCAGGAAGCACTTCATTGTCATAAAAGTACTTGCTGATAGTCAACCACTTTATCTCAACTACAGCTGTATAAATCTGGAGTAATTCCACTGATGTGATGGGGCTCACTTGAGTCCTCAGCGATACTGATGAATTATTGATTTGGCCCTGACTACTCCTAGTGAACGGTAACCCAGGTGATTTTTTTTTCACCTAGGGGGACTTACGAAGACCAGAGTTCTGTTTTCTGCCATCTTTGCAGATGTATTCTCATTTTGAGTACTTTCCTGGATGGTGGGAGAGATGCAATTTATTCAAGGAAAAAAGCTTGCTTTCATGCTTTCTTATCAATTTCCTGGTGTTGCAGAGGGCACAAAGAGAAGGCAATTGTTAAGCACATACTTTTCTTCTAGTGTCTTTTTAGCCTTAGCATCTGAAAACTTGGTTGTCACAGAGTCCTCTTTTAAGAATGTAATCTGCTAGGCCACATGCTTTACTTGTCACTCACTCACTTAAGCTGAGTCCCAAAATGGTTTCAGAGCTTTTTGTAGATATAACCATTAGCTGAAATCAAAATGGTGATTTCTTCAAGAGGACTATTCTGTGAAAACACCTAAAAAGATTAAATTAAGTTTGTCCAGACTAAAACTGTGTGAAATCTGGTCATTTCAATATATATTTGTACAAAACAGTGGGAACATAAAAAACTAAAAGAGTTTTACAGTGCTTCAGACCAAAAAATATAACCTTCAAGTACTAAGAACTTATGGAAAACATATATTTGGTTAATACCTTATGTCCTGGGTCTGGCGGGGATAGCGTTAATTCTTCCCAGGATCTAGCAGGAACACAGGCATTCCACTCCATGTGAGCCATGCCCAGGGGGTAGCTGGGAGCTGGCCGGGGAAGGGGGGGGAGAGGAAGTCACCACAGGGTAGCAGGCTGGGGTGTCCCGGGTCCAGTCTGCAAGTGGTGGTATTGTAATCGAGGTTGTATATTCCTCTCTCAGTGTTATTGTTGTTGTTTTCTTGTTCCCTTTGCTATTCTGGTAAATTGCCTTTATCTCAACCCAGGAGTTTTGCCTTTATCTTCCAATTCTCCCCTCATGGCCGTGGTGGCGGCGGGGGTTCCGGTCTGAGCGAGCAGCTGCCACGTGGTTGTTTGTTGCCATCTGAGGCCAAACCACGACAGTCCCTTTTGGCGCCCAAGGTGGGGCACTCGGAGGGTTGAGATAACGACAGATCTGACCAGAGCATGTTAAAAGGAATTTGTTATATGTATTTATTGTATTAGTTGCTGGGCACAATGTTGCTTCGTTTGTTTTCATGGCTGTGTTATGTAAATTCTTATATGCTGTATGTACTCCCCGTGATGATGTTTATCACCTCTGGGAGAGGGATCAGGATTATAATTTTGCTGTCCTGTGTGATATCAATTTATGATAGCATCACTGTTCAGATGGTTATGTTGGGGCATTTATTCGGCTCTGCTTTCCTGCCCATACCTCAGGGAGTTTATTAATAATCACACTCAGTCTATGGGGGAAGCAGGGGGGGATACTTTCCCCAGCTCTTTCACCTCCCTTTTCTCTTTCGTGCTGGATATGCCAGTTTTTGAGAATTTTGAATACTCTTGGGACATGCAAACCAGCTTGGTCCTATTGCTAGGTCTCCTGAATGTGTTTCAGTTTTTGTTTAGGGTTAAGCAACTATTTAAGACTACCACCCCGAGATCTGCCCCTAGGCTGGAGAGTCATGGGTGGCATGGCATGTGGGAGAACATGGGCAGGTATCTAGAGAGTTTTTCACCTCCAATGGTCTGGGATTTCACCCCCGAACAATTACAGAACCCTGATAAAGTGACAGAATATTTGAAAGGAAAATGCTGTGGCTATTCCAGAGAGGCACAACTCACTGCATTGTGCTGGGCCCTGGCCAGAATCTACCAAGCATTGCTCAGTATTGTGCAGCATCCTCAGGAGAAAGAGATGGAAACCAGGCCGACAGGCAGTGTGGCTACTGCCACCCCTGTGACAAACACTGCAGCTACTCCAACCCAACTGGTAGGCACTGCAGTTACTCCAACACCTGCAGCAGGCACTGCGGCTGTTCCAACCCCAGTGGCAGGCAGTGCAAATGAACAAGAAAACCCTGATATGTGACCGTATCAGTTGCCCCTATCCAGAAGAAGAAATACACCAAGAAATCAGTTCGCTTAGTGAAGGATGACGATGATCCAGGGTCATCACAAGAACAGGAGGAAGAGGCAGAACCAGAGATAATCACTCGATCCCTATCCCTGAGCGAGCTGCGGGACATGCAAAAATTTTTCAGCTGACTTCCAGGTGAGCACATTGTCACCTGGCTGCTCCGGTGCTGGGATAACGGAGCCGGTAGCTTGGAATTGGAGGGTAGGGAAGCCAGGCAGCTGGGATCTCTGTCTAGAGAGGGGGGCATTGACAAGGCAATTGGGAAAAGGACACAAGCTCTCAGCCTCTGGAGGCGACTCCTGTCAGGTGTGAGGGAAAGGTATCCCTTCAGTGAAGATGTTGTATGTCATCCGAGCAAGTGGACCACGATGGAAAGAGGTATTCAGTACCTGAGAGAATTAGCCGTGTGGGAGACGATTTATCATGATCTGGACAATGCACAGTTACCCACAGATCCTGATGAGATCCAATGCACAAGGTCCATGTGGCGGAAGATTGTACAGAGCGCCCCATCGTCATATGCCAACTCATTAGCAGTGATGGAATGGAAAGGCGAAGAGGGACCAACAGTGGATGAGGTGGCTGCCCGACTTTGGCAATATGAATAAAATCTCTCTCCTCCCCTCATCTCAGCTGTGGAGAAACTGTCCCGGAAGGTCCAGCAACTTGAAGAGAATATGTCCTCCCCACCTGTACGAGCCAGTATCTCAGCTGTTAGGAACAGACGTTTCTCCACTCAAGACAGAGAATACGGGGAGTACACCCCACGAAGCACCCAGTGGTTCTGCCTGCGTGACCACAGAGAGGACACGAGGAAGCGGGATGGACAACCTACTTCAATCCTATGGGCATGGGTACAGGAATTGCAAGGAAGAACAACCACAAAAGGGGATCTCCCCAGGAAAAGTGTTGCCCCACTTTTCAATGTGCAGTTCCCCAGACAGAATAGAAGGCCTGAGCCTACTTCTGATCCCCTTGAAGGAACTTCCAAATCATTTCTGCAAGAGGCGAGTAACGGATACTATGACCAATATTAGAGGGGCCCTGCCTCCAGCCAGGTGGGGGAAAGGGACAACCGGGTTTATTGGACAGTGTGGATTCGATGGCCTGGCACATCAGAGCCACAGGAGTATAGAGCTTTAGTGGACACAGGTGCACAGTGTACCCTAATACCATCAAGCTATAGAGGGACAGAACCCATTTGTATTTCTGGAGTGACAGGGGGATCCCAAGAATTGACTGTACTGGAGGCTGAAGTGACCCTAACAGGGAATGAGTGGCAAAAGCATCCCATTGTGACTGGTCCAGATGCTCCATGCATCCTTGGTATAGATTATCTCAGGAGAGGGTATTTTAATGACCCAAAAGGGTACCGGTGGGCTTTTGGCATAGCTGCCTTGGAGGCGGAAGAAGTTAAACAGTTGTCTACCTTGCCTGGTCTCTCAGAGGACCCTTCTGTTGTGGGGTTGTTGAGGGTCGAAGAACAACAGGTGCCAATCGCTATCACAACAGTTCATCGGTGGCAATATCGAACTAACCGAGAATCTTTGATCCCCATCCATAAGCTGATTCGTCAACTAGAGATTCAAGGAGTGATCAGCAAGACTCGCTCGCCCTTTAACAGTCCCATATGGCCAGTGCAGAAATCTAATGGAGAGTGGAGGCTAACTGTGGACTATCGTGGCCTTAATGAAGTCATGCCACCGCTGAGTGCTGCCGTGCCGGACATGTTAGAACTTCAATACGAACTGGAGCCCAAGGCGGCCAAATGGTATGCCACAACTGATATCGCTAATGCATTTTTCTCAATCCCTCTGGCAGCAGAGTGCAGATCACAGTTCGCTTTCACTTGGAGAGGTGTCCAGTACACCTGGAACCGACTGCCCCAGGGGTGGAAACATAGCCCCACCATTTGCCATGGACTGATCCAGACTGCACTGGAACAGGGTGAAGCTCCGGAACATCTCCAGTACATTGACGACATCATCGTATGGGGCAACACAGCAGAAGAAGTTTTTGAGAAGGGGAATAAACTAATTCCAATCCTTCTGAAAGCTGGTTTTGCCATAAGACGAAGTAAGGTCAAGGGACCTGCACAGGAGATCCAGTTTTTAGGAGTAAAATGGCAAGATGGACGCCGTCAGATCCCAATGGATGTGATCAATAAAATCGCAGCTATGTCTCCACCAACTAGTAAAAAGGAAGCACAAGCTTTCCTGGGCATTGTGGGTTTTTGGAGGATGCATATCCCAGATTACAGTCTGATTGTGAGCCCTCCGTATCAAGTAACCCGGAAGAAGAACGATTTTAAATGGGGTCCTGAGCAGCGACAAGCTTTTGAACAAATTAAACAGGAAATAGTCCATGCAGTAGCTCTGGGGCCAGTCCGGGCAGGACAAGATGTTCAAAATGTGCTCTACACCGCAGCTGGGGAGAACGGCCCTACTTGGTTCCTCTGGCAGAAAGCACCAGGGGAGACACGCGGTCGACCCCTAGGGTTTTAGAGTCGGGGATACAGAGGATCCGAAGCCCGCTATACTCCAACAGAAAAGAAGATACTGGCAGCATATGAAGGGATTCAAGCTGCTTCGGAAGTGGTTGGTACGGAAGCACAGCTCCTCTTGGCACCTCGGCTGCTGGTGCTGGGTTGGATGTTCAAAGAAAGGGTCCCTGCCACACATCATGCAACGGATGCTACATGTTTTTTTGTGATGAAACGGGAAAAAGGACTTCACTGAGAGGTTCAAATTAACAATTTATTTGGACTTCACTCACAGGTCCAATACGTCACTATTGCGAGTTCTATGTGTACAATGGCGATTACACTATTGCAATTTAAAATCAATTCACGGAATACACTGTTGCAACCTACAAGCGATCCCGAAAAGTAACAACACAAACCACAAGCGCGCTAGATATTAATACCTTAAAAGAGTGCACAAATCACGATCTTAATAGCATGCCATATACCATACGCATGTTTCTTTATCACTTACCCCTTCTCTCAGGTAAGGTCGCTCAATCCCTGGGAAGTTACCCTGTACAGCGTCCTGGACAAGGGGGGGGACGAATCTCCTACAGGCCAGCTGTATCGCTGGAAGATTACCCCCCATTTTCCTCCTCAAACCTTGCGGTTTATATTTCCTGATTCTGTGGGGGTGCAGGATTATGCCTGAGTGGATTACACTATCTGGGATGTTTACCTCTGGTGGTGCGATGGCCGAGTCTCTGTTGCCAATTTTGTGATGTCTAGCACTCAAAGTCATGGGACTAGTGGTGGGATGGGACTCAGGGCATTTTATTTGTTAAGGGAGTTAAGGCTCCATTGGGTTTCGGTTCTTATTGTGATGCAATCTTGAGACAACCCCAGGCTGAGCCGTTTTTGCAGCTCCCCCCAAGTTATCTCTGCATAGACAAGGCAAGGCGGAGATGAAGCTGAGTCGGATGACAACCCCCGGCATCTCACCTATTGTGCTCTGAAACCAGTTTGGCTGGGTGCTCCCATACAACATCATGCAACGGATGCTACATTAACTAAGTGGATTGCAGGTGATTATGGACTGGCCAGAAGGCAAGGATTTTGGAATGTCACCGGAGGAGGAGGTGACGCGTGCAGAAGAGGCCCCACTGTATAATGAACTACCAGAAAATGAGAAGAGAGATGCTCTGTTCACTGATGGGTCCTGCCGGATTGTGGGAAAGCATAGAAAGTGGAAGGCTGCCGTGTGGAGTCCTACAAGACGAGTTGCAGAAGCCACTGAAGGACAAGGTGAATCAAGCCAGTTTGCAGAGGTGAAAGCCATTCAGCTGGCTCTGGACATTGCCGAGTGGGAAAAATGGCCAGTACTTTATCTCTACACTGATTCATGGATGGTGGCAAATGCCTTGTGGGGGTGGTTACGGCAGTGGAAGCAGAGCAACTGGCAGTGCAGAGGCAAACCCATCTGGGCTGCTGAATTGTGGCAAGATATTGCTGCCCGGGTAGAGAATCTGGTTGTGAAAGTACGTCACGTAGATGCCCATGTACCCAAGAGCCGGGCCGCTGAGGAACATCAGAACAACCAGCAAGTGGATCGGGCTGCTAAGATTGAAGTGGCCGAGGTGGATCTGGACTGGCAACATAAGGGTGAATTATTCATAGCTCAATGGGCCCATGACTCCTCAGGCCATCAAGGAAGAGACGCTACATACAGATGGGCTCATGACCGAGGGGTGGATTTGACCATGGACACTATTGCACAGGTCATCCATGAATGTGAGACATGCGCTACAGTCAAGCAAGCCAAGCGATTAAAGCCTCTTTGGTATGGAGGACGATGGCTGAAATACAAATATGGGGAGGCCTGGCAGATCGATTATATTACACTCCCACAAACCCGTCAAGGCAAGCGCCATGTGCTCACAATGGTGGAAGCAACCACTGGATGGCTGGAAACATACCCTGTGCCCCATGCCACCACCCGGAACACCATCCTGGGCCTTGAAATACAAGTCCTGTGGCGACATGGCACCCCAGAGAGAACTGAGTCGGACAACGGGACTCATTTCCGAAACAGCCTCATTGACACCTGGGCCAAAGAGCATGGTATTGAATGGGTCTATCACATCCCTTATCATGCACCAGCCTCTGGGAAGATAGAACGGTGCAATGGACTGTTAAAAACTGCACTGAGAGCAATGGGTGGAACTTTAAAAAATTGGGATACATATTTAGCAAAGGCTACCTGGCTAGTTAACACCAGGGGGTCTACCAACCAAGCTGGCCCTGCCCAATCAAAACCTCCACGTACTGTGGAGGGAGATAAAGTCCCCGTAGTGCACATGAAGAATATGTTAGGGAAGAACGTCTGGGTTAGTCCTGCCTCAGGCAAAGGCAAACCCGTCCGTGGGATTGCCTTTGCTCAAGGACCTGGGTGCACTTGGTGGGTGATGCAGAAGGATGGGGAAGTTCGATGTGTACCTCATGGGGATCTGATTTTGGGCGAGAACAGCCAGTGAATGAAACTGTATGATGTTAATTGCTAAATGACCCTGCCACTGTACATCTCATTTCTGTAACTGCTATTGGTTGTACTATAGTAAGAATCACCCAAACTAATGACAGATGGACTCTGATGAAAAACCGAGTAAAGTGCAGCAGTGAAGGGATCAGAACTGACCTCAGCAGCTGGTGCCCAGCAACTTAATTGAGATCAACATCTTCAACCCATGGAACCATGGACATGAGCTGCACTGGATACATCAGCTGCAAGCCCCAGAAATACAGCATGCGACAGTCCAGCCCCACACACACCATCTTGCATGCCCTGAGAGACTGTTCTAACAGATGGAGCCCAAAGTCATGGATTAAATGAACTCAACGGCCATTCTAGAGTGATGGCCCATAGACTAAGGACATTATATCTGTATGGAGATATATGTACATATATATTTATATGTCAGGGGAAACTGATAGCATTTAATTGGAAACTGTAAGATTTGGGCATGGCATGGAATGGTATGGAATAAGGGGTGGATAATATCCTGGGTCTGGCAGGGATAGGGTTAATTCTTCCCAGGATCTAGCAGGGACACAGGCATTCCACCCCATGTGAGCCTTGCCCAGGGGGTAGCCGGGAGCTGGCTGGAACGGGCTGGGGTGTCCTGGGTCCAGTCTGCAAGCAGTGGTATCATAATCGTGGTTGTATATTCTCCTCTCAGTGTTATTGTTGTTGTTGTTGTTTCTTGTTCCCTTTGCTGTTCTGTTAAATTGCCTTTGTCTCAACCCACGAGTTTTGCCTTTTTCTTCCGATTCTCCCCTCACGGTGGTGGGAGGGTTCCGGTCTGAGCGAGCGGCTGCCACGTGGTTCTTTGTTGCCGTCTGAGGCCAAACCATGACACCTTAGTATATAAGTTATGGGCACTATCAGCAGCCTTCCCTAATAGGGAATTATATAAATTAAGGTTGTTTACTGGCTTAATACAGTTCTATGAATATTACATTAAATCTTTCATACATGGTTGTAGCTCTAATGGAGTTACAGCTGAAAACTGAGCTTATTGATTATTTTCTTTTAAGAATGTATAATGTTAGAGAATTATTTTGCTGTAAAGACTTTTAACCATCCTCTAGAACAATGCTTGTTAGGTTTGGCATAAAATTTCAGTAGTGGGATTTTGTAGGCTTATATACTAAAAAAGGACTCATGTTTTGTCATTGGATGACAAGAAGAGTGAAATTGGATATGTTTAGGTGGCAACAGGAGGTATACAACCTCTGCAAGAATCTCCTTGGGCATACACTAGTTTTGTTAACTCAGGCCAACAAAAGTTTTAAATTAGTTTAGTATTGGTCTCTCGAGTACAAAGTAAAGAGTCACAATAATCAGCCTGCCAAAGATGCAAGCTCTCTTGCCTTTAGCAGACCTACGTGCTCATGTAGGATCTACCTAAAGTAACTGTCTTTGATCAGAGAGGTTTCAGAGCAGGACAGAAAGCTGCTCCAGGTAGAGCGGCATGGTGCCCTGGTGTGCTCCACTGGCTGCCCACCACAGGCTGCTGGGCAGAGCCTGGCAGCCTGCCATCGGAGCATGCACGTCTGAATGACTGCTCTCCTCCCACGTCAGGAAAAGTGTGACTTGTGGCAGGCTGAAAGATAGCATAGCTCCACAGGACTGTTTGGTGGGAGTTGGTCAGATTAAAAAAAATAATTAACTACTTGAATGAAATAATATGGGGGGGGGACCTTTTGTTGCCAGCAAAAAGATCATCAGGGAAATGGAAGGAATTCTGTGATACTGATATCTGTGAAATTTGGAAAAAAAGAGTTGAAGATGAATCACAGACCTTTCTCATTGCCTCTGCTTCTCAGAGGTTCCGAGTCCTTCAGGTTGAGCATAAAATATTTTCTCCTGGAGAGGAGCTAAGCAGAGAGTCACAGAATCACAGAATGACATGGGGTTGGAAGGGACCTCTGGAGATCATCTAGTCCAACCCCCCTGCCAAAGCACGTCCACCTAGAGCAGGTTGCACAGGAATGTGTCCAGGCGGGTTTTGAATGTCTCCAGAGAAGGAGACTCCACCACCTCTCTGGGCAGCCTATTCCAGTGCTCTGCCACCCTCAAAGTGAATAAGTTCCTCCTCATGTTTAGGTGGAACTTCTTATATTCAAGTTTGTGCCCATTTCCTCTTGTCCTGTCACTGGGCACCACTTCATTCTCTAAGCAATCCTGCTTCAGCAGGGGAGTTGGACTAGATGATCTATATGGTCCCTTCCAACTCTAAAAAAATTCAGTGAAATTCAGTGAAATTCAGTGAAAAAAGACTGGCCCCTTCCTCCTGACACCCACCCTTTAAGTATAGGCATTGATCAGATCCCCCCTCAGTCTTCTCTTCTCCAGACTAAAAGACCCAAGTCCCTCAGCCTTTCCTCGTAAGAGATGTTCTAGGCCCCTAATCATCTTTGTAGCCCTGGAGAGAGAGTATTTATTTTCCATTGCTAAGTTTATATAGTAATCTGGTATGCACAAACTTGCAGCATATGCAGCCACTTCAGACCATATCCAGTGTGTGCATGCACATTGATTTGAGACAAGTGGTGTCAACTTTCTTTTTAGCATTCTGTCCTTTCATCTTTCTTGGAGGTTTTATAGCTCTGAATACATCTGTAGAGCCCCATAATAAGAACTCTCTCTTTTTTTTTTTTTTTTCTCTGATTCAAAGCTGTGTGCGTTTTTTAAATGTGCATGCAAATGAGTTTTGCCCCTCAGTTTCCTGGTAAATTGCCACAATGGCCAGGAGGGTGGCAGAGGTTCTGCACCATTGCTTGGGGGAGTGCTAATGTGTGACCAAATGCGGAAAAGCCTCATCACAGGAAGAGGTTCGCTGTTTCCTTTTTGTTGTTGCTGCTGTTGCATGAAGGACTACAGAAGAGAAATCTGGAGGGAGTGGTGAAAAGAAAAAGCATGGGTTGGCATTCAGCTCCAAGTTACATCACTGCAAAGTGGAAGTAATGGCATTCACTTCAGTCTGCCTGTGTGTGGAATGGCATCATTACTAAAGAGATTGCGTGTTAAACACTGAAGACAGGATAAGATGTTATTTGTTGCCATCTACTTTTATCTACAATTAAAAAACTTTAAAAGACAATAACCGCAATGTAAATATCTGTTTTCTCATTATCTGTTTACCTCTGTATTTTCTTCAAGTTATCTTTTTTTTTTTTTTTAATGATAATGAATAATTCTGGCAGGAGGTTGAAGCTGGGCATGTTACATATTATGATAGTGTTATTTCCTTCAGAGATGCATTGCCAGGTTTTCTTTCATTTTATTTTGAAGGGCTGAGAATGACCAATACCACATCTTATTCTGATATTTCTAAATAAAATTTAAAAAAATAATTTATGCATCTGACTAACATGCATTCAAAGCTCAGGTAAGTAAAACAGTCAAGCTGTTCTGCCCCTAGTATTTTGAAGTTCCTTGTTGGATGCTACCCATGGCTCTGCAGCTACAATACATTGATTGGGACATTAGCTGCTCCCGAGTGAGAATCCTTTACACCCCTCAAACTTCAGTGATTTCAGTGTTTAATGATTGCAATATGCTTGTGATTAACTAGATTATATACTCTAGTGAAAAATTCTTGAATTGTGAGGTGAAGGCTGAGTGGGCTGGGGTGATGTTGAGACATGCTTGCGTAGATTATTTCTATTTTGAAGTCAACTGGTCAGAACTGCTGAGGTTTTTATTGTACTTGATAAGTTTCAGGAGATTATTGCATAAAGATTTTCATTTTGCTGCTGATTGGTATTTTGACTGATATTAAATACATAAAAGGTTTCTACATTTAGCCTGTTCCTCTCCACCTCAAGAGTATGTAAACTGATGAGATGACATAAGCCTAACTAAAGAGAAAGTGCAGTTAAATTTCCTTTATATGGTCATATTTTGCCTTCATATTCTACTGATTTCAGTTAGACATTATTGGAGTAACTGAGGCAAATATTTAATGTTTGGCCAAATTTAATTTTGAAATAATACTATTTATAGTTTGAATTGCTTTGATGTATTTTGCTGTCTTAATACCTGTAGCTGCAGTCATCTGCATAAAGCTGAAGCAATGATACTGGTTTTATTTACACTTGAAGAACTTAACCTTATGTATCTGCCTGGCCATCTAGCTATATATGTAATATATATTTATTTACAGAGGCTTCAGATACTCAGTAATTCCTTTGTTACTATTATTTTCATTAACATTGACCATCTCACATGGTCAATGTCATGGTCAATAGCATTTTGAGAGAAGAATAAATGGTTAGGGGACTATCCATTAATTACACTTGTGAGGAATTTTACTTTATCTGAGATTTCCATCAGGATTGTCCAACATGTAACATGCCATGTTTATGCTCCTGATACAAGCATATGTTCATGTTGATGATGGGATGCTGGATCACGGAACTTTCAGCTTTCATTATTTCATAACCAGCTACTTCACAGTTACACTAGTAAAATGGCAAATGATCCTGCAGAGCTGTCTTGAGAAACAGCATGGTAAAAACATTAATCTTTAAGAATAAAATCTAAGAACTTTATTTTCAGTTGAAAGTCATGGATGAACATATCAAGCAAGTGCCAGTGTACTAGTAAGAACGCAGTGGGGCATTTACATGAGAGAAACTTATACTTGTTGGCCTTTTGCACGATTCTCAAAGTATCTGTGGAATGAAATTTATTAATTTCTTATAGCATCTGTCTTACAACATGTAAGACAGTTGTTAGAAAAGCTGTGGGCACCCAGACAGAGGCCCCACACAAACATTTGGGTGTTCAGGCCTCTGGCTGCAGAGAGTGCCGGAGCCTGGCACTTGCAATGGAGGGTAGGGGAGACAACACCTGTATCAGATGTGAACAGGTGAATGATCTGCTCAGCCTCATGGCCGAGCTGAAGGATGAAGTGGAGAGGTTGAGGAATATCAGGGAGTGTGAGAGAGAGATTGACTGGTGGGCCCGCTCCCTGAGAGTAAGGGAACAGGTTGAGGCCCCACATAAATCAGAGAACCCCCGCCCCTCTTGTCACCAAGCAATACGAGGAGATTTCAGAGAAGGGGGGGAATGGATGCCGTCCAGAGGGACCTGGACAGGCTTGAGAGATGGGCTCATGCAAACCGCATGAAGTTTAACCAGGCCAAGTGCAGGGTCCTGCACCTGGGACGTGGCAATCCCAGGCACAAATACAGGTTGGGCGGAGAATGGCTAGAGAGCAGCCCTGAGGAGAAGGACTTGGAGGTGTTGGTGGATGAGAAGCTCAACATGAGCTGGCAGTGCGCGCTGGCAGCCCAGAAAGCCAACCGCATCCTGGGCTGCATCAAGAGAAGTGTGGCCAGGAGGTCGAGGGAGGTGATTCTACCCCTCTACTCTGCTCTCATGAGACCCCACCTGGAATACTGTGTCCAGCTCTGGAGTCCTCAACACGGGAAGGACATGGACCTGTTGGAAGGGGTCCAGCGGAGGGCCACGAGGATGATCAGAGGGATGGAGCACCTCCCCTATGAGGACAGGCTGAGAGAGCTGGGGTTGTTCAGCCTGGAGAGGAGAAGGCTCCGGAGAGACCTCATAGCAGCCTTCCAATATCTGAAGGGAGCCTACAGGAGAGCCGGAGAGGGGCTCTTTGTCAGGAAGTGTAGTAACAGGACAAGGGGTAATGGTTTTAAATTGGAAGAGGGGAGATTTAGATTAGATATTAGGAGGAAATTCTTTACTGTGAGGGTGGTGAGGCACTGGCACAGGTTGCCCAGGGAAGTTGTGGATGCCCCATCCCTGGAAGTGTTTAAGGCCAGGCTGGATGGGGCTTTGAGCAACCTGCTCTAGTGAGAGGTGTCCCTGCCCATGGCAGGGGGGTTGGAACTTGATGACCTTTAAGGTCCCTTCCAACTCTAACCATTCTATGATTCTATGAATGGAAACAGGTCCCTGCTTGGGGAAGCAGGTGAGTGCCCTCTCGGCCCCTCCCACCTTCCCAGTTACCCTTGCAGAACAGGTATGGAGTCCTGCAGGGGGAACTGGCTGTTGGAGAGGACGACAGTACACCCAGGCTGGAGAAGTCAGAAAGAACAAGTCACCATAGACCCGGCATCACTGCTAGCTCCAAAAGGAAAAGCAGATGGGTCATTGTTGTGGGTAACTCTCTACTGAAGGGGGCAGAGGGACCAATATGCCGCCCTGACCCACTTCACAGGGAAGTCTGCTGCCTCCCTGGGGCACGGGTTAGGGACATGTTGGACAAACTTCCTGCCCTCGTAAACCCCTCTGATTATTACCCCCTGTTAGTATTTCAGGTGGGTAGTGATGAAGTGGGTAGAAGGAGGCCAAAATCAATTAAGAGATTTTAGAGCCTTGGGACGGCTGCTTAAGGGATCAGGAACGCAAGTTGTGTTCTCCTCTATCCCTTCAGTGGCAACCATGAATGAGGGAATTAATAGGAAGAGGCAACAGGCCAACTCGTGGCTCCGGGACTGGTGTTATCAGCAGGGCTTTGGGTTCTTTGAGCATAGGCAGCTATACAAGATACCTGGCCTGCTGGGGGCAGGTGGGATGCACCTGTCCCAGAGGGGGAAAAGAATTTTGGGGCAGGAGTTAGCAGGGCTCATTGGTAGGGCTTTAAACTAGATATGAGGGGGGAAGGGGAGCTAACTGGGCCTGTCAGGATTAAACCCAAGGGAAGCATGCGAGGGCTTGAAGGATGCTGGATTAGTGAGGACTCTCGCTCTGCCATTTCATTTGAGAAAAGGGATAGATGTTTAGAAATTTCTGCTTGTGAACGATGGGAAAATCCTATCCCAAAAGGGGAAAAGGGTTCTAGGCCAGGAGTTAACAAAGCTCATGGACAGAGCTTTAAACTAGAGGTGGAGGGGGGAGGGGATAAAACCAGGCCCACCAGTAATGAGCCTGGGGGTAAAGGGCCAAGGATGGGGGTGAAATCAGGAGCCCAGCTCAAGTGCATCTACGCTAATGCATGTAGCATGGGCAACAAACAGGATGAGCTGGAAGCCATTGTGCAGCAGGACAGCTATGACGTAGTTGCCATCACGGAAATGTGGTGGGATGACGGTCATGACTGGAATGCTGCGATGAATGGCTATAAGCTCCTCAGAAGGAATAGGCAAGGAAGGAGAGGCAGGGGTGTGGCTCTGTACATTCGGGAGTGTTTTGACTGTATAGAGCTAGATTCCAGTGATGAAGTTGAGTGTTTGTGGGTAAGGATGAAGGGGAAGGCTAACAAGGGGGATTTTGTGCTGGGAGTCTGCTATAGACCATCCAACCAGGATGAGCAGGCAGATGAGGTATTCTATAAGCGGCTGGCTGAAGTCTCGCAATCGCCAGCCCTTGTTCTGGTTGGGGACGTCAACCTACCGGACATCTGCTGGAAATATAACACAGCAGAGAGCAGGCAGGCTAGGAGGTTCCTTGAGTGTATGGAAGATAACTTCCTGACACAACTGGTAGGAGAGCCTACCAGGGGAGGCGCCTCGCTAGACCTACTTTTCACAAACAAAGAAGGACTAGTGGGAGATGTGGAGGTTGGAAGCTGTCTTGGTCTTAGCGATCATGAAATGGTCAAGTTTTCAATTCTTAGTGAGGTAAGGAAGGGGGTTAGCAAAACCTCCACCTTGGACTTCTGGAGGGCAGACTTTAGTCTGTTCAGAACCCTGGTTGGGAGGGTCCCTTGGGAGATAGTCCTGAAGGGCAAAGGGGTCCAGGAAGGCTGGACGTTCTTCAAGAAGGAAATCCTAAAGGCCCAGGAGCAGGCTGTCCCCATGAGGTGCAAAATTAAAGGGTGGGGAAAATGGCCAGCCTGGTTGAACAAAGAGCTTTTGATGGGATTTAGGGGAAAAAAGGAGGGTTTACCACCTTTGGAAGAAGGGACAGGCAACTCAGGAGGAGTACAGAGATCTCGTTAGGTTATACAGAGAAAAAATTAGGAAGGCAAAAGCCCAGCTGGAACTGAACCTGGCCATTAATATAAGGGACAACAAAAAGAGTTTTTTTAAATACATCAACAAAAAGAGAGTCAGGGAGAATCTCCATCCCTTACTGGATGCAGGGGGAAACATTGCGACCAAGGATGAGGAGAAGGCTGAGATACTTAATGCCTTCTTTGCCTCCATCTTCAATAGTCGGACCAGCTACCCCCAGGGTGTACAGCCTCCTGGGCTGGAATATAAGGATGGAGAGCAGAACAACCCCCCCATAATCCAGGAGGAAGTAGTTAATGATTTGCTTATGCACCTGGACATGCATAAGTCTATGGGGCCGGATGGGATTCACCCAAGGGTACTCAGGGAGCTGGCAGGAGAGCTCACCAAGCCTCTCTCCATCATCTATCAACAATCCTGGTCAACAGGAGAGGTACCAGATGACTGGAGAGTGGCCAATGTGACGCCCATCTACAAGAAAGGCCGGAAGGAGGATCCGGGAAACTATAGGCCTGTCAGTCTGACCTCGGTACCGGGAAAGATCATGGAGAGGATCATCTTGAGTGAGCTCTCGCGGCAAGTGCAGGGCAGCCGAGGGATCAGGGCCAGCCAGCATGGGTTTATGAAAGGGAGGTCGTGCTTAACCAACTTGATCTCTTTCTATGACCATGTGACCCGCCTTCTCGATGCGGGGAAGGCTGTGGACGTTGTCTACCTGGACTTTGGTAAGGCCTTTGACACCATCCCCCACAGCATTCTCCTGGAGAAGCTGGCGAATCATGGCATAGACAAGTGTACTCTTCACTGGGTAAAAAACTGGCTGGATGGCCGTGCGCAGAGAGTTGTAATTAATGGGGTGAAATCCAGTTGGCGGCCGGTCACCAGTGGTGTCCCTCAGGGCTCAGTTTTGGGGCCAGTCTTGTTTAATATCTTCATTGATGATCTGGATAAGGGGATTGAGTGCACCCTCAGTAAGTTTGCAGATGACACCAAGCTAGGTGGGAGTGTTGATCTGCTTGAGGGTCGGCAGGCTCTACAGAGGGGTCTGGACAGGTTGGATCAATGGGCCAAGGCCAATGGGATGAGGTTTAATAAGGCCAAGTGCCGGGTCCTGCATTTTGGTCACAACAACCCCAGGCAACGCTACAGGCTTGGGGAAGAGTGGCTGGAAAGCTGCCCAGCAGAAAAGGACCTGGGGGTGTTGGTGGACAGCCGGCTTAACATGAACCAGCAGTGTGCCCAGGTGGCCAAGAAGGCCAAGGGCATCCTGGCCTGTATCAGGAATAGCGTGGCCAGCAGGAGCAGGGAAGTGATCGTGCCTCTGTACTCGGCACTGGTGAGGCCTCACCTCGAGTACTGTGTTCAGTTCTGGGCCCCTCACTACAGGAAGGACATTGAAGTGCTGGAGCGTGTCCAGAGGAGAGCCACCAAGCTGGTGAGGGGTCTGGAGAACCAGTCATATGAGGAGAGGCTGAGGGAACTGGGCATGTTTAGTTTGGAGAAGAGGAGGCTGAGGGGGGACCTCATTGCCCTCTACAACTACCTGAAAGGAGGTTGTAGAGAGGTGGGTGTTGGCCTCTTCTCCCAAGGGAATAATGACAGGACCAGAGGAAATGGTTGTTGGTTTGGGTTTTTCTGTTGTGGTTTTTTTTTTTTTTTTGTGGTTGGACTCAATGATCTCAAAGATCCCTTCCAGCCATGAAGATTCTGTGATTCTGTGAAATGAATTTAATTTATTGCCAATCAAAAGTCAGAGTAAGATAATGAGAAATAAAAACAAATCTTAAAAACACCTTCCCCCCACCCCTCCCTTCTTCCCAGTCTCAGTTTCACTCCCGGCTTCTTTACCTCCTACCCCCTGAGCAGCAGAGGGGGATGGGGAATGGGGATTGTGATCAGTTCATCACATGTTGTCTCTGTCGCTCCTTCCTTCTCACACTCTTCCCCCGCTCCAGCATGGGCTCCCTTCCATAGGAGACAGTCCTCCATGAACTTTTCCAGTGTGGGTCCTTCCCACAGGCTGCAGTTCTTCAAGAACTGCTCCAGCATGAGTCCTTTCCACGGGGTGTCAGTAACAGACTGCTCCAGCATGGGTCCCCCATGGGGCCACAGGTCCTGCCAGGAGCCTGCTCCAGCACAGGCTCTCTAAGGGGCCCCGGACTCCTTTGGGCACATCCACCTGCTCCAGCGCGGGGTCCTCCATGGGCTGCAGGGTAGATATCTGCTCCACCATTAAGCTCCATGGGCTGCAGGGGAACAGCCTGCCTCACCATGGTCTTCACCACGGGCTGCAGGGGAATTTCTTCTCCGGTACCTGGAGCACCTCCTTCTTCACTGACCTTGGTGTCTGCATAGTTGTTTCTCTCACATATTCTCGCTTCTCTCTTCTGGCTCCTGTTCTGCAGCAGGGTGGGCTTTTTTTTCCCCCTTCTTAAATATGTTACCACCATCGCTGATTGGCTCAACTTTGGCCAGCAGCGGGTCTGTCTTGGAGCCAGCTGGCACTGGCTCTATTGGACATGGGGGAAGCTTCTGGCATCTTCTCACAGAAACCACCTCTGTAGCCCCCCACTACCAAAACCTTGCCACACAAACCTAATACAATTAGTTAAAAATTAAATTAAAAGTAGCTTCTTCAAGAAATTTGTCTTCTGGATCATATTTTTATGTGTATTCTCAACAGCAGAATAACAACTTTTGAAGAATAAACCTGCATTTATGAAAGGGGGGTGCCCCCATTAGTTTCTGGATTTGTTCTCCATTAATTTTAATTATGTAGGAAGCTTTCGGAGTCTTATAGGATAGTGTTAAGGACATTTGTGTACTATGACTGTAATTTTGATTTTGTAATCTGTTTGGATTTCTTTTAAGTTTAAAACTCATAAGTATTCACAGAGGCTAGAGTTCTTAACACTTGTTCTTCAGATTATCAAAATGCTTCTCTAATGTATCTTCCTCAATTGACATGTATTCATAATTTGAAATTAATGTTGCAGTTAATATCTGAATAAAAAAATGACCATTAAATATATTTGGGTTTTGTTGTAGATATTGCATGATAAAACCAATAACCCAAAACTAGAACAAAAGTATAATTAACTTACTTTCTCTGTGTAGCCCACTGTTTGTGAATGGGAGCTCTGTGTATTTGCTTTCCAAACATTAGGAGTGATGAACGAAGCTGCTGATGAAATTGCAACTGGGGCTCAGGTAGAATTATCTAATGCTTATTACATGTCTGATTTTCTATAGTATACTCAGTCTTCTCAATTTCTTCCAGTATTTATTTTGACTTGTATTCCCCATATAAATACTCTTTGGTAAGTATTATTTATTTGTCCACTCATAACTGTAAATACACTGTTTTATGCATGGCATTTTCAAACAGTACTAATGAGGTGCTTCCATTGTTTTGCTTTCATGTAATTAGGGTAACCTTGTTTTCTTGTTCTGTTATATTCAATTAGGTCACCTGGGTTGTTAAAAAAGGCAGCCATTGGTGGACAGCCAATGGAGGTTGTAGAGAGATGGGTGTTGGCCTCTTCTCCCAAGGGAATAATGACAGGACCAGAGGAAATGGTCTGAAGTTGCGGCAGGGGAGGTTTAGATTAGATATTAGGAAGAATTCCTTTACTGAGAGGGTGGTCAGGCACTGGAACAGCCTGCCCAGGGAGGTAGTGGAGTTGCCATCCCTGGAGGTATTTAAGAAATGTGTAGACATGGCACTTCAGGGCATGCTCTAGTGGCCGAGATTGTTGGTTTGTGTCTGTTTGTGGGTGGGTGTGGTATGTGGTGTTTTGTGGGGGGGGGTTTTGTTGTTTTTTGGTGTGGGTTTTTTTGTGGTTGGACTCGATGATCTCAGAGGTCCCTTCCAACCATGAAGATTCTGTGATTCTGTGATTCTGTGTACTGGCCCTGTATCTGGTTTGCTCTGCATTGGAGCTGCCAGTGTGGGGACCCAGCTCCTGGGAGGACTGGCAGGCTGCCGAAAAGAGGCTTTGCAAAGCCTCAGCAAATGAAGAGGGAATGTCCTGAGGTGCCTGGTAGGAAAAGCTGCCAGGCTTGTGTTGAGACACGCACTCTCAGGGAATTTAGGTACTTGCCTCCTGTCCAGAGTCTTAAAGCATTAAGTATCTACACTAGCCCTTTTGCTCCAAAATATGGCTAAATATTTTGTGGCAGTGGTTCCCTTTCCTTTGGTAGCATATGATCCGCTTTGAGAGTGCATTCCTGCTCTAGTCCCCAGGGTAAAGATAGAATCATAGAATGGTTTAGGTTGGAAGGGACCTTAAAGATCATCTAGTTCCGACCCCCTGCCATGGGCAGGGACACCTCCCACTAGACCAGGTTGCTCAAAGCCCCATCCAGCCTGGATATCAGGATGTTCAACTGTGAGACTCCACAGTACTTCCAGTCCCACAATTAGGGTGCTCCAGCCTGAAAACAGGAGGAATCCAGTGCCTAAAAGTTTCCAAAAAACTCTGCATTGTCCAGGCCCCTTCTCATTTGTCATTTAGCTGTGGAGTTTTCTAAAAGATGTGCACTGGTTGATGATCTGTTGCTTCAGGTGGCTGAGTTGCAGGAAACAGTCACAGGAAACTGCACGGTATTAGAGGGGCTGAGACAGAGATAGATAAGTGGTTTCAGAACCACGCTCGTGGTGGAGACTACAGAGAATGAGGCACCTTGGACCCTGGTGACCCATAAAAGCAGGACTCTACTTCAGTCCCCATCCTCCAGCATTACAACCAAAAACAGATATGAAGCTTTAACAGCTATAGACACCCACAAGCAATGTCTGCAAGAAACTGTACCAGCAGCACACAGTGGATACCGCAAAAAGAAATGACAAGTGCTAGTAGTAGGTGACTCTCTGTTAAGGGGCACTGAGGCACCCATCTATCGACTTGACAGGGAGTCATGAGAAGTATGCTGCCTTCCAGGAGCTAAGGTCCAAGATGTCGCCGAGAGGGTGCCGCAACTTGTCAATAGCACAGACTACTATCCATTGCTACTCTTTCATGTGGGCATGAATGATGCTGCAAGCCAGAACCTGGGCAGAATCAAGGAAAACTAAAAAGCCCTGGGAGTGCAAGTGAAAAGTATTGGTGTCCAAGTTATCTTTCCTTCCATTTTACCAGTTAGAGGAAAGGGTGCAACTAGAAATAGACATATAATGCAAATTAACTTCTGGCTTTGTGGCTGGTGCTGTCTTGAGGGTTTTGGCTTTTATGACAACGGGATATTCTTTGATGACTATAGCCTGCTAGGGAGGGATGGGATCCACCTGTCTAGAAGAGGCAAGGGAATCTTTGGCAGCAGGCTGGCCAACTTGGTGAAGCGGGCTTTAAACTGAAGGACGTGGGGGGCAAGGTCGAAAGTGGCAACGCTCACACTATTGGAACCAACTGGGGAATAAGCCAGGCCAACCACAGCAGTGACAAATGTTCCTTAGCCGACTCCCATGATGAGAAACGGAAGACCAACCACCTCAAGTGTATGTATACCAATGCACGCAGCCTGGGGAACAAAGAGGAGTAACTAGAGCCCCGCACACAGTCAGAAAGTTATGATATCATAGGAATAACTGAAACATGGTGGGACAATTCACATGACTTGAGGATCGCAATAGGTAGCTATAGGCTGTTTCATAAAGACAGGCAGGGAAGAAGAAGGGGAAGAGTCACGCTCTATGTTAAGGAGAACTTTGAATGCATAGAAGTCAACCATGCGATTGTGGAAGCCCTATCGAATGCCTCTGGGTCAAGATCAGAGGGGTTGTCTCCAAGGGGGATCTTACAGTAGGCATCTGCTACCGACCTGGCTGAATACTGGCTGAATGGCAGAGCTCAGAGGGTTATCAGTGGCGCAGAGTCTAGTTGGAGGCCTGTAACTAGCAGTGTTCCCCAGGGGTCGGTACTGGGTCCACTCCTCTTCAATATATTCATCAACGACCTGGATGAGGGGACAGAGTGTGCCCTCAGCAAGTTTCCTGATGATACAAAACTGGGAGGAGTGGCTGACACACCAGAAGGCTGTGCTGCCATTCAGTACGACCTGGACAGGCTGGAGAGTTGGGTGGAGAAGAACCTAATGAAATACAACAAAGGTAAGTATAGGGTCCTACACCTCGGGAGGAATAACCCCAAACACCAGTATAGATTGGGGGCTGACCTGCTGGAAAGCAGCTCTGCAGAGAGAGACCTTGGAGTCCTGGTGGACAACAAGTTGACCGTGAGCCAGCAATGTTCCCTTGTGGCCAAGAAGGCCAATGGTCTCCTGGGGTGCATTAAAAAGAGCATGGCCAGCAGGTCGAGGGAGATTATCCTCCCCTTCTACTCTGCCCTGGCCACATCTGGAGTACTGTGTCCAGTTCTGGGCCCCTGTCCTGGGTCTGGCGGGGATAGGGTTAATTCTCCCCAGGACCTAGCAGGGACACAGGTATTCCATCCCATGTGAGCCATGCCCAGGGGGTAACAGGAGCTAGCTGGGGAAGGAGAGGGGCAGGAAGTCGGGGGGGGGGGCAGAGGGAGGAAGTCATCCCCCGGGGGAGCGGAGCGGTCGGGGGGCGTCCCGGGTGCGGTCAGCAAGCGGTGGTATCGTACTCGTGGTTGTATATTCCTCTGTCGGTGTTATTATTGTTGTTGTTTCTTGCTCCCCTTGCTGTTCTGTTAAATTGCCTTTGTCTCAACCCACGAGTTTTTGTCTTTTTCTTCCGATTCTCCCCTTCCGGCCGCGCTGGCGGGGGGGGCCCGATCTGAGCGAGCGGCTGCCACGTGGTTCTTTGTTGCCGTCTGAGGCCAAACCATGACAGTCCTTTTTGGCGCCCAACGTGGGGCACTCAGAGGGTTGAGATAAAGACAGATCTGACCAGAGCATGCTGAAATGAATTTGTTATCGGTATTTATTGTATTATTTGCTGGGCACAATGTTGCTTCGTTTGTTTTCATGGCTGTGTTATGTAAACTCTTACATGCTCTATGTACTCCCCGTGATGATGTTTATCACTTCTGGGAGAGGGGTCAGGATTATAATTTTGCTGTCCTGTGTGATATCAACTTATGATATGATAGCATCACTGTTCAGATGGTTATGTTGGGGCGTTTATTTGGCACTGTTTTCCTGCCCATATCTCGGGGAATTTATTAATAAACACACTGAGTCTATGGGGGAAGCAGGGGGGGATACTTTCCCCAGCTCTTTCACTTCCCTTTTCTCTTTCGTGCTGGATATGCCAGTTTTTGAGAATTTTGAATACTCTTGGGACACGCAGACCAGCTTGGTCCTATTGCTAGGTCTCCTGAATGTGTTTCAGTTTTTGTTTAGGGTTAAGCAACTATTTAAGACTACCACCCCGAGATCTGCCCCTAGGCTGGAGAGTCATGGATGGCATGGCATGTGGGAGAACATGGGCAGGTATCTAGAGAGTTTTTCACCTCCAATGGTCTGGGATTTCACCCCCGAACAATTACAGGACCCTGATAAAGTGACAGAATATTTGAAAGAAAAATGCTGTGGCTATTCCAGAGAGGCACAACTCACTGCATTGTGCTGGGCCCTGGCCAGTATCTACCAAGCATTGCTCAATGTTGCGCAGCATCCTCAGGAGGAAGAGATGGAAACCAGGCCGACAGGCAGTGTGGCTGCTGCCACCCCTGCAGCAGGCGCAGTGGCTGCTCCAGCCCCTGCGGCAGGCACTGCGGCTACTCCAACCCCAGTGGCAGGCACTGCAGCTGAACCAGAAAACCAAACTGTGCCCGTATCAGTCGCCCCTATCCAGAAGAAGAAATACACCAAGAAATCAGTTCGCTTAGTGAGGGATGACGATGATCCAGGGTCATCACGAGAACAAGAGGAAGAGGCAGAACCAGAGATAATCACTCGATCCCTGTCCCTGAGTGAGCTGCGGGACATGCGAAAAGATTTCAGCCCACTTCCAGGTGAGCACATTGTCACCTGGCTGCTCCGGTGCTGGGACAACGGAGCCGGTAGCTTGGAATTGGAGGGTAGGGAAGCCAGGCAGCTGGGATCTCTGTCTAGAGAGGGGGGCATTGACAAGGCAATTGGGAAAAGGACACAAGCTCTCAGCCTCTGGAGGCGACTCCTGTCAGGCGTGAGGGAAAGGTATCCCTTCAGCGAAGATGTATGTCATCTGAGCAAGTGGACCACGATGGAAAGAGGTATTCAGTACCTGAGAGAATTAGCCGTGCGGGAGATGATTTATTATGACCTGGACAATGCACAGTTTCCCACAGATCCTGATGAGATCCAATGCACAAGGTCCATGTGGCGGAAGATTGTACGGAGCGCCCCATCGTCATATGCCAACTCATTAGCAGTGATGGAATGGAAAGGCGAAGAGGGACCAACAGTGGATGAGGTGGCTGCCTGACTTTGGCAATATGAAGAAAATCTCTCTTCTCCCCTCGTCTCAGCTGTTTTTCCACTCAAGACAGAGAATACGGGGAGTACACCCCACGAAGCACCCAGTGGTTCTGCCTGCGTGACCACAGAGAGGACACGAGGAAGCGGGATGGACAACCTACTTCAATCCTATGGGCATGGGTACAGGAATTGCAAGGAAGAACAACCACAAAAGGGGATCTCCCCAGGAAAAGTGTTGCCCCACTTTTCAATGTGCAGTTCCCCAGACAGAATAGAAGGCCTGAGCCTACTTCTGATCCCCTTGAAGGAACTTCCAAATCATTTCTGCAAGAGGCGAGTAACGGATACTATGACCAATATTAGAGGGGCCCTGCCTCCAGCCAGGTGGGGGAAAGGGACAACCGGGTTTATTGGACAGTGTGGATTCGATGGCCTGGCACATCAGAGCCACAGGAGTATAGAGCTTTAGTGGACACAGGTGCACAGTGTACCCTAATACCATCAAGCTATAGAGGGACAGAACCCATTTGTATTTCTGGAGTGACAGGGGGATCCCAAGAATTGACTGTACTGGAGGCTGAAGTGACCCTAACAGGGAATGAGTGGCAAAAGCATCCCATTGTGACTGGTCCAGATGCTCCATGCATCCTTGGTATAGATTATCTCAGGAGAGGGTATTTTAAGGACCCAAAAGGGTACCGGTGGGCTTTTGGCATAGCTGCCTTGGAGGCGGAAGAAGTTAAACAGTTGTCTACCTTGCCTGGTCTCTCAGAGGACCCTTCTGTTGTGGGGTTGTTGAGGGTCGAAGAACAACAGGTGCCAATCGCTATCACAACAGTTCATCGGTGGCAATATCGAACTAACCGAGAATCTTTGATCCCCATCCATAAGCTGATTCGTCAACTAGAGATTCAAGGAGTGATCAGCAAGACTCGCTCGCCCTTTAACAGTCCCATATGGCCAGTGCAGAAATCTAATGGAGAGTGGAGGCTAACTGTGGACTATCGTGGCCTTAATGAAGTCATGCCACCGCTGAGTGCTGCCGTGCCGGACATGTTAGAACTTCAATACGAACTGGAGCCCAAGGCGGCCAAATGGTATGCCACAATTGATATCGCTAATGCATTTTTCTCAATCCCTCTGGCAGCAGAGTGCAGATCACAGTTCGCTTTCACTTGGAGAGGTGTCCAGTACACCTGGAACCGACTGCCCCAGGGGTGGAAACATAGCCCCACCATTTGCCATGGACTGATCCAGACTGCACTGGAACAGGGTGAAGCTCCGGAACATCTCCAGTACATTGACGACATCATCGTATGGGGCAACACAGCAGAAGAAGTTTTTGAGAAGGGGAATAAACTAATTCCAATCCTTCTGAAAGCTGGTTTTGCCATAAGACGAAGTAAGGTCAAGGGACCTGCACAGGAGATCCAGTTTTTAGGAGTAAAATGGCAAGATGGACGCCGTCAGATCCCAATGGATGTGATCAATAAAATCGCAGCTATGTCTCCACCAACTAGTAAAAAGGAAGCACAAGCTTTCCTGGGCATTGTGGGTTTTTGGAGGATGCATATCCCAGATTACAGTCTGATTGTGAGCCCTCCGTATCAAGTAACCCGGAAGAAGAACGATTTTAAATGGGGTCCTGAGCAGCGACAAGCTTTTGAACAAATTAAACAGGAAATAGTCCATGCAGTAGCTCTGGGGCCAGTCCGGGCAGGACAAGATGTTCAAAATGTGCTCTACACCGCAGCTGGGGAGAACGGCCCTACTTGGTTCCTCTGGCAGAAAGCACCAGGGGAGACACGCGGTCGACCCCTAGGGTTTTAGAGTCGGGGATACAGAGGATCCGAAGCCCGCTATACTCCAACAGAAAAGAAGATACTGGCAGCATATGAAGGGATTCAAGCTGCTTCGGAAGTGGTTGGTACGGAAGCACAGCTCCTCTTGGCACCTCGGCTGCTGGTGCTGGGTTGGATGTTCAAAGAAAGGGTCCCTGCTACACATCATGCAACGGATGCTACATGGATTAAGTGGATTGCATTGATCACGCAGCGAACTCGAATGGGAAACCCCAGTCGCCCAGGAATTCTAGAGGTGATTATGGACTGGCCAGAAGGCAAGGATTTTGGAATGTCACCGGAGGAGGAGGTGATGCGTGCAGAAGAGGCTCCACCGTATAATGAACTACCAGAAAATGAGAAGAGATATGCCCTGTTCACTGATGGGTCCTGCCGGATTGTGGGAAAGCATAGAAAGTGGAAGGCTGCCGTGTGGAGTCCTACAAGACAAGTTGCAGAAGCCACTGAAGGACAAGGTGAATCAAGCCAGTTTGCAGAGGTGAAAGCAATTCAGCTGGCTTTGGACATTGCCGAGTGGGAAAAATGGCCAGTACTTTATCTCTACACCGATTCATGGATGGTGGCAAATGCCTTGTGGGGGTGGTTACGGCAGTGGAAGCAGAGCAATTGGCAGCGCAGAGGCAAACCTCTCTGGGCTGCTGAATTGTGGCAAGATATCGCTGCCCGGGTAGAGAATCTGGTTGTGAAAGTACGTCATGTAGATGCCCATGTACCCAAGAGCCGGGCCACTGAGGAACATCAGAACAACCAGCAGGTGGATCGGGCTGCTAAGATTGAAGTGGCCGAGGTGGATCTGGACTGGCAACATAAGGGTGAATTATTCATAGCTCAATGGGCCCATGACTCCTCAGGCCATCAAGGAAGAGACGCTACATACAGATGGGCTCATGACCGAGGGGTGGATTTGACCATGGACACTATTGCACAGGTAATCCATGAATGTGAGACATGCGCTGCAGTCAAGCAAGCCAAGCGATTAAAGCCTCTTTGGTATGGAGGACGATGGCTGAAATACAAATATGGGGAGGCCTGGCAGATCGATTATATTACACTCCCACAAACCCGTCAAGGCAAGCGCCATGTGCTCACAATGGTGGAAGCAACCACTGGATGGCTGGAAACATACCCTGTGCCCCATGCCACCGCCTGGAACACCATCCTGGGCCTTGAAATACAAGTCCTGTGGCGACATGGCACCCCAGAGAGAACTGAGTCGGACAACGGGACTCATTTCCGAAACAGCCTCATTGACACCTGGGCCAAAGAGCATGGTATTGAATGGGTCTATCACATCCCTTATCATGCACCAGCCTCTGGGAAGATAGAACGGTGCAATGGACTGTTAAAAACTGCACTGAGAGCAACGGGTGGTGGAACTTTAAAAAATTGGGATACATATTTAGCAAAGGCTACCTGGCTAGTTAACACCAGGGGGTCTACCAACCAAGCTGGCCCTGCCCAATCAAAACCTCCACGTACTGTGGAGGGAGATAAAGTCCCCATAGTGCACATGAAGAATATGTTAGGGAAGACAGTCTGGGTTAGTCCTGCCTCAGGCAAAGGCAAACCCATCCGTGGGATTGCCTTTGCTCAAGGACCCGGGTGCACTTGGTGGGTGATGCGGAAGGATGGGGAAGTTCGATGTGTACCACACGGGGACCTGATTTTGGGCGAGAATAGCCAGTGAATGAAACTGTATGATGTTAATCGCTAAATGACCCTGCCACTGTACATCTCATTTCTGTAACTGCTATTGGTTGTACTATAGTAAGAATCACCCAAACTAATGACAAATGGACTCTGATGAAAAACCAAGTAAAGTGCAGCAGTGAAGGGACCAGAACTGACCTCAGCAGCTGGCGTCCAGCAACTTAATTGAGATCAACATCTTCAACCCATGGACCATGGACATGAGCCACACCGGATACATCAGCCACAAGCCCCAAGAATACAGCATGCGACAGTCCAGCTCCACACACGCCATCTTGCATGCCCTGAGGGACTGTTCTAAAAGATGGAGCCCAAAGTCATGGATTAAATGAACTCAGCGGACATTTTAGAGTGATGGCCCACAGACTAAGGACATTATGCCTGTATGGAGATATACATATGTATATATATATATGTCAGGGGAAACTGATAGTATTTAATTGGAAACTGTAGGATCTGGGCATGGCATGAAATGGTATGGAATAAGGGGTGGATGATGTCCTGGGTCTGGCAGGGATAGGGTTAATTCTCCCCAGGACCTAGCAGGGACACAGGTATTCCATCCCATGTGAGCCATGCCCAGGGGGTAACAGGAGCTAGCTGGGGAAGGGGAGGGGCAGGAAGTCGGGGGGGGGCAGAGGGAGGAAGTCATCCCCCAGGGGAGCGGAGCGGTCGGGGGGGGGGGGGGGGGGGGGGGGGGGGGGGGCGTCCCGGGTGCGGTCAGCAAGCGGTGGTATCGTACTCGTGGTTGTATATTCCTCTGTCGGTGTTATTATTGTTGTTGTTTCTTGCTCCCCTTGCTGTTCTGTTAAATTGCCTTTGTCTCAACCCACGAGTTTTTTGTCTTTTTCTTCCGATTCTCCCCTCCCGGCCACGCTGGCGGTGGGGGCCCGATCTGAGCGAGCGGCTACCACGTGGTTCTTTGTTGCCATCTGAGGCCAAACCACGACAGCCCCCCAGTTCAAGAAAGACAGGGAACTACTGGAGAGAGTCCAGCAGAGGGCTACAAAGACGATCAAGGGACTGGAGCACCTCTCTGATGAGGAAAGGCTGAGAGACCTGGGTCTGTTTAGCCTGGAGAAGAGAAAACTGAGAGGGGATCTCATCAATGCTTATAAATATCTAAAGGGCCAGGGTCAAGAGGATGGAGTCAGGCTTTTCTCAGTTGTGCCTGGTGACAGGAGAAAGGGCAATGGACATAAGCTAGAACACAGGAAATTCCATCTCAACATGAGGAAAAACTTCTTTGAGGGTGACAGAGCACTGGAACAGTCTTCCCGGAGACGTTGTGGAGTCTCCTTCTCTGGAAATATTCAAAACCCGCCTGGATGCATTCCTGTCCAGCCTGCTCTCGGTGAACTTGCTCTGGCAGGGAAGCTGGACTAGATGATCTCTGAAGGTCCCTTCCAACCTCTACCATTCTGTGATTCTGTGTTACTTCAACACAAAATGGCTTTTCTGTTCTCTCTGAAAAGGGTGTTACGTTTGGAAAGAAATAATTTCTACAACAACAAAAAAAGGGTCCAGGCTCCAATGCTTCCATTTGCAATTTCCAAGGCACTGAGGGGAAGGATGTATAGACAGAAGTATCAAGCCGAACACAGGCTGAGATGTAGGGCTTTCCCAGCAGGCAGACAAGCCTCTAAGTTGGGTGTCAGCCTGGGCTCTGGGAAGGTGGTTTACGCAGACAAGAGCCAGCACAGAAGACCCTGACCCAGGACCACAGGATTTTTCATAGCAAGAAAGAAATAAGCCAGTCAACCTCTGTTTATAATACAGGCTAAATTAAGCAATATTGAGACAAGAAACCTATGTTGAACCTACTCTTCTACTTGTTTCCTTTACCTCTCACTTGACAGCTACTTGTTAAAGCATAAATCCGCCCTGGAGGTCAAGCTCTGGAAACAAATGTTAATAAGCTGTGCAGAGCCTGAGGCATCAGCAGCAGCACTGGTTCCTGTAGGCTACTTAGTCCCAAGCCTGGAAGGGTAACAACAGAGTTCCCATGCTCAGGGAACACGAGGAGAAGAAAAAAAAAAAAGAGTGGTAGCCTGTACAAAACCCAAAGAAACGTGGAAGTTGTAATTTACATGACCCAAACTCCATCTCCCACTGACCATACAGGAAGAGGCTGTGGTAACAGCAGCCCTGCAGCTTTGCTTGCTGTGTCCTTGCATCCCACTCCTTGTCCTGGTTTACTCTTTTCTCACCCCCACCACTTCACTTTTGGAGGAGGACCCACATCAGTGAAGAGATGAAGCTAGTAAGTCTGACCTGATTCTAAAAAGCCTCTACTGATATAAAGTATGTCCCAAAAAAACCTGCTTTGGTTCTCTGAAAGATCAGGATCTAGCGAGGGAGACCTATTAGATGCTTCTCAGACAATGGTGCTTTTTCAAAAACACAATGGAAGTCTGGACTTGGGGGTATTTGTGGACAAGAAGCTCAACATGAACCGGCAATGTGCGCTGGCATCCCAGAAGGCCGACTACATCCTGGGCTGCATCAAAAGAAGCATGGCCAGCAGGGAGAGGGAGGTGATTCTGCCCCTCTACTCCACTTTCGTGAGACTCCACCTGGAGTACTGCATCCAGCTTTGGAGTCCTCAGCACAGGAAGGACATGGACCTGTTGGAATGGGTCCAGAGGAGGGCCACAAAGATGATCAGAGGGCTGGAGCACCTCTCCTAGGAAGACAGGCTGAGAGAGTTGGGGTTGTTCAGCCTGGAGAAGAGAAGGCTCCGGGGAGACCTTATAGCAGCCTTCCAGTACCTAAAGGGGGCCTACAGGAGAGATGGGGAGGGACTCTTTATCAGGGAGTGTAGTGATACACGATAACCCTTTCCTGTCAGACAAAGCATTTCTAACACACCTAAAACAACATTCACAATGCAAAATGCTTTCTATGCAGAAAGCACAGCAGTAGAAAAACTTCTCGCAAAGGGCGGGCTACTCAATAATAAGATCTACTTTGTACAGAAGACCCTTGGGTTCCTTAGAAAAAGAAGCCAAATATCTACAGATATAGTGGGGCTGGAAAGCTGCCTGGTGGAAAAGGACCTGGGGGTATTGGTCGACAGCCAGCTGAATATGAGCCAGCAGTGTGCCCAGGTGGCCAAGAAGGCCAATAGCATCCTGGCTTGTATCAGAAATAGTGTGGCCAGTGAAAAGCAGCTGTTAGACATAAAAATAGAGGCAGTTCATAAAGGCAAAACAGAATTCATGTGTTTTATATATACAGATTCACCCACAGCACTACAGACAGCATTTTCAAGGTTTGCTTGTGCTATCTCCTTTTCTCTGTATTGATAATTTTTAACTAAGGCATTTGAATATCGCTGAAAAATTTTTGTCATGCTTTAAGTTGTACATGCGTTTTTTAATCTGCAGAAATTCAGGCTTCAGATGCCCAATGCAGATACTCTTTTGTTCTAAGTTCTTCTCTCTTGCACTTTACTTTCTGCTATCTTGGCTTTCTTTGGGTTTTTTGTGCCTTGGTGGAGACTTGAAACTTGAGGGGGACAAATGCACCTAGCATTATGCAACATTCCTCTCCTCTAGCTGCAGTTGCTGCCATCCTGCACAGAAAACCCCGCACAGAATCACATAGGTCTTATGTGTGTGAGGGCAGAAAGAAAGGCTGACATACTTGTCAGGGAAGATGCTACCTCTGTGTGCTGAACATAGTTTTGGAGAAGGAAACTATCATTTTCAGAGGGATTACTGTATGGGTAGGACCTCATAGTCTGTTGCCAAAATTAATCTGATGAACATGGAAGATTTTTTGAAAGGCCACTTTTTCCATATGCATAGCTGTTTACACAGTGGCTTTACAATAAAAATTTGGCAGAAAGGTTAGTATGTTTTAAGCACCAAAGAGTTCCTGTTTTGTAGTATATAGTATTCAGCTGTGTTGTCAAAAATTGAAAATGGTTTTTTTTTATTTTTTGTGCGTCTCAGCTGCCACATCCTTAATCTTTGTATGGTCACAGAACAAATTATCCGTGTGGTGAGTTTAGTTTGTTGGAGAAAGTATTATTTTGTGCTTGCCAAAGCAAGTCTATAAAGTACAAGCCTGAAAGCCAGAAAGCAGTGTTTTAACTATCAACTCGTAGTATCTCAATTTCACCAGTATTGCATGGGAATAATGTTACTTTACTTCATAGTAGTATCCTGAGATTACTTAGTTCATGGTGCTTTATCAGTATTAAATCAGAACTGTCAAAGCTTGTCATCATTATGATATCTGAAGTTCAGGCAGCAAGAGTATGCAGTTTCAGCACTGACTGATCTCTCCTCCCACAGCTGAACTCTGTATATTTGCCTGCTGTGACTAGTGTGAAAATTATAAGGTAGCCCGTTTATCTGCCTAACAAACTTCATCATGTTTTGGGGGTTTTTTTGCCTTTATTTGTTCAACATTTACATTTCTTTTTTCTTTGAACTACATATGCAGTTGGTACTTTAAGTCTTTGTGGATATATACCTTAGGACTTGACATTTAAGTGCTTATCTTTTCCATGATTTGCAAGAAGAGAATTTCACAGTTCATGCTTGTGGCCATACTAGTTATTTCCTTGGGGGCTTTGACATCCCTTGATATATCTGAAAGTTTTTCATTATAGTTTTGGAAGTAGATGGAGAAAACATCTTCATAACCAAGATGGTCTCTCCTGTGTACAGCTATCCAGATCTGAGTCAGAAGATGCAAATTCAAGGTGGAAATGGGTGAAACATTTGGGAAAGTGTGAATGCAGAGGCTGTGCAGTTCCAGAGTTCAGTTCCTTGTTGTACGTAATCCAACCTAGCTGCAGACTGCTGCCCAAAGGCAGCTTTTTCATTGCCCCCTAGTAAAGAGGGATATGTGGCTATATTAATATCCCCTCCCTTCCACCAGTGAGTTGATTTGTTAGAAACTGATGATTATGACTGCACAATCATTAGAGGCAGCAGAAGGGAGAGATGAAATGGATTGCTGGGTCTTGACACATTCTGAGAGAGAAAGCCATAAGCATTTTGCCTTGTTCCCCTGTGGTCTGGTTTGGATTTCATTAGGCATACACCTTCTGGTGTTTAGTTCCTCTGATGCCTGAGGTGTGATACACACTGTAACATTTGCTCCTTCAGACTCGTGTTTTAATGCAGAGAGCGCATTAAGACAATCTCTCGCTGTCTTGCTGCAGTGGCAGGAACAGGCACATCCTTATTGCATGTGGACCAGTAAAGGATTCAGGAGCAGTTCTGCTCCTACTATCTCTGGTTATATCTGGCAGGTTGAGAATTAGCTATCAGAAAAATTCTTTAGCCTTATATATAGTATTAATCATTGTAGAGCAGCAATGATGGTATTATGATGTCCAACTATCTGTATCTGCTAAAGCAGGTAATTGTAAAAACTAGGCAGCCACTTCCTCATGCTTGAAGATAAGAACTGGGAAAGGAGCAGGCATGTGTTAGACATGCTTTGGGGTTTGCCTACCTAATAATCCTGCTGAGAATGAGATGGACTTACTAAAGATGACGTATTCTGGTGAGAGACCTGGCTAAAGCTTTGAATATAAAATTGAATAGATTCTATAGCACTGAATCCAAGGTATTTCTGGGTAACCATGTTGTGGAATCCACTTGGTAGATGTATAAAGCTCCATATAAGGTAAATTAATTCCATTGAAAGACAGTTTCAGCCACCTTTCTCTTGATTATTAGAAATTCTTCCCATTTCCAACCTAACTGTAGGTAGTGAAGCAGCACCCACTCACTTGTTCTTGCACAAACATTTTCCTTTACATTAAATAGATGCTCTTTCTTTTGGAATGTTGTCAGAGACAAGCCACACGCATCTCAACTTTTTTTTCTTGGCCTCCCTGGTTGGATTCCTCTTGTAAGGACGATTCTCCCTCTGCCCGATCATTCAGTTTGGTAACGGCTGTGAAGAACCTGGGACATGAGGTCTGATTTCAGACCACAAAATAAACTCCCATCTTCATCTTTGCACTTTGGCTTATTATATTAGGTAGAGCCTATTAAATCAGTAGTAAATGTTTCTTAACTTTCACTTTGACAAGTATACATGATTAAAAGAAAGACACTTCTAAATTAGAGGTTTGTAATTGAAGGCCATAGCTTCTTGTTCATGGCTGCATTTCATTTATTCTGCTCAGCTGGAAAAAATTTCAGCCATTTAAAAAACGACAGCTGTTAACCTGGCATCTCATAAGGAAATGTTTGTATTTTCTTTTGAACCATCTGTTCTTAGTATCAGACAGTAATGTGAATTAAGGAACTCAGTGTTCCTCAGTATTGTCTAACAGTCTTGTTTGTTGGACTTGGCTGTTCCATTGTAACAACTTACTTAAAATACAGTTTGATAAGTTGTAGATTCACACATGTTAGAGGTGGAAGGAAGAGTCTGTGGAGTAAAGAAGTACTTTAATGCAAGCATATGTTGCACTGGGTTCTGCTAATAAAAATTGTATCTCAAAAATCTATCCTAATGATTAATGGGATGGCTGTCACTTTCTTTTTCTTTTATATAAAAAATGGAAATGTTAGGGTAAAATTAAAGCAGGTGCAAATATATATGAAAACTTTATATTTCAGATAGTTGTTTTTCTGACCTTGGTGGAGAGTCTCAATACATGGCATATAGACATAGCTCAATAAATGGCTGTAGAAGTACTTTGTTTTCCCCTGAGGCTAAAAAAATAAAAGCTGCAGCACCATTTTTTTTTCATTGGTGTGTATTTTGTGCTTGCACTTGATATGCTATATATAATAAAACTATACTTGGATTTATCTTTAGTTCTCTTTGCATATTAAAGAATGGCATAAACTAGTTATTGCATTCTTCACTAGAGCCACAGCAACGTATGAGCTGCAAACTGGGCCCTCAGCCAAGATTCATTTCATGTGTGTACTTTGTGAAAGGGCGTGCCTTTATTTCTCAATGCATGTCTTGAAATTTTGTAGGGTTTCTTGACATGGACACAGATGTATTCCACCTAGCTTTAGGTACTTACCTGGAACTGATGCTTCTGCTCTAATTGGTGGAATTGATGTGAAGACTATTTTATTTAATATAACTCTCCAATGTTCTTGCATTAATATAGCATTTTATTCTTTCTTACATTTACTCTCTCATATTTTTGCCTTCTGGTTTTGGTTATTTGATTCTGTGATATTTGACTATGTGAAGAGTGAATGATCAAAATAAGCTGTTTTTCTTCGTGCTTTCTCTCTTCAGCTGTTCTGTTTCCTCAGGGAAAAAATCTATTTTCCCCTCTCTGCATTTTAGAGAAAGCAAGGAGTTACAAATCTCTCTTTTTGTGTAAGCCTTTCAGATTCCTGTATTATATCAATAGATGCTCTCCTCTTTGAAATACATGATTTCTAGACTGTTTACTGAAGTGGGACCATTTAGCCTGACATGCTGTATTAAATGATGCAGTGCTGTAGCTTTTGTTTCAGTTCTGCATTGCTGTGTAATGAAGATAATTTAGCACTGTTAACACAGTATATGCTTGTGTTTGAGTTGTGTCAATAATATATTTCCAATATATTTTGTAGAAAGTTTAATTAAGAAAGGAATTTGAATAATGCATGGAGAAGGTAGGGGTTCTGCTAATGAACAGACTCCAAAGTAACCAAAACAATAATTTAGCTCGGATCCATTTTAGTGCATTTGTAAGTAGGAAAAATGTGTAACTTGTTTGGAACTCTAGGAGGATCAGATTAAATGGCCTTAATAGCTTTGCGCTAATATTATAATTTAGTCATTATGGGGACAGTGGCATTTGGGTTTTGTGCTTTGTTTCCTTATTTGACCAATATAGCCTATGTGGCAAGTCTCAAGAGGATAATAAATATACCTTCTATACCCTCAGGCTGTGGAAAGTTTCCTATGCTAACACCAGCATTGTTATTATTGTTTTTTATTATTTATTACCACTGACACTTACATGGGAATTGTTAATTCTTTGTCCTAATATGAATAGAGGAAAGAGGGAGAATATTAATAATACAGCAGTCTGTATTCTCTAATGAGGCTTATGCATCTCATCCCTTTTAGTGTTTTTGAGTAAATACTCTATGGCTTGCAAGTATAGTCCAGGGAGGATTTTAATTGTGAAGTGCAATTTTCAGCTAAAGTTTGTTTTTCTTTCCCACCAAGAGGCAAAAAAGTCCCTGGTGGAAGTGATGCTGAGATAAATTTTAGGAGGACTGAATAAACTGAGGGGATGGAGTGGCAGTAGGCCTCCCTGACAACTTAGTTCAAACTTGCTTTGCCATACACCTTATTTCTCAGTCATTGGCATCCACTAAGAATTCAGGGAGAACTGGTTCTAGTTGCATAGCGGTTTTTGTTATGTATAGAAATATTCACTGAAAGCTATTACACTTATTTCACTGTTTAGTCTCCTATGGTATTAGTTACTCTGTTGAGGATTTATCAGTGGTTATCTGCAGAGGTTAGAAAAGATCATCTTAGTGCCTCCTACCAGAGCATAGGATCTCACTGCTGAGTTTTATGGCTGTCGCCATCAGGTCATCCATCCTGCTAGGCAGGAAAATAATTGGAAGGTCTAGGTCAGTCATCTGTCTAACATATATAGGCAACCTACATTAGTCAGAAAAGTCACATTGTCTTCTGCATTATGTATTTACAAAGTCCTGGTATGGACATTCCCTCCCTGCTTACATGCAGGATCTCACATCTAAATCCATGAGTTTTAGTCCAGTTTTGCTGTGTATTTGTATTTTTCCTTGATCAAAATGAGATTATAGCTTTGCTTGGATAGATACTCTCATAATATATATATCTGTGCAAGGCACAGGGAGCCTTACTCTTTCCGGAGTTAATGCTGTACAAGTAATTAAAGCTATTTATAATTAAATTCAATTAAAGTGATTTTTCATAATACATTGTCTAATTGTAAAAGTTTGTAAACATTTCATCTTAGATACTGGCCTAATGTTATTTCTTGTCTTCCTTATTGTGTTACTGGCAAGGAAATTGCAAAACAAACAAACATTACTGTTCCTGGTGATACCTGGGCTGTTCCTATGTCTTTGTGCTTGCCTTACCTGGCAGCTCAATGCGGCAAAATTGCCCCAGTGTAAACTTCTTATTTCAGCCCAAGACATTTTGCACATTGGCTCCCATGGAGCTTCTGCCTGTTTTCCCTCGAGTTCCTTTTATTAACTCTTTGCAATGAAATGTGTGGTTGGTTGGTTGGTTATTTGCCTTGGGTGATGCATCATGTGTAAGAGGGTCTGCCACTGTGTTAAATATGGGATACTTAATCCGTTCAGGCCACAAAAGACTCAAGGTTCCTCAACTACATTTTCCAGGATGCACTGAGGCCATATAAAAATATTTCAGTTGGAAGATATTTACGATCTTGATTGAAAACTCATCTGTAGGAAGCATATCCTTCTCATGGAATTTTTTGGTTTAGTGGAGACATGATTTTCAATGTTTAAATAAATAATGAGGAATTTTTAAGCCCTTTCCATTTAGCATAATGAACTATAGCCCTTTTAGAGCTCTATGCAGAACAAGAGAGGAGAAATTGATGTGAAGGAGAGAAAATAAAATGCAGAAGAAATTGGTAAGGAGTAAGAGAATCTGATAGGCAAATCAGGAAGAAAGAGAGGAAATGAAGGGTTTGACTGTCTTGCTATATTAGAATGAATTGAAGTTTGTCTGTATATCAGTAAGTGATTTAAAGAACAGAACAGAGAAACAGAAATTATACCTTCAGTAATTTTAAAGAAATGTAATTTGAAGTGCAGGAATCCTTATCGAAAGTCTTTTAAATAAATTTTCATTAAAAAAAAAAAAGTGCACTTGAAATTTGTAAAAATGATTTATAAGAAAAAGGCTTTGGAAATCTTAGTTTTCCACAAAATCTGCAGGCTTCTATTTTCATGGGCAACAGTGCTTTCCTAGTGTTATTTTGTATTTGAAATTTAGATTTTAGAAACTGTCAAATTAATGCAACCAGATTTTTTGTATGCTAAAAATATAGTAACATACACATTTTTAAGTTAAAAATAGTCCTGAATTTATTGTTGCTTAGGTTTTTCTACAGGATAGGGAAGCAAGGCTGCTCAGTCCTAAGAATTAGATTAGGTGGGAATGTGGAAAACAAGTGTTCTGTCTCCTGGCTGAGGGTGGCAGAGGCCCCTGGCTCACCTGGGAGAGGTCAGTTAGCATTCTTTACAGAAAGCCAAGCGTTGCACTTGATCTAAACAAAATGCTTTATATTCGGGGAGAGGGACAAGTGTTTTTTTTTTTTCTTTTAATATTAAAAATAATCTCCAAGGCCCCTACAGGATTGTATGTCATGTTTGCCATTGGCTTTCTTCTATTTTTATTCCAGTGCCTTTTGTTTCTTTTCTTTTTCTCATATTGATCACTGTGAAATATGTAACAGCAAAGATATGTCTACCAGACTTCTGACCTCAACATGTCTAAATGAAGTGCCAAGGGTGAAAAGTTTATCTCTCTGCAAAGGAGGTAACAAGCTATCACTGAAAGTACAAGATTGTTATCTAGATCAGTTTGTAACTGAGGGAAAGAGAAAGAAACCATTCTCCATTCTTGTTTGTGTTAGGGTGTAGAGAGCATGAATAGATTAAAAACCCCTTTGAGATAAGAATGTTTCATATTTTGCTTGAGGGCTCTGTTCTGACCTGTGTGTAAAAGAAATAAAGTATTATACAATACCTTGAAAGACTTTAAGCTCTATGAGGACAAATTTTGTGTTCTTCAGTGATATATTGGTATGGAGGTTCACAACTAAGGAGAGATTTGACAAGCCTGCAAATATCTTAGATGAGTTATGACTACTCATGACTAACATGGAATTTGAATCCTGAGTGAAGACATTGTCCTTGGACAATGGTCCAGTGAAACCTGAGCTCTCTGAAGCTGATCTATAGATCTTCCAAACAATTGTTTCTGATTTCTTCATTGGGCTAAATATAGAATAGTAACTCATACTAGATTTTTTTGGCCTAGCACCTGCATTTGTCAAGATTTCAGAAGTGAAAAGGTTCACCAAGAGAAATAACCATCCATATATGACAGCTGTCAGCTCTTTGACTGTCAGCAGGTTTCAAGAAAATCATACTTGAACTGGAAATGCAGTGAACAGAAAACCTTAGTGCCTCTTCTCATGCACTGTTTTGCAGTTTGGTAGTGCTTATGCCTCTGTTGTTTCTTCATCAAATCGTACATACATTAGTGAATCCATTTAGTGTTACCCACCTTTGGGTCTGTGGTCAGTAAAAAGTGTCCGGGTTATTCTCATGTTGGGAAATAAATCTGTAGATGTGTATTTGGTATTGACTTGAGAGATGAAGAGCTTGAAAAGGCATCTTCAGATCTGCTCTCAGATCAGCAGCTGCTGGGTTGAGGAGTTTATACACACATGACTGATTATTCTGTCTATATCTTTAGGGCTGTTCACACTAATGCTCTCTGAAAGCACTACTCTTTTGGGTATACCTGTGGTTGCTTGTGAAAATTTTTGTCTCTGCCTGAAAGCACTTGCCCTCTCTCTTTGTATGAGCAAACCTTGATCCTTTTCCCTTATAAATGTAAAATCAAAGTCAGTCTGTAAGACTGTACTATCTCAGAGATCTATGAACTATGTAAAATATTTGTTATTGGACAGGTTTAATTGGACACTTGCATTTTTAATGGTTGTAACAGAGCATGTCCCTGGTGCTGTATAATGTTTAAACCTGAGTAAATAAATAAGCTTATCTAGCAAATAAGAAAAGAGCATGTGAAGAAATTCCTGAGTCATCACAGGCAACCCTATAATGTAATGACTTTTGCAACACAGCAAAGCATTAGAGAAAATGGTCTCAAAATAATGAGACACTTGAATTGAAATTAATATATATTCATATTTCACTGAAAATGAGCATAAATGCCTTCCCTCTTAAGCTAAGAACAAGGCAACTCTTGATTTATGTTTATGTACAAAGCATAGGACTTGTTGGGGCAATCTGTGTTTTCATCGTCTCCTGTACAGAGAGAGTTTCTCTGCCTCCTTCTCCACTCTCTTCTCCTCTTCTTTTTAATGCTTGCTCCTTCTGTGGTGGCAAGGAACAAAGTGTACTGGCCTACCCCTCAGCCGGCCTTGGCCTCTCCCCTCCGCAGCAGGCAGGGAGGCACATGTGGGTAAGGGCAGAATGGATGCTCAGTGCGTGGGAGGCAAAGTGGCTCTTCGGGCTCTTCGGACTGGGGTCCCCATCTCTCTGCTGGAAGAAAGGGATACTGGAGATGTATGAGGGCAGTGTGCGATACTGGAGGGCAAGAGGTGCCCACTGCTACTTACCACACAATGAGAGCTTTCTGATCCCCCTTGAAACTAGCTCTTTCTATCCCCCTACCTTTCCAAGAAAACCCACTTTTTCTGTCATCCCCTTTCAATACACTGGAGTTTTGTTACAGCTGCTCCAGGATGCATGCTTTGCCATTGCTGGGAAAGACTCTGTGCCTGTGCTGCTGAGAAACCATGAGTCAGCATGCTCAAGGGGAGGAGGAGGAGGCGAGGAAACCTCCTTTTATGATAAGTCTTCCCACACATCCTGCTGTTTCTGTTTTGGGCACTAGTTCCAGAAGCTGTGGGCTGTTTTCTCCCCAGCTTCTGAGTGTATCAAAATTGTTCCTTCCCATGAGGATGCTAGGATCACCTACTTCTCCTGATTCTAGGTGTTAATATCCCACACCTTTTGTCATCTAGAACAAAAGGGATTATGTTATCATCTCCACTTGAACTCTGTAGAGTTTCAGAGTCCAGCGATGTTGCGGAGGTTTTCTGAGGCACTACTTATGCCGAGAGGCTATTGTTTAGACTCTAATCCTGTGAGATAAATATATTCTCATTAAATTCATTCATTCCTAACTTAACTAAGGCATGACTGGACTTACAACACTGATAGCAAAGAAGTTTTTGCTAATAATGCACCATCCATTTGATGGATGCAATAAAAACCCCACTTCTGCCTCTGTGTTTGGAAGGTCAGATTCTGAGGGTGAGTGAAACAGTGCTGAAATTATGTGAATAAATACACATTTAGATAAAAATGATGAAAAATAGGTAACAAAATATGGTTGTTCAGTTCACTTACTGGAAACGTCTTGCAAATGCTTCATTTCTATTTCATGCTGGAATTTAGAACTGCTACAACAGTGACGGGAAGAAAAAAAATAGAATTACTTCAGCTCTGTTCTTCCACCCATGGACATTTTTTAGTGTAGAAAATGAGTCATCAAGAAAAGATACTTTTACTTTGCAACAGACATTAGAGAAATGTTGATCTTCAAGCAAACTGCATGTCAATTGATTTACCAGTCAAAAGGTTTGATCCTGCTTGCATTCCCTTACACAGATCTTCTTTTCTTTGAAACCGTTAGGAAGTCACAACAAGAAGTGACCAACTTGAGCTGCCCAGAATTCACAAACTGCTCAGAGATGGCTCCCACTTTGGCAGTTGTATGACATGGCTGATGTGAGGGCTGTGCCAAGCTGCTGGGCTATCTGAGTAAGAGACCTGAAACAAAGAAGCGGGAGAAGTCTCTTCCCCCCCCCTGCCCCCACCCAATCCTTCTTGAGGAATGGAATGGAATGTCTCAAACACTCAAATGTAAGGATGAATAATGCAGGCCTGGTGTTCAAAGAACTGATAAGGCTAACAGGCGCCTGAAAATAGGTGGGAGGACTGCCTTGTGAAGACAAGACAGTTTTGCCACTCATGTGGTGAGCTTGCTAGTTCTCTGTTCGCGAGGCCATCATGTCTGATAAGTGACCTTTGCCTCATTATCCACAAAATGCATATGAAAGCACACACTCCTGCATATCCTAATGAAGATTATAGAGATCATGCTAAACATATATGACTATGGCACTCGTCTGTCCACCCAAATCATGCTACACATCACCTGAGAGAAGGGAGAAACCTGAGACAAGGCTATCCTTGGCAAGGGGGGTGGAGGGTGCTAATTCAGCAAACATAAAAGGGGGAAATAAGTGCCCCTAGAGAGAACAAAGAAGAAGATTGTGCCTGGGAAGATTTTTTTCCCAAGAAAGAAGATTGTGCCAGGGAAGAGTCCCTGAAAAGACACTGGAACCAGAACTGGTGATCTCTTTATCTCTATCTTTTCCTTTCTCTGTCCCTCGGTTTCTCTTTTCTCTTACAGTTGTTAAGTAACAGTTAGAGTTGCTAAGTAAGACCTTAAGTACCACTTGCCATAAGTTGTTGTATACCTGTTGTTAAGTAACACAATGCATACCTCACCGCTTGCCATAATTTGTTATATGCCTAACCAATTATCGTGGAATTGTTAAGACCTATAATAATCATTTGGGGAAACTAATAAATCTCAAGGCCCATATACAAACATTTATCTCACCTTACTCCGTGCCCTTGGGGATTTACGAATCTGAGTCACTTACCTCCTCCCTCTTTCATGAGAGCAGGATATGACACTGAGTCTCTGTGTTTGGAAGAAACCAGGGCAGAACCTTGGCAGAGATTGATTGTCCCAGGCCTTTTTGCAAGCGCTGCCCCAGCGTGCCCCGCGGTGGCATGATGAGGCTGCCAGGACATGGCTAGCTTGCCAGCTCTACCAGATGCAGCCAGGGATGTTAGTTGCTTTTGCAGGTGGAGGCTTTGACATATCACAGCTTTGCAAGCAGTTTTTGAGAAGTCTTCTGTCACAGATGAAAAGTAAAGTAAGAACTGATTTGTGAACTGGCCTCTTGGTTTGAGAAAATTATCAGCTGGGATTGGGGGGAGGCTGTTGTTTACCATCTAAGAATTTGGCTGCTAATTTACTTTTACTTTGTATTTTATTTTGGAGTATAAGGCTTTGGTATAATGTGTAATAAACATAGGCTTTTCATCTGTAGTTTTCAAAGCATTTTGCAGAAAGGGAACAGGAAGCATGAGGCTCAAAGCCATGTAAAGGAGTTTATTAGTTGCCAGGTGCAAAGCTCAGAACTCATCCTCATTTGTTTTCACTGGCACACGCTTTTATCAGTCTCAGCTGTTCAAAGATGCTGATGGCTCAGCTGAACGTAAAGCTACAAACCTACAACAACAAAACAGTATTTATCACCCCAAACATTTTTCCCCAGTAGAAGTGTAGATCTTTTATTACAGTTTCTACATCATTATTACACCTTTTATTAGATTTGTTAGTATTCACTCTCAGATTTCAAGTTTGCACAGGTAGAACATCTGGAAAGATTTCTATATTGTTCCATGATAACTCATCTTTGGAAGTTTGAGAGCTATGAGGATTATAGTTAGGATATCATTAACCATACTTTGGTTGGTATATTGGTTCTTCCTATTTGGATATCAAATGAGTTCACAATTATTTATGTAAATCCTGTGCAAAGATGGTATCTGCTAGGAGTTGCCAACCCTGGTAGCCTGCCAGAGGTGAGGCTGTCACAGCTCCATGTCCCCAAGTCCACCTGGTAGTGAGGTTGAGCATGTATTCTCAGTAGGCACAATATGTGCGTGTGTGTGTGTGTATATATATATATATGCATACATATATAGGCCGCCCAGCCTCCTATCCCACTCACCAGCTAGACCAGCTTGGTGCTCATGACAGACTAGCCTGTGCTGAGCTGTCACAGGGCATGGCTGGACCAGTGTACTGACCTGTTGACACAGGACCAGCCTCTTTTATCCCCCCTGTCCCTCTGTTTTCCCTTGTTTGTTCCCCCCAAACCACCTTTCCTGACCTTTGGTCCTTCCCTTAAGCAACCCATCATAAGTCCTGGGTGGTTCTGAAGCACTCTTCCCCAGCACCCTATAATGTGTCCCATGCCCACTGGCAGTAACCCCTTAGTCTGTAGGGTGCTGCGGGGAGCCTCTCCCATTGACCCCCCACGTTGGGTGTCAGCCCCAGCCCATGGGGCTGGTGGCTCCCTGGGGCAACCCCAGCTCCCCTGGGGCTCCCTTGCTCAGACCAGGCTATCAGGGTTCCTCTGCCAGCTGTTGTGCCTGCGTGCTCCTGGGGGTGTGTGTGGAGACGATCATCTAACCTGCCAGAAAACCAAGTGAAGTGCGGAGTACCCCCATTTCCATTACAGCTGTTTAATG
Organism: Numenius arquata; assembly: GCF_964106895.1. Classification (NCBI taxonomy): domain Eukaryota; kingdom Metazoa; phylum Chordata; class Aves; order Charadriiformes; family Scolopacidae; genus Numenius; species Numenius arquata. Next base: position 30,499,459 of record NC_133615.1, on the reverse strand, counting down.
CTTCCCACCGCCAACTCCAGAGAGCTGCATGCTGCTGCCGGTGGCTTCAGCTGTAGACCTTGTTGTCACAGGTACTCATCATGTGTGAAGGCTGTGGAGATCTCCCTCAGCTGCTGAGTCATACTGACCCATCAGGCCATTTCCAGATGGTTTTATCTGTCTATTAATAAACCAGTTTGCATTACTTGTGCCTAGGCAGAGCTGAACTCCTTGAACCCTTTTGTCTGTTTATTTAAATTAGTATGATTTGAGGGCATACTGATTTGGGCAAACTATCTTTTTTTCTCTTTTTTTTTTTTTTTTCTATATGGCTAGATCCCTTAATGGATCATAAAGCAAAGAGCCAGTTCACTTTGATCTCTCATACTGGATGCTCACTTATTGAAACCTCTACTTGCCTGATTCTGTATGAAGCTTTTTAACTGCACAGAAACAGTTCTTATCCTATGGAAATGGATGTCGGGGCTCCCACTTGTTATAGGGGCAGTTCAGTTTAGAAATATAATTGCTAAGCATTCCCAGTTCATATTGCTCTCCACGTCTCTTCAGCCCCACACATTCTTTAGGTTAAAGCATACCCTCTCCTTGCCCCTCTCTTCCCCTGTCCTCTCCTATAAAAGAGGGGCTCGTATGTTGTTTTCAGTTCATTCTTAAGGAGGAGGTTCATTTATGCCTGTGGATTTGAAAGAAGAGACTGTAAAAGGAGAGGCAAACAACCTTTGACTTAGAATTCTGTTTTTCTGTGCAAGATCCACCAAGGTGAATAGGAGGATTGCATGACTGAAAAGAAGAATACACTCCTAAATTAAATAGTTTACATGCCTAGACCTCTGGTTGCCTGAACAAGCCGTGTGTCCCTTTTTTTTTTGATAAAAAATTATAGCTCACTGGAAATACGTTGTCTAAGTTGTTGATGCCTATGTTTACCTACTTTATTAGGCACAGTTACGGTACACTACCGCACTTCTGCTTCTCTCCTGCTCTAATAAGCAAATACAGTACCTCAAATGAAATTAGCTTCATTACACACTTACTCAGTAGTGGATCCAGTGTCCTGCAAGATCTGCTTTTTTTTTTTTTTTAAAAACAAATCAAAAAAAAATGTAGTTAGTTCTCTGTAATTTAATGTCTTTCTAATTATTATTTTGGGAGGCAAGTGGTTTTGATGCTAGAAAGATGTAGTATGCATTACACTGGTGTTCATTAAGTTAAAATGACATTGTGAATTCACAGGTGAGGCACAACAAGTTGTTTAAGAGATTGAATTTGAATTAAAGTAAATTTTCATTAAAGCTAGGATTCATTAATGATGTCAAGTATATTGTACAAGAGCAGTTTTCATTCTCATATTTCAATGCAATCCATACTGCAAAGAATGTTTAAAAAAAAAATAAAATCTATAACAGAGGTTTTGTTTGTCTCTAAAGTCACTTAACTGGCTCTGTATGATTTCTTTCCCAATTTTGCTTACCAGTTTTCTATAGCATTGTTATATCTGCAAGCTCTGTATTGGCTTTGCCACTGCTGTAAAGCTTATGGCAATGATAGGATCGGCCCTTTAAGTAGGACTGTGCAAGAGTGTTCATCCTCAGTAAACTCTTGTATAAATGCATCAACCTAATTATAAGAGGTATAGTTATGCCTCTTATTCCCAGTGGAAGTACCTCTTGTTCCCCTTGCCTTTTATACTACTTACAGCACACAATGTTTGTAAAATTTTCAAGCTTTTAAAAAAAAAACTGATTACAAATAGAATTAGATGAGTAGTAGACAGTTTAGCAAATGTGATTCAGTAAAACCCCTGTGCTCTGGGAAGCAGTGGCAATTGAATGGTCAACTGCTGTGACTATGTTTGATGGAAGTTTAGTAAAAAATGTATTGGGTGTAGTCCTAGCTTGGGGTGGATTGGCCAATGACAAGATGACAGATCCTCTTGCTCCAAGGAGAGGAAGAAGAGAGATAGAGATTTATGAGTTTTAAAAATCCTAAACTACTTCAATGAAATATTAATAATAAAATAAAGAGGAAGTAATGAAAAAGACACAATATATATATAAAAAAAAAAATAAGTTCCCAGGAAGACATTACCAGCAGGCACTGAGGAAGTTCCAGACTGGACTCAGTAACAAATGGGAACTGGATTCCAGATAACACACAGGGTCATAGAAGAAACAGAGCCACTGACTAACAAAACCACCAAAAAAGGGCCCTAACCTTTTGATCCCTCAGCTTTTATACTGAGCATGGCAGATGGGATGGAATACCTTATTAGTTAGTTTTGGGTTACCTGACCTGTCCACTCCTCCCCACAGGTGCAACCCTTCCATGGGGTAAACAACCAAGTCAGCTGACCCTGGTTGCCACAGCAACAAGTATAAGCAAGAGCCTCTCTCACTGAACAGAAAGTTGGCTCTGTTCCACCCCAAACCAGGACAGGTCTTCTAAAAGTAAAACTCAAAATCTTTATTTTCTTGAAAATGCATAGCAGCTGCCTTCATGTAGGCCTTTATACTTTGTTATTTCAAAAAAGGAAGTGGCAGGGTTTTGCAGTGGAACAGAGCAGTGTTGTCTGTATTGAAATTTCATTGCACGACATATTCATGGTTGGATATACCTAGCAAAATTAGGTAGATAATAGATATAACATTTTGATTATATAGCTGATGACTTGAAAAATGTAGCAAAAGCTCAGTCAATTCTAAACCTTCTACTGAGATAGAAAATACCTCTCAATCAATGTGAAAGACTCATATCCTGTGGATAACAATAGTTTTGCCAGCATTGAAGACCTTTATATGAGGAAAGGGTGGTCTTCCAGCTGGTGCTTGTGATTTCTTGTTACCTACCACTGACTATGTGTGAGCTGAAACAGTTCAGTGTCATTCCTGGATATTTTTTTCCCACCTACAAAACAGGAGGGATATCAATGGCTTTCCCAACAAAGCATTGTCCCAGCACTTTTGATGGTGTTTCCACAAGTGCAGAGAGAATGCAGTTGAGAAAGAGAGCAATAGGTATGTCTTCTGGTGGTCAAGCAACTAGAGAAATTGGGAGGGGGAAAAGAGAGGCTTATTTCTATCTCCTTCAACTCAACTGGAGTTTTGCTGTTGAGTAATATGGGAGGGGAATTAGTCAGTTCTAAGTTTGGGTTGCTTTTTTTTTAAATGCTTGAAATTTTTTTGCTTATGTTGCTAACCACATTCTTGTTAGATGTTGTTAATTAATGCTGCTTGATCTGATTGAGTCATTTAGGTTATGATTAGGTTAGATTTTCCTTTGAGCATTGAGGGCCCTATCCTGCCAAGTGCTAAGCATCCTCTGTTCTGACAGACTTCTCAGTAGGAGCTGAGAACACAGCATGTCCCAGGTGGCTGGATTCTCATGAGGCTGGATTGCACACAGCCTAGCATAATTTAAAAATACGATGAAGCTTTTCAAATGTTTTTTTAATACATCAGTAATATTTTCTGTGCCTTAATATATCACTGTAAGTATTCCGTTAAGCAGTAAAATCTTGATATATTTTTCAGGCCCTCTGCTATATGTGTCCTGATGTGTAAGGAGACTGCTATTTTTCCTTTTAATTTCTCTGGTGCAAACAAGTGATACGGCTTTACTGTTCCATTTCACCCCAGGCAGTAATTTTGGACAGTTATCCCACTTCTCTTGGGCTTAATGACACTATGACATGATGACAAGTGAGTGACCTTACAAAATGGAGTGAAATATATAATCACTTTGCCACTAGGCTCCTGATTTTCTGTTCTAGAGGAGCAGCCTCTGCAGTAGCCCCATAGTACCTGACAGGGCTGTGAAAGAAATGGGGATGTTTATTGGTCTAGGTGCTTGTATGACTCATATCACTGATGCATCTGATGATAAACAATTGTGTGAACGGGTAAGCAGTTTGACTCATGTCTGCTGGTAAGTTTTTCAGGGGAATTTTTTGAGGACATTAAAAAGCAACGTACCCACCCACTTGGGGCAATATTACCTGATTATTTTTTTCTTTGTGACCTCTAATTCCTCAAGAAAAACCCAAGACCCCAAACCTCAAGCTAAAAATAAAAAAATCTTCCCAAATGTTCATGTTCATGTTATTTTGACTCTGCCTACTTTGAACTATTTGCAGTTCACTTACTGTGCTGTGTATGTGTCCTGGTTTGTGGTAAAACAGAAGCAACTTTCTGTTCAGTAATTTTGCATCTTAGCTAGACCTCTTCTAACTCTCTGAAATTAACAGCATATTGTGCAGAAAACTGCTCATTCTCAGAGTGATAAGACCAATGTTAATAGTTTATGGTATGCAGAGAGGCTCTTTCTTATACTTATTGCTGTAACACCCAAGGTCAGCCAATTTCGTTATTTGCCCCCTTAGAGGGTCGGAAACAGAAAACTGTAGATGGGTCACACCTGCAGGGAGGAGCGGACAGGACAGGTGACCCAAACCTGACCAACTGGGGTATTCCATCCCATCTGCCCCATGCTCAGTATAAAAGCTGAAGGATCAAAGGGTAAGCCCTCTTTCTTCAATGGCCGACATCCGAAGAGGACCCTGTCTGTTCATCTGCCTTTCACGGAATCATGGAATCATGGAATTGTCAGAGTTGGAAGGGACCTCTAGAGATCATCTAGTTCAACTCCCCTGCTGAAGCAGGATTGCCTAGAGCACATTACTCAGGACTGCATCCAGGTGGGTCTTGAAGATCTCCAGAGAAGGGGACTCCACAACCTCCCTGGGCAGCCTGTTCCAGCGCTCTGTCACCCTCACCGTAAAGAAGTTTTTTCTCATATTTGAATGGAACTTCCTATGTTCCAGCTTGTGCCCGTTGCCCCTCATCCTGTCACTGGGAACCACTGAAAAGAGACCAGCTCCATTCTCCTTCAACCCACCCTTTAGATACTTGTAAGCATTAATAAGGTCTCCCCTCAGCCTTCTCTTCTCCAGGCTAAAGAGTCCCATATCTCTCAGCCTTTCCTCATAAGAGAGATGCTCTAATCCCTCAATCATCTTTGTTGCCCTTTGCTGGACTCTCTCCAGTAGTTCCCTGTCTCTCTTGAACTGGGGAGCCCAGAACTGGATGCAGTATTCCAGTTGTGGCCTCACCAGTGCAGAGTAAAGGGGGGAGAATGACCTCCCTCGACCTACTGGCCACACTCTTCCCTATGCAGCCCAGGATTCCATTGGCCCTCTTGGCGACAAGGGCACATTGCTGGCTCATGGATAGTTTACTATCCACCAGGACCCCCAGATCCTTCTCCTCAGAAGTGCTTTCCAGCAGGTCCACCCCTAACCTATATTGGTGCCTGGCATTCTTCCTCCCCAGGTGCAGGACCCTACACTTGCCCTTGTTGAACCTCATTAGGTTCCTCTCTGCCCAGCTCTCCAGCCTCTCCAGGTCACACTGGATGGCGGCACAGCCCTCTGGAGTGTCGGCCAGCCCTCCCAGTTTGGTATCATCAGCAAACTTGCTGAGGATACACTCTGTCCCCTCGTCAAGGTCATTGATGAATATGTTGAACAAGACGGGACTGAGTATTGACCCCTGGGGGACACCGCTGGTTACAGGCCTCCAACTTGACCCTGCTCCATTCATCACAACCCTCTGAGTTCTGTCACACAGCCAGCTCTCAATCCACCTCACTGCCCCCTCATCTAGCCCACACTTCCTTAATTTCCTAATGAGGATGTTATGGGAGACAGTGTCAAAAGCCTTGCTGAAGTCAAGGTAGATGACATCTGCTGCTCTCCCCTCATCCAGCCATCCAGTTATAACGTCATAGAAGGCTATCAGATTGGTCAAGCATGATTTACCCTTGGTAAATCCATGTTGACCACTCCCAATAACTTCCTGTTCTTCAACGTGTTTGGAGATGACTTCCAGGACAAGTTGCTTCATTACCTTCCCAGGGACAGAGGTGAGACTAACCGGCCTGTAGTTCCCTGGGTCCTCCTTCTTGCCCTTTTTGTAGACTGGAGTGATATTTGCCTTTCTCCAGTCCTCAGGCACCTCTCCTGTTCTCCATGACCTTTCAAAGATGATAGAGAGTGGCCCAGCAATAACATCTGCCAGTTCTCTCAGCACTCGCGGGTGCATCCCATCTGGGCCCATGGACTTATGGATGTCCAGTTTGGCCAAGTGGTCTCTAACCCAGTCCTCCTCTACAGAGGGAAAATCTTCCTCTCTCCAGACCTTCCCCCTTGTCTCCAGGGTCTGGGATTCATGAGGGACAATTTTAGCAGTGAAGACCGAAGCAAAGAAGGCATTCAGTAACTCCGCCTTCTCTGTGTCTTCCACCACTAAGGCGCCCACCTCATTCTTCAGTGGGCCTCCATTTTCCCTAGTCTTCCTTTTTCTACTGATATACTGAAAGAACCTCTTATTATTATTTTTAACCGTAGTGGCCAAGTTAAGTTCTGCTTGAGCTTTGGCCCTTCTAATTTTCCCCCTGCATAGCTTCACTATGTCTTGGTATTGCTCATAAGTTACCAACCCCCTTTTCCAGAGATCGTAAACTTTCCTTTTATTCCTGAAATCCAGCCAAAGCTCTCTATTTAGCCAGGCTGGTCTTCTTCCCCGTCGTCTCATTTTACGGAACCTGGGGATGGCCTTCTCCTGTGCTTTTAAGAGTTCCTCCTTGAAGTATGACCAGCCTTCCTGGGCACCTTTGCCCTCCAGGACTGTCTCCCAAGGGACACTCTCAACCATGCTCCTAAACAGGCCAAAGTCCGCCCTTTGGAAGTCCAAGGTGGCGGTTCTGCTGGCTCCCCGCCTTGCTTCTCCAAGAATTGAAAACTCTATCATTTCGGGATCACTCTGCCCAAGACGACCTCCAACCTTTATATCCCCCACAAGACCTTCTCTGTTAACAAGCAGCAGGTCCAGTAGGGCGCTTTCCCTGGTTGGCTCTCTCACCAGCTGTGTTAGGAAGTTGTCTTCCACACACTCCAGGAACCTCCGGGACTGTTCCCTCTCTGCTGTGTGCGGTGGGAGTCAGACGCAGACCAATATGATCATGCTGAAGCCGTTTAATTAAAATACTTAATCCATTACATACTTTACTACAACGTGGGTTAGCTCTGTGTTCTGTGCTCATTGGCTTCTAAACTTATACACACAAACTATTATTGGTTAAATACAGCTGTAACTTATTATCTATACTTTGTTACTGTTTATGCCAAGTCAATCTTTTACTAATACACATTCAGCATCTGTTGAGGAGTAGCAGTTTCAGTATCAGCGTGTGATTTCCTCCTTCATGTTGACCTTCAGACTGTACTAGCTTGTTCCGTATTTTGGTATCTCTTCTGTTACACAAAGTTCATAAGCTTATCAGTTCAACGTGTCCGTTGCTTTCCAAAAAGTTTCCCACAGCTGTGTTATATTTCCAGCAGACATCCGGGAAACTGAAATCCCCACGAGAACAAGGGCGAGCGATCGCGAGACCTCTGCCAGCTGCTTCTAGAATATTTCATCAAACTCTACATCCTGGTTGGGGGGTCTGTAATAAACTCCCACCATGATGTCTGCCTTATTGGCCTTCCCCTTGATTCTTACCCATAAACACTCAACACTGTCATTCACATTGTTAAGTTCTAGGCTTTCAAATCTGTCCCTGACATAGAGGGCCACCCCACCTCTTCGGATGTTGGCCATTGAAGAAAGAGGGCTGACCCTTTGATCCCTCAGCTTTTATACTGAGCATGGGGCAGATGGGATGGAATATTCCTCCTGGTCAGGTTTGGGTCACCTGTCCTGTCCGCTCCTCCCTGCAGGTGTGACCCCTCTACGCTTTTCTGCTTCCGACCCTCTAAGGGGGCAAATAACGAAATTAGCTGACCTTGGGTGTTATAGTAATAAGTATAAGAAAGAGCCTCTCTGCATACCGTTCCTTGGCATGAAGTACAAACACAGAATCATAGAATCATCTAGGTTGGAAGGGACCTTTAAGATCATCTAGGCCAACCATCAACCTAACTATGATAAAAAAAAAACAAAAAACCCACACATTACTAAACCATGTCTCTAAACACTATGTCAATCCCTCTTTTAAATACCTCCAGGGATGGTGCCTCAACCACTTCCCTGGGCAGCCCATTCCAATGCTTAATAATCCTTTCCGTGTAAAAATTTTTCCCAATATCCAATATGAACCTACCCCATCGCAACTTGAGGCCATTTCCTCTTGTCCTATTGCCTGTGACTTGGGAGAAGAGACCAACCCACGCCTCTCTACAACCTCCTTTCAGGGAGTTGTAGAGAGCGATAAGGTCTCCCTTCAGCCGCCTTTTCTCTAGGCTAAACAATGCCAGCTCCTTCAGCCTTTCCTAATAAGACTTACTGTCCACACCACTCACCAGCTTCTTTGCCCTTCTCTGGACACACTCCAGCACCTCAATGTCTTTTTTGTGGTAAGGGGCCCAAAACTGGACACAGTACTCAAGGTGGGGCCTCACCAATGCCGAGTACAGGGGGGCGATCACCTCCTGAGTCCTACTCACCATGCTATTCCTGATACAGGCCAGGATGCTGTTGGCCTTCTTGGCCACCTGGGCACACTGCTGGCTCATGTTCAGCCAACAGTCGACCTACACCCCCAGGTCCTTTTCTGCTGGGCAGCTTTCCAGCCACTCTTCCCCAAGCCTGTAGCGCTGCATGGAGTTGTTGTGACCCAAGTGCAGGACCCGGCACTTGGCCTTGTTGAACCTCATCCCATTGGCCTCGGCCCATCGATCCAGCCTGTCCAGATCCCTCTGCAAAGTCTTTCTACCCTCAAGCAGGTCAACACTCCCACCTAACTTGGTGTCATCTGCAAACTTACTGAGGGTGCACTCGATCCCCTCATCCAGATCATTGATAAAGATGTTAAAGAGAACCGGCCCCAATACCGAGCCCTGGGGGATACCACTTGTGACTGGCTGCCAACTGGATTTAACTCCATTCACCACCACTCTCTGGGCCCGGCCCTCCAGCCAGTTTTTAACCCAGCGGAGAGTACTCCCATCCAATCCATGGGCAGCCAGTTTCTCCAGGAGGAGACTGTGGGAAACTGTATCAAAGGCCTTACTAAAGTCCAGGTAAACAACATCCACAGCCTTTCCCTCATCCACGAACCAGGTCACTTTTGTCATAGAAGGAGATCAGGTGTGTCAAGCAGGATCTGCCTTTCATGAACCCGTGCTGGCTGGGCCTGATCACCTAGGCGTCCTTCATGCGCCACATAATGGCACTCTGGATGATCTGTTCCATGACCTTCCCAGGCACCGAGGTCAGACTGACAGGCCTGTAGTTTCCTGGATCATCCTTCCGGCCCTTCTTGTGGATGGGTGTCACATTTGCTAGATGCCAGTCAGCTGGGACCTCCCCAGTTTGCCAGGACTGCTGGTAAATGATGGAAAGTGGCTCAGTGAGCACTTCTGCCAGCTCTCTCAGTACCCTTGTGTGGATCCCATCTGGCCCCATAGACTTGTTTATATCCAGGTGCTGGAGTAGGTCCCTCACCACCTCCCTTTGGATTACAGGGGCTTCATTCTGCTCCCCGCCCCTATGTGCTAGCTCAGGAGTCTGGGTACTCAGGGAACAACCTACTCTACAACTAAAGACTGAGGCAAAGGCGGCATTAAGTATCTCAGCCTTCTCCTCATCCTTCGTCACTATGTTACTTCCCACATCCAATAGAGGAATGAGATTCTCCCGAGTCCTCCTCTTGTTACTAATATATTAACATCCAAGGCCAGGTTAAGTTCTAGTTGGGCTTTGGCCTTTCTAATCTTTTCCCTACATAGCCTTACAACACCTTTGTAGTCTTCCTGAGTGGCCTGCCCCTTTTTCCAAAGGCCATAAATTCCTTTTTTCCCCTGAGTTGTGACCATATCTCTTTGTTCAGCCAGGCTGGTCTTTTCACCCGACGGCTCGCTTTACAGCATACAGGGACCGCCTGCTCCTGCACTTTTAAGACTTTGTCCTTGAAAAACGTCCAGCCTTCCTGGACTCCTTTGCCCTTCAGGGCTGCCTCCCAAGGGACTCTGTCAAGCAGGCTCTTGAAAAGACCAAAGTCTGCCTTCTGGATGTCCATGATGGCAGTCCTGCTGGCTCCCCTCCTTGCTTCCCTGAGAATCGAGAACACTGTCATTTCATGGTCACTGTGCCCAAGATGGTCTCCAACCGTCACGTCCCCCACAAGTCCTTCTCTATTTACAAACAGCAGATCCAGCAGGGCTCCTTCCCTAGTTGGCTCCCTCACCAGCTATGTCAGGAAGCTATCCCTGACACACTCCCAGAACCTCCTAGACTGTTCCCTCTCAGCTGTATTGTGTTCCCAGCTGATATCTGGTAGGTTGAAGTCTCTACCTACATTGGTCTTATCATTCTGAGAACGAGCAGTTTTCTGCACAATATGCTGTTAATTTCAGAGAGTTAGAAGAGGCCTAGCTAATATGTAAAATTACTGAAAAGAAAGTTCGTTCTGTTTTACCTCAAACCGGGACACCCACCGGAACCAGGACAGAGCTTGATACATTTTTTTATATTGTATCTATTTTATTATTTCTTTTTTATTTTATTACTAATTTTTCATTGAAGTAGTTTAGTTCCTTCTAAACTCGTAAATCTCTTTATCTCTCCTCCTCCTCTCCTTGAATCTAGAGATGGGAGAAGGGCATCTGTGGTCTCATCATTGGCCAATTCAGCCTAAACCACAACAGTATGTTTTATGTATCCCAACATGCCTGAGAAGACAGTTTGGATCTTTGTCAGAGTGGGAGACGGACCCGGAGTAACGATGAGTCTCAATATGAGTATGGTCGTTCTCCCTTTATTCAAGTTCTCACAGAGTATATAAAGACAGACAAGCAGAGCACGCGCTGGCAACAATTATACGATTGGCTTACAGTCTCTGTTCACGCGCCTAGAGCGCTCACACAATTAGTGCAGACCTCTTGTCCACGCGCAGCAGATGTTTCTCTATCTCCCGGAGGCAGTACCGCTTATCACTTACTTATCATGTAGCTACTTCTTCATACTTCTGTTTCTCAAGGAGAGTTCACAGCCTCCTCCGGGCTCTCATCCCTATCAAAGACTGGGTTGCTCACTGTAATCAAGTCGTGCCCTTTTTCACTCAGCCATTCCTCCACAATTCCCCCTTTTTGTTTTTGAGCAATCCAGGCTTGGTTTACTACTTTTAACATAGCTCTCTTAATACGACTAAGCACTAAACATAAGCATAGACCTATGATCATAAGGGTTATTATAATGCTCAAGCCTTCAACAAGCAAGCCTACTAACCATTGTGGCATATTCCCAAACAAGTTAGTCAGCCACCCATCTAAAAACCCATGGTTTTGATGAATTTTGTTTGCATGCTCTTTTAACCACTGCAACTGTTTATGAATTGATTCGCTGTGATCGGACAAATTCATACAGCACATGCCTTCAAAATCCTCGCAACCATGACCTTGAGCTAATAGCAAAAAGTCAATTGCCGCTCTATTCTGCAAAATTGCGTGGCGTAAGCTATTTTGATCTCCTAACAGAGTTTCTATTACCTCAGTGGTGACTTTAGCTTGTTTTTCAGCCCAACAAGCTAACCGTCCTATCTCCTTCAAAGCTCTGCCTGCCGCTGCCCCAGGTACAAACAGGGATAAAAGCACTCTCTCAGTGGGATTGAGCAAGGTAACTTCATCATTGCAATTTGGTGGGAGACCCGTGACCGCCCGTTTTGTACGTGCGGCGTTTTCTCCCTTGGTCACATTTTTCCACCAGTTTTGATTTGGGGCCAACAACGTTAATTTGCCAAGATAACATGGACCACCTATTGCATTTTTCGGAATTCCCTGCCATGCCCTGTCACCACATATCAAAAACACGTCTGGCGGCAAGGCTTTTGGGGTGCCATTGTTCCAAATTTGCTGTTCCCCTTTCGTTCCAACCCCAAGGGCTCCCAGTCCTTGCTTTGATGTGTCATTTGTGCCACAAAATGCGCCTTTATATCTATAGTCATAGTAGTTTGCTTTCGGAGTGACGTTTGTCCACCCCATCCAATTAAATGATCGATAATAATTTACGCCAGTAAAGGCAGGTCCTCCAAAAAATATGCAGGTTTGAGTCCAGTTCTGGGAGACATTTCCAATTCTCATTGATCCTAACAGTTCTAATTCTTGAGGGTCCCAAGGCAGCGTAACATTCAAGCTATTAAGGAGCGTGGCACTACAATTACTAACACTCTGAGAATTAGTACAGTTCTGCTTACTATACTTGCTAAAGTCTTCTACCTTAAAACCAGGTACTCCTATCAAACATGTCCGAAAAGGCTCTGTAGCAGAGGCAAGCGATAGACAAAAGGCTTGTTGTCCTGTCTTATTCGCCCAGGTGACCCACGTGTTTTCCCTAGGTTCAATCTTGTGGAGGGTCATTACCGCCGGGATCAATATCCCCAGGGTCAGGATCTTGAACATCTTGGTTGTCAGGCGGATCATGTCGAGTCAGAGCAGGTTTTACAGCTCGACTGGGCACCCACACTGGACCGCAATCTGTGGAGACACACATATAACCTCGACCATTAAATATAACAGGAACAGGCCCCATCCAAATTCCAGAGACTGGATCTTTATACATCACTTTGAGTTGCGGGAGTATTGTTGTACTATTGAACTTAAGGTTTTGATGGTGAATCATCACTGGCGGTTCCTCTCGATCACCCATGAGACAGAGAAAGTTCAACGTAAAGAGCACACGATGTAGCCTTTGCTGAGCATCTGTCTCTACTCCCTTTTGTTTACCTAGATAGTCCTTCAATACTTGATGAGTGCGTTCCACTAATCCTTGTGCCGTAGGCGAATGTGGGATCCCTGTCGTGTGATCAACCCCCCATCTTAGCAAAAACTTTCTAACCTTTTGACTAACATAAGCAGGCCCATCGCCTTTTCTCCGGGCAATGCGGTTGCCCAGATCATTTTGAAAATGTATCAATGGTCACATGTACATACTTCAAGCGACCAAACTCTGGGATATGTGTGACATCCATCTGCCACAACTCTAACGCCTTTAATCCTTTTGGGTTCACTCCTAACCCTATTCCTGGGCCATGGCTCCCACATTTCGGGCAGGCTTGGATAATGCCTCGAGCCTCATTTTCTGTTAAATTAAATTGTCTTTTTAGCCCTTTTGCATTTTGGTGAAAATTCTCATGACTCTGCCTAGCTTGTTGAAATTTATCCATAGGAGGCACATGACACACTGGACTAACCAGGCTGTCAGCAAGTTGATTGCCCTGGCCTAGTCCAAGGTCTAGCTGATGACTACGAATATGGATAACACAACAGGCAGCTGTTCTTTGGTCAAGTACAAATCGCAACCGAATAAATAAACTCCCCAGCCTAGGATTAGCTGTCTCTCTAAGTAGAGCGTCTTCCAGGCGTGGCACTATTCCAGCCACATATAATGAGTCTGTTACTACATTCAAGGGAGTGCTTAGCCAATTGTTCAAGGCCCAAACTACTGCGGTTAGTTCCAATGTTTGAAGGGAATCTCGAGGTTGTCCCTCTATGATATGCTGACACCATTGACCTTTTTCCTGCCAAACACAGGCTGCACGCCGCAAGCGTTTGCCTGCATCTGTATACACGGTGATACCATCTGACAATGGGTCTTTCTGTACCTTGGGTCTTTCTAGCCACTGATTTCTTTTTAGAACTTGCCACAATTTCCCTTGTGGCTGTTGTGAATGCACTCTCCCACTGTAGCCTAACAAGGCCTTTTGCATAGCAGCGTCATTGCGCAGCCACCATTCTAAATCTACAGCGTTAACAAGTATGCTAATATCCTCTGGTTCTTTACCACTGATTTCTATGATTCGTGATCTTCCTTTTCATATCAATTCACCTACTGCTTCAGTTCGCGTTTGAATGCTCGTTTTTGGTTGTACACTTAAGAACACCCATTCTAAGACATTGAACACATTCTCTTTTGTTACCTTCCCTTCGCATTTGTCAGTGGCATCACCAAAGAAGGAGAAGGGAGTAGCAAGTTCCCCCTTTTTGTTTTGCCACTGACAAATGACTGCATATGGTGAATCTTTCCCATTACATATTATCAGAGACACTGGCAACATTAAAATGCGTCGAGATGACCACGTCGATTGCAGCTTTTGTGTAATTTGTTGTAGTGCTGCTCGCTGCATCGCCGTCAGAGTAACGCCGTTGGCTGGATGATTGCTTCTCAATAATTCTGTTAAGGGTGCAATGTCGGTATTGGAGATGCCAACACAGTTCCGCACCCATTGAATGTCTCCAAGCAGGGTTTGGACATCAGTCAGTGTGCGCAATTGAGTTGCGAGCTCGTTTTTTTGTGGTCGAATCTTGGAGTCTATGATAGACCGTGGTGCTTTGTTTTTGAGCTTCAGCCCTTTCTACTCTCAATAACATTTCTTCAACGCCTGCTCCTTTTGGTAGACTGGCTAGAATTTGCTTGGTGGTCTTATTGGCATTGTCAAAAGCCAATACTTTGAACATCTGTTGTTTACCGCTGTCATCTAAATCAGGGTGATTCATGATTGCTTCCCACAGTCGGTCAACAAAGTTACTATATTTTTCTGTAGTTCCTTGCATCATGGTACCAAATGACGGAATAGTAGATCCTGGGAGGCCGAGAAACACCTCTAGGGCAAGTTGCGCTGATCGCTGTAATAGGTTTGCTGGAAACGTCAACTGTACTTGCAAGTCACTAAATTTTCCATGCCCTGCGAACATCTCTGCCGTGACTCCACGGAGGGGGTCTCCCTCCCCTTGTCTTCGAGCTGCTTCATTCATAGCTCGTTGTTGCCAGGAGGATTCCCACAACAAATATTGTGTTGGAGTAAGCAACAGTCTCATTAGGTTACAACAATCATATGGACACATCAGATCAGCAGAAAAAATCCAGCTGACAATTTGTCGGGTAGCCTCATATTTTACTCCATAAGTTGAGATGGTGGTGCGAGCTTGTTGTAAAATTTTCCAATCATGTGGTTCCCATTTGCCAGTATCGTTTACATGTACGATGGGACACGCGAGAGGTGGAGTTCCGCTCAGACTAGCGGCTGCTCCCCACTGTCCTTCTAATATAGCGTCTCTAATAATGCCATTCCAGCGTGCAGTTCTCGGGGGTGTTGAGGGATTCACTAGCCATGGAGGCATGTTATCATCCTTCCTCGCCACATGTAAATCTAACTCGTCGAGGCGCCTTAAAACTGTCTGTAACATTTTGTCTGTGGGCAGTTTACGACTCTTGTCGGCAGGTGGAGTTGGCGGACCAGACGAATCACTGGAGGAGGGTAACGGTGGATACAAGAGAGGCGGAGTTGCTGGAGGCGGTGCTGTGGGCAGAGGCCAACACGCTGCTCCTCCCAAATCGATGAGATCAGTAGACGTTTCAGGCCCCTCCCCTGCTGGAGTTTTCTGACGAGGCGCTTCCGCATTTGCATTACTTTTCTGTTTTGGTTTCGCATCAGTCACTTCCGCTTTTCCCGAGTTTTGCAAGGGGTTCAGCGGGAAGTCTTTACTTTTCTCGGGAGGGTCAGAGTCCTCATTAGCTCGAATTTCAGCAAGTTTTACACACAGTCCCGGTCATTCCCTTTACCGCGGGCAGCCCAAAGAACCGCGCAATAGGTCCAGGCTTACTTTCAGGTTTTAAGGCGGCCGCTCCTGGACCTAACATTTCAGCAGCTGCACAGGCTACTTCCTGCTCTGCTTTCATCGCTTCTAAAGTCTCTAGCACAGTATGCCACAACCCACGGACGGCTTTTATCTCTTTCTCCTCTTTTTCATGCCCCTCGAATGTTTTTTGCCACATCGTCCCTCCAAAATCCCGCCATTCCGAAACAGAAAACAGCATAGGTGTGTCAGAAAAATGACCCCATCGCTGTCCTAATTTAATTAACTTTATCAACAGTTTTGCCGGTACTTCATTCCCTCTCTTAGAGAGGATTCCAGCGAGTAGCGTGGCCGCAGCTTCTACTTGCATCACTGCGCCTGGGAGGCGAGAGGCCACCTCGCACCGTTGTCTGCTCCCGCCTTTGCGCCCGAGCAGCACTTCTCCCAGCCGTGGTTTCCCACTCCCCTCCTCTAGCTGCTTACTGCAGACTCGGAGAACTCAGTCCCGCTGAGCCATGGATCTCTGTGCATCCTCTGCTACCAGATGTCGGAGTGGGAGACGGACCCGGAGTACCGATGAGTCTCAATATGAGTATGGTCGTTCTCCCTTTATTCAAGTTCACACAGAGTATATAAAGACAGGCAAGCAGAGCACGCGCTAGCAACAATTATACGATTGGCTTACAGTCTCTGTTCACGCGCCTAGAGCGCTCACACAATTAGTGCAGACCTCTTGTCCACGCGCAGCAGATGTTTCTCTATCTCCCGGAGGCAGTACCGCTTATCACTTACTTATCATGTAGCTACTTCTTCATACTTCTGTTTCTCAAGGAGAGTTCACAGCCTCCTCCAGGCTTTCATCCCTATCAAAGACTGGGTTGCTCATTGTAATCAAGTCGTGCCCTTTTTCACTCAGCCATTCCTCCACAGATCTTGATAAAACTCGCCCATATTTTAAGATGTAGATGCCTGAATCAGACTTTTGAATCTCCGTATTTAGGTTTCTCAGTACAGTGGCCTCAGTAAACAGTGACAAGCGCTTGCTGCATTACTGCTTCCATTGATGTTTTCTCTGCAGTCTGGGGCACTGCTGGCTTAACAGTTCTTCAAGTCATTGCAAGTGCATGTGCTGTCAGTGAAGCATCAAGAAAGGGAGTTATTCGTTGGTGTTTGATCCTTTTTCCTTTTTATTTCATTCTATAAGTTAATTGGTTTTGTTCTCTTTATACTGTCTCTTTTTTTTACATTAGTCTTCATATCTCTGTCTTTATTAAAGGCTTTGAGGTTTTCAGATTAAGAGCCCTGTATTAGTGAAAGACTTACTGGTTTTAATCTCACATTAGCAGAAGATTGAAGTTTTCTGTTCGTGTTTATTCTCATTCTCTAGATTTACTGGAAATACTTCATAATAGAATGTCTGATTAAAAAATTTATCACTTAGAGGCCATATTCAGGATAATTTCGTAATTTTGGTGATCATTTTGGGGGCCGAGTGTGCTAAACTGTGCAGACAGAGCAAGGAGTAAGGAAGGAATGGAGTAGATCATCTCTGAAAATATTTTATTGCAGATTTGCTGGTGAAGCAGCTGAGATAAGGCTAAACCTTCACTTTTTTGAAGTCAGTGGGAGTTTTGCCAATTGAATTTCATCAGGCCAGGATTTCATTGTGTGTTTTGAAAAGTATATACCAATTTTGAGTGCCTTAGCATGAATCTTATTTTACCAGTTTCTCAAAGGTATTTACATGCTGGCTTCATAAAAGGTGCTTAGGTAGCCAATTCCCTTTTAAGATAACTAAATTTCTATAGAAATCCATGATAAAATGGACATTTTTATACCTTTTTAAGTACATTGAATTATCTAAAATAGTGAATATGTACTGATGGGATTTTCAAGGGAATATAAGCAATTTAAGTGTCTAACTAACTGCCATTTCTGCACAAATTTTGTTGCCTAATTATTTTTTAAATCTGGATAAAATAAAGCCTTATTTTTCAAAACCGCTGATGGTTCCTGCTGATCTCTGTTGGAGATGTAGAGGTTCAGCACACATGAAAGGTATCACTTTGTAGTTACTGATTGCCTTTTGAAAATGTGTGCATTTTTTCTTGCTGGGAGGCATATAGCAAGTCACTGTAACAGAGCTGGGAATAGAACTACCTCTGCTTTTGCAAGAATACAGGGGCTTCCTAAGCCAGTGTTTCATCTGACATGTAATTAGTTTTATGGTAAGACAGGGATCTAAGACCAGTAGAGGAATATTTTAATTGTATCTTTACAAATTAAAATGGTATTCAAAATCTAACTACATGTTGGGGTAGGGTACTAAAATTATCTTTTGTTATTTGTTCTATAATTTGCTTTGCATTTTCTGTAGGAATGTCTGCCAGACTGTATTCAGGTATGGTTGTCTGAGTACAGTATGAAATTAATATTCTGTGAGCAGTGATGCATCTAGAAGCATTCTTTGGCCCAAGAACAGCCCATATATTTAGGAAATGTTCCTTATTAGATGGACTGTTACTAAATATGCCTAAATGCAAAAAAAAAAAATAGCGCAGTATGCTTTCTATTGCATTCTGTCGTGAAGAAGAAATCAAAGAGTGAGATATTCAAGAACAGCTAAAATTCATGAGAAGCTAATCGAAGAACTGTTTCAGATCTTAGCCAATACTGCCACTTCAAATGCATAAAAAGCTCTTGGACGGAAATTCCCTGCTGTTATTATTTTGCACACTACTGAAATATAGTACAGGGGTATGCTTTTAATGTTTTTCCATGAGTAACATTGAGAGTAATCAATGTCATATTCAACCTACAACTTTGTTCTCCGAGCTACTAGTGAGAAAGGCAAGTAACATTTTACTAATTGAAACTAGCAATGGGAAACATGTTAATTAGTAACCTTGCCAATGCAAAATTTTTCAATAAATTTTATTTAAGCTCCTTTTCCAACCTGACTTTAAATGGCCTTGTGATTAGCCCTCTACCCCTTCCCTGGGAGACTAATTCACTGTTTAATGGGGTTCTCAATTTCTGATTTTCGGCCAAGTTATACTTTTTCCTCTAATTTCACCTGAATATAGCTTGCCATTTTCCCTTGGGCCATCACGTTAATATGATAACCATCTTCATGTTTGCACTCTGGAAAATATGTCTCAGCAGTCATCACATTTCCTACCACACTAGCTCATTGATTTGCCACACTCTGTATATCTAGCTGTCTGAACCCATTTACAGTTTTTTCCTCACTGGCCTGTTCTGCCAGATACACAATTGTTTCTTTGAGGATTCCTGAACTCCCCCAATTTACTGAGATCTTTCTAATGCTAATGACACCCAGGACTGAATGCTGTATTTGAAGTGTTACTTCACCTGTGCCCTGAGATTGTCATCTCATAGTGAATTCTACATTTTATTTGCTGTTCATGAGTCCATGCTCTTCATGACTGTGATATGGTGACAGAGATGTTACAGGTATCCCAGTGTGGCTCCAGGGGTGAAAGTTTGACCTGCTCTCATGCTTCGCATTGTCCCTTGCACCATTGTAGTTCTTGAGTCTATTGGGCTGAGGAGGCAAACCTGCTGGAATTGCAGATAGCCATAGTGCCTCTTTTTGTGTCTCTAACCACAGAAAATGGTGTGGTTTTGACCATGTTAGTGTAATGGGACAGCAGGATGAGCCAACCCTTCAGTTTTGCAAGCAGTCCTTGCAGCTGTGTAGCATAGTAGCCGGGAACAGCGATTGTTGCCTTGGATTAAAATGTGTGCAAGATATGGGTCTGTGGTATATCATAATCTAGCAGTTTTCAGAGGTGCTGGGTGCCACCTTATTGACTTGACCAGGAGACCTGTAAGCAACAGATAAATAGCTGGCTGTAGGTATGCCAGTGGTCCTCAATTATGTGAATGCATTATATTGGCATGAATAAACTGGGTTGGACAATTTAATATATAACATCTATTGAAAAATCTTGCCCTTTGTGATTTTTTATATTGAATGTGTGCAAGAATATTCATTTTTTAGAGTATTCAAAAAAACTATAGTTTGACATCCAAATTCTATATTTGGAAGTTATGTATTCAGTTTGTACTGATGTTAATGGAAGATGTATGTATGGAACAGAGAAAAAAAAATAGTTTTAGTCCATAAATACAATATTTGTTTTACAATACAAATACATCTATACCAAGAAGTATTGGGGACTATTTATGAAAAAAAAAAAAAAGAAAAATTTGGATTCTGTTAGATATCTCAAAGAACTGAACAGCAAGAATGTTTCAATTTGTTACTTTTTCCCTGCACAGCAGTGGCCGTTGCACACCTCATTAGATAAACAAGCAAAATTCCAATTAATTAATGAATGTATTGAGTGGTCTAAGAAGGATGCCTAGCACTTTTCTCCTTTTCCGAACACTGCATGTAAAGGAAAGGAACCATTCCACTTGTTAGGGTGTGGGGAGACAATCTAGACCAAGTGGCAGTGCTTTAGTTGAGGATCCGACCTTTTGTTGTGTTGGGCCCAAGCTTGCCCGCAACAGCGAAATGATACCACTAGGTGGTGACCACACAAACCACTGAGGTGGTATATAAACCACTGTCGTGGTTTTGGCCGAATTTACTGAAACCAGACTGACAGATGGCCCTTCCCCCCCCCCCCGCCAAAAGAGAGAGAGAGGAGAGAAAGAGATAAGGAGATTCAGAAGTTTAGAATGAACTAAACTACTTTAATGAAAAATTAATATTAAAATAAAAATAAAGAAGAAAATAATGAAATAGATACAATATATACAAAACCGTATCAAGCTCCCAGGATGACAGTCACATCACCGGCAGGCACTGGGGAAGTCCCAGACTGGACTCAGTGACGGATGGGAACTGGATTCCAGCTCTGGAGTCAGGAACACACGGATCGGGATCAAAGGCAGATGAACAGACAGAGTCCTCTCTGGATGTCGGCCATCGCAGGAAGGGGGCTGACCCTTTGATCCCTCAGCTTTTATACTGAGCATGGGGCAGATGGGATGGAATACCCCTGTTGGTCAGGTTTGGGTCACCTGTCCTGTCCACTCCTCCCCACCGATGTGACCCCTCTACGTTTTTCCATTTCCGACCCTCTAAGGGGGCAAATAACGAAATGGGCTGACCTTGGTTGTTATAGCAATAAGTATAAGCAAGGGCCTCCCTGGATACCATTCCTTGGCATGGAGCACAAACATTGGTCTTATCATTCTGGGAATGAGCAGTTTTCTCCACAATATGCCGTTAATTTCAGAGAGTTAGAGGAGGCCTAGCTAGGATGTAAAGTTACAGAACAGAAAATTGGTTTGGTTTTACTTCAAAATGGGACAACTACTCCCTGGGAGCCTGATGCGAGCACTCCTGAGGAATGGCTGGCCTGCACCTTGGTGACCTCTCCTTACTTGGGACACCAGGTAAGGATACTTTCCTGGGAACTGAATGATACCTATTAGGTAGATTATAAGGAATTTGGAATAGAAGCAGAATAGTCCCCACTCGCAGGGTGGTGTAATTGTTATCCACTTAATAAGTGCCTTATCCCAATAAACCTCACTTTGTACCTCGGACTCAGAACCTTATTACTTCAAGGGGCAGATAGTGGCAGAGGGTCTGACTGCAACATAGGGACACAATGAAGTTAAACATTGAATGTCTCCAGGGATTTATATGAGCTTTATTTATGTTTTTAATGATTGATAAGATGCTGGAATTATCTGCTAAAATGATCGGGTAAAACTTCCTATGATGACATTCTCTTCTATTGCTTGGATCATTGTTAAACTGTAACTGTTCAGTTTGCCTTGTGTCTTTGCCTTGGGATAATGGTTGTTTCTTTTTGTGTCCTTTTATATTTATCTTGAAAGATCTCAACACAGAGGCTTCTTACAGGAACTGAACAAGGGATTTCTGTTCAACTGATCTGAATTGAAAACTGAGTTACTAGAATTACAGTCACAAGAGCCTCAGAACAGCCTTCCAGTAGGAACAATGTGGACTAAAACTTCATGGCTTTAAGATAACCCTTACATGGCTCCAAAAAAGAGCATATCGTGGTTGCTTCTGACAGCAGTGCTCCAAAAGGAAAAGAAAGAAACTGAAGAGAGGAAAAACTTTTTTCCTTAAAGACAAACCTAACCTAACCAAACCAAATCAAAACAAAAAAAACCCCAAACCCCAAAACTGTAGAAAACATGTAGTGGAAGAAGATGGGCCCAGCCCTGGAAATAAGGTGCCTAAAGGCTGTGATCATATATGCTGCTCTGGCTGCAGCTGAGCAGGGTTAAGAGGTCACCGTCCAGAGTTTGTTTTGTGCTCAGTATCCTGGAGAAGACTGAAATTGAATGAAGAGCTAATGGGGAGGTTGGAGGGAGAATTCAAACCAGTGGAGAGAAGGAAGAACACAGAAAAGAGGTTTAAAGAGAATCTGTCAATAGGAGGGAGCTGAACCTGGTCAGACATGGTGACTGCAAGAAGAGGCTGCTTTTGTAGTTCTGGATGAAATGGTCTGATTCTGGTAATAGTCTGATTGTAGACAACCTGGCTTTGCACATGTAGTCATATTGTAGTGTAAGTCTTTCTATGTATAAAATGAGTGACACACAGCACACACTTTTTTTCCCCCCAAGTGTCTATGATTTGCTTATTTCATAAGTGCAATTTTCATATTTAGAATTAACCTCATGTTTGTTGGAGTGATTAATCCTGTAGACTTCTGTGCATGTCATTTGTTTAGTAGCCAGCCCAGCCCAAACCACGACAGTCCAGTTTTAAGGACCATTTGGGTCTTTGAAATATCCTCTCTTGAGGAAGTCTATGCCAAGGATGCACGGAGCATCTGGGCCAGTCACAATGGGGTGCTTCTCCCATTTATTCCCAGTTAGGCTCACTTCAGCCTCCAATACAGTCAGTTATTGAGATCCCCCCCCTCCAGAAACAGTGACTGATTCTGCCCCTTTATGATTCGATGGCAATAGGGTGCACTGCACACCAGTGTCCACCAGGGCTTTATACTTTTGTGGCTCTAACATGCCAAGCCATCAAATCCACACAGTCCAATAAACTTGGTTATCCCTCTCCTCCACCTGACTGGAGGCAGGGCCCCTCTAATATTGAGCATAGTACCCACGATTAACAGATGGCTTCACACGGCTTGTATAGCTATCAACAAATGGGTTTGTACTCGGACTGGAGCACTGCTCACTGTAGACTGGAGCAGCCGTCCTCCTGGGAAAACTCTTTCTTTTATTTGTTTTACCTTCCAACACGCGTATTCGTGCCGTAGGGTTGAGATAGATAGGTTGTCCATCCCACTTCCTCATGTCCTCTCTGTGGTCGCGGAGGTAAAACCACAGGGTGCCTTGTGCTGTGTTCTGTCTCTCTTGAGCTGGTCTCGTAGGAGGGTGTCTTCTCCTAACGGCTGCAATGTGGGTCCATGCAGGGGAAGAGTGGGATCTTTCCTCCATCCTGGACAGTTTATCAAAGTTTTTCAAATAATTTCTCGGTTTTCTCAGACAATTTTTCCACAGCTGCAGCAACTTCCTGTGTTCCAGTTTGTGCCCATTGCCTCTTGGGGTTGCTGGGCACCACTGAGAAGAGTCTCACCCCATCTTCTTGACACCCGCCCTTTAGATATTTATAAGCATTGATATTATAAGCATTGACTATGTCACTAGATAAGGGATGACCTATGGATGTGATCTATCTGGACTTCTGTAAGGCCTTTGACATGGTCCCCCAAGACATCCTGCTCGCCAAATTGGAGAGATACGGATTTGATGGGTGGACGGTTCAGTGGATAAGGAATTGGCTGGATGGTCGCATCCAGAGGGTAGTACTCAATGGCTTTAAGTCCAGATGGAGAGCAGTGACAAGTGGTGTCCCTCAAGGGTCTGTGCTGGGACCGGTACTGTTCAACATTTTTATCAACGATATAGACAGAAGGATGGAGTCCACCATCAGCAAGTTTGCAGATGACACCAAGCTGTGTGGTCTTGTCGATACACCAGAGGGACGGGATGTCATCCAGAGGGACCTGGACAGGCTGGAGAGGTGGGCTCAAGTAAACCTCATGAGGTTCAACAAGAGCAAGTGCAGGATTCTGCACCTGGGAAGAAACAATCCTCGCTATCAATACAGACTGGGGGATGAGGTATTAGAAAGCAGCCCTGAGGAAAGGGACTTGGGGGTGCTGATGGATGAAAAGCTGGACATGAGCAGGCAATGTGCACTTGCAGCCCAGAAGGCCAATCGCATCCTGGGCTGCATCAAGAGATGTGTTGCCAGCAGATCCAGAGAGGTGATTCTGCCACTTTACACTGCTCTGGTGAGACCTCACCTGGAGTACTGTGTGCAGGTCTGGAGCCCTCAATATAAGAAGGACATGGACTTGATGGAGCGGGTCCAGAGGAGGGCCACGAAAATGATCAGGGGGTTGGAGCACCTCTGCTACGAGGACAGGCTGAGGGAGCTGGGGTTGTTCAGCCTGGAGAAGAGGAGGCTCCGGGGAGACCTAATAGCAACCTTCCAGTACCTGAAGGGGGCCTACAGGAAGGCTGGGGAGAGTCTGTTTACAAAGGCCGGCAATGACAGAACAAGGGGTAATGGCTTTAAACTGGAAAAAAGCAGATTTAGATTAGACATTAGGAATAAGTTCTTTACCATGAGGGTGGTGGAGCACTGGAATAGGTTGCCAAGGGAGGTGGTTGAGGCCCCTTCCCTGGAGACATTCAAGGTAAGGCTCGACGAGGCCCTGGGCAACCTGGTCTAGTTGGGGGTGTCCCTGCTGACTGCGGGGGGGGTCGGACTAGATGACCTTTGAAGGTCCCTTCCGGCCCAGATGATTCTATGATTCTATGATTCTATGATTCTATGATAAGATCATTTGCATGGCATTTCATCAGGGTCTGCATTCACTTGCCAGTCACCATAAATCACCTCTCACACAGCCAGTTCTCTCAGATACTTAATACCTTCCTCCATGGTGGTCCATTTGCTTGGATGGCATTTGATATCATCCTTAAAGGGATACCTGCCATTTACAGCTGACACGATTCGCCTCCAGAAACTGAGAGTATTTGACTTTCTCCCAATCATTTTATCGATACCTCCATCTCTGGCCTGGTTTCCCAACTGCCTAGCTTCTCTACTGTCTAAGTCTATGGTATCATCCCCATTATCCCGGCATTGGAGCAACCAGGAGATAAGTGTCTCACCTTCACGATGGCAAGATTTTGCAAGTCTTTCACAGATAAGGACTGAACAATTACCTCTGTGTCTGATTCCTCCTCCTGTGCTGACGCTGCCCAAGAAGGACTCTCTCCCTGATCTGCTTGAGTGTGGGAGACATAAGCATAAAAGACGGCTGTACTATTCAATAAACGAAGCTTGCTGATCACTCATATTGAGTGTCCCTGTCTTCCCTCCGTCGCAACACTTGAGAACGACCCTTTCCCTTATCTGCTTTACAAGGATACTGTCATAGAATCATAGAATCATAGAATGGTTTGGGTTGGAAGGGACCTTAAAGATCATCGAGTTCCAACCCCCCTGCCATGGGCAGGGACACCTCCCACTAGACCAGGTTGCTCAAAGCCCCATCCAGCCTGGCCTTAAACACTTCCAGGGATGGGGCATCCACAACTTCCCTGGGCAACCTGTTCCAGTGCCTCACCACCCTCACTGTAAAGAATTTCCTCCTAATATCTAATCTAAATCTCCCCTCTTCCAATTTAAAACCATTACCCCTTGTCCTGTCACTACATTTCCTGACAAAGAGTCCCTCTCCGGCTCTCTGTCCTGGATCTTCATCAGAAGAATTCTCTCTCATGCTATCTGGCTTTATCTGGTCTTTGTCATAAGGGGCAGGGGAACAAACTGACCTCTTTTTATTGCTTCCTGGTCACCAGGGAGACTTGTACTGGTACTGATGGAGTTGGAATAGCAGCAGTACTCATTGTCAGAGCAGTTGGAGTAGTGGCAGTACTCGTTTTTCAAGCAACTGGAGTAGCTTGTGCTGGTATGGGTGGCAGAGTGGCTTGTGCCAGTACAGGTGGTGGACACCTACTCCTGCACCGATATTTAATATTAAACCACCCCTGCAATACATTCAGGAGAATCAACAATAAAATCACGATTTTGGGAAAGTAACAATCTTTTCAGAAATCCCCTAGCTCTGGTGGTGTTAATTTGGCATAAAAGGGAGAGGTAAACTTTCCCAAGGTAAAATTGAAAGTGCAATTAATAACAGAATCTACGAGGTGAAGCCTGAGGTGTGCAGGTAAAGTTGTTATACAGCTTATCACAGTATAGATCTGCTTCAAACACCATAGCAGAATAGCACATTTCACTAACCATATACAAACACAAAGAGCAAATAAATTACACAACACATACAGCAGGTTAAGCAGCATTGCATCAACTAGCTATAAACAAAGCCCTATAAAGACACGATACAATATTCTGCTCAAGAATGACATGATGTTAGTTGTCTGTTTTAATTTCCAACCCCTCAAGACTCTCAAAGGAAAAAATCCGATACGCTCTCAGATGAGCAAGCCAGAATTCGAATTCTTCAGGCAATCTGTTAGAGCCCCAGTCAGGCCCCACATTGGACACCAATAAATCTGTCGTGGTTTGGGCTGGGCTGACCACTAAACAAATGACAGAATCTCTTTTAATCTCTCTCTCCCTTCCCAGAAGAGAAGGGAGAGAAAATAAGGGACAGAGACATATAGGTGTAACCGGTTCTTTTAGAGAGATTCCAACATACAAACGAGAGCTCACATGAAAACAAAATGTTAACTCAGCTTTATTGTGAAGCCTTGATAAGCAATTCCCAAATGTCCCAAAAGTTACTTAGGAGAGTTTTACCAACAAACAGCAGTTACTTAGGAGAGTCTTACCAACCCAAAGATAGTAGCAGCACCACCGAGCAGCAGGATGGTGAGGAGCCACATTGGTACAGTGGGAGGGGAGGTAGTCACAGCACCTTCAGGGTGTCCCCTGTAACTTCAAAGTGTGCTCATGTCTCTCTCTCCCTCCGCCCGAGACAGCCCCCTTCTATCTTGCACCAGAGTGAGTGGGAAAGTACCAGCTAGGGTCGCTGCACGTGTGGCCAGCGCATGCAGCAAGCCTCACCAGACTCATGATCTGGCTTGGCTAACAGCAGCTGCCTGATATGCGACCACATTGTTGCATCTTCTTCTGGTTGTTTTCCTTCTTTGAAGGTCAGGTTCTCATGGGTACGCACATAGTTTTGCAACAACAATACTGAGTTCCCTTGTTTTTCTCAGCGCGTATACTGGACTTAGTTTAACTAGTAAGTTTCCATCGTGTCTCACTCGGACCATCCTCTATTATCCCTGATACAATGAGTTGAAAAGAAAATTAAAACTACTTTAATGAAATATTATTAATAAAAAGAAAAGATAATAATATTACTAAGAAAATAATGAAATATATATAATATATACAAAACCTGTATTGAGCTCCCAGGATGATGATCACATCACCGGTAGGCACTGGGGAAGTCCCAGACTGGACTCAGCGACAGATGGGAACTGGATTCTGGATTTGGATTCAGGAACACACAGATCAGGATCAAAGGCAGATGAATAGACAGAGTCCTCGGACACCGGCCACTGAAGAAAGAGGCTGACCCCTTTGATCCCTCAGCTTTTATACTGAGCATGATGCAGATGGGATGGAATACCTGGTTGGTCAGTTTTAGATCACCTGTCCTGTCCACTCCTCCCCACAAGTGCGACCCCTTTATACTCTTCCGCTTTCAGCCCTCCAACTTGGTATATAACAAAGTTACCTGACCTTGGTTGTTATAGCAATAAGTATAAGCAAGGGCCTCTCTGCATACCATTCCTTGGTATTGACTGTAAACATCAGACCTTATCTGCTAGAAGCAGACACTGTCTGAAGAATATGCCGTTAATTTCAGAAAGTTAGAAGAGGCTTAGCTGAAAAGTAAAATTATTGAAAAGAAAATTGGTTCTGTTCTACCTCAAACCAGGACAGTGCATTTACTAGAAATTGTCATACTTTTTTCATCGGAAGCTTTGCAAAATGGAAATCATTGAGTTGCAGTCTTCTGTATCCCCTTTATTTGAATAACATGCTAAATCAAGCAGGGCTTTATGAATAACATTCACCATTTGTTTCAGATGCACTGTTTGTGTGAAAGGACCAGTAGCGCAATTATTCTTAGTGAGAAATGCAAACATATAATAACTTTGACTCAGCACCTCTGTTCCTCCAGGTTATGTCAAGAAATAAAAGCAGTGTCATTTTTGACATATTGATTCTGAAGCCTTTTCCAGTGTGTTTAACCATTAGTGTTGAATTGTAATTATCTTCAGAGAATTTCCTAATTCAAATAAAAAAAAAAAAACCAGAAAAAGTTTAATGGATTTTGTTTCTTGTTAAGTATTCCAATTTTTTTTTGTAAATAGCTGCATGAGCCAACACAGGCAGGACATAGGAACAACCACAAAACCACAGATAAAATGCAAAGAGTAAATTTAATCTTGATACCTCGCAAAACAGGAGATCTCCAAAGCAGCACCCGAGCAGGGGCACACAAGCGGGAATGCAGGCACTGCGGAGCTCGATCCTTGCTGGAAAGTTTTTCCTTGTTAGCGAAAGTCCTTGCTAGTGAGAGAGAGAGTTTGAACCTGCTGTTCTTGCCTGTATATCAGGCATTTAAGCAGGCATAGTTTTCCACTGTGCTTTGATCTTTTCCGACAGCAGGGCAGGAATCAGCACATTCAATAAGGTGCCTCTGAGTCCATCACAGGCCTACATTATCTAAGTGCAGATGTTCTACTTGTTGAGCACATAAGACTAAGCAATGATTAGTGTGATATATGTGTTTTCCGACACCCCAGGTGCAAGTCACTTGAGCATATTTACAGTGTTCCCTGCCGATCTTCCGTTACTTTTCCACAATAGCCTACACAGTTTTTCAGCTCTCCAATACCTAAATGCCTTCATCTCCTACCAATTCTCAAGGCACTTGTTCAAAGGTCAGAAATTTCAGGAATGCAATTTGAAAGTTTTGTTAAGTTTTGTTTGAGTGGGATCCCACAATACATCTTCTGAAAATCATAATTTCCACCCTGTATCTGTGATACGATTTATTGCCAAGCTATTAAGTTTCAAACTGGGTCTCAGACCAAGAGAGTGGCTGTGTTAGTTGTGGAATTCTTTTGGAACCAATTTTCTTTCATTTGAGAAAAAAGGCTGGTCAGAAGTAAAATAGTAGGAAGGGTCTGGCGTCAGGATCAAATTGTGTTCTTGTTGAAGTAGAAGAGGAGGCTAAAGGGTATGAAAGTAATAGGAATACATTGAAAGATTTGGAAGCATTTTCAAAGATAAGGAAACAAAGGAGTGATGATGGAAGTAGAAATACTTGCTGTATAAATAGTGGACATTCATGAAATGTTGTTCTGTTGCATGTTATGTATAGATAGTAAAGTTGAGTAGTAATTTTGATAATTTATAGCTAGAAATTGTTAAAATAATACAATTTCAGTTGCATCTGTTCAACTGGACCTTGTTCTTATTCCTTCTTATTTCCTCACCAAGTTTGTGAGTTACAACATTGGCACATGCAGCTCTGGCTCTAGTAGAGACAGCTAAAACTGGAATAGAAACTAGATTACAATTTCCACACTTAATAAGGCAGTAAGTCAGCTGTTTCCATGGGACAGAGCTGGTTGAATTGTCATAACCATTCCATAGGCATAAATCTTAGACTTGTGCCAGATGCTTCATGGTGTTCCTTCTGTGCAAAAGGATTTCTTTTCTAGAGAGAAACTACAGGTGACATAGAGTTGAGATAACGTGAATTTGATGGGAAGATACATCATACACTCCAGCTCCAGTGTCACTGTTGTGGCTTTAGGATGCATGTCTGATTCTGGAGTTTATACTGTGATGGGTAAAAACTGCAGTTCAAGGCACAGGAAACAACCTTAAAATTGATGTAAAGAGATGAAGCTGATACTTTTCCTTTGTATGAACATGCTTTGTCGCAGTAACCTTTGCTTTGCTACCTTTTTCAGTTTTCATGGACTTTTTTCTTTGCCCAAGAGCTTAAATTTTGGGGCAATATTTTGCCTGGTAGCATAATCAGTTTGGACTCTGGACTCCATATGGGACAGATACATCTGAGAAATAGCAATTATGTTGTGGATCCGCATCTAGTTTATGAATTAGTTCTCAAAGGCAGATAGACCTTTGCAGGATAATCTCTCTGAAAAAGAAACACATTAGAAAAAGCTTGCAAGAAATGCCCTGTGAATAGAATTGTTACTAAGCGTACTAGGTTTGCATGGCAAGGTTTTGGTAGTGGGGGGGAGCTACAGAGGTGGTTTCTGTGAGAAGATGCCAGAAGCTTCCCCCATGTCTGATAGAGCCAGTGCCGGCTGGCTCCAAGATGGACCCACCGCTGGCCAAAGCTGAGCCAATCAGCGATGGTGGTAGCGCCTCTGTGATAACATATTTAAGAAGGGGGGAAAAAACTGCTGCACAACAGCAGCCGGAAGACAGGAGTGAGAATATGTGAAAGAAAGAACTATGTAGACACCAAGATCAGTGAAGAAGGAGGGGGAGGAGGTACTCCAGGTGCTGGAGCAAAGATTCCCCTGCAGCCCATGGTGAAGACCATGGTGAGGCAGATTGTCCCCCTGCGGCCCATGGAGGACCCCATACCGGAGCAGGTAGATACACCTGAAGGAGTCTGTGACCCCATGGAGAGCCTGCACTGGATCAGGCTCCTGGCAGGACCTGTGTCCCCATGGAGAGGAGCCCACACTGGAGCAGGTTTGCTGGCAGGGCTTGTAGCCCCATGGGGGACCCATGCTGGAGCAGTCTTTTCCTGAAGGACTGCAACCCATGTTGGAGCAGTTCGTGAAGAACTGCAGCCTGTGGGAAGGACCCATGTGGGTGAGGATCCACGCTGGAGCAGAGGAAGACTGTGAGGAGGAAGGATTGGCAGAGACAACATGTGATAAACTGACCACATCCCCCATTCCCCATCTCCCTGTGCCACTTGGGGGGAGAGGGTAGAGAAAAATCGGGAGTGAAGTTGATCCTAGGAAGAAGGGAGGGGTGGGGGGAAGGTGTTTTAAGATTTGTTTTTATTTCTCATTATCCTACTCTGATTTGATTGGTAATAAATTAAACTAATTTCTCCAAGTCAAGTCTGGTTTGCTTGTGACAGTAATTGCCGAGTAATCTTTCTGTTCTTGTCTCGACCCATGAGCCTTTCATCATATTTTCTCTCCCTTGTCCAGTTGAGGAGGGGGAGTGATAGAACGGCTTTGGTGGGCAACTGGCAGCCAGCCAAGGTCAACCCACCACACTAAGCTAAGGCTGGGGCTCTACACGTTAATATTATTTCAAGCAATACAAAGTTTAGATTAAAAACTCATAAGCAGTGAAACATGACAACTCTCACTGGTTTCTCATATGGTACTTTACTGTTTGTTAAATAACAAAAATTTTACAAGGCCATTTCTGTAGCGTATGAAGGCATGGACCCCGGTCAGAGGTGCAACCAGAATCGTTTATTACAACAAACACGCAGCTTATATAGTACTAAGTATCTTCTTTCCCAACCAACATGCCCTTGCAACCCCCAGCTGCCAGATGGGCGGAATTCCCCTCAATCAGTAGGGTCGTTAGGCGCTGTTTATGGGTCGTCCCCTGCCAGTGTTCCTCCTTCTTCTATTCTTTCCTCTGGCCTTGCTTCTTCCACAATCCTGTTCACCCACATCTCCTCCTTCTTTGTTTAATATACAGAATAATGCTTGTGTGAATATATCAGATAATGATTACACGTATATTACATCCTAATTGATTACATTGACCCTATACTATTAAAACTACTATAAACTATAAAACTACTATTAACTATACTGTTAAACTTATTGATTTCTATAACCCTCTCATATAAGCTTACTTCCACGCAAATTCTATGCTATGGCTGGTTTCTACATTCACTTCTTTTTCTAACATCATGCTTTGCAAGGCAAGTACAGTGTGCATTTGAGCATACGTGACTTGATTTATGCTTTTATAACACAGGAAAACAAACATGGCAAACATAACATAATTATCAACAGAACTACCAGGTCGATGACAACAAAACCAACGATACTTTTGTGAACAGAAAAGATTCATTGCTCCGTTGTTTCTGATGGTTGTTCGTGATGCTCGGCTTCTAGATACGGTCGAACGTATTGTGCTGGGATCCACTTGGGACCATTTCCTGTGGAAACACAAGCGTATCCTCGCCCCCAAGTTATCAATGGCATGGGGCCTTCCCATTGTCCGGTGGCCATATCACAAATATGGACCATTGGCCGTGTTTTGAACATTGGGGAAGCTCCGAAGTGTTGACTTACTCGTGTCATATCACTGTTGTCTCTGTTTAGAAAATTTAAAACAAAAGTGGCTTTCCATAGTCGTTCCTGTGGTGGATCTCCCAGACTCCCCCTTTTTTGCTTAATTAGCAATTGCTTTAGCGTTTGATGGGCACGCTCAACAATCGCCTGCCCTGTAGGGGAGTGTGGAATTCCAGTGATGTGGCAAATGCCCCATTCCTGTAAAAAAAGTTGTGTGGTTTTAGATACATACGCAGGGCCATTGTCTGTCTTGATGGTTTCTGGTATACCCATAGCAGCGATGGCTGCTAGCCAGTGTCGTCGGACATCTCGACTCTTTTCTCCTGTATGTGCAGTGGCAAAGATATAATTAGAAAAAGTATCAACAGTGACATGTACATACTTTAGGCGGCCAAATTCTCCAAAATGTGTAACATCTGTTTGCCAAATTTGCAGTGGTGAGGTGCCACGTGGGTTAACTCCCAATTGTGGCAACGGGGCTATAGATTGGCATTCAGGGCATGTCAAGATGATATTACGTGCTTGGTCAGTGGTTAGCTGAAATTGCTTTTGCAGTGCCTTCCTGTTTTGGTGAAAAAAACTATGTGAGAGCTGTGCTTGTTGAAATAATTGCAGTGTGGTGAGGGAGACCGTGGCTTTATCAGCAGCACGGTTGCCCTCGGCTAGGGGTCCCGGCAGAGAGGTGTGTGACCGTATATGCATGATATAATAGGGTAATTTACAATAGGAAACATAATGCCATCATTTTTTAAGTTGTGCGAATAACGCTGGGCTGTTGACTTCCTTTAGGAAAGCGCCTTCTATACACTGAACAATTCCTGTAACATATAAAGAATCAGTTATGATATTGAGATTTACATCAGAAAAAAGCTGAAAAGCACGTGCAACAGCTGCAAGCTCAACAACTTGGGGCGATCCATCGACACATTTTATATCTTGGTTCCTGAGATTGTCGGTGGATCGCCAAAGGACTACCGCCCTGTGTGTTTCCCCAGAACCGTCTGTGAATGCTGTACCTGCATTAGAAAGTGGGGTATGAGAAAGTAAGGTTCGATTAGTCAGGGGTAATTCTTCTAAGGAATTTAACAGAGGATGTTTAGGTAAATGGATCAAAATTTGACCAGTGCAGTCTGCAAGTGCAGTCTGCACACTGAGAGATTCTGCTAACATCCAGTCCAAGTCTTTTTTGTTGGTGGGAATATAAGTGAATTCTGGATCACCAGCTTTTAGAGTCTGAAGTCAGTGATGACCTTTCTGAATCAAGTTGGCAAACATTTCTAATTGTGAAGTTACAGTCTTTGTAAATGCATGAGGCAAAAAGAGCCACTCTAATATCACAAGTGGGGTTTTTTTTTGTTGAATCCCATTGGCTTAGAAGGGCATATGGCTGAAAGGTATTTTGAATGATGACTAAGTACACTGGAAGCGTTAAACAAAGACAGTGACTTTGATGCATCTGTAAAGCCTACATTACTTGCTGTAGACATTGCAGTCCAGTAGGTGTCAGCTGTCTTTTAGAGTTCAGGTCAGGGTCACCCTTTAATAATTCAAACAGGGGGTGTAGATCTTGTGTAGTGATACCTAGAAAAGGTCTGAGCCAGTTGATGGTTCCTAACAATTTTTGCAGATCATTCAGAGTCTTTATTTGTAACGCCAGCTTCAGTGCTTGTGGCTGGATGGTGTGAGTTGTAATTTTCCATCCTAGATATTTCCAGGGTGGTTCACGTTGGACCTTTTCCTTGGCTATCTGCAAATCTGCTCCTTGGACAGCAAGGCGGACTTGGCAGATGACTGTCTGCAGGTCTTTGTCTTTTTCGGCAGCTAAAAGTATGTCATCCATGTAATGATAAATTATAACATGAGGGTTTGCATTTCGGACAGGTTGCAAAGCATTTGCTACAGTTAGTTGGCAGATAGTCGGGCTATTTAGCATACCTTGCGGCAACACAGTCCAATGATTCATAGATTCATAGATTCATAGATTGGTCCAGGCCGGAAGGGACCTCGAAAGGTCATCTAGTCCGACCTCCCCGCGGTCAGCAGGGACACCCCCAAATAGACCAGGTTACCCAGGGCCTCGTCGAGCTTCACCTTGAGTATCTCAAGGGAAGGGGCCTCAACCACCTCCCTGGGCAACCTGTTCCAGTGTTCCACCACCCTCATGGTAAAGAATTTTTTCCTAATATCCAATCGAAATCTCCCCTTCTCCAGCTTAAAACCAATGCCCCTCGTCCTGTCACTGCAGGCCTTTGTAAACAGACCCTCCCCAGCCTTCCTGTAGGCCCCCCTCAGGTACTGGAAGGCCGCTATTAGGTCTCCCCGGAGCCTCCTTTTCTCCAAGCTAAACAACCCCAGCTCCCTCAGTCTGTCCTCATAGGAGAGGTGCTCCAGCCCCCTGATCATTTTGGTGGCCCTCCTCTGGACCCGCTCCATCAGGTCCATGTCCTTTCTATATTGAGGGCTCCAGACCTGCACACAGTACTCCAGGTGAGGTCTCACCAGAGCAGAGTAAAGTGGCAGAATCACCTCTCTGGATCTGCTGGCAACACTTCTTTTGATGCAGCCCAGGATGTGATTGGCCTTCTGGGCTGCGAGAGCACATTGCCTGCTCATGTCCAGCTTCTCGTCCATCAGCACCCCCAAGTCCCTTTCCTCAGGGCTGCTTTCTAATACCTCATCCCCCAGTCTGTATTTATACTGAGGATTGTTTCTTCCCAGGTGCAGAATCCTGCACTTGCTTTTGTTGAACCTCATGAGGTTCAACTGGGCCCACCTCTCCAGCCTGTCCAGGTCCCTCTGAATGACATCCCATCCCTCTGGTGTATCGACAACACCACACAGCTTGGTGTCATCTGCAAACTTGCTGATGGTGCTCTCAATCCCTCTGTCTATGTCTTTGATAAAAATGTTAAACAGTACTGGTCCCAGCACGGACCCTTGAGGGACACCACTTGTCACTGCTCTCCATCTGGACTTAAAGCCATTGAGTACCACCCTCTGGGTGCGACCATTCAGCCAATTCCTTATCCACCGAACCGTCCACCCATCAAATCCGTATCCCTCCAATTTGGCAAGCAGGATGTTGTGAGGAACTGTGTCAAAGGCCTTACAGAAGTCCAGATAGATCACATCCATAGGTCGCCCCTTGTCTACTGACCTAGTCACTTCATCATAGAAGGCCACTAGGTTAGTCAGGCAGGACTTGCCCCTAGTAAAGCCATGTTGGCTGTCCTGAATCATCCCCCTGTCCTCCATGTGCCCAAGCATGGCGTCCAGAAGGATCTGCTCCATGATCTTCCCAGGCACAGAGGTGAGGCTGACAGGTCGGTAGTTCCCAGGGTCCTCCTTTCTTCCCTTTTTAAAAATGGGTGTGATGTTTCCTTTCTTCCAGTCTGCAGGGACTTCACCTGACTGCCATGACTTTTCGAATATCATGGAAAGTGGCTTTGCAACTTCATCAGCCAGTTCCTTCAGGACTCTGGGATGGATTTCATCAGGTCCCATGGACTTGTATATCTTTAGATTCCTTAGGTGATCACGTACCATGCCTTCAGTTATAGTGGGATGGACTTTGTCACCTGGATCCTCAACTTGTGGGCCATCAATACAAGAGCTAGGAGGAGAGGGGTTGCCAGTGAAGACTGAGGCAAAAAAATTATTGAGAACTTCCACCTTCTCTTCCTTCGTTGATACAAGTTCCCCATTGCTGCTCATTAGGGGGGGGTACATTTTCTTTAACCTTCCTTTTCTGGTTAATGTACCTGTAGAAGCCTTTCTTGTTTTTCTTTATGTCCCTTGCCAAGTCCAATTCTAGCTGTGCCTTGGCCTCTCTGACCTCATCCCTACACAGCCGGGCAACATCCCTATACTCTTCCCAGGTTGCCTGTCCCTTCTTCCATTTCCTGTGTAGCCCCATCTTACCCCTTAGTTTGACCAGCAGGTCCCGGCTCAACCATGGTGGTTTCTTGCCTTCCTTGCCCAATTTCCTACATGTTGGGATTGAGATCTTTTGTGCTCTATGGAGAGCATCCTTAAAGATCTGCCAGCTTTGTTCTGCTCCCTTGTCCCTAAGGGCAGTTTCCCATGGGGTCCTACCGTCGTGTGGGCTGTTGCTGATTGATAGATGGTACAGAGAACGCAAACCAGGGTGCATCCCTTGGGTGTAGAGGAATAGCAAAAAAAACAGTCCTTGAGATCAGTTATAGCTATTGGCCAATTTTGAGACAGCATAGAAGGTGAAGGAAGACCAGGCTGTAGCACACCCATGGGCTCAATGACTGCATTTATAGCTCACAGGTCATGTAACAATCGCCACTTGCCGCTTTTCTTTGGTATTACAAATACAGGAGTGTTCCACGGGCTGGTGGTGGGTACAATGTGGCCAGAAGCCAGTTGTTCTTGTACTAAGTCATGCAAATGCAGCAGTTTGTCCTTTTTCAGGAGCCATTGATCTACCCAAACAGGGTTTTCTGATTTCCATGTCAATGAAAGGGCCTGCTGCTTGTCAATAGCCCCTATTAAAAATTTGTTTTCAGGAGGATTCCCCACTGGCTTAACAAGTCTCGGCCCCCTAATGTACAGGGCACGGGGAGGACATAAGGAGCTGTTTGTGCAATCCGACTGTCAGGTCCCTTGAATGTTAACATCTTTGCACTTTGGGTGTCTGAGGACCTTCTACCCCCACAATAGCAGAAGTGGGATCTCTCAGTGGCCATTCGGGAGGCCAGTCGGAAACATTAATGATAGTGACATCTGCTCCTGTGTCCACCAGACCAGAAAAGTGCCGATCGTGGACTTGGCTACGTAACAAAGGCTGTTCTTTAGATACTTGTTTAGACCATAAAACTACAGGCTTTCCAGTGCTCCCAAATCCTCCTTTACAATTCCCTTCCCCAGGGTTGGTCACGGAGAGGAGAGGTACTAATTGTGCAATTCGTTGCCCTTTTGGAACAAAACAAGGCAGAGATGGTGTCCAAGCCATAATTTTGATTTCTCCTGTAAAATCAGCATCAATGACTCCAGGCAAAACAAAAAGTCCCATTTGTGTGGTCGAGGAACACCCTAACAAAAGAGCACTCCTGCCATTTCCAAGAGGTCCCATCACCCCAGTGGGGATGAGAACAATTGCTGTGGTATCTAGAGCTACTGACTGGGCTGTGGCCAGGTCCACTCCTGCACTTCCAGCTGTGGCTGGTCGGAGTGTGCTGGCCAAGCGTTGTTCTGTGGTCTTGGGACCGTATTTGTTGTTGTCACCCACGGTCTCGCGCTCCTCCCCCTGTTTCCCGAACCCCCTAGGGTTCGACCATCAGCATGGAATTTGGATCTGCATTCACTTGCCCAGTGCAGTCCCCTGCTGCAGCGAAGGCACGGTCGGTTTGGCATGGATCGATTTTCTCGACTGCCTCGCTTAACTGTTTTACAATCTTTTTTAAGATGCCCAGGCTTTCTGCAATTACAGCAGTCTGCCTTTTGAGCAGCCCCCACAGTGAGGTGTGTTAATAATGCATCAGCTAAGAGACTCCTTTTATGAGTTTCTGTGCCGATACCTTGGCACACTTTTATCATATCAGTGATAGAAGGATTAGCATTCTTAATTGTTCGCAATACCTTACGACAGTATTAGCATTTTCAAACGCTAATTTTTTCATAAGAATATCACGAGCTGCTCAGTTATCTACTTGTCTCTCTATTGCATTTTGGAGCCGATCAAGGAATTTTATATAGGGTTCTCCAGGCGCTTGTGTGATAGCAGAAAAGGAAGCTTCTGGAGCGGCTGTATCAGGTACCCATCTTATCGCGCACAGTACAATTGCTTTTACTTGCTCAAAACACCGTCTGTCCATTTGGGCTTGCACATCGGGAGCAGCCCGAGGCCCCTCACCGACGAGCTCATTCACACCAATATGATTTAAATTGCCAGTTAAGTTATCCAATGCTTTAGCAGTCATGAGATCACGGTACTCAGTCATGAATACAGCATATTGCATAGCCGACAAAATCATATGCAACAACAGTTTCCAATCATGAGGAGTCATAACATATCCATCCCCAACAGCTGTTAGTAAGTTCATGGTGTATGCTGACTGGAGACCATAATCTTTTCCTGATTTCCTCATTTCTTTAACATGATCATAACTCAAAGCCTCCCACGCTCCGGGTCGATTTCCGCGATGAATAACAGGGAACGCCCGCAAAATGTCTGCGTCGCCTTTAGCTAAGGCTTCTTTTTGACATTTGTCCCACACATTACGACAATCACTCGAGGGGGTTAGGTCATTCCCCACTACCTCTTTCAATTTATCATCACAAAGAAATAGATTAGGTTCTTGGTCTGGGTCAGTCGGCCCAGAATCGAAGGAGTCTCCTTCTGAGAGACTCTCTTCTGCAACATAGGTATTGTCCGGGGGTGGCAGCGGCGGCGGGGCGGAAGGATGCGTTGGGCTCTCCTCAGATTTTTTTTGTGTCCCTTTGCAGAGCTCTACTAGGGCTTCAGATATCTGCCGCCAAACTGGTAAATGCTTAGCTGCAACCTTATCTGTCCCTGCAGCAGCGTCCCAAAGCTTTGTGCCAATTTGGTCCCACATGTCTTTGTCAAAGGTGCCGGTCTTAGGAAAGTCCGGGACATTTTGTCATTTTCTTGTACCCAGTCTAAGAGGGTTACCAAAGACAGGGTAGATATGGATCAATTCTGAGCTTTTAAAATATACTGTAGTACTTCGAGATTCATTTGCTGCTCTTTTGGCAGAGTGTTTCCCATGGTTCCCGATCGCTCACCTCTGTCCTGCAGAAGGTGATGAGCCGGCAGTGAAGTCAGTCCTCGAGGCAATCCCTGGTTCGATCGGGCTACGCTACCTGTATGGACGTCTTTAGTCTCTTGATTCGTGCCCCATGTTGGGTGCCATTTGTAGCGTATGAAGGCATGGACCCCGGTCGGAGGTGCAACCAGAATCGTTTATTACAACAAACACGCAGCTTATATAGTACTAAGTATCTTCTTTCCCAACCAACACCCCTTGCAACCCCCAATTGCCAGATGGGCGGAATTCCCCTCAATCAGTAGGGTCGTTAGGCACTGTTTATGGGTCGTCCCCTGCCAGTGTTCCTCCTTCTTCTATTCTTTCCTCTGGTCTTGCTTCTTCCACAATCCTGTTCACCCACACATTTCTAGTATGAAGCTTGTTCTGACATCAAGAGTTGAGAAATATATGTACTATAGGATGTCTTCTGCAGAGGGTCTAAGCTGAATAAAACAAATAACACGATCATTGAAGCTTTGTTTACACCCAAGAGTTTAACTATGTTCATGTAGTTAAAGCAATATAACTGAATGAAGAAGGATGATGGTTGGCTGATCAGAATGTGTTTATGGGAATGGAAATAAATTATAGTGCTATAAGCTGTATTTATAGCAATGTAACTGCAATAGGATTGTACAGAAGTGCATTGCCAGAAGGAAAAATCACATCCCTCACTGGAATAATCATGCTGTACTTTTCTGTGGAGGCCAGGCCTAAATTAATTCCAGTTGCATTTCTGAGTACTTAAATGAGAAAGTTGCTTCAGTAAAGGCTTGCTTTGGCTCTGAGAGGATTTAACACTGAGGGGTGTTGAACATCTGCATCTTCACTGAAGTCTGTGGTTTTTGAAGGTGCTGTAGGCCATCACAGTCCTTTATTTCTGTCTTGGCTCTAAACCTCATTGAAATCAGCAGGAAAATGCTTGGGTGGCTGCAGGACTGGAACCTCTGAAGAGACCTTTGTTAGTCTGGTATATCTTGTTTTCTGACAAATCAGGTGCACAATCATTAGGAAGCAGTTTATCCTGAGAGCAGAAAAAGGTGCCCAAGTGTGATCATATGTGACAGTGGCAAGCTGGGGCACAAAACCAAGTTTTGTTCTGTTCAGTAGTTTTATTTCAGCTTTTTGCTTTCATAGCTTGCACATAACTAACATATGATTACAAGCCCAAGCAAAGCACCACCACCTCTCTTTCTGGGGGCTCAAACAATTTTCACTGAATATGAGTTTAAATACATGCGAGAAGGGCCTATCTAGAAGGGGGTTCCCACAAGAGCTTTCTCTGGCATACTTCACTAATACTTCTCAGAATACACTGATCCGTTTTGCTGAGGAGATCAGCTGCAGTGGAGGTAAGCGGCACTGCGGGAAGGGATCACGGCAAAAAAAAACCCTAAAAGGACCGGCAAGGAGCTCTTTTTGAGGGCTTTTGAAGCCGGTGACGTGCAGAAAGCAAACTCCACAACCTGTGGGGTTGTAAAGTTGGTATGTTTATTCAGCGCCGGGCAGCACGGGGGGTCACCCCACCAAAATCGTGCGCACCCACCGTGGCAGTTAGCTTAGGATTTATACAATCAGATCTTACATATTCAAGGGACGCCTATACATATCCATGACCTTTCCCCGAAAAGGCGGTCTTTATTACGATGAGTTACGAGAAATCATTTCCATAGTCTCCACCTTTAACTCCCCCCAGCTGCACATGCGCAGTGTTTCCCGGTGGTCAGGGGCCGGGGTCTCGGGGATGAAGGCCACGTCTTCCTCGCTGTGTACCTCTCGCTTTTAATGTTAATGTGTTGCTCCAGGCCACGGGGTTGGGAAACCAGAGGATCACTCTGTATACCAATTGTTCCCTTATCTCCCATCGAGGCCGATGTGACCACTTTATGGTTTCAACACATCCTTTCTTTGCCTAAACACCTTGTCAATGGCTTTAGGCTATAGATACACAGTTTAAGCCAAGCAATGGCCCTGCTATTAACCCTTGAGTGTTATTTCCCCTTATCACTG
Source organism: Numenius arquata (assembly GCF_964106895.1). Taxonomy (NCBI): domain Eukaryota; kingdom Metazoa; phylum Chordata; class Aves; order Charadriiformes; family Scolopacidae; genus Numenius; species Numenius arquata. The sequence continues at coordinate 30,458,581 of NC_133615.1, read as the reverse complement.
GCAAAAGCGACTGGTCCCTGCTGGAACCCGGCAGCTTGTGGGCGGGCTGCTGAGGCGGCGTAGGCGGAACCACTCCCTCCCCCCCCCCAGCCCCGGCTAAAAGGGGCCTCTCAAGAGCACAGCGACCGGTCGCTGTGCACCGAGAAAGCACACAAAGTGCAGGGAGCGACAAAGGGAATGCAGGGAGGAACCCGAAGCTCTGACAGCTTGACAGGTGAGTCCTCCTGGTGATCATCGTCCCCCTCAGTAGGAGTTTAGCCATGGTCTCCACCCAGAGGAAGGTCATGCGCTCGACCCTAAACAGAATGGATGTGGGAACCCAGACGGACCTCCCACAGAAACATGTGGCCATCCAGGTCACAGGCTGCGGGGAGTGCCAGGACCTTTTACTGGTACCAGATGATAGCTGTGAGACCTGCTGTATAAGATGTGAACAGATCAATGATCTGTTCAGCCTGGTGGCAGAGCTGAAAGAAGAACCTGAAAGGTTGAGGGGTAACAGGGAGAAAGGTAGCAAGGGTCCAGGAGCCCCTGCAGGCACCCTTGGTCAGGCTGAAGGCGAAAGAGTAAATGAAAAGAGCGAGTGGAAGCAGGTTCGTGGTCGTGGCACCAGGTAACCTCCCACCTTACCTACCTCGTCCTGTGAAGTACCTCTGAGGAACAGATACGAGGTTCTGCTTGAGAATGGCCAGTCGAGTGAGGAAGTAGGTAAGGAGCACCCTATAACACAGATGACTCCTAAGCCAAAAAAGCATATACCCTGCATCACCACAACACCCTCTAAGAAAAAACAAAGGGTTATAGTTGTTGGGGACTCCTTCCTGAGGGGGACAGAGGGCCCAATATGCCGGGTGGACCCTCCTCAGAGGGAAGTCTGCTCTCTTCCTGGAGCCCGGGTGAAGGACGTCACCAGGAAACTTCCTGGTTTAGTACGGTCCTCAGCTTATTATCCATTACTGATATTCCATGTAGATGAAGAGGAGACAGCGACTCAAAGCTCAAGAGCTATAGAGAGACTTGAGGAAGTTGGGAGGCTTAGTAAAGGAATCCGGGGTGCAGGTGATTTTTTTGTCACTCCCTCCAGTGGCAGGCAATGATGCTGGGAGGAGCAGGCGGATCAAATCAGTCAATACATGGCTCCGTGGCTGGTGTCGCCACCGTGACTTCAGGTACTTTGATAGTGGGTTGGCCTATGTGGCACCGGGCCCGTTGACAGGAAATGCAAGATGCCTCTCCCAAAGGGGGAAGAATATTCTGTCCCAAGAGATTGTGGGGTTGATTGACAGGTCTTTAAACTAGATGTGAAGGGGGAGGGGGGTGATAACATCAGGCCTGTCTCTGAGGCTCCTGAGGCAAAAGGAATCCGGGAATCACAGATAAAGCACCACAAAGGAAGACCACCTGAAGAGCAACACAAAGGAAATGGAGCCATTCCAGCTAATAAGTCAGCCCCATTGGGTGCCCAGCTGAAGTGCCTTTACACAAATGCATGCAGCATGGGGAACAAGCAAGAGGAGTTAGAGACATATGCACGCCTCCAGGGCTATGATCTTATTGGCATTACTGAGACATGGTGGGATGGCTCTTATGACTGGAGTGTTGGAATGGAGGGTTACAGACTCTTCAGGAAGGACAGGCTGGGCAGAAGGGGAGGGGGTGTTGCCCTCTATGTCAATGACCAGCTGGAGTGTGTGGAGCTCCACCTGGGGATGGATGAAGAGCCAACAGAGAGCTTATGGGTCAGGATTAAAGGGAGAACAGGGGCAGGTGATGTTACAGTAGGGGTCTGCTACAGACCACCAGATCAGAGTGACAGGGAGGATGAGGCCCTCTATAGGCAGATAGAAGCAGTATTGTGCTCGCACACCCTGGTCCTCATGGGGGACTTCAACCACCCCGATATCTGTTGGAAGGACAACACAGCAGGGCACAAGAAATCCAGGAAGTTCTTGGAATGCGTTAATGATAATTTTCTTCTTCAAATGATCGAGGAGCCAACGAGGAGAGGAGCCGTGCTGGATCTTGTCCTTACCAACAAGGAGGGACTGGTGGGGGATGTCAAGTTCAAAGGTAGCCTCGGCTGCAGTGACCACGAAATGGTAGAATTCAAGATTCATAGGGCAGCGAGAAGGGTGTGCAGCAAGCTTGCTACCCTGAACTTCAGAAGAGCAGACTTTGGTCTCCTGAGAGATCTGATTGGCAGGGTAGCGTGGGAAAAAGAACTGGAGGGGAGAGGGGCCCAAGAAAGCTGGTTAGCATTCAAGGACCACCTCCTCCAAGATCAGGAGAGGTGCATCCCAAAAAAGAAGTCAGGCAAAATAGCCAGCAGGCCTGCGTGGATGAACATGGAACTGCTGGACAAGCTCAAGACCAAAAAGGAGGCCTATAGAGGGTGGAAGCAGGGACGGGTATAATGGGCAGAATATAAAGAAACTGTCCAAGTGGCCAGGAACCAGATCAGGCAAACGAAAGCCCAGGCAGAACTAAATCTAGCCAGGGACGTCAAAAACAATAAGAAAAACTTCTACAGATATGTCAGGGACGAAGGCAAGACTAGGGAAGTTGTGGGCCCTCTCCGGAAGGAAATGGGAGACCTGGCCTCCCAGGATATGGATAAGGCTGAGCTACTGAATGACTTTTTTGCCTCATTCTTCACCGGCAAGGGCTCTAAGCACACTGCCCAAGTCACGGAAGGCAAAAACAGGGGCTCTGCGAAGGAAGAACTGCCCACAGTAGGAGAAGACCAGGTTTGAGACCACCTAAGGAACCTGAAGGTGCATAAGTCCATGAGAGCTGACGAAATCCACCCACGGGTCCTGAGGGAGCTGGCGGACGAAGTTGCTAAGCCGCTTTCCATCATCTTTGAGAAATCGTGGCACTCTGGCGAAGTTCTCGCTGACTGGAAAAAGGGGAACATAACCCCGATATTCAGAAAAGGAAAAAAGGAAGACCCAGGGAACTACAGGCCAGTCAGCCTCACCTCTGTGCCTGGCAAGATCATGGAGCAGATCCTCCTGGAATCTCTGCTAAGGCACATGGAAAATAAAGAGGTGATTTGAGACAGCCAGCATGGCTTCACCAAGGGCAAATCGTGTGGAGGAATGGCTGAGTGAAAAAGGGCACGACTTGATTACAATGAGCAACCCAGTCTTTGATAGGGATGAAAGCCTGGAGGAGGCTGTGAACTCTCCTTGAGAAACAGAAGTATGAAGAAGTAGCTACATGATAAGTAAGTGATAAGCGGTACTGCCTCCGGGAGATAGAGAAACATCTGCTGCGCGTGGACAAGAGGTCTGCACTAATTGTGTGAGCGCTCTAGGCGTGTGAACAGAGACTGTAAGCCAATCATATAATTGTTGCTAGCGCGTGCTCTGCTTGCCTGTCTTTATATACTCTGTGTGAACTTGAATAAAGGGAGAACGACCATACTCATATTGAGACTCATCGGTACTCCGGGTCCGTCTCCCACTCCGACATCTGGTAGCAGAGGATGCACAGAGATCCATGGCTCAGCGGGACTGAGTTCTCCGAGTCTGCAGTAAGCAGCTAGAGGAGGGGAGTGGGAAACCACGGCTGGGAGAAGTGCTGCTCGGGCGCAAAGGCGGGAGCAGACAACGGTGCGAGGTGGCCTCTCGCCTCCCAGGCGCAGTGATGCAAGTAGAAGCTGCGGCCACGCTACTCGCTGGAATCCTCTCTAAGAGAGGGAATGAAGTACCGGCAAAACTGTTGATAAAGTTAATTAAATTAGGACAGCGATGGGGTCATTTTTCTGACACACCTATGCTGTTTTCTGTTTCGGAATGGCGGGATTTTGGAGGGGCGATGTGGCAAAAAACATTCGAGGGGCATGAAAAAGAGGAGAAAGAGATAAAAGCCGTCCGTGGGTTGTGGCATACTGTGCTAGAGACTTTAGAAGCGATGAAAGCAGAGCAGGAAGTAGCCTGTGCAGCTGCTGAAATGTTAGGTCCAGGAGCGGCCGCCTTAAAACCTGAAAGTAAGCCTGGACCTATTGCGCGGTTCTTTGGGCTGCCCGCGGTAAAGGGAATGACCGGGACTGTGTGTAAAACTGTTGCTGAAATTCGAGCTAATGAGGACTCTGACCCTCCCGAGAAAAGTAAAGACTTCCCGCTGAACCCCTTGCAAAACTCGGGAAAAGCGGAAGTGACTGATGCGAAACCAAAACAGAAAAGTAATGCACATGCGGAAGCGCCTCGTCAGAAAACTCCAGCAGGGGAGGGGCCTGAAACGTCTACTGATCTCATCGATTTGGGAGGAGCAGCGTGTTGGCCTCTGCCCACAGCACCGCCTCCAGCAACTCCGCCTCTCTTGTATCCACCGTTACCCTCCTCCAGTGATTCGTCTGGTCCGCCAACTCCACCTCCCGACAAGAGTCGTAAACTGTCCACAGACAAAATGTTACAGACAGTTTTAAGGCGCCTCGACGAGTTAGATTTACATGTGGCGAGGAAGGATGATAACATGCCTCCATGGCTAGTGAATCCCTCAACACCCCCGAGAACTGCACGCTGGAATGGCATTATTAGAGACGCTATATTAGAAGGACAGTGGGGAGCAGCCGCTAGTCTGGGCGGAACTCCACCTCTCGCGTGTCCCGTCGTACATGTAAACAATACTGGCAAATGGGAACCACATGATTGGAAAATTTTACAACAAGCTCGCACCACCATCTCAACTTATGGAGTAAAATATGAGGCTACCCGACAAATTGTCAGCTGGATTTTTTCTGCTGATCTGATGTGTCCATATGATTGTTGTAACCTAATGAGACTGTTGCTTACTCCAACACAATATTTGTTGTGGGAATCCTCCTGGCAACAACGAGCTATGAATGAAGCAGCTCGAAGACAAGGGGAGGGAGACCCCCTCCGTGGAGTCACGGCAGAGATGTTCGCAGGGCATGGAAAATTTAGTGACTTGCAAGTACAGTTGACGTTTCCAGCAAACCTATTACAGCGATCAGCGCAACTTGCCCTAGAGGTGTTTCTCGGCCTCCCAGGATCTACTATTCCGTCATTTGGTACCATGATGCAAGGAACTACAGAAAAATATAGTAACTTTGTTGACCGACTGTGGGAAGCAATCATGAATCACCCTGATTTAGATGACAGCGGTAAACAACAGATGTTCAAAGTATTGGCTTTTGACAATGCCAATAAGACCACCAAGCAAATTCTAGCCAGTCTACCAAAAGGAGCAGGCGTTGAAGAAATGTTATTGAGAGTAGAAAGGGCTGAAGCTCAAAAACAAAGCACCACGGTCTATCATAGACTCCAAGATTCGACCACAAAAAAACGAGCTCGCAACTCAATTGCGCACACTGACTGATGTCCAAACCCTGCTTGGAGACATTCAATGGGTGCGGAACTGTGTTGGCATCTCCAATACCGACATTGCACCCTTAACAGAATTATTGAGAAGCAATCATCCAGCCAACGGCGTTACTCTGACGGCGATGCAGCAAGCAGCACTACAACAAATTGCACAAAAACTGCAATCGACGTGGTCATCTCAACGCATTTTAATGTTGCCAGTGTCTCTGATAATATGTAATGGGAAAGATTCACCATATGCAGTCATTTCTCAGTGGCAAAACAAAAAGGGGGAACTTGCTACTCCCTTCTCCTTCTTTGGTGATGCCACTGACAAATGCGAAGGGAAGGTAACAAAAGAGAATGTGTTCAATGTCTTAGAATGGGTGTTCTTAAGTGTACAACCAAAAACGAGCATTCAAACGCGAACTGAAGCAGTAGGTGAATTGATATGAAAAGGAAGATCACGAATCATAGAAATCAGTGGTAAAGAACCAGAGGATATTAGCATACCTGTTAACGCTGTAGATTTAGAATGGTGGCTGCGCAATGACGCTGCTATGCAAAAGGCCTTGTTAGGCTACAGTGGGAGAGTGCATTCACAACAGCCACAAGGGAAATTGTGGCAAGTTCTAAAAAGAAATCAGTGGCTAGAAAGACCCAAGGTACAGAAAGACCCATTGTCAGATGGTATCACCGTGTATACAGATGCAGGCAAACGCTTGCGGCGTGCAGCCTGTGTTTGGCAGGAAAAAGGTCAATGGTGTCAGCATATCATAGAGGGACAACCTCGAGATTCCCTTCAAACATTGGAACTAACCGCAGTAGTTTGGGCCTTGAACAATTGGCTAAGCACTCCCTTGAATGTAGTAACAGACTCATTATATGTGGCTGGAATAGTGCCACGCCTGGAAGACGCTCTACTTAGAGAGACAGCTAATCCTAGGCTGGGGAGTTTATTTATTCGGTTGCGATTTGTACTTGACCAAAGAACAGCTGCCTGTTGTGTTATCCATATTCGTAGTCATCAGCTAGACCTTGGACTAGGCCAGGGCAATCAACTTGCTGACAGCCTGGTTAGTCCAGTGTGTCATGTGCCTCCTATGGATAAATTTCAACAAGCTAGGCAGAGTCATGAGAATTTTCACCAAAATGCAAAAGGGCTAAAAAGACAATTTAATTTAACAGAAAATGAGGCTCGAGGCATTATCCAAGCCTGCCCGAAATGTGGGAGCCATGGCCCAGGAATAGGGTTAGGAGTGAACCCAAAAGGATTAAAGGCGTTAGAGTTGTGGCAGATGGATGTCACACATATCCCAGAGTTTGGTCGCTTGAAGTATGTACATGTGACCATTGATACATTTTCAAAATGATCTGGGCAACCGCATTGCCCGGAGAAAAGGCGATGGGCCTGCTTATGTTAGTCAAAAGGTTAGAAAGTTTTTGCTAAGATGGGGGGTTGATCACACGACAGGGATCCCACATTCGCCTACGGCACAAGGATTAGTGGAACGCACTCATCAAGTATTGAAGGACTATCTAGGTAAACAAAAGGGAGTAGAGACAGATGCTCAGCAAAGGCTACATCGTGTGCTCTTTACGTTGAACTTTCTCTGTCTCATGGGTGATCGAGAGGAACCGCCAGTGATGATTCACCATCAAAACCTTAAGTTCAATAGTACAACAATACTCCCGCAACTCAAAGTGATGTATAAAGATCCAGTCTCTGGAATTTGGATGGGGCCTGTTCCTGTTATATTTAATGGTCGAGGTTATATGTGTGTCTCCACAGATTGCGGTCCAGTGTGGGTGCCCAGTCGAGCTGTAAAACCTGCTCTGACTCGACATGATCCGCCTGACAACCAAGATGTTCAAGATCCTGACCCTGGGGATATTGATCCCGGCGGTAATGACCCTCCACAAGATTGAACCTAGGGAAAACACGTGGGTCACCTGGGCGAATAAGACAGGACAACAAGCCTTTTGTCTATCGCTTGCCTCTGCTACAGAGCCTTTTCGGACATGTTTGATAGGAGTACCTGGTTTTAAGGTAGAAGACTTTAGCAAGTATAGTAAGCAGAACTGTACTAATTCTCAGAGTGTTAGTAATTGTAGTGCCACGCTCCTTAATAGCTTGAATGTTACGCTGCCTTGGGACCCTCAAGAATTAGAACTGTTAGGATCAATGAGAATTGGAAATGTCTCCCAGAACTGGACTCAAACCTGCATATTTTTTGGAGGACCTGCCTTTACTGGCGTAAATTATTATCGATCATTTAATTGGATGGGGTGGACAAACGTCACTCCGAAAGCAAACTACTATGACTATAGATATAAAGGCGCATTTTGTGGCACAAATGACACATCAAAGCAAGGACTGGGAGCCCTTGGGGTTGGAACGAAAGGGGAACAGCAAATTTGGAACAATGGCACCCCAAAAGCCTTGCCGCCAGACGTGTTTTTGATATGTGGTGACAGGGCATGGCAGGGAATTCCGAAAAATGCAATAGGTGGTCCATGTTATCTTGGCAAATTAACGTTGTTGGCCCCAAATCAAAACTGGTGGAAAAATGTGACCAAGGGAGAAAACGCCGCACGTACAAAACGGGCGGTCACGGGTCTCCCACCAAATTGCAATGATGAAGTTACCTTGCTCAATCCCACTGAGAGAGTGCTTTTATCCTTGTTTGTACCTGGGGCAGCGGCAGGCAGAGCTTTGAAGGAGATAGGACGGTTAGCTTGTTGGGCTGAAAAACAAGCTAAAGTCACCACTGAGGTAATAGAAACTCTGTTAGGAGATCAAAATAGCTTACGCCACGCAATTTTGCAGAATAGAGCGGCAATTGACTTTTTGCTATTAGCTCAAGGTCATGGTTGCGAGGATTTTGAAGGCATGTGCTGTATGAATTTGTCCGATCACAGCGAATCAATTCATAAACAGTTGCAGTGGTTAAAAGAGCATGCAAACAAAATTCATCAAAACCATGGGTTTTTAGATGGGTGTCTGACTAACTTGTTTGGGAATATGCCACAATGGTTAGTAGGCTTGCTTGTTGAAGGCTTGTGCATTATAATAACCCTTATGATTATAGGTCTGTGCTTATGTTTAGTGCTTAGTCGTATTAAGAGAGCTATGTTAAAAGTAGTAAACCAAGCCTGGATTGCTCAAAAACAAAAAGGGGGAATTATGGAGGAATGGCTGAGTGAAAAAGGGCACAACTTGATTACAATGAGCAACCCAGTCTTTGATAGGGATGAAAGCCTGGAGGAGGCTGTGAACTCTCCTTGAGAAACAGAAGTATGAAGAAGTAGCTACATGATAAGTAAGTGATAAGCGATACTGCCTCCGGGAGATAGAGAAACATCTGCTGCGCGTGGACAAGAGGTCTGCACTAATTGTGTGAGCGCTCTAGGCGCGTGAACAGAAACTGTAAGCCAATCGTATAATTGTTGCTAGCGCGTGCTCTGCTTGCCTGTCTTTATATACTCTGTGAGAACTTGAATAAAGGGAGAACGACCATACTCATATTGAGACTCATCGTTACTCCGGGTCCGTCTCCCACTCCGACAAAATCGTGCCTGACAAATTTTGTGGCCTTTTACGGTACTGCCCCAGACTTGGTGGACAAGGGCAGAGCAACAGACGTCATCTCCCTGGACTTATGCAAAGCGTTTGACACTGTCCCGCACAACATCCTGCTCTCAAAATTGGAAAGTCATGGATTTGATAGATGGACCACTCGGTGGATAAGGAACTGGCTGAATGGCCGCACTCAAAGGGTTGTGGTCAATGGTTCAATGTCCAATTGGTGGCCAGTGACGAGTGGTGTTCCTCAGGGGTCGGTACTGGGACCAGTGCTGTTTAACATCATTGTTGGAGACATGGACAGTGGGATAGAGTGCACCCTCAGCAAGTTTGCCGACGACACCGAACTCGGTGGCACGGTCGACACGCTGGAGGGAAGGGATGCCATCCAGAGGGACCTGGACAGGCTCGAGAGGTGGGCTTGTGCAAACTGCATGAAGTTCAACCAGGCCAAGTGCAGGGTCCTGCACCTGGGACGTGGCAATCCCAGGCACAAATACAGGTTGGGCGGAGAATGGCTGGAGAGCAGCCCTGAGGAGAAGGACTTGGGGGTGTTGGTGGATGAGAAGCTCAACATGAGCTGGCAATGTACACTGGCAGCCCAGAAAGCCAACCGGATCATGGGCTGCATCAAGAGAAGTGTGGCCAGCAGGTCGCGGGAGGTGATTCTACCCCTCTACTCTGCGCTCGTGAGACCCCACCTGGAATACTGTGTCCAGCTTTGGAGTCCTCAACACAGGAAGGACATGGACCTGTTGGAACGGGTCCAGCAGAGGGCCACAAAGATGCTCAGAGGGCTGGAGCACCTCCCCTATGAAGACAGGCTGAGAGAGCTGGGGTTGTTCAGCCTGGAGAAGAGAAGGCTCCGGAGAGACCTCATAGCAGCCTTCCAATATCTGAAGGGAGCCTACAGGAGAGCTGGAGAGGGGCTCTTTGTCAGGAAATGTAGTAACAGGACAAGGGGTAATGGTTTTAAATTGGAAGAGGGGAGATTTAGATTAGATATTAGGAGGAAATTCTTTACTGTGAGGGTGGTGAGGCACTGGCACAGGTTGCCCAGGGAAGTTGTGGATGCCCCATCCCTGGAAGTGTTTAAGGCCAGGCTGGATGGGGCTTTGAGCAACCTGGTCTAGTGGAGGTGTCCCTGCCCATGGCAGGGGGATTGGAACTCGATGATCTTTAAGGTCCCTTCCAACTCTAACCATTCTGTGATTCTATAAATGCTTTCCTCTGAAGTGGCAGCACAGGCTTATCAGATTCCATTATTATTTCCAACGTATTACCACTTGATTTTGGTTTGGCAGATAGATTTTCTATTAAAAGTGTTGTGATTTAACTCCAGTCAGCAGCTAGAACCACGCAGCTGCTTGCTCACTCCTCCCACAGCGGGATGGGGGAGATAATCAGAAGAGTATAAGTGAGGAAAAACTCATGGGTTGAGATAAAGACAGTTTAATAGATAAAGCAAGCCAAACAAGGAATTCATTCACTACTTCCCATTGGCAGGCAGGTGTTCAGCCACCTCCAGGAAAGCAGGGCTCCATCACACGTAATGGTTACTTGGGAAGACAAATGCTATAACTCTGAACATCTCCCCCTTCCTTCTTCCCTCAGCTTTATATACTGAGCATGATACCATATGGCATTGTGGCATCTGATGCCACCTCCATCTGAAAAGCATTTGTCATGGTTTCGGTTGGGATGGGGTTTACTTTCTTGCTAGGAGCCTGTGTAGTGCCATGTTTTGGATTTGGGATGAAAATAGTGTTGGTAGTGCACTAATGTTTTTGGTTGTTGCTAAGCAGCCAAGGCCTTTTCTGCTCCTCACACTGCCCTGCCAGTGAGTAGGCCACACCACAATGTTTAGAAGATAGTTTTTGGTAAGAACAGGCCCTTAGTCAACTTCTTGGGGGCTTTTTTGGTGGGGTTTTTTTGCATCACAGGACAAATTTCTCCACACGACTGCACTGAAATATAACATTTCCTTTTTTTGGAATATTTCCCTATTTAAAATAGTGATATTTTATGCCATTACAGATTAATTAGATTTAAATACCTCAGTCTTTAGGGAAAATACTCCAAGATGAGGGGATACAGATGCTGCCTATTCCAAATGTCTGAAAAATCACAAAATGTTTAACTTACACAGTGATGGGATTTAATTCTGGCTTGACTGAGGCTATCAAGTGTTGTGTGGCTAAATCTTGTCAGCTGTAATAAACATTCTTTCTGCTTCAATTTATGTGAACATTTGCAGCTGTTGAAAAAATAGGCATCTTTGCTTTTTAGTCAAACAATACATAAAAAGAATTACACTAGAATAGATTATGTGCAAAAACAGGTGACAGAGCTGTGTGGTAATAGATTGACTTATGGAAGAAATTATGAGACCTACTTTTTCATATTGATTACGTCTTCCAGTCATTGGATTGTGAAAGTAGACCTCATTTAACGGAAGTCCTTAAAAGAGAAAAAGAAAAAATCATCCATGGTTTTATTTTGTAGTCTACATGGAATTTGTATTCATGTAATTTAGAAAGATCCACTGAATCAATTTTCAGCAATGTACAATACATAACAAAATTTATTGAGGACTGTGCCATCCTGCCTTTGTCTGCTTAACTCACTAGAGACATGGATGCACATCATGTATTATTTAAATGTGTAGGTTGACACATATAATTTATAGGGTTTAGAAATGGAAAGAACATGAATTATACAACAGAAAGCTTTCGGTGTGCTACAGAGTTGAGTGTTTTTAATGCAAAATGAAGATGCATATTAACCTTAAAAAAATAAAAGGGACTTGGTAGGTACTTAAATAACTAAGCAGACCTTCATGCCTATTTGTCCTGCTTACAGCAGTGAGTTTAGTGAACATCTCACTGGGTGGTAGGGAAATCACATGTGGGCTGAGCTGGAGGACTGGGACAGTATGTCCATTTTCTGATGAAACAGATGCAGGTAATCCATCTGTGAAGGTACCCTTAAATGTGACAGAGAGGCAGAGGCATCAAATAAGATTGCCACAACTGTTATAAATATGGGGATTTGGTGGGAGGAAGGAGTCCAAACCATACAGAGCCTTTGCTAAGACTAACAGGCATGTACAGAAGTACTACTGAGCCTTGAGTAAACCCCAGAAACAGATGCAGAGAAAACTGGGCTTTTTTAGTTCTGGTGTTCAAAGAGCAACTTTTTTTTTTTTAAAGCCTAAGTACAGAATTTGTGAAATATTACTTTAAAGTGAATATAATGCAGTCTTGATATTCTTTTTATGAAGGCTGAAAAAGGGATGTGCCAATTTAGCAAAGTAAGCTTTCAAAATGGGCATGACACTTTTTTTTTTGCTGCACACTTCAAATGCCATCAAAATAGCTGTTACCTTCTGTCCTGGAAACTGTCAGAAACCTATAAATAAACATAAAATAATACAGGAACAAGAAAAGAATCTTATTCCAGCAGTTAATGTTGTTCTTATTAATTCTGTTGTTTCTTTGTTTGTTTTTTTTTTCTTTTTACAGTGTATCCTATTCAGTGCACGTCTCTGAGGATTACCCAGGTACAGTGCAACGTTCTTGTCCATGACACCTGTATGCATGTTACTGCAATTTGCAATATTCAGATGAGAATATTTGGAAGGGTGTTAATGTCTTCCAGGTCCATCCTTGTGCTAATTATTTTCCATTAGTTAGATTATTTTCACAGTCATTTCTCCTTTTCAGGCATCATTTATCAGCTGGGTCAGGGTAAGAAAACCTGGTTCACAAGTTTACAGAGACTGAAGCTTTCTGGAGCCAACAGTGATAGGAGTGGGAAAGTGCCCAACTCCTCTTTGGCATGGCAGATAAAGCTTGATCTTTCAAGAGGCTGCACAGTCTGGCACGGGGCCTGCAAAGCACTTCTGTGTTTGACCTTAATGAAACTACTCACGTTCTTAAAGTTAAGCCTGTGGACTGTGAGTTGATGCTTCTCAGGGTCTGTTGCAGCCAAGGGTTTGTGTATGGGCATGCCTTTGATAACATAAACTTGCAAAGCTGTTCCCAAATGCTCAGTCCTGCCTCCCTGTCATACCCTGAGCTGGGTTGGCAAAAGCATTTGTGTTACCATGTGGCCAACCCAGACAAGGGGAATTATCCATATGAAAGACAACCAGGAAAGAGCAAAAGCTAGTTTTCAGCTAGCTTGTTTCCCTGATATCCTTCACAAAGAGACTGCACAGATACTTCAGATGGCACAGAGGTTAGCAGAAGCAGAAGAGGGAAGCGAGGGTGAGGGCAGACAGGCACTGTGCAAGTAAATGTACTTGGTAGTACTGATGGATTGCACCACATTGTGTATTTTGCACCTGGAAGTATGTAATAGTGCAAGTACCGTGAATGACATGAAACCCTCTGGCCTTTTTTTGATCATTATCAGTAACATCTCTGTAATATTTCTAAAATAAATATTTCTTGTTTCTTTTAGAATCTCTAAAGAAGTGAGGCTTTGAGCTTCTTCACTGATAAGCAGTAGACTATGTCTGTTCAAAACACCAGTGACTGAAGCAGATGCAGAGAGAAATCAGCATTAGCAGTGATGCTAAATACAATGGATTATGTGAAAAAATGCTCACAACCTTTGTGAGAGATATTTTTTTTTCACCAGTAAAAACTGGAGGAAAAACTGCTACTGATAATAATCTATTCAACATGTAGTAAGCAGAGAAACTGAGATTCATAAAACACAGTCATGCCAGTGATAAATTGATTCACTGATTACTCCATTGACCTGACAATGAAAGGAGGGACAAATAATTGAAAAAAAAAATCTATATCATATTTTATTAATGGTTTGTTTTATTAAACATCAGTAATGGATTTATTCATTTCAGGGATTAAGCTATTATGAAGGCACTAAACTTGATCTCTATGAACCCCTAAACTAAATGGCAAGCTGGAGCACTGAACCAGCAGTGTTGTGGATGGAGTGATCAACTTCACTAGTTAGAGTGAAGTAGTGAAATATTTATTAAGGCGAAACAGTCATTTAACAAAATCAGTAGTAAGTGCAATAAAACCAGTAGTAAATGCGATAGTGTTTTACGAGATTCGATGTCAAGGTACACTCTATTATTTACTGCATAGAGGACAGGGTCAGACAAGCTGTCAGGGAGACCCTCCCGTTGAGTCACGAGGTTCAGAAAGGACCCCCTTGCTTTCTAAACTCCTTCTCAGAGAGGAGTCTGGGTGTGGCTGGATCCAATCCTAGTCCCAGACTTGGTCAATGGTTTATGTCTAAAGGATTATATATATACGCAATCAACCCTTTATATTACTTAGCTAAGATTTCAAAGTTTAGCATGCTCTTAGTCACTTACCGAGAATCTGTTGCGGCAAGGAATCTCTCAACCTCGAGGAGTAGAACCTTAAGCGAACGTCCTCACAAAAGGGGAGATCCTGGCTTGCAGCCCGCTGCCATACAGGAGAGCTCAAAGGGCTCTTGGGCTGTCCACTATTTATAGAGTAAGATAATTGACCTATAGTCATATTCTCATGGGAACAAAATTTCTAGGTCCCCACTCCAGACAGTGTTTTGGCTGTGTTGCCAGCCATCCCCCAAAGTCCAGGTGCAAGTTATCGCAACTGATGTTGTGATGGCCATGATGGCCAAGGCCCAAGCAGGAGCTGGGGGGGTGTGTGGAAACAGGGAGAGCACACCGCCACAAGCAGTTACTCCCACAGCACATAAGATCTCATCTCCTGGCAAACTGTTCTGACTGACAGACATCAAACTTCCCTTATGGATGCTGTTTGCAGCATGCCCAAGCCTGAGTGACTGGTGGCTCTAAAACCTAATGAACATTCTCTGACATATTTTAAAGCCAGACAGAACTGTAGCTAACTTGGTGAGGAGGGGTAAAACAGCTGTGCATGTTTACTGATTAAAAATCTAACCCTTTAAGCCTCTGGAAGAGATGATTTAATTAATATCTCAAGCTTTTGCAGTGTGTATGTTTGCTTTGTGATGAAGAGGTGTTTAGTGTGTTAGGAAGGATAATGAATCTTTGCCAATTTACAGCTTTGATCCTAAAAATACTCGCTTTGACTTGGTGAGCCAGATTCTTTGTCTTCTCTCTTTGTGCTAAATCTCTAACTTAACATTACTGCTGACTGTGGCTATCTCTTCCCAGGCATGTATTTTAAGGGATGTTTCAGGGACATGTCAGGGTGTGATGGTGTCAAGCCCGGGAAGCTCTGTGCTGGTATCCTCCTCAACTGAAAGGTGATCTTCAAGTATTGCTGCTAGTTGCTAGAGTTCACAGCAGCAGATGCTCATCAAATTAAATTTCTCACAGGATAAGTCTTTACAGATCAAGGTTTAAGTCCATTAGTGTGTAGCTATATCAAAGTCATATCCTTTGGAGATTAAGAGTGTGTAATACACATTGGATCAAATTTGAAAATCTGTGAAAAGGCTGTCAGAGTTGATCATCAGATAATTGCTAATGTATGCAATAAATATACGAAAACAGAAGAGATTAAGTTACCATACAAATGATGTTTAGCCGAAAGTGATACCACCACAAGTTAATTTTAGCTATTATAAGAAGAGCTTTGGGTACTGCATATACTCTAGCTCCATGCATTGTTATGTATGCAGCGTCACTGCTTTGGCACTGATAACAATGTGTAGCTATTGCTGAATTCCTTCATAAAGCATCAAAAGATTACAAACAGCTGAGTGTCAAATCATACCTGTGGGAACTGTAATATAAAATGACAACTTTCAATACTGAATTTTCACTGAATTTCACTGAATTTTTAGAGTTGGAAGGGACCATAAAGATCATCTAGTCCAACTCCCCTGCTGAAGCAGGATTGCCCAGAGCATGTCAGAGCATGTTACTCAGGACTGCATCCAGGCGGGTCTTGAAAATCTCCAAAGAAGTGGACTCCACGACCTCCCTGGGCAGCCTGTTCCAGGGCTCTGTCACCCTCACCATGAAGAAGTTTTTCCTCATATTTGAGTGGAACCTCCTATGTTCCAACTTGTGCCCGTTGCCCCTCGTCCTATCACTGGGAACCACTGAAAAGAGTCCAGCACCATCATCCTTCAACCCACCCTTTAGATACTTGTAAGCATTGATAAGGTCTCCCCTCAGCCTTCTCTTCTCCAGACTAAAGAGTCCCATATCTCTCAGCCTTTCTTCATAAGGGAGATGCTCCAATCCTTGAATCATAATGAAGGTGTTTGAATGTTTCATAATTACGAGTGAAAGCTAAAAATATGCTTACAAAGGCACACTGAAGAACATTATAGGAATAGTGTTGACACAGTAATGTCTCAAAGTTATATATACGTTGCTGAAATTGTAAAAACATCAGTGAAAATTTTAAAGGCAGGTAATAACAGTAAATAAAGGCAGAAAAATATCTTTGTAACCATTTTCTCATAACATTGACACAACTGGGGGAAAATAATGCTCCTAAGGAGCAGTTATAGAATATAACATCAGTGAGTAGACTAAAGTTCCATTAATATGAGTGGATCATGACTCCTGTGAGAACCACTACAGCAGCAAGCATTTTGCTATTGAATATATGTTCTGAGTGATACGTGTTGGCTGCTGTAGTCTTTTATCCCAGTGATTTGTGGGTTGCACACATGTTAACAGAAACATCCTTTTCTTAGACCTTGTTAGATTGCATCAGAGACAGAAAGAACCAGTTTGGCAGCGAGCAGCATCCCTCCACTAGGTCCAGGCAGACTCCGCTTAAGAGGAGAGATGTTTCTGGGTGTAGTGTGTTAGAAAATGGATGTTGAAAAAAAGCAAACCAAACACAGTATCTTAATTTCAAGTTTCATT
Organism: Numenius arquata; assembly: GCF_964106895.1. NCBI lineage: Eukaryota > Metazoa > Chordata > Aves > Charadriiformes > Scolopacidae > Numenius > Numenius arquata. The sequence continues at coordinate 30,441,816 of NC_133615.1, read as the reverse complement.
AGACTGATCGAATGAAAGAAAAAAAAAACACCCAATGGTTGCCAAATAGAAAAGGAAAACAAAAACTTGGCAGTGAAAAGTCCAGCTGCCAAGAATGACAAACAATGAACATAAAAATATAATTAATATCCATATAAGTATATCTTGATAATTGTATATTCTGTACAGCACATGTTGTTTTTCCTACTTTTTCATACAGCAATAAGTTGTAGCACATGGTTTTTCTTTCTCCCATCCATATATATGGTATTAAGTATATTTAAAGTGAAATGCTGACCTCGGTTATTCCAGCTCATTAGACTCTATACTAGTAAGTTACACTCCCAAACCTGGGAAAGGAATGGGCGTGTGTTGTATACCCAGAGCCATCCAGTATGGTGAGGCTGACACTGAAATGATGGCAGCAAGGTGGAGCATGCAAATAGAGGCAAGGCAGGGGTTTGTGGAGAGGGGGAGATGCAGCTGTCCTGGAGGCATAGTTTATAGCCTTTCCTGCCGACAGACAAAAGTGGGAGAAGGACGAGTGAATGCTGGCAGGTGGCTGGAGGGAACCCATTTTATTTGCGCAATGCTGTGGCTCTAAAACACATCCCTGTGCCAAGCCTGTAGCCGAGCAGACACAGAGCAGATAGAGCAAGTTGCTGTGACCACTGGAGTGCAGCGCTCAGGGAAAAGCGGTCAGCCTCCTGCAGCAATTGCCTGCTCGCAATATATGTTTGTTGAGCTGGGCGCAGGTTACTCAGATTACCTCATGGGACAGCACAAGAGTGGAAGTAGGCAAAGGTGTGGGATCGTATCAGACTTGGTAGATCTGTGTGAATGTGGCAGAAAGGCTGTTTCACAGGCAGCAGGCTGGGAAAGCCCTATGTGTCTGTCTGTGTGTGGCAGTGCAGCTGCTAGTCTGCAAAGGCGGTGTGGCACACCTGTATGAGAAAGGGGCAGCAGCGCCAGGGCTCCATGTTGCTATAGGCTTCTAAGAACCGCTGTAATACAAATAATAATATTGCTGAATTTACTGATCAATTGATGTTAACATTTTTAACATTTCACTGGAAGCATTGTGTTCAAAGGTTTTGAGATTGCAGCAGTATGCTTAAAATTATGTGAGTTCACACACTGCTGATGTGGGACTGGAGTGTTCAAAATTATGATAGATCAATTCCTTGTTTCAGTTTTCTTATTTGTCTCTTTATATGTGATTATCTTATTTGTCAGCCTTTCTGCTCTAGAGCATATGTTTCAATTCAGCCCAGATCAAGAGAAAACAAAATCTTATTACTTTCATAGGCAATTCAGCAATTAATGCAAGATAAGCTTCTGCAGATACTACATAAAAACTTGCTGCTCCTTGTTTGTTGTTAATAAACATTTGACTGGAAAGAAAAAAAATAAATCACAGCCTAATCTCCACATTTTGTAAGAAAGTTTGGAATAGACTTTCCATATTCATATCCATACCTAATGTTTTTGTTAAGTGGGGGGAAAGATTTATTTTTTTTCCTGAATTAGCCACAAGAAAGGTTATCCACTGATTAGAAGATACTTCAAACATCCTTTATGTGACTAGGCAAAAGGAGGCACAAGTATTTTGCATAGTGAGCTGTTAACATTGAGCTCTGAATGCAGCCTTCACTCTGCACACCAGACCTAGCTTGAGTTTTAGTGTCAGATATGACAAAAAGCATAGAACAGTTCTTCATTTTGGAAAAGGTTGATTCAACCTCCCATAAGCCTTGTTCAGAACAGCACTTGGTGTGACTCCTGAAAGCCATGACATTGGACTCCAGGGGTTTGCTTTTATAAAATATGGGTCCAAATCTTCCATCTTTTTGGTATTTATCTTTTCATTAGCAATCTCAGCAGAAAAAAACACACCGGGAAGATGATAGTACTGGGCTTCCCTAACCACGTGGGAAGCAGTTCCTTATGGTACAAGAGTGGGATGGGCAATGTCAGAAGGGACTGGCAGAGCACAATTGGACTTCACCATGCAAGGTGTTTTTCTTTTGTAGATAATACTTATGTTTCCAGTTCTGATAACGATGAAGATGTGTTAGTTACAACAGAGCCAATTCCAGTAATTTTCCACCAAATTACTACAGGTAATCTTACGTCCTGAGTATTTTATCAAGTTCATATTTTGTGAGGAAAGACAAGTACATTGCCTGTACATAAAGGGAGATATGTTAATGTGTGTACAGTTTGCTATTTTTCTCACAGTCTTGCTGTGGTAAATTGGCCTACATTTCAGAATAGAAGAAATGATAATATTTCTTTTGGAGATTAACACAACTGTACAGGCAGAATGTATTTTATTCTGTATTTAACGTCTTTCAGTCTGTGCTAAAGCAATTCTCCTTTAATACAGTTAGAGGTGCTTAATACTTCCTAATTATAAGTTTTCATGCTCACTTGCTTAAAACTTCACTAAATCTTCACTATTGGGGATTAAACAGTCTATAACTACCATTGCCTTTGGTGAATTATTTCAGGAAATTTCAAACAAAATGGTTCATCTGTTTCACTAAATGAGACTATAGAAAAAAAAATCTTTTTTTCCCAGTGATTTTGGGAACATATTCATTTGAAATTATTTCCATACTTTCAAACAGCATTTGATACATGAAAGGGCATGCTTTTCAGACATCTCAGCACATATATACAATATATAATCAAGATTTGTGCATATTTCATAAAGATTTTTTTAGATTTTAGCAGCCAAATTCCCTGATGATTTCAGGCTGGCTTCAGGAGAAACTACATAGAGGAGTCTTAATTCTGGCAATTTTTCAGATAGGAACACTTGACTTTGCAGACTTTTTATTCTTTTTATAATACTTTAGGACTTTTTTCGCATAACACAGAATTCCACTGGAAAACCAATATGATCTTCGATCTCTGATCTCATTTATACTGATGCAAATAAAAAATAATTTTATTCCCATTTTATATGGCCATTATAGTCAGAAGTTGAAGATAAATTTTGCTTGCAAATATTTCTGTAATTTAAAACGTAATAAAGCCTGTCATTTAAAATAGAATAAACCCCCATATTTTATATAGCAGATAATATGATTTAATTTTGCTGAGGGATTTTGATTTTTTTGTTCTTTTATACAAAATTAATGAATGATACTGCAGTGTAAATTACAGATTGGGAAAAACAAATCTCCTAGATGGACCAGCTGAGTTTCATTTCACAGTTAAAAATATGAGTCTTCTGAGATGCTGGGGCTTCTTAATTTTAGACTGTTGCATTGTAAACTCTTTGTTGCTTTTCATATCTGTAACTTTTTGTTCCTTATTTGCTCTACTATTCCAAGTATTTCAAGTCTGCATATGGAAAATTTATTTCACATTTTTCATGTATGTTCCCTATTTTCCCATTTCTTTTAAGAATTAAGAAAAAGCAGTGATGTCAACTATTGCTTATCCATAAAAGCAAAATTACAGAGGGAGAATGGAGAGGTATGTATTTCTTGTATGTATATTTTAACAAGTTATTTTAAGAAACAACAGAAAATAATAAAATATGAATATTTACCATAGATTTCCTGTCAAATCTATGCTTACCCAAACTGTAGGTTTACACATTTTATAAGGTGAGAGTAGTTCTCTGGGTTTCATACATGGATTAAGCAGTGAATCCCTTAGTTGAGATAGGGATATTCCCATCCTAGGAGATATGGTTTTGATGTTTTATTTTATTTTTTGTTCAGCAGTGGCATAGACCCTGTCTGCCTTAAAAATATAGCTCTCCTGAAGAAGTAGATCATGATGCCATTACCTTTTATCCTAGTCTTGCACGTAGGACCACATCCCATTTATTAGCTCATTGCTTCTTCATGTGGCCTACAGCAATCCTGCTGGAGTCTTGACCTCTGCATGACACTATTCACCATAATTAGCATCTGGAGGATTAAGGCCTTCCAGTCACAGTTTTATTTGTGCTGTACCTCTGGCGTGGGTCCCTGACCAGCCTCACTGAAACATTAACTCAAGAAAGAAGTGGAACTAACATAAGGTATACAGGGGTTGACAGTGTTGGGCTCAAAAAAAGTACCACATAGGCTCCCACCTCAAGCAAGAAATTGAGCACTGTATCAAGAATTCAAGTGCTTGACTTAAAGACTTCCTTTGGTAAGGGTGGTTGCTTTGTTTATTGACTACTACTTTTTAGGCTCTGATCTGCATTTGATCCTAGAAAAGGCAGATAAGCGTGTTCAGATACAATATTCGATATGGCTGTGTTTTTTTGTAGATGAAAGCTGATTTGATGTAAAAAGTTGCACTGGAAATATTTTGCTTTGTCTGCCTCATAATTGTATCCAGTACTCTGTAAACATTAGAAATTCAAGCGCAGTAAGAATTTACCCTTTTGATTAAAAGCCTGAGATATAGTTAGCTTCTATGGGACAGTTTGAGCTTTTATTTATTTATTTTTCCAGTTGAACGAGGTACTTAAGTATGAAAGTACTGAAAAAAGCCTTTAAATAAAAGACTGACCATTTATGTTGTCTAGACAGTTAGAGGTTTTGGTTAGGATGGGATGGGTTTGTCACTATTGTAGTGTGATAGTTTCATTTCTCTGCTTTGTGTTGAATGTTTGTTCAGTTGAGTTCTCTTTTAACACAGACTTCCCCTTGAGCTAAGGTTATTATAAAACAAAGAAGACTGAAGTAATTTTGTTTCTTTTCAGTAGAGGCAGAAATTATTTTTATGCCTCATCTTAGAAAATTGCTGTGAAATTGGCTGAAATACAATTTCTCTTCTATGTATCCATACAGTGAATAGAGCAGGAATTTAGAGACAAAGGTAAGGAAATAGGATTAGAATGTCTGACCATAGAAATTGGTGATAAGTATATTTGACATTTATGAATATATGGGATTTAGGGGTAACTTCTAATCTTTGATTCATACATCTGTTTTCTATTCCATTATGGCATTTCTGTGCAGGACATAAAAAAAATATGCAATAAATACATCATGTTTAGATTGAAGTGAAGAATTATTATTTTATCAGGTATTCCTTATGGGATCCTTGTCAGCATAGGGCCTAGAAATAATAAATGGATTGTGGGAAACAAGAATTAATATCTTCAAGCAACTACATAATTATAAGTAAAGGTTCCATTGGTAGGAAGCAGAATATAACACTTCAGCTCATACTGAGGTGCAGTCTGCACCATGATCACCTCTATTTACTTGAGTGCAATTATTCACAGAGCAGCCTATTTAGAGCAGATTTTACTTGGGTAGTCCTTAATTTTCCAAGTCTTAGAACAGAGCTGGTCAGAAAATTAAAGCTGAACTTTTCTGGCAACAGGCTGGTACTTCTGTTAAAAATAATAAGCAGCAGTGTGTCAGAGAGTTTTTCACAGAAAGGAACTGTGAAGAGAGATTTGTATGAGATCCCATACCGAGCCTTGAATTAGTTCCTTAAACTATTAGAATTGATTTACCAGAATAAAGTAAAGTAAATTTTTTTAGGTCACTGAAACGCCAAATGAATTAAGTCCAGAACCCCTCTTGGTGGGTAAATAATGCTTTGTTTAGCAGAAGCACAGAGTGAAGTATCCCTGCATAGTCTACTGAATTCTCCAGTTCCATAAAATACCACACTGTGTCTGTACCCAGACAAAGTATTATTTCTCCAAGATATATTCAGGGTGCTTTTATGTACCTAGTTAGTAGGTGCTTTTTTTGTCTGAGATCTCTTAATTAAAGGTGCTTAGAGCTTATTTGCAAAAGCATAATTACTGTAGTTATAATTAGAAGTATAAATGCAAGATAAACATATCACTTATATCATTGTTAACTTTCCTTTTCCATTAAGGAGTCACAGCACAACAGCACAGTTGAAGAAGACTCTGAAGGAGATAATGATTCTGAGGAATTTTATTATGGAGGACAGGTAATGGAGGATATTTTTGCACAAGTTTCAAGAAATTAATATTTGACAGCTTCTGTGGTTCATTTCATTGTACATTTATGATAATAATTTCTTGTGTTTATTCAACATAGAATAGAATGCCATGTGTATTTATACATAGTATTTTATAGTAGAAGTATTTAATATTTTATACTGTATAATTATATCAAATTTAAAATAAGATGAGTTTGTTTACATTTGTAAAGCTGTAAGAATAGAAAAACCAAGTGCTCTTCAGGACATTTGAAAACAGAAGCCAGTTGCTTACTTCCAGAAAATAGATATTCACTCTTTAAAGCATATCCCATTATTGATACAAATGGGAAGTCAGGCTGGATCCAAATCTGTTTCCTTCTGGAAGTTTGCCATTTTGTAAAGTCAAGAGCACTGGAATTTAATGGTGAAAAAGTTATTACAAATCAATCTTTATCTGGGCAATAGTCCAGTATTTTTCTGAGCTCTACAGTTAAATTCACCTTGAAAAATGCTGCATATTTTTAGATGAATGTACTGTTCTGTGTTTTTACTTCTTGTTCCCTCTGCAGAATTAGTTATTATTACATTCTCTTATGTATTGGGAAATAAAATGTCTTCATATATTTCCTTTTGCAATGTCAATAGAGCACTTCACGCTGCTAGTCTCTTTATTCAGATTTTTCTTATCTTTTTAGTCTATTGCCCCAAAGGAATCATTCCTCACTGAAGTTATTAGAACTGTTTATTTTGATGAACATTTTAATGAATTACGGTCACTTTTAATGTAAGTTACCACTGCCTCAGCCTTGAGGCCCTGGGTGTGTAGAGCTGAGGCTGCAGGAGCACGTCAGCAGTGCCAGCTGATTGGGTCAGTGCACAGAGTGTGGGATGCTGTTGAGCAGGACATCACCGAGTCTCTTCTCTTGCAAAGCCAACAGCGTGGTGGGGTTTGAACACAAAATACACATTGAGGTGTTTTATTCTAAAAAAAAAAGCATGCCCCTAAAAAGCTATTAAAAATTATATTGGAACTGGAACTGAAAGAATGTATTTTCAGTGTCAGAAAATAACTGACATGGGATATTGACTCATTTTCACTTTAGAAATGACTGCAGGAAATGCCTCCCTTCAGCTGCTGACTCCTATGGCCCCACAGAGAGCTGGGAAGGACCAAGTACACATACTTCATTGCAAAGACCAGTGTCTTATTTTAGTCTGCCTGAAAGGAAAAATCTTCTGATTTTGCCCTGTAGTGATGAGTTGTGTGTATGGGCTTCATTTTTCATCACTGCAGAAAGCACAGTAACCTTAAGGTGAAGGAAAAGGCAGCAAACGGCTGGGAGTGGTTACTTCTTGAACCAGTGCAAATACATTTAGTAAAGGATGCCTGCCAGTGCCCAAATGAATGAATAAATATTAACCCTGCCCATGTGATATGAACACAGAGAGCAGTAAATCATTTTGCAAGATGTAAAAGAGCTGTGTAATTGGAAATACTGGTTAGAATTTAGTTGCCTTATATTTGAAGTGCAAACTACATTATATTACATTGTCATATTTTTAAGGTAGTACATTTAATTGAAGAAATGATATCTGGCAAAAAAAAAGTAGTAAAATTACAATTAAACCAGGAATAAAATTAAAATATCAGATGACTCTGAATGTCTTGAGTATAGAATGCACTAACATAACTGTTTCCACTTTCCATGTAGTGTTTTAAAAAATGGAGATGATGTCTAAACACATTTCTTTACACCTTCTCTGGTAAAATACTTAAAATGGGAAAGTGTTCTTTAATTATTTTTCTTTTTGATCTGATATAATTGCATTGGTAGATATAATAGTCAAATACAGCCAATGAGTAGATTGAAAACGTAACTTAGACACTGAGACACTTGGTTTATAGTATAGTCTCATGCTTCTCTTGTTGAGCCCAAGCCATTCTGTGTCTAAAATATATGAGAGTGTGACAACAAGCAAGAGGGAGCAAACCTTTGTCCTGTAGTGGTTGGACTAGGAAGCTACGACTGGAGAGATCTGGTTCTTCCCCTGCTTACCAATTTTAAAATGCACAAGTGGCCCAGAACAGACCCCAGGATGAGACAGGACAGAAGGATGAGTCCTTTGCAGCTTCTCTTCCCACAAAGAGGAGCAGGACTCTCTGGAATTTTGATGCAGAAGTGCCTGCTTTGCAAATAGCATTGCTTAGGAGAGCTATACCACCTCAGTGCTTCAGCTTATCAACACAATGTCCTTTCTGAGCATGGCATTAAGGAATCTTTATGCAGCATATTTTGCAGGGGGAACTTTCAAGAGCCTAGATTAGGTGCCAGTAATGAGATAAATAAGAACTCCTAGAATACACTTTTTCTGGTAGGTTAACTATGATGGAGAACTTCACAAGCACCCACAACTGGAAGCTGATTTGACAGCAGTGAGAGAGATCTATGGACCTAATGCAGTATCTCTCAGGTATGTCATTGACCCTTCTGTATTGTGGAACCTTTAACGTTTTGGAGAGTGACCTCCATGTGGAACTTCCCTCACTGTAAAAACACAAGTCTCTTCTGATGATTTCTGTATATTGTGGCAAAAGGAAGGAGCACTGCTGGCTAGCAATAATGCTGGTTTTGGTTTTTTTCTTTTTGTGGATGAGTACTGATACAACTGGCTTATACTGAGAACAAGCCCCAGAAGCCTGTTCGAAAACACTGAAAACATTGTCCTTTGCAGTTCAATCAGTATTTGATCAGGCTGTTGTATTTTGTTGACAATTACTATTCAGCATTTCTCTAAACCCTTGTGAAACTTCTTTTCTGTCATATCCTGTCTTTTACCCTGAAAGTGAACAATAGGAATGATAACAGATTTCGTAAATGTTTTCCCTAGGGAAAGACTGAAGGAATTGGATTTGTCTAGTCTGGAAAAAAAGAAGGAGAGGACATAATGACAGTCCTTCAAAAAATAAAGCTGTTTGTAGATAGGAGTGATCAAATGTTCCCTACTGTCGTCATGAGAGAGGCAATAAGAAAATAGCTTTGTTACCAACAAACAAGAATTTGATCAGATTTTAGGAAATCTTTCTAATTGTGGGAAACTAAAGTATCTGTCCCGGTTTGAAGTAAAACTGAACCAATTTTCTGTTCTGTAACTTTACATCCTAGCTAGGCCTCCTCTAACTCTCTGAAATTAACGGCATATTGTGGAGAAAACTGCTCGTTCTCAGAATGATAAGACCAATGTTTGTGCTCCATGCCAAGGAACGGTATGCAGGGAGGCCCTTGCTTATACTTATTGCTATAACAACCAAGGTCAGCCAATTTCATTATTTGCCCCCTTAGAGGGTCGGAAACGGAAAAAGCATAGAGGGGTCACATCGGTGGGGAGGAGTGGACAGGACAGGTGACCCAAACCTGACCAACTGGGGTATTCCATCCCATCTGCCCCATGCTCAGTATAAAAGCTGAGGGATCAAAGGGTCAGCCCCCTTCCTGCGATGGCCGACGTCCAGAGAGGACTCTGTCTGTTCATCTGCCTTTGATCCTGATCCGTGTGTTCCTGACTCCAGAGCTGGAATCCAGTTCCCATCCGTCACTGAGTCCAGTCTGGGACTTCCCCAGTGCCTGCCAGTGACGTGACTGTCATCCTGGGAGCTTGATACGGTTTTGTATATATTGTATCTATTTCATTATTTTCTTCTTTATTTTTATTTTAATATTAATTCTTCATTAAAGTAGTTTAGTTCATTCTAAACTTCTGAATCTCCTTATCTCTTTCTCCTCCTCTCTCCTCTTTTTGGGGGGGGAGAAGAGGGGGGAAGGGCCATCTGTTGGTCTGGTTTTGGTAAATTAGGCCGAAACCGTGACAGTATCCTACAAAGAGAAGTGGTGGAATCTCAGTTGGAGGTGGATTGCAAAGAGTAATTACACAAAAATTCTGTTGGGCATATATGAGTGTGCATGATTCTGCTGTAGGGCATAGCTGTATGATTTTTTTAATATGCTTCAGGTCTTTTATAACTTCATTTTCTGTCATTGTTGAGACGGACAAACGACACGGACAGCAGTCTTCCGAAGTTCAAGCAGTAACAATCTACCCTTTATTAGCACACGTACTTTCTTATATATTCTTTCTTAACACATGTTGGTTGTCTTTTGCAAAACATCAAAGCTACTCCTTATCTTGTCAGTCTCCAGCTGGTACCTAAAAGTTGTTTTACTTCTCAGGATGTTTTCTACTCCCTTCTTTCTCAAGGATATACTTTAATCTCTGCAAGGTCAATTCCTGATTCCATTCCCACAATCAAGGGTTCCACGGACCCGCCGTAGTCCCCCACAATTTTCCATCTATGTAATCTTAATAATTTCATAAAAAATAACAAGTAGGCAAGATGTAACAGACCTGCCAGATGTATTAAGGGAAAATATCAAAGTTGATATACAAAACAAGTAATAAAATACAGAGAAGACAATAACCTTAGGCATACATATATTGCAAGTAAAAATTCCCTTTAACCTCTAAACAATAAGCTCTGTTATTTTAGTCTAAGAAGAGAGAGCATGTCTACAACTGTGGTGTACTTTTTCAAACTAAGTGCAAATTCATTACATTTTGAGGACCTGGGGAATTAAAATCCAAATAGTTGTATATGGGTCTAGGAAATCATAGAATAGTTTGGGTTGGAAGGGACCTTAAAAGATCATCTAGTCCAACCCCCCTGCAATGAGCAGGAACATCTTCAACTAGATCAGGTTGTTCAGAGCTCTGTCCAACCTGACCTTGAATGTTTCCAGGGATGGGACATCTACCACCTCACTGGTCAATCTGTTCCAGTGTTTCACCATCCTCATTGTAAAAATCTTTTTCCTTGTATCTAGTTTAAATCTAACATCTTTTAGTTTAAACCATTACCCTGTGGAGGAATGGCTGAGTGAAAAGGGGCACGACTTGATTGCAATGAGCAACCCAGTCTTTGATGTGGATGAAAGCCCGGAGGAGGCTGTGAACTCTCCTTGAAAAACAGAAGTATGAAGAAGTAGCTACATGGTAAACAAAAGATAAGTGGTACTGCCTCCGGGAGATAGAGAAACATCTGCTGCGCATGGACAAGAGGTCTGCACTAATTGTGTGAGCGCTCTAGGCGCGTGAACAGAGACTGTAAGCCAATCGTATAGCTGCCACTAGCGCGTGCTCTGCTTGCCTGTCTTTATATACTCTGTGAGAACTTGAATAAAGTGAGAACGATCATACTCATATTGAGATTCCATCATTACTCCAGGTCCGTCTCCCACTCCAACATTACCCCATGTCCTATCACAACAGGCCCTGATAAAATGTTTGTCCCCATCTTTCTTAGAAGTCTCCTTTAAGTATTGAAGGCTGCAATAAGGTCTCCCCGGAACCTTCTCTTCTCCAGGCTGAACAACCCCAACTCTCTCAGCCTGCCCTCATAGGAGAGGTGTTTCATCCCTCTGATCATTTTTGTGGCCCTCCTCTGGACCCGCTCCAACAGGTCCATGTCTTTCCTGTGCTGAGGGTTCCAGAGCTGGACACAGTTCTCCAGGTGGGGTCTCACCAGAATGGAGTAGAGGGGCAGAATCACCTCCCTCAAAATGCTGGCCGCGCTTCTTTTGATGCAGCCCAGGATACAGCTGACTTTCTGGGCTGTGAGTGCAAACTGCCAGGTCATGTTTAGCTTTTCATCCACCAGTACCCCCAAGTCCTCCATAGGGCTGTTCTCAATCCCTTCATCCCCCAAGGTGTATTGATACCGGGGGTTGCCCCGACCCATGTGCAAGACCTTGCACTTGGCCTTGTTGAACCTCATGAGTTTCACACAAGCCCACTTCTTGAGCTTGTCCAGGTCCCTCTGGATGGCATCCGGTCCCTCAGGTGTGTCAACTGCACCACTCAGCTTGGTGTTGTCTGCAGACTTGCTGAGGGTGCACTCGATCCCACTGTCTATGTCATTGATGAAGATATTGAACAGTATTGGGCTTGATATGGACCCCTGAGGGACACCACTTGTCACCAATCTCCATCTGGACATTGAGCCGTTGACCACTGCCCTCTGGATGCGACCATCCAACCAATTCCACATCCACTGAACATAGAATCATAGAATTGTCTAGGTTGGAAGGGACCTTTAAGATCATCTAGTCCAACCATCAACCTAACTCTGATAAAAAAACATCACTAAACCATGTCACTAAGCACTATGTAAACCTGTCTTTTAAATACCTCCATGGATGGTGCCTCAACCACTTCCCTGGGCAGCCCATTCCAATGCTTAATAACCCTTTCAGTGTAAAAATTTTTCCTAATATCCAACCTGAACCTCCCCCAGTGCAACTTGAGGCCATTTCCTCTTGCCCTATTGCCTGTGACTTGGGAGAAGAGACCGACCCCCGCCTCTCTACAACCTCCTTTCAGGTAGTTGTAAGAGAGCGATGAGGTCTCCCCTCAGCCTCCTTTTCTCTAGGCTGAACAACCCCAGCTCCCTCAGCCTCTTCTCATAAGACATTCTCCAGACCCCTCACCAGCTTCGTTGCCCTTCTCTGGACACACTCCAGCACCTCAATGTCTTTTTTGTGGTAAGGGGCCCAAAACTGGACACAGTACTCAAGGTGGGGCCTCACCAGTGCCGAGTACAGGGGGACGATCACCTCCCGAGTCCTACTCACCACGCTGTTCCTGATACAGGCCAGGATGCTGTTGGCCTTCTTGGCCACCTGGGCACACTGCTGGTTCATGTTCAGCCGACAGTCGACCTACACCCCCAGGTCCTTTTCTGCCCGGCAGCTCTCCAGCCACTCTTCCCCAAGCTTGTATCGCATGGGGTTGTTGTGACCCAAGTGCAGGACCCGGCACTTGGCCTTGTTGAACCTCATCCCATTGGCCTCGGCCCATTGATCTAGCCTGTCCAGATCCCTCTGCAAAGCCTTTCTACCCTCCAGCAGGTCAACACTCCCACCTAACTTGGTGTCATCTGCAAACTTACTGAGGGTGCACTCAGTCCCCTCGTCCAGATATACCTCTCCAATTTAGAGAGAAGGATGTTGTGGGGAATCATGTTAAAGGCCTTACAGAAGTCCAGATAGATGACATCCGTATCTCTTCCCTTGTCCACTGATGTAGTCACTCCATCATAGAAGGCCACTAGGTTGGTCAGGCCTTGGTGAAGTCATGCTGGCTGTCTCGAATCACCTCCCCGTCCTACATGTGCCTTAGCATAGCTTCTAGGAAGATCTGTTCCATGATCTTCCCAGGCGGAGGCGAGGCTGACAGGTTGGTAGGTCCCAGGGTCCTCTTTTCTCCCCTTTTTAAAAATGGGTGCAATATTTCCCTTTTACCAGTCACCGGGGACTTCACTTGACTACCATGACTTATCAGATATCATGGAAATTGGCTTGGCAACTACATCAGCCAATTCTCTTAGGACTCTGGAATGCATCTCATCAGGTCCCATGGATTTGTGCACCTTCAAGTTCCTCAGGTGGTCATGAACCTGATCTTCTCTTACAGTGGGACAGACTTTGCTCTCCTAGTCCCTGCTTTGCGGTCCATCCACTTGAGAGGTGTGAGAAGAGAGGCTGCCAGTGAGTACTGAGGCAAAAAAGTTGTTGAGTACCTCAGCCTTCTCCTCATCTGTTGTTATCAGTTTGCCAGTCTTACTCATCAGTGGGGGTACACTTTCTTTGACCTTCCTTTTCTGGCTGACATACCAGTAGAAGCCCTTACTATTCTTTGCATCCCTTGCCAAGGTCAGCTCCAGCTGCACCTTGGCCCCATCCCTACACAACTGGGCATCGTCCCTATACTCTTCCCAGGATACCTGTCCCTGCTTCCACTGCCTGTGCATTTCCTTCTTGCCCTTTAGTTTGACCAGCAGGTCTTGACTCATCCATGCTGGTCTCTTGCCATCATTTCCTGATTTCTCATGCCTGGGAATCAAGAGTTCTTGTGCTCTGTGGAAAGCGTCCTTAAAGATATACCTCGAATATAGGCTCTCTCAGGCTCCTAAAATTGAAACATTATGTTTAACCTTTCAAAAACTATAATGCTTCTAATTTATTCAATCAGCTGTTTCGTTGGAAGCATTGTGATCTTTCTGGGCTCACTGTAGTAGAAATTGGCATCTATGGCTGCTTTTGGCATGTGGAAAACTTTCATGCTTCTTCCACTCTGTTGCAGTTGAAAATATTCATGAATTCTTGGAAATGACAAACACAGCATTAAGCATTCAGTTTCATTCCTCTCCTGCAGCTCCACTTTTGTGACTGCAACAAGTCTCTCTGACAGTGACATCCATTAAGATGCATATTTCCTAGAGAGTTGACCCTCTTTTAGTAGTCTCCTGCTGTCAGAGAATGAACTGTATATATAAAAGGGAAAATCCTATACCTGCATGCTTTTCACTACTGCCCTTTGAAATCTCGCCACCAAAGCCATGAGAAAGTCCTCTGGACCGACTGATCCAAACTCTTCAGTATCTATTTATATTGCTTATGCATTGATGGACAGAGGACCTCTGGGAGCTTCAAAATCAAGATGTGTTTGTGGGAGAATGGCTAGCTGAGAAGGGTTACGTAGACATGATCCAGCTGGCCGAGCAAAAGCTTGAGAAACATCGGATTCAGCCCCCGTAACTACTGGGCTGGTAAGGACACCTTGTCCTTGACTATAATTGTTGTAAGATAACAGAGAGGTTGCAGCTGCTCAGGCATGGGAAAAGAGGATGAAAGTAACTGTAAAGAAGGAACCAAGGGTGGAGTTGATCTTTCTAAGAACTAACCAATCATGAGCTTAACTTTTGTAATATGTATGAGCTAATTATGTTAGAACATAAAAGGCCACTGTGTGAATCAATAAACGAAGCTTGCTGATCACTCATATTGAGTGGCCCTGTCTTCCCTCCGTCGCGACGTGTTCTTGGAGCCATTGTAGGCAGCAGATCATAAGCTTCAGGCACTGGAAGAAAACACAATTTCTTCCTCCCTTTCAGCTTGGAAAGTAAAACTAGAGTCAGCATCATGTGTCTAAAATCCATTTTCTATGATGGGCAAGTAGGGGCAAGGAGATTTCAGTGAGTATGGAAATTCCACAATTGTAATTTATTTTTCTCTTATCTTTTCTTCCACTAATATTTATTTGATTGTTAGTTCAACTATGTTTCTGTTTAATTTATAAAATTATTCCTATTCACAGCCTTTTGAATGTCAGTCATGAGTAACACCAGCCTGTGTTCATAAATATTGCTTAGGAGTTCATAGCAATCTGTTCTTTGGATCTTCTGGAAAATTTATTAAAAAATCTGAGGCCACTGTTGTGTAGCATAGTGGCTAAGCCATTCAGTAGGTGGAGAATTTCACTGTTTCAAAGTCAGGTCTTCAGTGAGCTGTAGGAGGTCAGCAAGTTCCTGTATGTCTCTGGGTAAGCAGACTCTGGAGCAGCTGTAAGGGTGGCTGGGAAGCCTCCCAAGTAATGCAGCCCTGGTCAGCTGTTCACCTGCCCCATGTGCGCTATGTGTGGACACATCTAGAGAGAGACTTTGAGTTTTACCTTACCAGAGAGAACCACTGGGATGCCAAGGTTTGGTAGAAGGGGTTCCCTCCACAAAATTTCACAAGAGGTCAAGGAATTTCCAGTGCAAGCTAGGTCCTACCATGGGGTGAGAGACCACTTTGTTAGGAGATAGATATAGTCACAAAAATATTTTTGTATTTCAAAATTACCTTATCAACTTATTTATGCACAACTGCTACTGTGTACTGTCTTAGTCTAGTTTAATAGAAAAATATGGAAGTCATTGTGAGAACAAGCATATAAATGCAATGTAAAGCATAAACCTATTGACTAGAAGCTAATTTGTGAAAAATTGAGAGTGATTGCACTTTTACAGAATTGTCCACAAGTAATTTAAATGAAAAGGAAAGTAATTTTTTATTTAGGTATATGAATGACTATTTTCTAGCCCTATTTTTCAGAAGTCTTCAAGTACGTTGGGGGAGGGCAATCAGAATGAGTCAGAAAATAAGAGGCAGAAAAGTCCTACTTTAAATGTAAGATTTCAGATGGCAATGAAACACCTATGAGCATAAGTTAAATCTGCACCTTGAGGATTCCAGCAATACTACATGTAACAGATAAATTAAGGTACTATTGCCTTGAGTGCATTACAGGGCAATCTTTATGTTTTGACAAACAAATTCTTGAACGCATGAAGCAATACCACAGGTATAATATGCCACCCTCTAGGCTATGTTGTATTTGTCTTCAATGATTTATCTCTAGCCTCTCCTTAAGTTTCTGGCTGCTAACCAAAAATACTTTTGAAAATTAACTAGGGTTTTCTTTTGTCATAAATAGTAGCAGCATGTGACCATTATTGTTTTCTTGATTTATTTGTGCAATACATGAGACAAAAATACATAGCAGCAATTGAGAGAGAATTTTGGGGAATTAGTAGAAAAAAGACTTGGCCTATTTAAGCAAGATCTACTGAAAGAAGGTTTCAGTGCAGCAGACAGTCACCCACTGGGAATATTGATCCAGTCTATGTAAATGTGTATATCATCACCATTCTGGTTTTACAGACAATATTATCCTATATAAAATCTTCTCTGTTATAAGTACTTCTGGGCTGAGGAGTATCTTAAAGAGTTCTAATGTAATGTAATGTAATGTAATGTAATTCTTTCCTTTCAGGGAATATGGAGCCATTGATGATGTAGATATTGATCTGCATATTGATGTTAGCTTTCTTGATGTAAGTAATCTAATCATAGGATTATGTAATGAAAATTAATACCCGTTTAATTCTGCTACACATCAGACTCTCTAGACAACCACTGAGATATTCCTTTTTCAGAGGCTTGATCTTCACAAGTGGCTGTCACATTAGGTTTCCTTTTATGATCACATTGTTAAAATGTTTTGTAGGCTTTTATTTATTGCATATGTATTTCCTTTCAAACATGCTTTGTGAATGGTAAATGTTTTAACTGATATAAATGAAATACCTTTTTTTTTTTTTTTTTTGCTATCCTAGACATTAGTTAGGTGAAATCACTTCATAGAGTCCTGGAGGGAAGACGACCTTGGCTGGAGCTTTCCTGTGTGCTTCTCAACATCTGCAGATGATTAGGGAGAGGCTTGAGTGGCAAAGGAGACAGGACAGTGGTGCTGTCAACTGGCAGCATGGCTTCTGTAACAGTTATGCTGTCATTAACTCCACACTTCCTCACCTCATCTGTGCAGTAACTTCCTGTCTTTTAGACACAGAATGAAAATTAGTGCTTTTAGGGGCATCATTAGCTTTTGCACAGATATGTCATATTCTCAGAACAGCACATAAGTTATCAGGCTCTTCTAAAATTTAAGAAAATCTGATCATACCTTGAACTATTTTAATCAGTCTTAAGAAGGAGCAAATGTTTCCTTTGCCCTGTGTTATGGGATGAGTTTCCTTTCCATCTTTATTTGCTCCTTTGTTTCTCAGCTTTGAAGCAGTATCTCTTGATAGATGGAAACATGTCTGCCTGCACTGCAGATGTAGTGTTATGTAGAAACTTGTGCCCAGTTTAAATGAGCATACTCAAGAATTGGAAACAGTCTAACACTGCTCTTAGGGGCATCAGCAGGCAATAGCTTGTCCTAAGTCTCAAGTTTAAAGTTGGAGTAGATATTCCATGACTGGGTAAATGGATGGATGGTGTTTATAACAACCATAAGGTAGACTGACAAAATGCAACAGTTCCTCATGATGGCTCATGGTGGCTAATGGTCTGTTGTTTTCTTTTTATCCTGAACTAGGAAGAGATTGCTGTGGCTTGGGATGTAATTCGCACAGAGCCTATAATAGTGCGATTGCACTGTTCACTTACACAGTACTTAAATGGTCCAGGTTAGTCACCTGTGTATTCTTCATGTGCCTTGTATAGTGTCTTGGTCTGAGCCATGTACTAGGTGACAGATACTCATTCACTGCCAAATCTTTGACCCTGCATGTGCTTAAATCTACTGCTGAGAGCAGTCCTACTGTTTTGAAATTATGCTTACATATATTTGCATGGCTAGGCCCTCA
The DNA here is from genome assembly GCF_964106895.1 of Numenius arquata. NCBI lineage: Eukaryota > Metazoa > Chordata > Aves > Charadriiformes > Scolopacidae > Numenius > Numenius arquata. Next base: position 30,423,821 of record NC_133615.1, on the reverse strand, counting down.
ATAATGACGTGGGCATCTAGTTTAAACTTTCATAGGTTGAGTTTTGGAATTTGTTTTCTTGATATACTTTGAAATGCAACTGCTTCCCCTAGGAACCAGCAGTTAAGGAATAAAGATCATCAATTTCTAATATGAGATTTCCTGATTTTGGAAATCAGGGATCATCTTCACAGATGCAGATATCACTGATAAGATATACATATGCAGATCTGTGCAGCACTTTAATATACCCTTTTTCATGCACCTTCGAAGAATCAGGCCATGATAATTATCCTGCCAGCTTCTGATTTCTGTACGACTGTGTGAATTCTGGGGATCTTTACATCTGAACAAGAATTTTAAATATTATATTGACATCCTACTCTCCAGTTGTTATGCAAGCAAAGCTTTCTCATGAGAGTAAAAATGGTGAAAACTCATGAAGAATCAACTGAGATTGAAGATTTGGAAACATTCATAGGCAAGACTCAACTTCAGATATATTTTTACAATGGGAAGTCAGAATTAAGTGTGTAATTTGGTTCATAACTTGCCCGGCTTTGGAGGCTTCCAGTGCAAGCTGTCAGTTCAGGCTTGTATCTGTGGGAGAATTCTGCCTCTGGAAAATGAATAGATATTTCCAGTCATAATATGTTTAGCAAAATCTGTCCCAATGAGCTATTTTTATAGGATATGTTGTCTGCCAATTCTAACTATAAGCTATATTCTGTTCATTCTAATAAGCATTTCATTACATCAGTCTTTTTTTTTTTTTTTTTTGCTTGACTTTGGTCTTTTTGTCAGTATTTTATTGCTTCAATCTTTTTTGTAAACACACAGATCTTAAAATATGTATTGGCCATAGCAGGTAGCAGTGTTAGTATTCAGAATATTTCTATCAAAATGTAATTTAAAAAATAAAAAGGTGCAGCAAATAAGAGAGGGTGAAGCATGAAGAGCAGCGTGCAGTAAGAAATCATCTAGTGAAATGAGAAGTAACAACAAGATATCTTCTGCACCACTGACAAGGTTAAAATGGGAAGCTTAGTTCCCAGTCCTTCAGCTAACTGTGGAAATGCCTGAGTACCAAGAAAAGCAAGACCAGGGCCAGAGGCAAGTACTTCGCTGCCACTGGTTTTATGAGCTCAGCTGCTGTTGCAGCCATGTTTATTTATTTACCAGAAAAGGACAATGAGATCCACCATCTTTTGTGTTAACAAAACCCTTTCTCTGTGTATTCCTCTTCCCCCTTAATTATGTTGTTTTGTGACTACTAGGCCATAACTTTATGCTACATATTTTTCTCCTGTAGCACTTCCTGTTCATTGATAAAAGAAACAAAAATGCAGTATACTCCAAAGCACAATGTGAGGTATACATACCACATTGTAGCTGTTTAATATCCTGATTTTAGATAGTCATTCTTCTAGCTAATACCTTATCTCATCATTGTACCTGTGGGCAGTTTCTCCCACATGCCTTAGAAACCTGTCTTAAATTAGGATGAACCAGCCATTGGAGGTATCAGGCTGTCTCCTCTGGCTGTAGACTTTAGACAGCAATTGTAGTTTAGGTGTCAGATTTTAAGGTTGCTGATCTACGTATGATGATTCTCATTGAAAATATTCTCCTCCTACCATGTGTCCTAAATTTGACAATCTAAAGACATTGCTACCCCTAATCAAATAATTTATCCCTTTTGAAAAATTCATCAGTTTGTCTTCAAAAGATGAAATTATATTTGAATAATAACATTAGAGAAAGGGTATCTACGGTGCTTTGAACTAAGTGAAACTGGATGTCCAGGAGAGCACCTAGAGTGTAGCTTAAAGGAAAAATAGCCGTTCCAGACACGAAGCTAGCTTCATTGGGGGCCCAACTTAAATGCCTCTATGCAAATGCATGTAGCATGGGGAACAAACAAGAGGAGTTAGAGACATACGCACACCTCCAAGGCTATGATCTAATTGGCATCATGGAGACACGGTGGGATGGCTCCTATGACTGGAGTGTTGGAATGGAAGGATACAGACTCTTCAGGAAGGTCAGGCAGGGGAGATGAGGAGGTGGTGTTGCCCTCTATGTCAAGGGCCAGCTGGAGTGCATGGAGCTCCATCTGGGGATGGATGAAGACCCAACAGAGAGCTTATGCGTCAAGATTAAAGGGAGGGCAGGGACAGTTGATGTTACAGTGGAGGTCTGCTACAGGCCACCTGACCAGGAAGACTGAGCGGATGAGGCCCTCTATAGACAGATAGGAGCAGCCTCACATTCACAGGCCCTGGTCCTCATCCGGGACTTCAACCACCCGATATCTGTTGGAAGGACAACACAGCAGGGCATAAGCAATCCAGGAGGTTTCTGGAATGCGCTGATGATAACTTCCTTCTCCAAGTGAGGGAGGAGCCAACGAGGAGAGGTGCCATGCTGGACCTTGTTCTCACCAACAAGGAGGGGCTGGTGAGGAATGTCATGCTCAAGGGCAGCCTTGGCTGCAGTGACCATGAGATGGTGGAGTTTGAGATCCTTAGGGCTGTGAGGAGGGCGTGCAGTAAGCTTGCTACCATGGACTTCAGGAGAGCAGACTTTGGCCTCTTGAGAGATATGTTTGGCAGGGTAACATGGGATAAAGCCCTGGAGGGGAGAGGGGCCCAAGAAGGCTGGCTAATATTCAAGGACCACTTCCTCTAAGCTCAGGAGCGATGCATCCCAACAAAGAAGTCAGGCAAAAATGCAAGGAGGCCTGCGCAGATGAACAAGGAGCTCCTTAACAATCATCTCAAACAGAAAAAGGAAGCCTACAGAGGGTGGAAGCAAGGACAGGTAGCCTGGGAGGAATACAGAGAAATTGGCTGAGCAGCCAGGGACCAGGTTAGAAAAGCACAGAGACAGTTAAATCTGGCCAGGGACATCAAGAAAGCCTTCTATAGGTATGTCAGTGACAAAAGGAAGACTAGGGAAAATATGGGCCCACTCAGGAAGGAAACAGAAGACCTGGTCGCCCAGTACATGGACAAGGCTGAGGTACGCAACAACATTTTTGCCTCTGTCTTCACTGGTAAGAGCTCTAACCACACTGCCCAAGCTGCAGAAGACAAAGGCAGGGACTGGGAGAATGAGGAACAGCCCACTGTAGAAGACCAGGTTCAAGACCAGCTGAAGAACCTGAAGATGCACAAATCCATGGGACCTGATGAGATGCATCCACAGGTCCTGAGGGAACTGGCGAATGAAGTTGCTAAGCCACTATCCATCATATTTGAGAAGTCCATGGCAGTCTGGTGAAGTCGCAATGACTGAAAAAGGGGAAACATAACCCCCATTTTTAAAAAGGGGAAAAAGGAGGACCCGGGGAACTACAAACTGGTCAGTCTCACCTCTGTGGCTGGCAAGATCATGGAGCAGATCCTCCTGGAATCTCTGCTAAGGCACATGGAAAATAAGGAAGTGATTGGTGACAGCCAACATGGCTTCACTAAGAGCAAATTTTGCCTGACAAATTTGGTGGCCTTCTATGACGGCGTTACAGTGTTGGTGGATAAGGGAATAGAAACAGCCATCATCTACCTGGAATCATGCAAAGCATTTGACACTGCCCCACACAACATCCTTGTTTCTACATTGGAGAGACGTGGATTTGACTGACGGATCACTCGGTGGATCAGGAACTGGCTGGATGGTCGCACCCAAAGAGTTACAGTCAACAGCTTGATATCCAAGTGGAGACCAGTGATGAGTGGTGTTCCTCAGGGGTCGGTACTGGGACCGGTACTATTCAACATCTTTGTTGGCAACATAGATGTTGGGATTGAGTGCTCAGCAAGTTTGTCGACGACACCAAACTGTGGAGCAGTCAACACACTGGAGGGAAGGGATGCCATCCAGAGGGACCTGGACAGGCTTGAGAAGCAGGCCCCGTGAAAACCTCTCAAAGTTCAACAAGGTCAAGTGCAAGGTCCTGCACATGGTTCAGGGCAATCCCAAGCATAAATACAGGCTGGGTGGAGAATGGATTGAGAGCAGGACTTGGGGGTGTTGGTGGAAGAGAAGTTCAACATGAGCTGGCAATGTGCGCTCAGATCCCAGAAAGCCAACTGCATCCTGGGCTGCATCAAAAGAAGTGTGGCCAGCAGGGCAAGGGAGGTGATTCTACCCCTCTAGTCCACTCTTGTGACACCCCACCTGGACTACTGCGTCCAGCTTTGAAGCCCCCAAAATAAGAAGGACATGGACCTGTTGAAACGGGTCCAGCAGAGGGCCACAAAGATGATCACAGGGCTGGAGCACCTCTCCTATGAGGACAGGCTGAGAGAGTTGGGGTTGTTCAACCTGGAGAAGAGAAGGCTCCGGGGAGACCTTATAGCAGGTTTCCAGTATCTGAAGGGGGCCTACAAGAAAGCTGGAGAGGGACTTTTTACAAGGGCATGTAGTGATATGACAAGAGGTAATGGTTTTAAACTGGAAGAGGGCAGATTTAGATTAGATGTCAGGATGAAATTTTTCACTATGAGGGTGGTGAGACACTGGAACGGGTTGCCCAGAGAAGTTGTGGATGCCCCATCCCTGGATGTGTTCAAGGCCAGGCTGGATATGGCTTTGAGCAACTTGGTCTAGTGGGAGGTGTCCCTGCCCATGGCAGGGGGGTTAGAACTAGATGATCTTTATGGCCCCTTCCAACCTAAGCCATTCTATGATTCTATGATATATATTGTATTTTATTTTAAAAATTAATTTATTAAAGTGAAATTAAAGGATAAATTTTGACATTCTGAATAAAATCTGGCTTTCTGAGTGATCAGAATAATATAGATTTTAAAACACTGATTTTCTTTTTCTAATGAAATTTGAACTGACCCCAGATTTTTTGTTTTCATTTATTTTTATTTTACTATAGTCATTACTTCCTTATGTAATACAAAGTATAAAGTCTATTTGTGCATGTAATGTGTGTTGGCTGTTGTCCTGCCTTGAGGACCTGAGACTCTCTCAACAAGTGCTGAATTCCATCTGCCACTTCTATCTAGTAAATATTATTAAAAGATTTTAGTAATACCAGGAGCTAATTTACAGCCTTCACCCCTTACACTTTCAATTTTCTGACAGACGAATATGAATATACCAATGTTAGGATGGGTCTTGAGGAAAATTCAGGGTAATCCTTCACCACTGGAATTCATACATCAGGCACTTAGATGATGATTATGAATCCTGTATTAAAACGCCCTCTGAAAAAAAAAACCCTTGATATTAGTTAATTCAGTTTATTCCACTCTCAGTTTTCTTCATAGTCACAGGAACTGAGTGTATAAGTACTAGTTACTACCATATGTAGCTAAACTTAGTGGGAAGAGATACATTTTTGGGAATTCAATTTCTAAAATACTCATTTATAAAATTAAAAATTATTTTGGTTAATATTCAAAAAAGGACCATTCATTTCTTCATAGACTTAGATGACGTCTGCTTTCTCCATTGCTTCAATGGCATTGCCTATAGTAAAGGTTCAGATAGAACAGGGTCCTTAAATATGTCTTGTATAGTAATGAGTTCTTGATTATAGCTTTAAGTTCATATATCAACAATATCTCCTTTTTCCGTAGTGCCAACTGTGGATGTATTTCAGATCTCTACTAAGGAAAGATTTGGACTGGGACATCAGCTGAAAAAGTAAGTAAGTCTGGAAAAGTGTAAACCCGTGTTTTAAAGTAAATAAAAAAAATAATCTTTTTAGTTCCCTGACCATGTCAAGTAGGATAAAATTCACAGGTTGTCAGGTTAGTTGGATCAAAGCGTTTTGAGCTTGTTTTTCTTTAAATAAAAAATAACAGGTTTTGCCTTTTTAAGTTCACTTTTGACAGTTGTGGGAGACAACTTGTTTTGTGCTGCCTGACAGGTTTTTCTGTCACTTTACCACCTTTTAGGAAGTAAGCTACAAAAGTTCAAAAGGACTGCAGCTAGGAGTGTTCAATTTTGTGTTTTTTCTTAGATTGTGAAGTCTCTGGAGCAGGAACCTTGTTTAGCACCATAGAATCATAGAATGGTTAGAGTTGGAAGGGACCTTAAAGATCATCGAGTTCCAACCCCCCTGCCATGGGTAGGGACACCTCCCACTAGACCAGGTTGCTCAAAGCCCCATCCAACCTGACCTTGAACACTTCCAGAGATGAGGCATCCACAACTTCTCTGGGCAACCTGTTCCAGTGCTTCACCACCCTCACATTAAAGAATTTCTTCCTAGTATCTAATCTAAATCTACCCTCTTTCAGGGACCACAACTCTTTGAGTGCAACCATCCAGCCAATTCCTTATCCACCGAGTGGTCCTTCGGTCAAATATGCGTCTATCCAATTTAGAGACAAGGATGTAATGAGGGACAGTGTTAAATGCTTTGCACAAGTCCAGGTAGATGATGTCTGTTGCTCTCCCCTTATCCAACCACGCTGTAACCCCATCATTTCTACCAAATTTGTCAGACAAGATTTGCCCCTAGTGAAGCCATGTTGGCTGTCACCAATCACTTCCTTATTTTCCATGTGCCTTAGCAGAGTTTCCAGGAGGATCTGCTCCATGATCTTGCCAGCCACAGAGGTGAGACTGACTGGCCTGTAGTTCCCCAGGTCTTCCTTTTTTCTCTTTTTGAAAATGGGGGTTATGTTTCCCCTTTTTCAGTCATTGCGACTTCACCAGACTGCCATGGACTTCTCAAATATGATGGATAGTGGCTTAGCAACTTCATTCGCCAGTTCCCTCAGGACCTGTGGATGCATCTCATCAGGTCCCATGGATTTGTGCACCTTCAAGTACCTTAGATGTTATTTTAAAGAAATTCAATGCAGTGTTTTCATAATACAAATGAAGCAATGTTATTAAAATCTCTATGGTGCATGACTTCAAAGAAAAAAAATTAAAAGCTCCCAAGGCATGAAAAGTCTCTTAAAACATTTCAGTATATACACTGTCTCTGATTTGTGCACTGGGTAATTACCAAAGTTTCCCATAAGACATTTTCAGGTACATATCTGTATAATTCACAGTTGACCAGAAGTCATAATACGTATGAACTCTGTGGCTCCTCATGGCTGTGAACAACAGGATATTCATCTTTGAAGAGTCAATACATTTTTTATATAGTTCATACCAACTTCCACTTTGACTTTATCACTCATAGACCCCCACTGCTAGATTAGAGTCACAGAGTAATTTGGCTTAGAAGGGAGTGTTGTAGGTCACCTCCTGCTCCAAGTAATGCTGACTTCAAAGTTAGTTTAGTTCACTTCAGGGCCTCAGGCAGCTGAGCTTTGAAAATCTCCAGTCTTCGTGGGCAACCTGTTGTACTTAACCACTCTTCTGCGGATGTGTTTTCTTTATAACCTTTATGTTTTTTGCTTCACTTGCTACAACTTGTGACCACTGTCTTTTGCTGTGCATCTCTGGGAAGTGTCTGGCTCTGTCTTCTCTGTAAATCCCTTTGGGTAGTGTAATATTCGACATCCCTACCTTCATGTTTGCGCTATAGAAGAATATGCTCTTACTTGAACAGTGTGGATGCTGTAGCCTACCTCTGTAGTCACTGGAGAGAGAGACACCTATAGTTGGATAGAAAGCCTTTGAATCAGTTTGTCTCTAGATCTCCATGAGAGGCATAATTATATGTCTTGTAGTGGTTGTTTACACAGACTGTATTCTCGATAAGAGTTCCATGTGAATTAGTTTTATGTGGAAAAAAAAAAAGCATTTTTGAGGAGCTGAAGCACCCAATCATTAGTCCGCATATGTGACAGAGAAACTCCGTCTGAGGACATTGCATCATATCACCTACATGGTCAACTGAGACCCTAGTATTTAAGTGAGTATGTCTTAGCTAGGATAAGAAAATCTTTTTTTCTTTTTTAATTTGCAGAATCATGCAGACATTTGTTACACAACAGTGGAAGAACAGCAAAGAGAAATCTAATTGTACGCACAATAAGAAGGTGTCTGACAAAAAGGTGAAATCCCCTCTGCACATCTTTTCTACATTGCGCAGGTAATAGCAAGGAAAATGAGCTGTTACCAGCTGTTAAAAATCCACAGCAGACTTCACAAGGTGAAATGTTGACTTTTCTCCAGAGAAGTGCTCTATTTATATCTTACCTCATGGTTTTCTAGTCCTTGCCTTGCATGACATCAAAAGCAAACTAAGTACTGTTACAACTTCTAAGACTATTTGAAGGCAGAGCATTTCAGTGCCCTGCTCTCCGAAACAACCATGGTTCATCTAGAATTGGAAATAATTCATTTTATATTACTTAACTTGGTTGTATTTGTATATTTACTAGCTTGGTAGCATTTGACTGTTACTTGAATAGCAAGAATATATATATAAAATATATATATTATATATTTTATATATTAAATATAAGTTTTTATATATATAATTTTGTGGTTGTCTAGCTGTTCTTTCCACAGCTGTGTATATTTTTCATTTTTTAAAACTAGAATGGTCATTAATGAAACACTCATCTTTAGAGCTGCTGAGCACCCACTCCTCTCTACTGTTTGAGTACATGAATGTTCACCACTTCTGAAATGCAGGCACAGAATTTTGAAAAACAAAGGCATTAAAAACATAGGAAGTCGTTTGTGAATAGTTCATTTGAATTCATTATGACTTCTACCATTTACTCATACTCTTAAGTGTCTGTAAAATCAGGCTCTGATTTTACTTCTTTCAAGAATGTGACTATTTGCTACAGCATGTTTTCCTGCTTATGAAGGGTTGACAGATCACCCCTTCTGTACTTTTGAATTGAATGCTTCTTTGAACATTCCTTCTTTTTGATGAATTTTGCCATTCTAAATATCATGTATAAAAAAGAGAGGGAGTACAGTGATCATTCACATTGAAGAAGGGAGGAATATCAAAGATAACAAAAGATTATTTGTCTTTTCAAAGGTAGAAGAAGAAGATGTTGTTTTAAGTAGAAAGCTTACCCATTCCCCACCATTGCCTAGTGCAGGCTGTAACTTGGGGTTCGGTTTTATTCAGAAAGGGCATGCAAAAGCCAGCCTGATCTTTCTCCTATTGATTTGGCTGCTGCTGCAGTGCCTGTTCAAAGACCGCTCAGCCCAAACACAGGGACTCTCTCTCCCTAGAGCACCATTCCTACCTCCTGTCTGCCCAAGGGTGGTAATGACCCAACTGCAACAGTGAGTCAGCAACCTCCACGTGTATTTTCCACTGTCACCACTTGCAAACAGGGTGGTGAAACATGTCAGCCTCTCCCCTTGGAGTATCAATTCTTTTCTATTTGGTCGAAGGATTTCAGAATCTCTTTAGGATTGCTTGTAAAGTGTAGAAAAATGATTCAGCGTACCTGATACTGGTTCTTGCTTTGCAAGGACAGGTGAACGTGAACCTTATAGAAATGTGACAGTTCATGTGAATGTTGTTTCATAAAACCCTTTTGTTATTTACTTTCTGCATTCATAATTTAGGTCTCACATTCTCATTTCTAGTGTTACAGAGCTAGAATTTGTCTAAAACAGGAGAGAAGGGCATCAAATTGTCTTCCACAAAGCACCCAGATTATTGTGATATTTTTCAAAAAAATGTTCATTTCAGCTGAATTAAATTTGATTTACTGCCTTCAAGTTTCACTGCTCATTATATCTTCCATTGGATCTGGACATAGAATTTGTTATGCCATGTCCAGAAGACAATAATTTTAATGGCATCATGATTACATAGGAAAGAGAGATTTTTATAAGAAAAATGTGATATAATCTTGTGTGAAATATGTGGTTTTCATTTCAAAGATAATCTCCTGAACAAATAGTTTGTTTAGAGACATAGGGACCTTTACAAAGAGCTGTAAGGATATAGCTCTAACTTGTCTTAAGTAGTTAGTCATCTTTTCAATGGATGAGTTTGTATATAAATAGGAGTAAGATGTCTATTTGGTATTGGGAAATTAGTTCTACATACAGTTGCTCATTTTTTTAATGTTGGACTGTGTTTATCACTAGTTAAATACATGAAGACAGGTGGCATTTAAAAATCTGTACATATGTCTGGACTTGTTTGATTTGCACAAGACTGATTATTCTCCAACTATGTCTTCCCCTTCTTTATTTTTAAGGTCGCCAAGTTATCCGCCACCTGGCTGTGGTAAAAATAAATCAAAACTGAAGTCAGAAATGGATGGGATCTCCAAAACTCACAAGCTGCTGAGAAGGACTTACTCTAGCACAGTTAAGACAGAGGATGTGTGCACCACAAAATCTCACAGAACCTTTGGCCACTCGTTATCGAGTGACCCTAGGGCTGAACAGACAATGGCTATTAAATCGCACAAACTGTTGAAACATTCTTGCTCTACAGCTGTCAAGCAGGAGGAGTACATCACTTTAAAGCCCCATAAGCTATTAAGTAGGTCATGTTCTGTGGACCCTCGATGTGAATACAACAGCACCTTGAAGCCCCACAAACTTTTAAGCAGGTCCTACTCCAGTAATCTTAGAATGGAAGAATTGGATGGATTGAAGAATCACAAGTTACTCAGCAAGACTTACTCCAATGCCCCTAAAGCATATAAAATGGAGCCTTTCAAGGAGTCCACCACAGAAGAGGGCAGGAATCTCTCTCTTACCTCAGGGCTTATTGGTATCTTAACACCATCTCCATTATCACCTTCACAAGCTGCTGTGCGTAATATTTTTTTTTATTCTGCTCATTTTCCGCCTATTATTTTCCAAATGTATTTCCAAATGTACTATTATGCTTTTTAGGCAAAGGCATTAATACTTTGGACATATGTTAGTGAATATATTGGATGTACTTAATATATTGGAAGACAAGAGCAATGGAGTCAGCTTTTTAAGGAGAATTTAAACAACTGTGCATTCAGTCTATTCAGGCAATCTATCAGAGCTCCGGTCGAGCACATTGGGCACCAGTAAATCTGTTGTGGTTTAGGCCAAATCAGCCAATTATGAGTCGACATGCTCTCCCCCCACCTCTCAATCCAAGGAGAGGAGGAAGAGAGATAAAGAAATTTACGAGTTTAGAAGGAACTAAACTACTTTAATGAAATATTAATAATAAAATAAAAAGGAAATAACGAAATAGATACAATATATGCAAAACCATATCAAGCTCCCAGGATGACGTCACCAGCAGGCACTGGGGAAGTCCCAGACTGGACTCAGTGATGGATGGGAAGTGGATTCCAAATCTGGAGTCAGAAACACACAGACTGGGATCAAAAGCAGACGAACAGACAGGGTCCTCCTCAGACATTGGCTATCGAAGAAAGAGGGCTGACCCTTTGATCCCTCAGCTTTTATACTGAGCATGATGCCAATGGGATGGAATACCCTGTTGGTCAGTTTTGGGTCACCTGTCCTGTCCACTCCTCCCTGCAGGTGTGACCTCTCTACGCTTTTCCATTTCTGATCCTCTAATGGGGCAAATAACGAAATTAGCTGACCTTGGTTGTTATAGCAATAAGTATAAGCAAGAGCCTCTCTGCATACCATTCCTTGGCATTGACTATAAACACAGGTCTTATCACTGAGAACGAAGTTTTCTGCCCAATATGCTGTTAATTTCAGAGAGTTAGAAGAGGCCTAGCTAAGAAGTAAAATTACTGAACAGAAAGTTGGTTCTGGTTTACCTCAAACCAGGATAGTCTCATTGGTTTTGATAAGATAATGAAGAGCTAAGTAATTTCATTACTGCTGTTATCAGCTAATATGGAAAAATGCAAGGCCTGCTTGACAGTGTATAAAAACTACCAGTAATTTATTGCTATAATGCATTTACTTTGAGGGAAAAAAATCACATACGTGGTCAGGTGCAGTTTGACTGATGTTAGCAGAAGGGCGTCAAGAGTCTATTTCACATTTTACATGCAGGCACCAGATATAGAATCATAGAATGGTTAGAGTTGGAAGGGACCATAAAGACCATCCAGTTCCAACCCCCCCTGCCATGGGCAGGGACACCTCCACTAGACCAGGTTGCTCAAAGCCCCATCTAGCTTGGCCTTGAACACTTCCAGGAATGGGGCATCCACAACTTCTCTGGACAACCTGTTCCAGTGCTTCACCGCCCTCACATTAAAGAATTTCCTCCTAATATCTAATCTACATCTCCCCTCTTTCATAGAATCATAGAATCATAGAATCATAGAATCATCCAGGTTGGAAGAGACCCTTGGGATCATCGAGTCCAACCATCTACCCTACACTACAAAGTTCTTCCCTATATCATATCCCCCAACACCACATCTAAACGTCTCTTAAACACATCCAGGGATGGTGACTCAACCACCTCCCTGGGCAGCCTATTCCAATGCCCGACCACTCTTTCTGTGAAAAATTCTTTCCTAATGTTCAGTCTAAACCTACCCTATTGGAGCTTGAAGCCATTCCCTCTCGTTCTGTCATTAATTACCTGTGCGAAGAGACCAGCACCAACCTCTCTACAGTGTCCTTTCAAGTAGTTGTAGAGAGTGATGAGGTCTCCCCTCAGCCTCCTCTTCCTCATACTAAACAGTCCCAGCTCCTTCAACCGCTCTTCATATGATTTGTTTTCCAGGCCCTTTACGAGCTTCGTTGCCCTCCTCTGCACTCGCTCCAGCACCTCGATATCTCTCTTGTATTGAGGTGCCCAAAACTGGACACAATACTCGAGGTGTGGCCTCACCAGTGCTGAGTACAGGGGCACAATCACCTCCCTACTTCTGCTGGTCACGCTATTTCTAATACAAGCCAGGATGCCGTTGGCTTTCTTGGCCACCTGGGCACACTGCCGGCTCATATTCAGCCGCTTGTCAATTAGAACCCCCAGGTCTCTTTCTTCCAGGCAGCTTTCCAGCCACGCTTCCCCAAGCCTGTAGCACTGCTTGGGGTTATTGTGGCCCAAGTGCAGAACCTGGCACTTGCCCTTGTTGAAACTCATACCACTGATGTTGGCCCAATGATCCAATCTATCTAGGTCTCTCTGTAGAGCTTCCCTATCCTCCTGGGAATCAACACTCCTGCTTAGCTTGGTGTCATCTGCGAACTTGCTGATGATACACCCTATGTCCTTGTCAAGATCATCAATAAAGACATTAAACAGAAATGGTCCTAACACTGAGCCCTGAGGCACACCACTTGTGACCGGCCGCCAGCTGGATTTAAATCCATTGAGCACCACTCTTTGGGACCTTCCAGTCAGCCATTGCTTGACCCAGCGGATCGTATGCTCATCCAGGCCATGTGAAGCCAGTTTTTCCACAAGAATTGTATGGGGGACAGTATCGAATGCTTTTCGAAAGTCCAGGCATACAATATCAACAGCCTTTCCCTCGTCCAATAATCTGGTTATCTTGTCATAGAAGGAGATCAGGTTCGTCTGGCAGGACCTGCCTTCTATAAACCCATGCTGACTAGGCCTGATCCCCTGGTTGCCCATTATGTGGGTTTTGATGGCACTCAAGATGACCTGCTCCATGACCTTCCCTGGTATCGAGGTTAGACTGACAGGTCTATAGTTTCCTGGATCCTCCTTTTTGCCTTTCTTGTAGATGGGTGTTACATTTGCCACCCTCCAGTCCATTGGGACCTCCCCAGTTAGCCATGACTTCAGGTAAATGATGGAAAGCAGTTTGGCGAGCACGTCTGCCAACTCTTTTAGCACTCTTGGGTGTAACCCATCCGGTCCCATAGATTTGTGTGCATCCAAATGGCGTAGCAGGTCACTGATCTCTTCCTCTTTAATCGTGATGCCCTCGTTCTGCTTCCCCTCCCTGTCTCCTAGCTCATGAGGCTGGGTGTCCAGGGAACAGCTAGTTCCACTGCTAAAGACTGAGGCAAAGTAGGCATTGAGCACCTCAGCCTTTTCCTCATCCTTTGTGACTATGTTTCCCTCTGCATCCAATAAGGGAGGGAGATTTTCCCTAATCCTCCTTTTGTTGTTAATGAATTGAGCTCTAGCTGCGCTTTGGCTCTCCTAATTTTCTCCCTGCATAGCTTCACTACCTCTTTATAGTTTTCGTGAGAGGCCTGCCCCCTCTTCCAAAGGTTGTAGACTCTCCTTTTGTTTTTGAGATCCAGCAAGAGATCCCTATTTAGCCAGGCTGGCCTTCTACCCCGCCTACTTGTTTTTCGGCACACGGGGACAGCCTGATCCTGTGCTTTTAAGACTTCTTTCTTGAAGTATGTCCATCCTTCCTGGACTCCTATATCCTTAAGGGCATCCTCCCAAGGGATTTTGTCTAGCAGTCTTCTGAACAGGTCAAAGTTTGCCCTCCGGAAATCTAAGGTGGCAGTTTTGGTAACCCTTCTCCTTGTTTCTCCAAGGATAGAGAACTCGATCATCTCATGATCACTGTGCCCTAGACGGCCTCCAACCTTTACTTCCCCCACAAGTTCTTCCCTGTTCACAAGGAGCAGGTCTAGGAGGGCACTTTCCCTGGTCGGCTCACTTACCAGCTGTGTGAGGAAGTTATCCTCCACACATTCCAGGAACCTCCTGGATTGTTCCCTGTCTGCCGTGTTGTATTCCCAGCAGATATCCGGGAGGTTAAAGTCCCCCACAAGAACAGTGGCAAATGACTGAGATATTTCTCCCAGTTGCTTATAGAAGGCTTCATCCACCTCACTGCTTTGGTTGGGAGGTCTATAGCAGACTCCCACAGCGATATCACCTTTATTTGCCCTTATCCTAATCCAAACACTCTTGACCCTGTTATCACTATACTTAATTTCTGAGCTCTCATAGCATTCACTAACATACACAGCCACTTCACCACCTCTCCTTTCCTGTCTGTCCCTCCTGAAGAGCTTGTAGCCTTCGATTGTGGCACTCCAGTCATGTGAGGCATCCCACCACGTTTCTGTGATAGCCACTATGTCATAGTTTTCCTGGTGCATCATGGCTTCAAGCTCCCCTTGTTTGTTGTTCATACTGCGTGCATTGGTATAGATGCACTTCAGACGATCTAACGGTTTCAACATCTTTTTGTGAGTGTGGGCCCCATTTCCTACCAGGCCCCTCTCAGGTGTTTCCATAATTTCTAGGTGTCTATCACTTCTCTGAAATGAATTGGTAGAGTAAGAGTCCTTGCTAGTCCACCATCCCTCAAGCCCTGGTGTGTTTCCCTTGAGTTTAGTCCTAACAGGCCCAGTTATCCCCCCCTCCCTCCTCATATCTAGTTTAAAGCCATTACCTTGCACTGTCCAGATCCCTCTGGATGGCATCCCTTCCCTCTAGCGTGTCAAACTTGCTGATAGTACACTCAGTCACACTGTCCCTGTTGCCAACAAAGATATTAAACAGTGGCAGTCCCAGTACCGACCCCTGAGGAACGCCACTCGTCACTGGTCTCCACTTGGACATCAAGCTGTTGACTGCAACTCTTTGGGTGCGGCAATCCAGCCAATTCCTTATCCACTGAGTGGTTCATCCATCAAATCCATGTTTCTCCAATTTAGAGACAAGGATGTCATGTGGGACAGTGTCAAAGTATATGGGTATATATATGTACATATATATGAGTAACCTATATAACATATATATGTGTATATATATGGGTAACCTGGGTGCCTAACTGCAATTTGAAGTCAGTGGAATGTAGAAGTGATGAATCAGGACCCTAAGTTCTCTTCAGTTCTCAGCTTAAATATTTGAATCTCATATATGAATACAATTAGGAGGATTATTTCCCAGGAGAAAAAAGGGAAAAGTTTCACAAACAAGCAGTTAGAGAAGTGAAAGGAAATAAGACTATAAATAAAAACAAAACCCAAAAAAGCTGTAAATGGAGCTGGTCTGTCTCTTATTCAAAACAAGGTTTAATTGAGATAGATATTAGCCCAGAGGGAATTTTGTACCTTGGTGAATCCTATAACAAAAGTAAGTTCCTTCTAGTTTATTTGTTGTATATTGAAATAAAAAGGCAGAAAGAATCTCAGTGGAATCTGAGCACAGAGGTCTGTCAGCATGGTGCTCACAGATGTGAGATCTTAGTAAATATATAAAATATTTTCAGCTGTTCTAAGAGTTATATTAGTCATTCAAGCCTAAGCACATAGCTCATATTTGGACAGACACTACGCAGGTAAAATTTAAAGTTACTAAATGCCAGTTTATTGGAATGGAGTGAAGGCACTGGTGTTTCCATTTGAGATTAAAGGTTTTGGGATGCTGAGATAGAAAACCTCATCAGATTTAAGAACTAAAAAGAAATGCTAATAATCTACCCCACATTCAGCAAACAGTAAAAGGATTGATTATTTGTAATGGTTGGTTTATACAAATGAGAGATCTTTTTAGATGCAAATATTGTTTAACATATTTGCATGCAAAAAATACAAATGTTTTACCATTCCCTTATAATTAGTCTACCAACACTGAAGTTGCCTAAACTTTTTCCTTGCAGCAAAATTATGGTGCAAAATGCATTCTAGTACGAGACGGTGGCTTTCTTGTGCAGGTAGGATGCCATATCTTATCCATTTATGAAACACTGTGGAGCACGAGCTGACAATTATTTTTAAGCAGATGTTGTTTTTCTCATTTTCATTGTTCTCAGACTATTGAATTTGCTGAGCAGCGGATACCAGTATTGAATGAATACTGTGTAGTTTGTGATGAACCTCATGTGTTCCAGAATGGCCCTATGCTGAGGGTACGTGGTGTGCTTGCCGGGATAAACAATGCATTTTCTAATGCCTTAAATACCAATGGACAATAGAAACCTGTTATAAAACCATTGAATTATTTTGGACATGTTTCACCCTAATATCCTTTTAAGATGTAGGAATGTAATGCATATTAACTAGATTTTACTGTAAATTTGAAAAAAATGTATTGCAAGCAAGGGAGATAGAAAGCAGGCTTGTATAATAATCATAGAAACATAAAGGAAGGTTGTATTTCACTGAACACTATTGTGCTAGAGTAGTCATAACCAGATAAGCTAAAGGAAGTGTATTAGAGTGCTTTCCCAATCCTCTGGCACTCTTTTAAAAGTTTAGGGTCACCTCAGTCCTTTAGCTCCTATCAAGCCATGACCAGGGTATTCAGATACACCAGTGTTAATGCTACAAGGTCATGAAGTTCTTCTGACACTCTTTTGCTCATAGGCCAATGGAATGAATCATCCTCCATAATGTGATAAAAAAGGCCGTAGAAAGAAATGCTCTGTGAAGTGTCTGATCTAGCAGTGACCTAGTCCAGGGGCACTGTTGTGATTCAGTATGCCCAAGGACTGGCCAGTTACACAGCTCTTCCTTCCTTTCATTCCTGTAGAACTGAGAACCAAGAATTTTGCATGCTGAGCGTTCCACCCTCTCATGCTGCTGGTGAATGCATAGTAAAAAAGAATAAGATTGGTCATGAAAGACACACCCTGCCTGGAGCTACTGGATCAGTGCAGCTTTGTAAAAGAGTATATAGGAGAATAAAATTCTTACCTTAAGGACTGACCTTGCAGTTTAGAATCCTTCTTATTTCACCTGTCCTGAATCCTATGGAAACCTGAGTAACCTTAAAAGATCAAAGCCATGGAAAACTGTTTAATACCAGTGTGTGAATGGTCTGACACCTCATCTGCCAATTTCTCCACAGTGTGGTGGGCAACTACACATAAGATGAAGCATATATCATCTATGATAGTTCCATGGAACTAAATTCAGAAAGGTTATTGCTTACATGGTAGCAGAAGTCACCTCAGCGTCATCCCCCATGACGCTCAGTGGCACTACAGTCAGGCATTCTGACTGCAGGCAGGGTATGTAAATAGGCTGCTAATAAGATTTGCAAAAGCATCTACATATTCAGTTAAAACTCTTTTAAGTCATGGTTAAACCTCTGTACTTCTGAAAACCCTATCAGGCATTTATTTGCCTCTGGAAGCTCATATCTACCTTTTAAAAACATGTTTTTCTGCCAGATTTATCAGACACCAAACCCTGATTAGAAGCCTATAGAAAAGGCGCCAGTTCCTTGTTGTTCATCTTTGAATGCACTTCTATGCATATTACCTGTGACAGGATAAGACAAATTGAATAATATGCAAATTTTGGATAATATAATTATTTAAATCACTGGGGTTTATCTGTTGTCCATAGGACAAAGCAAACAGTAGGATTTATTCCTGTTCACATCATGAACTATTAAAAGAAAACAGAATGGAAAGTCATCTGCTCTAAATTCAAAAATAGTAATTCTTCTTGCTTTCCCACCTTAGAGATCGAAATCCCTCAGAATGACTTTTCTCTGTCTTCAGCTTGAAGAGGGCTCATTTTAGCCATCCGTTTGAGAATTTGTCAGTCCTTCAAAACAGAGGAAAGTGCAAATGTGTTTGCCACTGGGCACATATTCATCAGTGCCTTTGCAAGCAGCATAACCTAGCAAGCTTTGCAAAAATGAAAGGGTGTCCTTATATAACCCAGGGAGAAGGAGATGGCAGGAAGAAATCTAGCATGCTCTGTGTATGCTTGAATGACTCAATAAGCAATACAGAGCCATTAATGAGTCTGCAGTTCTGCAGAAGGTGAGAAAGGATCTCAATTTGAATAGAGCATGAGTTTGCCAATGGGTCTTAAGGAAATTTATGCTTCATTCTACTGAGAGCTGTCAGAGGCAGACTAAGGTAGTCAGTTGTAGGGTTTATTTACATGCTTCAGCTGCACACACACATACACATACATATATACATATAATGTATGTAAAGGGAATAAAGAATGACTCAACTGAAAGAGCACTTTATTTTTAATACTGCTGCAACAGCAGATCTCAGAAATACAGTATTTATTACAGTATTTATTACAATATTTATTAAGCAGAATGCAGGGGGCTTTCATTTAAGTTAAGGCTACATGCGTTCTAGCCTTGCGTCACTTAATGGATCCCATATGTAGTATCCCTAGTCTTCATAAAGAACTTTAGAGTATTCATGCTTTTGATACCACAGTAACTTCATGAGATTTCATAATGATCAGAACCTTGCCACGGTCTGCTTATATTTTTAGATTCTGTGTCTTGATCACGTTTTCTACAGATTTCCATATCTCAAAGGCATTACTTAGGCTCTATCTATAGTTGGTTGTATCCCAAGAGATGCCACAGACTAAATAGTTCTGGATGGTTCAACAGT
This sequence comes from Numenius arquata, assembly GCF_964106895.1. Lineage (NCBI taxonomy): Eukaryota > Metazoa > Chordata > Aves > Charadriiformes > Scolopacidae > Numenius > Numenius arquata. Next base: position 30,404,709 of record NC_133615.1, on the reverse strand, counting down.
CTCTTCCTTTAAAGAATAGTTCCTCCACACAGATGCACACAGGGTCATGTCTGGGTGGGTGTATCCTTAATGATGAGTTTCCCTTCTACCTTCTGGACTTTTTTTTCAACAATGAAGAAAGCATATGAATTTATAAAAGCATAGAAAAGTTATTGCTTGAGAAATTATTTTTAAATTTATTTAGTCTTGCTTTTCTGGTATTTAATGGAGTTTTACACAATTGCAAAGAAGCCATACTCATTGATGTCAGTAAAGAATTTGATTCTGTAATCCTCCAGTATGTCAGCCTGACACCTTTCCTGAACTATAGTGTAGTTTAATTAATTGTCTTGAAATGCAGTTTAAAAAATTCAACAATTGCCATCACACGATAATTACATTCTTTTAATACTGAAAACTCCCATACCTGGGTGTAATTTTTTGTGCTGGTTATTATTGACTTGCATGTCTCATCCTCAGGACAGCTGAAGATAGGAAGTGACACTGTGAGATAAAGCTTTTCCTTTCTGTAGATTTGCTCTACAGGCTATGTTTTTATCTTAGTTATACAGTATCTTTAAATCAGTCTCTCTCAGCACAAGCTTTCTTCTCAGTATTGTGTGGCCTGTTTTTAATATCTATTTCAATTTGATTTGCTTTCTTAAAATCTTGACATCTTTTCCCATAAGATAAGAACAACTTGATGACAACAAGATGTGTCTTTTGGTATAGCTTAATTTAGACACTAGATCCACATGGCAGACATACCATTATATGGAAGATGTCTGTTGCAGAACAGGTGCATAACACAATTGCATACGTTTGGCTTTATGCTCTTGGACGCCTGTCTTTCTCTAGAGCCCTCAGTATTAATCTAATCATACAAACCATAGAATCATAGAATAGTTTGGGTTGGAAGGGACCTTTAAAGGTCATCTAGTCCAATCCCCTTGCAATGAAATGTTCCCTGCCAGTTCAGGGATCCTGTTGTACACAGGAATCTTTGGATGTTGTTAGTCTATCATCTTAGTCACTTATTGAGAGTAAATAAAGAGGCTCTCTTAATGACTTACTGAAGATGAATAAAGACAAAATTCTTAGAATTTTCTTGGGAATTTCTTTACAGAACAAAGTATGGATCTTTCAGGACAACCAGTTTTCTTTTGAGCTCCAAAAGTTCCCTGAAATACAGAAGACCAGAATTACAGTCCCTGTGTGTCCCTGAAATAAACAGTCCCTGAAATAAAGTCCCTGTGTGTACTTTACAAGTGCGTGTGTAGATAAAAACACATTATGTAGATGAGATAACTTCAAAACGCTCACAAACCTAATGCTTTTACAAGGAACTGCAGCTGTATTACTGTGAAGGGGAAGGACAAAGGTTCTCTGGAATGGAAGAAGGAGTCTTAGAAAAGTACTGTAATGCTCTTCTTTATAAAGGTCCATGGTCCATTACTTCATTCCGTCCTCTTTTTAAAAAAGCCAGTAAAGTAGGCAATACAGTCCTGTGGGTATTTACACCTTTCCCATATGAGATGAGGATGAAAGTTATTTCTCATCATAGTATGTTTCTTTAGTATTTATTTCAAGAGCACAGTGAGATCTAATGATTATTTACAGTCCAGCTCTGGGGACCCCAACATAAGAAGGACATGGACCTGCGAGTCCAGAGGAGGGCCACGAAGATGATCACAGGGCTGGAGCACCTCTCCTATGAAGACAGGCTGAGAGAGTTGGGGTTGTTCAGCCTGGAGAAGAGAAGGCTCCGGGGAGACCTTATAGCAGGTTTCCAGTATCTGAAGGGCACCTACAAGAAAGCTGGAGAGGGACTTTTTACAAGGGCATGTAGTGATAGGACGAGGGGTAATGGCTTCAAACTGAAAGAGGGTAGATTTAGATGAGATCTCAGGAAGAAATTTTTCACTATGAGGGTGGTGAGACACTGGAACAGGTTGCCCAGAGAAGTTGTGGATGCCCCATCCCTGGATGTGTTCAAGGCCAGGCTGGATGGGGCTTTGAGCAACCTGGTCTAGTGGGAGGTATCCCTGCCCATGGCAGTTTGTAGGAACTAGATGATCTTTAAGGTCCCTTCCAACCTAAACCATTCTATCATTCTCAGATTCTATGATTCTACAGTGCACCCAAAGTAATAAAAGTTAAATTGGATGTTTAGAGATACACACTTATATAGAATACCATCAAAAACTGCAAATTCCCTGAAATCACTGCATGGCATGATTTGCAGTCTTTCTGCAAAGCACAGGGAAAATTCAATGAATCCATGGATCCTAAGAACAAAAAGTATTATTTAACCTCTTGAATAGCATAGGCCATACTATTTCATGCGGTTATTCCGAACAGTGATCAGAATCCTACATATTTCACTTTTCATAAAAGGATTAAGAAACAGTTTTGAAATCATTACTGAGCATTGAGACTGCAGCCTTTATATCCAAACCGCTCCTTTTTCTCATGTAAAGAATCACAGAGAAAGAGGCTGCATCCTCCTGCAAGGCAACCTGTGTTGCACCGTTCTCAGGAGCTCTGTCGTCAGTCTCTTCTGAAGTAGCTCTTTGCTCAGCTTTGAAAAACAGTGAGAAGTACAAGGTCAGACAGGTTTTGTGCTGAGGAGAGACAGAGAAGGCAGACCTGGTAAACCTACTGAAAACAGTAAGAGTCTGCTCATTTGAATCATTAGACATCACATCATGTTACTGTCTTTGAATTTGTCCTCAACAGAGAAGCTGCTTAGATGAGTGAGACATGGACTATTATTTGTTTGCAATTAATGGCTAGATTTGAATTATTTCAAAAACATTCTTTGAAATGCTTTTTTCTGACATTTTGAAACAGTTGGTATCTCATTCACATGTGTTGTTAAAATAGTTAAAATAGATTATCCTGATTTCTGTCAAACTAACATATTAGACTAAATATTAGAAGCAAACTTAATGACCTCCAGAAAGGCAATTCTGAAGTACAGAGATATTCTCCCATGGGACAGGTGTCTCTAGTGAAAAGCCCCTGAATCTGGAGTTTGTTTCATCCATTGCCTTTCACTGGCTTTTGAATATCTCCAAGGGTGGAGACTCCACAGCCTCTCTGGCCAACCTGTTCCATTGACAAAGCATTAGAGAAAGCCAGTTTTAGCTTTATCTAAAACTTCAGATAAAGCTAGTCCTGTATGAGAGAATAAAAGGACTAACTGACCTCCAAAGGTCCTTCTCAATCATATGATTTGGTTCATCTAACTAAAAAATGTATTTTGCAAAGCAGATATAATAATGTACTAAAGAAACTTCAACATTATTCAGTTCTGTATTAACAGGCTATTAAAATTTTTTTAATCCCATATTAAATTCTTCCTGTTACTCTAGAACTGGTAAGAATATTGTAGGGAAGGACTACATTGCATTTTAATAATGCAACAGTTTTACTGCTATATTAGTAGAGAGATACCTTGTTTTAGGAATTCAGCATGTGATAACAGTACTTTTATTACAAATATTTAAATATAAGGAAATCGTGAGTCAATAAAAGTGGTTATTATATTTAAGGATCTGATTAAAATAAGTATAATAAAAATATCATATAGGGAGAATCTCCATCCCTTACTGGATGCAGGGGGAAACATTGCGACCAAGGACGAGGAGAAGGCTGAGATACTTAATGCCTTCTTTGCCTCTGTCTTCATTAGTCGGACCAGCTACCCCCAGGGTGTACAGCCTCCTGGGTTGGAAGATAAGGATGGAGAGCAGAACAACCCCCCCATAATCCAGGAGGAAGTAGTTTATGATTTGCTTATGCACCTAGACACCCATAAGTCTATGGGGCCGGATGGGATTCACCCAAGGGTACTTGGGGAGCTGGCGGGAGAGCTCACCAAGCCTCTCTCCATTATCTATCAACAATCCTGGTCAACAGGAGAGGTACCAGATGACTGGAGGGTGGCCAATGTGACGCCCATCTACAAGAAGGGCCGGAAGGATGATCTGGGAAACTACAGGCCTGTCAGCCTGACCTCGGTACCAGGAAAGATCATGGAGAGGATCATCTTGAGTGAGCTCTCACGGCAAGTGCAGGGCAGCCGAGGGATCAGGGCCAGCCAGCATGGGTTTATGAAAGGGAGGTCGTGCTTAACCAACTTGATCTCTTTCTATGACCATGTGACCCGCCTTCTCGATGCGGGGAAGGCTGTGGACGTTGTCTACCTGGACTTTGGTAAGGCCTTTGACACCATCCCCCACAGCGTTCTCCTGGAGAAGCTGGCAAATCATGGCATGGACAAGTGTACTCTTCACTGGGTAAAAAACTGGCTGGATGGCCATGCCCAGAGAGTTGTAATTAATGGGGTGAAATCCAGTTGGCGGCCGGTCACCAGTGGTGTCCCTCAGGGCTCAGTTTTGGGGCCAGTCTTGTTTAATATCTTTATTGATGATCTGGATAAGGGGATTGAGTGCACCCTCAGTAAGTTTGCAGATGACACCAAGCTAGGTGGGAGTGTTGATCTGCTTGAGGGTCGGCAGGCTCTACAGAGGGGTCTGGACAGGTTGGATCAATGGGCCAAGGCCAATGGGATGAGGTTTAATAAGGCCAAGTGCCGGGTCCTGCATTTCAGTCACAACAACCCCAGGCAACGCTACAGGCTTGGGGAAGAGTGGCCGGAAAGCTGCCCGGCAGAAAAGGACCTGGGGGTGTTGGTGGACAGCCGGCTTAACATGAGCCAGCAGTGTGCCCTGGTGGCCAAGAAGGCCAAGGGCATCCTGGCCTGTATCAGGAATAGCGTGGCCAGCAGGAGCAGGGAAGTGATCGTGCCTCTGTACTCGGCCCTGGTGAGGCCTCACCTCGAGTACTGTGTTCAGTTCTGGGCCCCTCACTACAGGAAGGACATTGAAGTGCTGGAGTGTGTCCAGAGGAGAGCCACCAAGCTGGTGAGGGGTCTGGAGAACCAGTCATATGAGGAGAGGCTGAGGGAACTGGGCATGTTTAGTTTGGAGAAGAGGAGGCTGAGGGGGGACCTCATTGCCCTCTACAACTACCTGAAAGGAGGTTGTAGAGAGGTGGGTGTTGGCCTCTTCTCCCAAGGGAATAATGACAGGACCAGAGGAAATGGTCTGAAGTTGCGGCAGGGGAGGTTTAGATTAGATATTAGGAAGAATTCCTTTACTGAGAGAGTGGTCAGGCACTGGAACAGCCTGCCCAGGGAGGTAGTGGAGTCACCATCCCTGGAGGTATTTAAGAAACATGTAGACATGGCACTTCAGGGCATGCTCTAGTGCCCGAGATTGTTGGTTTGTGTCTGTTTGTTGGTTTGGGTTTTTTCTGTTGTTTTTTTTTTTTTTTTTTTTGTGGTTGGACTCAATGATCTCAAAGATCCCTTCCAGCCATGAAGATTCTGTGATTCTGTGAAATGAATTTAATTTATTGCCAATCAAAAGTCAGAGTAAGATAATGAGAAATAAAAACAAATCTTAAAAACACCTTCCCCCCACCCCTCCCTTCTTCCCAGTCTCAGTTTCACTCCCGGCTTCTTTACCTCCTACCCCCTGAGCAGCAGAGGGGGATGGGGAATGGGGATTGTGATCAGTTCATCACATGTTGTCTCTGTCGCTCCTTCCTTCTCACACTCTTCCCCCGCTCCAGCATGGGCTCCCTTCCATAGGAGACAGTCCTCCATGAACTTTTCCAGTGTGGGTCCTTCCCACAGGCTGCAGTTCTTCAAGAACTGCTCCAGCATGAGTCCTTTCCACGGGGTGTCAGTAACAGACTGCTCCAGCATGGGTCCCCCATGGGGCCACAGGTCCTGCCAGGAGCCTGCTCCAGCACAGGCTCTCTAAGGGGCCCCGGACTCCTTTGGGCACATCCACCTGCTCCAGCGCGGGGTCCTCCATGGGCTGCAGGGTAGATATCTGCTCCACCATTAAGCTCCATGGGCTGCAGGGGAACAGCCTGCCTCACCATGGTCTTCACCACGGGCTGCAGGGGAATTTCTTCTCCGGTACCTGGAGCACCTCCTTCTTCACTGACCTTGGTGTCTGCATAGTTGTTTCTCTCACATATTCTCGCTTCTCTCTTCTGGCTCCTGTTCTGCAGCAGGGTGGGCTTTTTTTTCCCCCTTCTTAAATATGTTACCACCATCGCTGATTGGCTCAACTTTGGCCAGCAGCGGGTCTGTCTTGGAGCCAGCTGGCACTGGCTCTATTGGACATGGGGGAAGCTTCTGGCATCTTCTCACAGAAACCACCTCTGTAGCCCCCCACTACCAAAACCTTGCCACACAAACCTAATACAATTAGTTAAAAATTAAATTAAAAGTAGCTTCTTCAAGAAATTTGTCTTCTGGATCATATTTTTATGTGTATTCTCAACAGCAGAATAACAACTTTTGAAGAATAAACCTGCATTTATGAAAGGGGGGTGCCCCCATTAGTTTCTGGATTTGTTCTCCATTAATTTTAATTATGTAGGAAGCTTTCGGAGTCTTATAGGATAGTGTTAAGGACATTTGTGTACTATGACTGTAATTTTGATTTTGTAATCTGTTTGGATTTCTTTTAAGTTTAAAACTCATAAGTATTCACAGAGGCTAGAGTTCTTAACACTTGTTCTTCAGATTATCAAAATGCTTCTCTAATGTATCTTCCTCAATAATTGACATGTATTCATAATTTGAAATTAATGTTGCAGTTAATATCTGAATAAAAAAATGACCATTAAATATATTTGGGTTTTGTTGTAGATATTGCATGATAAAACCAATAACCCAAAACTAGAACAAAAGTATAATTAACTTACTTTCTCTGTGTAGCCCACTGTTTGTGAACGGGAGCTCTGTGTATTTGCTTTCCAAACATTAGGAGTGATGAACGAAGCTGCTGATGAAATTGCAACTGGGGCTCAGGTAGAATTATCTAATGCTTATTACATGTCTGATTTTCTATAGTATACTCAGTCTTCTCAATTTCTTCCAGTATTTATTTTGACTTGTATTCCCCATATAAATACTCTTTGGTAAGTATTATTTATTTGTCCACTCATAACTGTAAATACACTGTTTTATGCATGGCATTTTCAAACAGTACTAATGAGGTGCTTCCATTGTTTTGCTTTCATGTAATTAGGGTAACCTTTTTTTCTTGTTCTGTTATATTCAATTAGGTCACCTGGGTTGTTAATAAAGGCAGCCATTGTCATTTGGAGATAATTCCCATATATTTTCAGCTAATGAGCCATTACTACTCTCATGCAATTAATAAGCTACTTCCTGTTCATGGTGTTAGGATGCAGCTATCCACTGAGCATCTGTTGTTTTGATCATTAAATAACAGTGGGAAAGTCCTTACTGATGTTGCTGCATAGTTTTTTTTTCTCCTTTCTCAAGGATCAGTAATTTAATCTAAGCTTGCTTCCTGACTCTAAGTTCAGTTATTAATGAAGTTATAACCATATCATTGTTTTCTTTAATAATTTTGGATGTGCCTTAAAACAAAGTATTTTAAACTGTTTCCAAATCACATTTAACCTTAGATTACAATAGTTACAGGACTTCGGTAAATTAAAAAATTAAAAGATCTTATAAGAGTTAAAAATTTACACATCTTATGGAAAAGTGCATTCCTCTCTGATTTCACTCATTGTGCACTTATGTAGTAAGCAACATGGTTTTTGGAAGAGCAAATGTTCAGTTCAGTTAGCTTTAACTAGCACTAGTGTGTCTAGCCACTGGAAATAAACTATTTGGCTAAGTGCCTGAATACCACTTATGGACATATCCTCAAAGGAAGAAACAGCGTACACCTTACACCAGCATCTTCACTTGAGTATATAACTGTGGGACCTGACCATCAGCTCATCTGATGTCTGAAGACATCAGATATTTGCAACATCTAGCATGCCAAACATTGGGATACCTGTGCAAGCTTGTAAGAAATGTAGAGAGGTGTGCTGATGAAGCCTCACCTTTTCCCCAGCCTGAAGTCCTCTGAAGACCTCAGCTATGTGTTTCTGTGGAACTAGAGTTTTATTTTTTGAATATAAGCACTTACATGATATTTAGGTACAAACAAGTAACTCTCACTTCTCTTTTTAAATACAGCTGTCAGGAGAGGTGGTCCTGATTAGCACTCACTCTGGTTTTTATGTAGGTATCACTGTTGCAGGCGTATGCAAAGGTTGCTCTAGATATCTAGAGTACATCTACATGGCTTTGCTGAAGAATACTGAAGTGATTACAACCTTAATGGTACTTAAAAGAGTTAGATAAGAGATTTTGTCGATTGTTCCATTGGACCTAGATGACTAAATTTTGCTAAGTCTCACTCTAGCAATAGCATTGTACCCATCTCACTACATCTGATCTGGTTGAGCTCCCACTCCTGTTTGCAGAAAGAATTTAACACAGGTAGGGTTTGATTCATCTGAGCTATTTTTGACATTAGTGTAGGATGGCATGAATCACAGCATATACTATCAACACAGACTATCAGCACAGTGGTTATTTTCTCCATTGATTATAAAGAGAGCCTAGGGTGACTAGTAAGAGGTAGGCATTCACATTGTGAATCTCTACATTTTGTCAGCTGAATCTTCCTCCAGATCATTCTGTGTAGTGGAAGATCCTAAATATAGGTTTCCATTATTAGATATCACATTCTTTTCTTTCTGCTATGCTTTCAGCTAGTTTCCTAAGGTATACACTCCTATTCTGTCACTCCAAATATTCTGATGGCTCCTTCTTAATAATAAGAGATTGTACTTTCTAAAAATTTCAAGCCTGAACTCACCTTGCCACATGTCACATCCCACTCTCAGGAAAGAGGAGGGGTAAGTGACTCAGATTCGTAAATCCCCAATGGCGTGGACTAAGGTGAGACAAATCTCAAGGTCCATATGCAAACATTTGTTAGATTAGCAACTAGGTCCATGATGACTGGTTAGGCATATAACAAATTATGGCAAGCGGTGAGGTATGCATTGTGTTACTTAACAACAGGTATACAACAACTTATGGCAAGTGGTACTTAAGGTCATTACTTAACGACTCTAACCATTACTTAACAACTCTAAGAGAAAAGAGAAACCGGGGAATAGAGAAAGGAAAAGACAGAAAAAGACAGAGATAAAGAGATCACCAGTTCTGGTTCCAGCCAGGGAATCTTCCCAGGCACAATCTTCTTTGTTCTCTCTAGGGGCACTTATTTCCCCCTTTTATGTTTGCTGAATTAGCACCGTCCACCCTCCTTGCCACGGACAGCCTCCTCTCAGGTTTCTCCCTTCTCTCAGGTGATGTGTAGCATGATTTGGGTGGAGAGACAAGTGCCATAGTCATATATGTTTAGCATGATCTCTATAATCTTCATTAGCATATGCAGGAGTGTGTGCTTTCATATGCATTTCGTGGATAATGAGGCAAAGGTCACTTATCAGACATGATGGCCTCGCGAACAGAGAACTAGCAAGCTCACCACATGAGTGGCAAAACTGTCTTGTCTTCACAAGGCAGTCCTCCCACCTATTTTCAGGCGCCTGTTAGCCTTATCAGTTCTTTGAACACCAGGCCTGCATTATTCATCCTTACATTTGAGTGTTTGAGACATTCCATTCCATTCCTCGAGAAGGATTGCAGGGTGGGGGGGAGACCTCTCCCCCTTCTTTTTTTCAGGGCTCTTACACCACATCTACACATCTTTTAAATACCTCTGGTAAACACTAATCACCATCCTTGGAGGTATTTAAAAGGGGTAGACGTGCTTTTGAGGGACATGGTTTAGTGGTGGTTTTGGCAGTATTAGGTTGATGGTTGGACTCAATGATCTTAAAGGTCCCTTCAAACCTAGACAATTCCATGATTCAATGATTTTAGTCACATAGTCAAAATGCCTAAAAATTAAATGTCTGAAAATTAAATATCTATCTGATTTGTTGATAGTTCAGACTCCCTGTAGAGAGTCTCTGGAGAGAGAGAGAGAGACTGTCTGAGAGACTGATGTCATAAGAGAGAATTGTCATCAGTAAGTGTCATCTTGTCCTCCTTTAAAATATTTAAATCCTAACTTATGTACTTCAGTACCTACTGTTAAGGAAAAGTTTGGGCCCAGCTATAAGGACATTTACTAGATCCACAGCACTTCCTATTACCAAGGAACGCATATGCAAATTTGTATTATAATGTTTGTATTAGACTTACCTCCCAGTTTAAGTTGCTCTGCATTCCATCAGCTCAAAACAATGTTCTCAGGGGAAATCAGGGATTTAATTAAGCCTGATCTATGCATGTTTTCCCCATGTCAGAAAAATATGTTGATATCCTGTTAAGAAACAATATAGGAGTCAAAAGTTGTTTTAAAGGAGGGCTTTGGGATGGTGTTCTAAGAACTGTGCCAATTTTAAGACAAAGTCCCAACGTGCAAATCATAAAGCAAGACAACTTTGGGTCACTGTATTAAGAGGTTTGGGGACTCAAATAACTCTTCCCTAGTAGCGTTTTGCAACTGGATGCTAAGAAGTGCTTCTGAGAAGCAGAGTGCATGAACTCGGGCTCAGTTTCACGGTAATACATTTACACAGTTGCAGGCCTGTTGCCTGACCTGGCTGTGTATGCAGACTCCTGGTCTCCTTTGCAAATGCTAATGTGGATGCTCTATTTTGAAACATTCATCACACTTGTAGGTATTATAAACTGGAAAGAAATCAGAGCACCATGGAAGAAGGAACCATTATTTAAAATCTTTGTTTTTCAATATATGTGAGATATTTAGTAACTGGAGCTAACAGAATATTTTTAAACTGATGGAGAAAATTGTCCATTCGTGCTAAAGGAGCAGAGGAGAATGGCAACAGTATGACTCACTGCAGCACAGTTCCTTTTCCCTTTCACCATGATTCTTATTTTCATTCTGCTTCTCTAAAGGACCATCGGGTTTTTTTACTCCAAATGATCAAATACAATGGCAGATATATAATAACTTCTAGAACAGCTTGAGCTGTGAGATGAGATCTGATACACGTGGAACTGTGGGAGGAACCAGGGATGTCTACTAAGTATGGCTCATTTCAGCTTTTCCTTTCTTTCATGGAACAGTCTGCTTTCACACAGGAATGTTTTCAGAAGGCACAGATAAACCAGGGGGAAATCAGCTAATCTTCAGCTATGTTTTTATGTAGCAACTTTGAATTTCATTATGAGCTGGATTTAGGTTTCACAGTTGCCAGAAAGCTGCATTCTCTCTGTTTTGTGATTGCTGTAGTCTATTTTTAACCTCTGAGTTGCAAATTTTGAAACAACTATACAGAAATCTGTTGCTAAGTTGTATATGTGCCTATGTGCACATATGTGAATATATGCCTGTGTACACATTACACGCATGAACTTAAGGCGAAATCTTGGAAATCATAGATATTCAAAGCCATGTGATAATTTTGTACAACAGGAAGGAAGGAAGAGGATCTCCCAGTGTGAGCCATGCAAATGATTGTTAAATCACTGCACTGTTCTGGCTTTAGCAGAAGCAATGTTTACTAGTGTTTCCATGATTACAATCTTCAGCAGAACAGCGGGCAGTGGCACAGATTCACAATCCCTTCCTCTTTCTTGAGCAACATTTTTCACTGGCATCTACAGCACACAGATTCAGCACAACTTCATTTCCCTAGAGAATTAATTTCATCCAGGAATTAGCACATGTACACAAGAGAAAGCAGAACTGCAAGCAATGTATTTGATGTGATAATACATTTAGGACCAGATACTGGTCCTAGTTATGCACCTGGAATAATGTACCCAAAGCCCGTTGAGGTCAATGGAAAAATTTCAGTCCTAAACTATGTCCTGTGGAAAACACGGTTTGGGTAATACAGATAACAATGAAATATGGTATTACTACAAAGTATAAAAAAAGCAGACTGGAAGTACATATATTAAATAAATATTTTTCTTTATCCCTAGGTGGTTGATCTGTTAATATCCATGTGTCGGTCTGCATTAGAGTCACCTAGGAAAGTTGTTATTTTTGAGCCATATCCTTCTGTAGTTGATCCTAATGATCCTCAGATGCTGGCCTTTAACCCCAGGGTAAGTAGTTATCTTTCATTATGTCATAGCTTGGTTTCAGTCATGCGTTAGATTTCAAAGCAAAGTCTTCTTCTGGAGGAGTATCTTTACTGTAAGAGATACAACTCCAGAATATAGCACAAGCGTGTGACTATTTTCAGAACTTTGTAGTTTTTTTAATTGTCTCTGAGAAGGTATTTGTGAATAAACTGTAAGTTGCATTCGAAGTTATGTTGAAGCCAAGAACTACTTTTATGGTCCACATTCTAGGTGCAAAATTTTATATTCTTAGTGTCTTTCTCTCAGTGTACACATTGTACACAAAGAGAAAGATGGCCTTTGGGAGGTGTAGACCATATAGACTGGAGGATTTCCAGTGGTTATTGCTGTCATCTCATTTTCTCTTTGCAATCCATAATGTCCTTAAACTTAATTTTATCAAATGTTGGACATAACAGTCGAGTTTTGTACAAGCATCAAATTTTGAAGTAAAGAATTGTGTTTGCACTACTTGCTCCTCAGGCTGCAAATGCTGCCTCTCAGGGAAGCCCTAGGGAAGTAAAAATGAGAACGTTGGACATCCTACATTATGATGCATTTCACTTTTTCTAAACAAAGTCTAGTTATCGGTGATCTTTCTCAGAGGAAGGGACGAGTGTGTTCTGTAGCATGTGGGAAGGAAGACTTGCTGGGAGGTGTTCGGAAAGGGGCTGATGAGAAGACAACTAGTCCGGTGGCTAGGCATGGCTGGGGTTTGAAGCAAATGAGCGAATGTGAAAAGGGGTCATGCCAGGAGTGGAGAGAGCCTCTGGGTTGGCAGGGCCCACACCACCTCCTCACAGCTTCTTGCCAGCATGGATGAGGTGAAAGCCTATGGGCAGAAGTTGGCAAGACCCAAAGATGGGGAACAATGAGGCTCCTGAAGGCGATGTGGCTTGTGGAGCTGGTTAAGCTCATCTGCTCAGATACGGTGGAGCCCTCTAGTAGCGGTTCCCAGTCAGAAGGTAGACAAGGGTCAGGGTGAGGCAGAGGGACAACTGAAGGACCTCTGAAGTTTTATAGAGCTGTTAGCAAAGTAAACACATCTGCTTATTTAGCATTTTATTTAAAATCTATTTGTTCACTGCATTATTTAACTTAATAGCATATTGTCCAAATAACTGGCAGAGCCTGTGTTTAGTTACAAATATTTGTTTAAAAAATGACCTAATTTTGTGAGTCACATTGTTGTGTGTTGGGGATTCCAGTAAAATTCAAAGAAAAACCATCATGATAATATTTTTTCAGGGAATTTTCCTGGACTATGAATGAGAGAGTCTGTGTGTAAGGTGGAAGGAAGCTATTTGTTAGAAATGTTTCAAAGGATCGGTTTGTTGAACATTCATCCTAACTTTGGCTTTATACACATTCAAGAAATGCAGGTTTTTGTAGAGCCAAAGACCAATATTCTTTTAACTTATTTGCTTATTTTATGCTACATCAGAAGAAGAATTATGACCGAGTCATGAAAGCATTGGATAGTATCACTTCTATTAGAGAGATGACGCAGGTGAGTTTAAAAATCTTTACATAACTTAATCGCCATTTCTAGAACTAGAAAGATGTTTTTATTGCTTGCCTATGATGAATGAGAAAGTCAATACTATCATCTCTTTCCTATAGAGCTGTAATAATATTAAAATCATAGAATTGTCTAGGTTGGAAGGGACCTTTCAGATCATCAAGTCCAAAAATGTGTGTTAAAATGCACACATTGCAGTGTGCGCTGGCAGCCCAGAAGGCCAACCGCATCCTGGGCTGCATCAAGAGGAGTGTGGCCAGCAGGTCACGGGAGGTGATTCTACCCCTCTACTCTGCGCTCGCGAGACCCCACCTGGAATACTGTGTCCAGCTTTGGAGTCCTCAGCACAGGAAGGACATGGACCTGTTGGAATGGGTCCAGCGGAGGGCCACGAAGATGGTCAGAGGGCTGGAGCACCTCTCCTATGAAGACAGGCTGAGAGAGCTGGGTTGTTCAGCCTGGAGAAGAGAAGGCTCCGGGGAGACCTTATAACAGCCTACCAATATCTGAAGGGAGCCTACAGGAGAGCTGAAGAGGGACTCTTTGTCAGGAAGTGTAGTGATAGGACAAGGGGTAATGGTTTTAAATTGGAAGAGAAGAGATTTAGATTAGATACCAGAAAGAAATTCTTTACTGTGAGGGTGGTGAGGCACTGGAACAGGTTGCCCAGGGAGGTTGTGGATGCCCCATCCCTGGAAGTATTTAAGGCCAGGCTGGATGGGGCTTTGAGCAACCTGCTCTAGTGGAAGGTGTCCCTGCCCATGGCAGGGGGGTTGGAACTCGATGATCTTTAAGGTCCCTTCCAACTCTAACCATTTTATGATTCTATGAAAATAACAAACCTAGAGTATCCATAATGGCAGTCAAATAAAAGTGATGAAGTAGAACTCAGATCTTTTGAAGTTTAAATAAGAGATAACAGCAAAATGGGACATTGTAACGAGATGATCACCAACTGCCGCATTTCTGGAAATATCAAACTGGATCTTTTATTTCCAAAGCAGTGACAGTGTTCTGAATGATAGCTTTATTTCTGTTATAACAAAACACTTGATCAGCTAAGTATGGTTTGGGACTTGGAAGGCTGGGTCTCTTGGGATTGCTACCATACAATTTCTCAATATTCACAGACAGAATCTGATCGCCGTACTTATGTTTATTTTTACAGTTCCTTTCCCAAACAGCCCGGCTGATTATAAGTGATTGCTGAAACCTCTCCCATGTACCTTGCTTTTCCAACTGTTATATAAGAGTTTATAAATCTTATTCTGTATGTATACGTAAAGTACTTTGGGATTCTGGAATGAAGAATGAGGTGCATAGAGAGCAGTAAAATACATGGAAAATTAAAATTCATATATTTTTGTTACTTAATGTAACATCTTGTAAAATTTAAAAAAACAGGTAACCTAATATACCGTGTTTTAAAAAGAAAAATAACTACCATTTTGCTTTTTTTAACGTTAAAATAATTCTTGGACTAAAGAGTTTCAAAGGGATGCTTTGCACTGACTGAAATCAAGAAGAAAATCAAGAAGACTGAAATCAAGAAAGATTTCCAAAGGAATTGTAAGATGATACAGTATTTTACTTTACCAGTTTATACCATAAAAGAGTTAACAAATTTGAGTGAATTAACTTGGGGTATTTTGAGAGACTTAATTTTGTGAAGTTCCAGTCCAATTTCTTATTCCAAGAGCCAAACATAAATAGACATCTTCTGCTGTTCTCCGTGAGATCCCCAATGTTTGCTATAATATACTTATTTTGATGCTAATTATATGCTTATTACTTTACTCCAGGGAAAATAATTGCTATATAAATTCTTGTTTATAACTGTACAATGCTAAATGTCAGTAAAACTGTGATTTAAGACTAGTAATGAGTCCCATGTATTCGTTTTAATAGATGAACTCATGGGCAATGTAACTGTCCTGGGTCTGGCGGGGATAGGGTTAATTCTCCCCAGGACCTAGCAGGGACACAGGTATTCCATCCCTTGTGAGCCATGCCCAGGGGGTAGCAGGAGCTAGCCGGGGAAGGGGAGGGGCAGGAAGTCGGGGGGGGCGGAAGAGGAAGTCATCCCCCGGGGGAGCAGAGCGGTGTGGGGGGGGGGTGTGTCCCGGGTGCGGTCGGCAAGCGGTGGTATCGTACTCATGGTTGTATATTCCTCTGTCGGTGTTATTATTGTTGTTGTTTCTTGCTCCCCTTGCTGTTCTGTTAAATTGCCTTTGTCTCAACCCACGAGTTTTTGCCTTTTTCTTCCGATTCTCCCCTCACGGCCGCGCTGGCGGGGGGAGGGCCCCATCTGAGCGAGCGGCTGCCACGTGGTCCTTTGTTGCTGTCTAAGGCTAAAACCACGACAGTCCTTTTGACGCCCAACGTGGGGCACTCGGAGGGTTGAGATAAAGACAGATCTGACCAGAGCGTGTTAAAAGGAATTTGTTATATGTATTTATTGTATTATTTGCTGGCCACAATGTTGCTTTGTTTGTTTTCATGGCTGTGTTATGTAAACTCTTACATGCTCTATGTACTCCCCATGATGATGTTTATCACTTCTGGGAGAGGGATCAGGATTATAATTTTGCTGTCCTGTGTGATATCAACTTATGATATGATAGCATCGCTGTTCAGATGGTTATGTTGGGGTGTTTATTTGGCACTGTTTTCCTGCCCATATCTTGGGGAATTTATTAATAATCACACTCAGTCTATGGGGGAAGCAGGGGAGGATACTTTCCCGGGCTCTTTCACCTCCCTTTTCTCTTTCGTGCTGAGTACGCCAGTTTTTGAGAATTTTGAATACTCTTGGGACATGCAAACCAGCTTGGTCCTATTGCTAGGTCTCCTGAATGTTTTTCAGTTTTTGTTTAGGGTTAAGCAACTATTTAAGACTACCACCCCGAGATCTGCCCTGAGGCTGGAGAGTCATGGGTGGCATGGCATGTGGGAGAACATGGGCAGGTATCTAGAGAGTTTTTCACCTCCAATGGTCTGGGATTTCACCCCCGAACAATTACAGAACCCTGATAAAATGATAGAATATTTGAAAGGAAAATGCTGTGGCTATTCCAGAGAGGCACAACTCACCGCATTGTGCTGGGCCCTGGCCAGAATCTACCAAGCATTGCTCAATGTTGCACAGCATCCTCAGGAGGAAGAGATGGAAACCAGGCCGACAGGCAGTGTGGCTGCTGCCACCCCTGCGACAGACACTGCGGCTGCTCCAGCACCTGCAGCAGGCGCGGTGGCTACTCCAACCCCAGTGGCAGGCACTGCAAATGAACCAGAAAACCAACCTGTGCCCGTATCAGTTGCCCCTATCCAGAAGGAGAAATACACCAAGAAATCAGTTCGCTCAGCGAAGGATGACGATGATCCAGGGTTGTCACGAGAACAAGAGGAAGAGGCAGAACCAGAGATAATCACTCGATCCCTGTCCCTGAGCGAGCTGCGGGACATGTGAAAAGATTTCAGCCGACTTCCAGGTGAGCACATTGTCACCTGGCTGCTCCGGTGCTGGGATAACGGAGCCAGTAGCTTGGAATTGGAGGGTAGGGAAGCCAGGCAGCTGGGATCTCTGTCTAGAGAGGGGGGCATTGACAAGGCAATTGGGAAAAGGACACAAGCTCTCAGCCTCTGGAGGCGACTCCTGTCAGGCGTGAGGGAAAGGTACCCCTTCAGTGAAGATGTTGTATGTCATCCGAGCAAGTGGACCACGATGGAAAGAGGTATCCAGTACCTGAGAGACTTAGCCATGCGGGAGACGATTTATCATGACCTGGACAATGCACAGTTTCCCACAGATCCTGATGAGATCCAATGCACAAGGTCCATGTGGCGGAAGTTTGTACAGAGCGCCCCATCGTCATATGCCAACTCATTAGCAGTGATGGAATGGAAAGGCGAAGAGGG
Source organism: Numenius arquata (assembly GCF_964106895.1). Classification (NCBI taxonomy): domain Eukaryota; kingdom Metazoa; phylum Chordata; class Aves; order Charadriiformes; family Scolopacidae; genus Numenius; species Numenius arquata. The sequence goes on along the minus strand of NC_133615.1, from coordinate 30,387,202 downwards.
AACAACGGTGGATGAGGTGGCTGCCCGACTTTGGCAATATGAAGAAAATCTCTCTTCTCCCCTCGTCTCAGCTGTGGAGAAACTGTCCCGGAAGGTCCAGCAACTTGAAGAGAATATGTCCTCCCCACCTGTACGAGCCAGTATCTCAGCTGTTAGGAACAGACGTTTCTCCACTCAAGACAGAGAATACAGGGAGTACACCCCACGAAGCACCCAGTGGTTCTGCCTGCGTGACCACGGAGAGGACATGAGGAAGTGGGATGGACAACCTACTTCGATCCTACGGGCACGGGTACAGGAATTGCAAGGAAGAACAACCACAAAAGGGGATCTCCCCAGGAAAAGTGCCACCCCACTTTTCAATGTGCAGTTCCCCAGACAGAATAGAAGGCCTGAGCCTACTTCTGATCCCCTTGAAGGAACTTCCAAATCATTTCTGCAAGAAGTGAGTAACGGATACTATGACCAATATTAGAGGGGCCCTGCCTCCAGCCAGGTGGGGGAAAGGGACAACCGGGTTTATTGGACAGTGTGGATTCGATGGCCTGGCACATCAGAGCCACAGGAGTATAGAGCTTTAGTGGACACAGGTGCACAGTGTACCCTAATACCATCAAGCTATAGAGGGACAGAACCCATTTGTATTTCTGGAGTGACAGGGGGATCCCTAGAGTTGACCGTACTGGAAGATGAAGTGACCCTAACAGGGAATGAGTGGCAAAAGCATCCCATTGTGACTGGTCCAGATGCTCCATGCATCCTTGGTATAGATTATCTCAGGAGAGGGTATTTTAAGGACCCAAAAGGGTACCGGTGGGCTTTTGGCATAGCTGCCTTGGAGGCGGAAGAAGTTAAACAGTTCTCTACAGAATCACAGAATCACAGAATCACAGAATCTTAGTGGTTGGAAGGGACCTTTGAGATCATCGAGTCCAACCACATTAAAAAAAAAAAAAAAAAAAAAAAAAAAAACAAAACACAAAAACACACAAACAAACAAAAAAACACAACACAAAACCAAACAAACAACAACACCCCCACAAAAAAAAAAAAAAAAAAAAAAAAAAAAAAAAAAAGCAAGCAGCATCCATCAACTAAACCCCACACACAACACCCCACCACAAACCAACAATCCCGGGCACTAGAGCATGCCCTGAAGAGCCACGTCTACACATTTCTTAAATACCTCCAGGGATGGTGACTCCACCACCTCCCTGGGCAGGCTGTTCCAGTGCTTGACCACTCTCTCAGTAAAGTAATTCTTCCTAATATCTAATCTAAACCTCCCCTGCCGCAACTTCAGACCATTTCCTCTGGTCCTGTCGTTATTCCCTTGGGAGAAGAGGCCAACCCCCGCCTCTCTACAGTTTCCTTTCAGGTAGTTGTAGAGGGCAATGAGGTCTCCCCTCAGCCTCCTCTTCTCCAAACTAAACATGCCCAGTTCCCTCAGCCTCTCCTCATAGGACTTGTTCTCCAGACCCCTCACCAGCTTGGTGGCTCTCCTCTGGACACGCTCCAGCACTTCAATGTCTTTCCTGTAGTGAGGGGCCCAAAACTGAACACAGTACTCGAGGTGAGGCCTCACCAGTGCCGAGTACAGAGGCACGATGACTTCCCTGCTCCTGCTGGCCACGCTATTCCTGATACAGGCCAGGATGCCGTTGGCCTTCTTGGCTGCCTGGGCACACTGCTGGCTCATGTTAAGCCGGCTGTCCACTAACACTCCCAGGTCCTTTTCTGCCAGGCAGCTTTCCAGCCACTCTTCCCCAAGCCTGTAGCATTGCCTGGGGTTGTTGTGGCCGAAATGCAGAACCCGGCACTTGGCCTTATTAAACCTCATCCCATTGGCCTTGGCCCATTGGTCCAACCTGTCCAGGTCCCTCTGTAGAGCCTGCCGACCCTCAAGCAGATCAACACTCCCACCTAGTTTGGTGTCATCCGCAAACTTACTGAGGGTGCACTCAATCCCCTTATCTAGATCATCAATGAAGATATTGAACAAGACTGGCCCCAAAACTGAGCCCTGAGGGACACCACTGATGACCGGCCGCCAACCAGATTTTGCTCCATTAATCACAACTCGCTGAGCACGGCCATCCAGCCAGTTTTTTATCCAGCGGAGGGTACACTTGTCTATGCCATGATTCTCCAGTTTCTCCAGGAGAATGCCGTGAGGGACGGTGTCAAAGGCCTTACCAAAGTCCAGGTAGACAACGTCCACAGCCTTCCCCTCATCGAGAAAGCGGGTCACATGGTCATAGAAAGAGATCAAGTTGGTCAGGCAGGACCTCCCTCTCATAAACCCATGCTGGCTGGCCCTGATCCCTTGGCTGCCCTGCACATGCCTTGAGAGCTCACTCAGGATGATCCTCTCCATGATCTTTCCCGGTACCGAGGTCAGGCTGACAGGCCTGTAGTTTCCAGGATCCTCCTTCCGGCCCTTCTTGTAGATGGGCGTCACATTGGCCACCCTCCAGTCATCTGGCACCTCTCCTGTTGACCAGGATTGTTGATAAATAATGGAGAGAGGCTTGGTGAGCTCTCCTGCCAGCTCCCTGAGAACCTTTGGGTGAATGCCATCCGGCCCCATAGACTTATGCGTGTCCAGGTGCATAAGCAAATCATTAACTATGATTAACTATCATTAACTAGGCAACTACCTTGCCTGGTCTCTCAGAGGATCCTTTTGTTGTGGGGCTGTTGAGCGTCGAAGAACAACAGGTGCCGATCGCTACCACAACAGTTCATCGGTGGCAATATCGAACTAACCGAGATTCTCTGATCCCCATCCATAAGCTGATTCGTCAACTAGAGATTCAAGGAGTGATCAGCGAGACTCGCTCGCCCTTTAACAGTCCCATATGGCCAGTGCAGAAATCTAATGGAGAGTGGAGGCTAACTGTGGACTATCGTGGCCTGAATGAAGTCACACCACTGCTGAGTGCTGCCGTGCCGGACATGTTAGAACTTCAATACGAACTGGAGTCCAAGGCAGCCAAGTGGTATGCCACAACTGATATCGCTAATGCATTCTTCTCAATCCCTCTGGCAGAAGAGTGCAGGTCACAGTTTACTTTCACTTGGAGAGGTGTCCAGTACACCTGGAACCGACTGCCCCAGGGGTGGAAACATAGCCCCACCATTTGCCATGGACTGATCCAGACTGCACTGGAACAGGGTGAAGCTCCGGAACATCTCCAGTACATTGACGACATCATCGTATGGGGCAACACAGCAGAAGAAGTTTTTGAGAAGGGGAATAAACTAATTCCAATCCTTCTGAAAGCCGGTTTTGCCATAAGACGAAGTAAGGTCAAGGGACCTGCACAGGAGATCCAGTTTTTAGGAGTAAAATGGCAAGATGGATGCCGTCAGATCCCAATGGACATGATCAATAAAATCGCAGCTATGTCTCCACCAACTAGTAAAAAGGAAGCACAAGCTTTCCTGGGCATTGTGGGTTTTTGGAGGATGCATATCCCAGATTACAGTCTGATTGTGAGCCCTCTGTATCAAGTAACCCGGAAGAAGAACGATTTTAAAGGGAATCCTGAGCAGCGACAAGCTTTTGAACAAATTAAACAGGAAATAGTCCATGCAGTAGCTCTGGGGCCAGTCCGGGCAGGACAAGATGTTAAAAACATGCTCTACACCGCAGCTGGGGAGAACGGCCCTACTTGGAGCCTCTGGCAGAAAGCGCCAGGGGAGACATGCGGTCGACCTCTAGGGTTTTGGAGTCGGGGATACAGAGGATCCGAAGCCCGCTATACTCCAACAGAAAAGGAGATGCTGGCAGCATACGAAGGGGTTCGAGCTGCTTCGGAAGTGGTTGGTACGGAAGCACAGCTCCTCTTGGCACCTCGGCTGCTGGTGCTGGGTTGGATGTTCAAAGAAAGGGTCCCTGCCACACATCATGCAACGGATGCTACATGAAGTAAGTGGATTGCAGGTGATTATGGACTGGCCAGAAAGCAAGGATTTTGGAATGTCACCGGAGGAGGAGGTGATGCGTGCAGAAGAGGCTCCACCGTATAATAAACTACCAGAAAATGAGAAGAGATATGCCCTGTTCACTGATGGGTCCTGCCGGATTGTGGGAAAGCATAGAAAGTGGAAGGCTGCCGTGTGGAGTCCTACAAGACAAGTTGCAGAAGCCGCTGAAGGACAAGGTGAATCAAGCCAGTTTGCAGAGGTGAAAGCAATTCAGCTGGCTTTGGACATTGCCGAGTGGGAAAAATGGCCAGTACTTTCTCTCTACACCGATTCATGGATGGTGGCAAATGCCTTGTGGGGGGGGTTACGGCAGTGGAAGCAGAGCAATTGGCAGCGCAGAGGCAAACCCATCTGGGCTGCTGAATTGTGGCAAGATATCGCTGCCTGGGTAGAGAATCTGGTTGTGAAAGTACGTCATGTAGATGCCCATGTACCCAAGAGCCGGGCCGCTGAGGAACATCTGAACAACCAGCAGGTGGATCGGGCTGCTAAGATTGAAGTGGCCGAGGTGGATCTGGACTGGCAACATAAGGGTGAATTATTCATAGCTCGATGGGCCCATGACTCCTCAGGCCATCAAGGAAGAGACGCTACATATAGATGGGCTCGTGACCGAGGGGTGGATTTGACCATGGACACTATTGCACAGGTCATCCATGAATGTGAGACGCGCTGCAATCAAGCAAGCCAAGCAATTAAAGCCTCTTTGGTATGGAGGACGATGGCTGAAATATCAATATGGGGAGGCCTGGCAGATCGATTACATCACACTCCCACAAACCCGTCAAGGCAAGCACCATGTGCTCACAATGGTGGAAGCAACCACTGGATGGTTGGAAACATATCCTGTGCCCCATGCCACCGCCCGGAACACCATCCTGGGCCTTGAAAAACAAGTCCTGTGGCGACATGGCACCCCAGAGAGAATTGAGTCGGACAACAGGACTCATTTCCGAAACAGCCTCATTGACACCTGGTCCAAAGAGCATGGTATTGAATGAGTCTATCACATCCCTTATCATGCACCAGCCTCTGGGAAGATAGAACGGTGCAATGGACTGTTAAAAACTGCACTGAGAGCAATGGGTGGTGGCACTTTAAAACATTGGGATACATATTTAGCAAAGGCTACCTGGCTAGTTAACACCAGGGGGTCTACCAATCGAACTGGCCCTGCCCAATCAAAACCTCCACGTACTGTGGAGGGAGATAAAGTCCCCGTAGTGCACATGAAGAATATGTTAGGGAAGACAGTCTGGGTTAGTCCTGCCTCAGGCAAAGGCAAACCCGTCCATGGGATTGCCTTTGCTCAAGGACCTGGGTGCACTTGGTGGGTGATGCAGAAGGATGGGGAAGTTCGATGTGTACCACACGGGGACCTGATTTTGGGCGAGAATAGCCAGTGAATGAAACTGTATGATGTTAATTGCTAAATGACCCTGCCACTGTACATCTCATTTCTGTAACTGCTATTGGTTGTACTATAATAAGAATCACCCAAACTAATGACAAATGGACTCTGATGAAAAACCAAGTGCAGCAGTGAAGGGATCAGAACTGACCTCAGCAGCTGGCGTCCAGCAACTTAATTGAGATCGACATCTTCAACCCATGGACCATGGACATGAGCCGCACCGGATACATCAGCCACAAGCCCCAAGAATGCAGCATGAGACAGTCCAGCCCCACACACACCATCTTGCATGCCCTGAGAGACTGTTCTAACAGATGGAGCCCAAAGTCATGGATTAAATGAACTCAATGGGCATTTTAGAGTGATGGCCCACAGACTAAGGACATTATACCTGTATGGAGATATACATATGTGTGTATTTATATATGTCAGGGGAAACTGATAGTATTTAATTGGAAACTGTAGGATCTGGGCATGGCATGAAATGGTATGGAATAAGGGGTGGATGATGTCCTGGGTCTGGCAGGGATAGGGTTAATTCTCCCCAGGACCTAGCAGGGACACAGGTATTCCATCCCTTGTGAGCCATGCCCAGGGGGTAGCAGGAGCTAGCCGGGGAAGGGGAGGGGCAGGAAGTCGGGGGGGGGCAGAAGAGGAAGTCATCCCCCGGGGGAGCAGAGCGGTCGGGGGTGGGGGGGGCGCGTCCCGGGTGCCATGTGTATATTCCTCTGTCGGTGTTATTATTGTTGTTGTTTCTTGCTCCCCTTGCTGTTCTGTTAAATTGCCTTTGTCTCAACCCACGAGTTTTTGCCTTTTTCTTCTGATTCTCCCCTCCCGGCCGCACTGGCGGTGGGGGCCCGATCTGAGCGAGCGGCTGCCACGTGGTCCTTTGTTGCTGTCTAAGGCTAAAACCACGACAGTAACATATAAAATGTAACCTTATGATTTCAACTAGAAATAAAGAATGTAATTACTCTTTTCTAGGCACCTTACTTGGAAATAAAGAAGCAGATGGATAAACAAGACCCGCTTGCACATCCTCTTCTACAATGGTATGAAATTGACTGACAGGAGATGAAAATTATTAAAGTACCAAGTTGAATGAATAATCACTTCACCCGTTTAATTTGGTATAAACTCACCCTAAGAATTAATGACAGAGTTAACATTTGCAACTGCATTTGTTTCTGGACCTCATCTGGGCCCTCTGAAAACACTGGAAAGACTCCAGCTTATTTGTATCGCCTCAGATCTGATTTGTAGTCCAGATAGGACCTTCCATCTGATAGGTTTAAAGGACTGCAGCTGGGTGCTTTGTGGTGGCCATTCATAATGCATGCTTAAGAAGAAAAGTTTTGTTTGTTTACCATGTCTAATACATCTGTTTCTTATTTTAGGGTTATTTCTAGCAATAGATCACATATTGTGAAGCTACCGGTGAATAGAGTAAGTGACTGTGGATTCTTTATTATTTTCTTGTTTCTCATGGCTCGTATTAGCATTTTAGGTGGGAGTCTCCTGTCCAAATGTGTCTACGTTCAAATTAATCACATAGGCTCCATTAATAGGTAGACAAGGGCAGAGCGACTGACGTCATTTACCTGGACTTATGCAAAGCATTTGACACTGTCCCGCACGACATCCTGGTCTCAAAATTGGAAACTCATGGATTCGATGGATGGACCACTCGGTGGATAAGGAACTGGCTGGATGGCCGCATCCAAAGGGTTACAATCAATGGCTCAATGTCCAGGTGGCGGCCAGTAACGAGTGGTGTTCCGCAGGGGTTGGTACTGGGACCAGTACTATTTAACATCTTTGTCGGAGACATGGACAGTGGGATAGAGTGCACCCTCAGCAAGTTTGCTGATGACACCAAGCTCGGTGGCGCAGTTGACACGCTGGAGGGAAGGGATGCCATCCAGAGGGACCTAGACAGGCTGGAGAGGTGGGCTCGTGCAAATTGCATGAAGTTCAACCAAGCCAAGTGCAGGGTCCTGCACCTGGGACGTGGCAACCCCAGGCACAAATACAAGTTGGGTGGAGAATGGCTGGAGAGCAGCCCCGAGGAGAAGGACTTGGGAGTGCTTATGGATGAGAAGCTCAACATGAGCAGGCAGTGTGCACTGGCAGCCCAGAGAGCCAACCGTGTCCTGGGCTGCATCAGGAGAAGTGTGGCCAGCAGGTCACGGGAGGTGATTCTGCCCCTCTACTCTGCGCTCGTGAGACCCCTCCTGGAGTACTGTGTCCAGCTTTGGAGTCCTCAACACAGAAAGGACATGGACCTGTTGGAATGGGTCCAGCGGAGGGCCACGAGGATGATCAGAGGGATGGAGCACCTCTCCTATGAGGACAGACTGAGAGAGCTGGGGTTGTTCAGCCTGGAGAAGAGAAGGCTCCGGGGAGACCTTATAACAGCCTATCAATACCTGAAGGGAGCCTACAGAAGAGCTGAAGAGGGACTCTTTGTCAGGAAGAGTGGTGACAGGACAAGGGGCAATGGTTTTAAATTGGAAGAGAAGAGATTTAGATTAGATATAAGGAAGAAATTCTTTACAGTGAGGGTGGTGAGGCACTGGAACAGGTTGCCCAGGGAAGTTGTGGGTGCCCCATCCCTGGAAGTGTTCAAGGCCAGGCTGGATGGGGCTTTGAGCAACCTGCTCTAGTGAGAGGTGTCCCTGCCCATGGCAGGGGGGTTGGAACTAGATGATCTTTAAGGTCCTTTCCAACTCTAGCCATTCTATGATTCTATGATTCTATGATAATAGACGGGAGAGAAATAGGCAGTTTCAGGTCATGACTCATAGAATCATGTTGTGAATTCTATTTAAATCATGTTGTGAACCATCTAAAATAGGTCAAAGGAATAATGCTCAGAAAAAGCCTATTTGAGGTGAGTAGCTCAAATGCGTCTACCTTGTAGTCATCTGAGATTGGGTGAGATATATATATTCACTATTTGTTTTGTTACCATATAGAATATTAGATACAGAACTGTACAAAAAGCGGTGCACACAAACATGATGTACCAGGAGATCCACATATGAATACACTGTAAAAAGAATATAGCTCTAGAATTTGAGAGGGATGGTGCTGAGATTTATTTCTGAGTATGTGCGCTTCTGATCCTCTGATTAAGGGCATAGTAATCTGCAGCCTTTCAAATCTGAATCTTACAGAATCACAGAATCTTCATGGTTGGAAGGGACCTTTGAGATCATCGAGTCCAACCACAAAAAAAAAAAAAACAAACACAAAAAAACCCACAAAACAAAACAAAAAAACAACCACAAACAGACACAAACCAACAATCTCGAGCACTAGAGCATGCCCTGAAGTGCCATGTCTACACTTAATCTTAATCCAAAACCAGCTCTGATCAGAATACTATGATGAAATTGTTCAATTTAATAACTTTACTAGAGCCATATTAGGCTGAAATATGTTTCAGAAACTTCCATATGTTTCATAAACTGAAGGACATTTTTATTGTTTGATTTCAGGTAAAAACTATGGTAATGAGACCAATTTCAACCTAGTTCATGTAGTTAGTTAGATGCGTTCATATATTGTGTGAAACAGCATGGTATTTTAAGAACTACCATTATGGAAATATAATGCTTTTGTGTTAATCAACTTCTTTTCACTTGTACACTGTTATATTTTACAGCAACTGAAGTTTATGCACACTCCCCACCAGTTCCTACTTCTCAGCAGTCCACCAGCCAAAGAATCCAATTTTCGAGCTGCTAAAAATCTCTATGGAAGTACCTTTGCATTTCAGTGAGTACATATATTCATATTAATCAAAGGTTAGCAAAATGCCATGCTATTTTTTTTCTTCTTGCCATTTGAGGTTTACAGCTGAAAATATATTGTTTTAAAGGATTACTGATTCATTTTGTATTTCACACTGTATTTAACACATTCTCTTTCACTTTTACAGTGGTTCACACATTGAAAATTGGCATTCCATCCTAAGGAATGGCTTAGTTGTTGCTTCCAATACGAGGCTGCAGGTAAATAGTAGACTAAATAGACTTCAGCTAACCTATGCATGTTTGATTGCATATTAAGCTTAGGTGAGTTTTTAAGGGATGCGGTTCTGGTAGTCTTATAGGTGGCAAAAAGGAGTGATTTTAAATACCCTCATGTTTCCTGGAAAAGGTACTTTTCTGAAGCAATTAAAATGAAATAATGTGTCTGCTAAAATCACTAAAAAAATCCCATCAGTGGAATCAGTGTTTCAATTTTACATTGCACAGCAGCACCTCCAGGAGACTTAGCTCGGTACTGCTTGAAAGCAGTCTCAGGGATTAAAATTTAGAGCTACATAAACTGTGTCTATGTTATAGGATCCAAGAGCATCCTAAATTTACAGAAGCTGGATTTACAGCATCTTCTTTTCTCCTCTGGTTTCCTTGGGAAAGGAATATGAATGTACTGGCCAGGAGGGAGCTATTGCAAACTTCAGTTTGGTTTCTCAGACTGAATCATCAGGAGACCATTATTGCAGAGCAAAGTAGGCAGTACCAGAGGGACTAGGGAGATGTAATTCAGAGTATTTTAGCATCAGGATTTTGACAACTCTTTCCCCAGAGCTGAGTCCATGATAACTTGGAGGAGGATCCTGGGGTGCTGACTAGGTATCAGGGAACAGGAAACACTGAAAAAAGGGAATGGAAATCTCTGCTGTTCCTCTTAGTGGTTTGGGTGTTTTTATTAGCATCTTTGTAAGATACTTTCCCAAGAAAGCAGGATTTACACACCAAAATTCACCAAAGTAAAACCCTTGGTTCATGCATACTTTTTGTTCAGGGTTGAGATACTGGGAAAAGGAGGAAACAGTAAAGCCCGTTTTATACAAGTCATGATTTTTAAATCTCTCACACAACTAGGGCATATTCTGAGCTCAGTTTATTCTGCTTACCCCAGTACCAACCAGTCAGGAAAAAATATCTACTCACCAAGGAACCTATACAACATTGTAGGATCTGGAGGAGTGAGAGCATGATTGCACATTCCTATGGGAGCTCTGTCACATTGCAGAGATGATGTAAATGTCATTGTGTCAGAGGAAAGCAATATGGGTGAGCATGACTCTGAAGCCCAGTGGTCATATCTACCTCAGTAGGAGATACTCTGGGTTCTCGTTTGTGTGCCAACAACTACTTTGTGTGTTTTCTTTAAAGATTTCCACATAAAGCAGTCAGTCCCCAGAGGAGAAGTGAAACCCATACTTCCCTCTTTGTAGACAAGAAAATTACCACAGCGCTAATAAAAAGTGCTCAGTTTTGTTGCTTAGGCCAAGCTCCATGACATGGAGCAGAGATGTTGGTGAAGTCTTCCCTTGCCTCTCTTCTTTTCAGACAGCTGATAGCTTTGTGGCTAAAGCTCAGTCCTGCAGTGATGGGATATATATGTCCGAATTGGCTCAGACAAAAGCTTGATTGAACCCATTTCTCCAGTACTCAGGCAGAACTAGTGACTGAATTTTTCTATGGCATATGAGCAGTGTTAGCACCATCTCATCATTTCTTACCTTAAAGAAAATAAAAGCAGTTGTTGATGATGATTCACAAAGACTGGCTTAGGCCGTGGTTCCTGCCAAGGTTTTGATGTGAGACATGCCGAGCTTGCTCAGCCTTGTTAAAGCTAAGGTGTATTTGGCCATCTACAGGAACACCCTCTGTAAGCATCCTACATGGTAATGTTAGATTTAAAAACAGAAAATGCAATTTTATATATAAATCTGATGTAAAATTATCTTTGGGCATTTGGACATGGTTTCCAGAATATACAGTATCTTAGATGTATATTCACAGCATGATTTTTTTAAAGACTTCTTTGAACACCATTTATTACCAGAAAATAAATTAGTGCAGTGGGGCAGGTGCTTATCTACATTAGGACCTGTGCCTATCATTATTATTTTGTCCAGATAACCAAATTAATGTTAAACAATCACTCCGCTCTTTTTCAGCTCCATGGTGCAATGTTTGGAAGTGGAATCTACCTTAGTCCATTGTCAAGCATATCATTTGGTTACTCAGGTAGTTGGAGAAATATAGGGGGGTATCTTAGTCTACTGCTTTTCTTACCAGTTTCACTGTTTACAACACTGTAGTCAATTTTATCTTTTTAGGCCAAGATTTAATTTATTTAAAAAAGAGAAAATCTAAGTTCCCTTATTAATTACCTGACCTCATTTTCCAAGGTACTGGGTACCTTGACACTGTGCTTGAAGTAAATAGTAGCTAATGCTGGATGCTGTGTGTAATGGAGCAGGTGTTTAAGAATATTCTCAAGTACTGCCATGTCAGGGTTACATAGAAAGCACAGGACAGTGTGTTTATTTTAGCATGAGAAGGGGAGTGAACATAATTTGTTCCACTAATAAATCCAAAAGTCAGTGATGCAGAGTTTTCCATGTAAGAATAAGATCATAAATAAAAGACAATAGAAACATGATACACCAATATGTATATTAAGAAACTTTCATAGAAATTTTAAATTACAGTGACTTTTTCCTTCAGTTATGTTGTATTTACCATTTCATAGAATCATAGAATGGTTAGAGTTGGAAGGGTTCATCTAGTTCCATCCCCCCGTGCCACAGGCAGGGATACCTGCCACTAGACCAGGTTGCTCAAAGCCCCATCCAGACTGGCCTTGGACACTTCCAGGGCCTCCACAACTTCTCTGGGCAACCTGTTCCAGTGTCTCACCACCCTCACAGTAAAGAATTTCTTCCTATTATCTAATCTAAATCTACCCTCTTTCAGTTTAAAACCATTGCCCCTTGTCCTATCACTACACTCCCTGATAAAGGGTCCCTCCCCATCTTTCCTGTAGGTACTCCTTTAGGTACTGGAAGGCTGCTATAAGATCTCCCTGGAGCCTTCTCTTCTCTAGGCTAAAAAGTCCCAACTCTCAGCCTGTCCTCATAGGGGAGGTGCTCCAGCCCTCTGACCATCTTCGTGGCCCTCTGACCATCTTCTTGGCCCTCTGGATTTGCTTAAGCAGGTCCATGTGTTTCTTATGCTGGGGTCCCCAGAGCTGAACACAGTACTCCAGGTGGGGTCTCACCAGAATGGAGTAGAGGGGCAGAATCACCTCCCTCGACCTGCTGGCCACGCTACTTTTGATGTAGACCAGGATGCAATTTGCTTTCTGGGCTGCCAGCGCACATTGCCAGCTCATATTCAGTTTTTCATCCACTAATACCCCCAAGTCCTTCTCCTCAGGGCTGCTCTCAATCCACTCATCGCCCAGCCTGTATCCATATTTGGGATTGCCCCGACCCACGTGCAGGACCTTATACTTGGCCTGGTTGAACTTCATGAGGTTTGCACGGGCCTACCTCTCAAGTCTGTCCAGGTCCCTCTGGATGGCATCCCTTCCCTCCTGCATGTCGACCGCATTACACAGCTTGGTGTCGTCGGCCAACTTGCTGAGGGTGCACTCAATCCCACTGTACGTGTCCCCAACAAAAGATGTTAAATAATACCGGTTCCAGTACTGACCCCTGACGAACACCACTCGTCACTGGTCTCCACTGGGACATCAAGCTTTTGACCGCAACTCTTTAAGTGTGACCATCCAGCCAATTACTTATCCACTGAGTGGTCCATCCATCAAATCCATGTCTCCCCATTTCCTCACATATAAAAGTGTTGGTATAGTTGAATGTGAGTTTGTGTGCATGTAGATAAATTTAATTCTGAGAGTTTTAGTTATGCTTTCTTATTTTCAGTATTTTTAGGTAATGTCACGATTCATTTTAAGAACTCAGCATTTTTTACTAGTATTTATTGAATTTCATATCAGTAATCTCTAAATGCACTTTTAGCTTTTCAGAGATTACACAAGTATGGAAGCTCTTTAGGACTCACTAAAAGTGCAGGTTGCAGTATCATTATCTAACAAAAAAAAATGCCCTTCTTTTTGGACAATGTTGTGTTGTCAGCTTCAATGTGTTTTTTCTCATCTCTACCTTTTGTGGTCCCTTCCATCCATTCTCCTCCAGAAAGGAGGCCTGTATTCCTATGAAGTATATAATACTGGCCAATAAAAACCACAGAGGAGTCCTACACTCCCTATTACTTCAAAGACTTAAACTTCTCCATAATTCAGTCTGTGTTTGCAAACTGCTAAGAAATATGGGATACTAGAAAAGTAAGGAAGCCTGTAGTAGCAATTTTATATAAAACAACATGAGGAATATAAGAGAGATGTAAGGCACAAATGTAGGTGTTTAGATTTCTGAGATGGAAATTGGATCAAAGGTGGTTGACAAATAATTTAATACTTTTACCTGTAGATAAATTAATTAAACCAAGGTAGACTTTAAAACTACCTTTAAATAAATTAACTACTCCTAAAAAATATTTAGACTTTTAATAAGTCTAAATAAAGTGTTAAAGATTAATATCTAAAGTTCTTTCTCTCATGATTTTACTACCCCACCCACTGTGTTACTTCAACACAAATAGGGTCAGTTAAGACATACTGACATGCAACTCTGTTAAGCAACCACCTAAGAGCATTCCTGAGCTGAATTCAGTGGCATTTAAGCTCATGTTTATCTGCTTTTGCACCTGCTTAATGCTAATTTGACTTTCCTAAGGTCTTTCCAACACATCTGCATGTGTTGGTAATTTGCAGGATTAAATCAAAATATCCTATGATAAAGTTAACTAGCTTTTTGACTGCCATGTAAAGGACTATGATTCCCACTGTGCTACCTGTTTCATTCTCCATGCTTAACTTTGTTTATGAAGGTATTTATGTGCCAGGGTATCTTATATGATTTTAATATTCCTAGGGATGAACAAGAAGCAGCAGAAGGTGTCAGCTAAAGATGAACAATCTTCAGGCAGTAAGGGCAGTAATACATCACAGGTATAGTACATCAACCATCTCTGGAAGATTTATGGGTTTATGTTTGGGAACTTGATACCTGAAAATAAGGCTAACAGTTTTATTTTATTGAATGAAATCAACAACTTCAGAGACTGCAACCATCAAATACAGCCCACCTGCTTTTAGTAACAGAGTATACTGCAGGCCCCTGTGTCCTTCTTTTCCAAGTAGTAGTATTTGGAAGAGAAAGAAAACAAAATACAGATTGCATTATGACCCTTAGCAAGCCCTTGCTGTCCGAGTTCTAGACTTATAGAAGAACAATGCAAAAGGAATTGAGAGTGGTTATTGCTGAAAAAATAGTAGCATTTCATTGATAGCAAGTCAGTTTTTCTTTTTCACAGTTTTAACATATTAACCCATTATAATTCTGCTTTATCTAAAGCAAACTCATAGCATTTATGTGTAGGGCTAAATTTTGAGAAAGAAATCTTGCATCTGTCTCTATAGATAACATGTAAAAATTAGAGAATAATTTGGCTTTGGAGGGAGATTGGTATGTAACAGCAGAAGCCCTCAGAAATGAGAAGGCCGGTAAAATATCAGGGTAGCGGACAAAGAATCGATGATCAAATTCACCTTGTAATTATGTTTTTTCCATTATCAATTTGTTTGTCAGTAACACTGATATTTCTAATATTATTAATTGTGTAATAATTAGGAACTTTTCTTTCTGGATAAAGGAGTTCAAATCCCTCCTACGATAATCCAATAAAATAATATAAATGTTTTTAGAAATTCTATTACATTTAGAAATACAACAGAAATGTTTTAGAAAGACTGTCTCTATCTTTGTTCATTAATAAACCACTGAAAATAGCAGCCCTCTCCTTTGTTACTTTTTCACTCAGTTTGTCTTACTGCACTAATTAAGTTTTCCCATGTTTTTACATCTCAGTCACAGAAGAAAAGACAACAGTCACAATTTTTGCAAAGCCGTAACTTAAAATGCATAGCCTTATGTGAAGGTAAGCTGAAAGCCCTTGAAAAACTGTTTTATTCATAGACACAGTGTTACTGAGTGTTACTGAGACCTTTAGTTCCAGTGTTGGTTGTTTTTAGGTAAGAGACTACTGGTAGGTGTACAAGTACTTGCTTAATAGCTGACCATTATATTTCAGTTCAGAACGCTTCCCTCTTCAAACAAAACCTGTAACACATGCTGAATTTTCATGAAATAGTCATATGCGTATAGCGACTGATCATCTGGTCTTTCAAATGTGATCATATTCCTAAGCCATCAATATAACCCAAGTCATGGTCTTCATTTGAAATAGTGACTTCTTGCAAGCTCTTGACAAATACATTAAACACCTACAAGTCAGAAAAAACAGCTTTCCTATTGAATTTCCAAATAATTTTTCACTTCTCAGGCAAATATACTGTTTGCCTGGTAACCAGTCTGTTCTCTTTGATGGCTTCAGAAATTTTGTGAAGTTAAAATCCAGTTCATATGTGTATGGTCATTCTTGAAAGACTTGGCTATTCTTTTAATAACTAATGAAACCTCAGCAGTTTTTGAGAACAATGAATTATGAAATTTGAATTAGAATTGTACCAGTAATTGATAATTAGCCTCATTGGCCAAACAAAAAGAAACTATATTAAACTCAGTTTGCCCTCCATTTTGAGCATTTGTTTATTTTTAAAAGTAAAAATTCAGACAGACAGTAGAAAATGTTATTTCAGAAAGGAAGCTTTAAGCTATATATGCTGCTTTTTAATACAAATATTTTTGAGAATGTTCAAGTGAAATGCTTAATATGATTAAGGAGATGTCAGTCAACATGAAAATGCAATTTGATCTGTACAGAAAAATACATAAATTTGGTTCTAAAACTTTCAGAAGATATGAAATGAATCTAGGGTTTACTAGAATTTACTTCTCCTTTAATGCTTGAAGTTTCTAAATATAAATTACATCTTTCCCAAGGACTTCTTTTTCATCTATGTCATTCTTTCCTCGCATTTATTAATGGATTATGGATCTTATAAAGGTGAATTTTAAATATTTGGTAAAATAGAGCAGGCTGGACAGGAACGCATCCTGGCAGTAATATGTATTTATTCATGGTAGTGTTTAAATGCATTAAGAGAAATCTTTTCAAATTCAGATTAATAGTAAAGATTCTACCTAGCAATAAAAAGGTTTCTTTCCTGTGTTGTCCTAATTCTGCCTGTAAATAACCTATCATCAAATACATTGCTGTTTTCTAAACATTGAGCAAGTTTTGGCAAGCTTTGTGATCCCCTTGAGTCATAATTGCTATGCTAATTTTTTAAAAAATATTTGGTAGTATTGCAAATCCCAAATTTGTGGTATCTCAGTTTCAGGCTTTATCTTTCACATCTTATTTTTAGCTAGGCCATCATCAAACATAGATATCTCTGTTCCAAAGGCTGATTAGTTGACTCAGCCCTATGGCCATTTAGAATCAGTTTTTAATAAATATACTTTTTCATTTTTCATTCCAATCAAGAACTGGCTCCCATACATCTGTGTTTTCTGGAATTTTGGAAACAAGAATCAAGTTCATCTCCCTGTTTGTACTAGCAGCCAACTCAGAGTCTATGCCATGCCACAGACATGCATTGAAAAACTACACGTTCCCAGAAGGCTATTTAAAGTGTTTTAAAAAGCAAATCTTTTAAAGAAATATTTACCAGACATTTTTTCATCACTATGAAATTTATTCTTTCCCTGATAGTGATAACTTCATCCGATCTGCACAAACATGGAGAGATATGGGTAGTTCCCAATACGGATCACGTGTGTACAAGATTTTTCTTTGTGTGAGTACAGAGCTTCTTTTAACATTCAACATCTGTCCATTCTAGGCCTTTTCCCCCATGTTCCCTCCAATAGTTGTAAATGAAGTAGATAAAAGATGCTTCTTCCTAATTCTCTAAAGTATCACTTCATTTTTTATTTATCTCTGTACTTACTTTTGTTAGGAAATGTATGTATAAGTTAGTGACAAAAGTTTAGTACATGTTTAGTTATAGAATAAATGAATGGAGAGTTACTGATTTTTCCCACTCTATAGCATTACCGCATGTTACAGTAAGTCTGTCCATGTATCGTAAAATTTCTCTTCGGGTGTATGTTTTAAAGCTGAGGAATTCATTAAAGGCTTCCTGTCTATGATGTGAGCATTTCTCCTCTCACCTATGATTTGTAATTATATATCAGCATAGATTTCAGCCCTGCAAAGAGAGTCATGCAGACCAGTGGAGGAGCATACTGACTTCAGACTGACCAGCACTGGGAGTTTCAGTGATCAGGATTGCTTTATCCATGCAAACCCTTTATGTAGGAGAGTTCTCATAAGGAGAAAAACCCTGAGGTTGTCGCGGTGTCACCACTAAGCCCACTTGTGACAGGAGTTTGGGTACCACAGGCATTGCAGTACATTGTGCGTGCTTTGGAACCGGCCTCACATAAGGTGGTCTGGGAGCAGCTGCAGAAACAGCCCTTTCCTTTATACCTCCAGCAAGAGGGAAGCTGCTAAGGTGCCTTTGTGGGCCAGGTGACAACAGAAGTCCCCTTTGGATCCTAGTGGGTTATTAAACCTCAGGGTTTCAATGACAATGGCAGTCCTACCACCCTTCACTCTCTATAGAGTTTAGGATCTGCATATAACAGTGAAGCACAGCAGAGCATTTTAATAGGAAACGTAAACATAAAGAATAAACACTCTTGATTATTGAATGAAACAGAATTTTGGACATTTTTAGGTAGTTTTTTATTAAACTAATTTGATTTTATTTTCTGCACTCTTTTTTTTTTTTAGTTATGAAGATGGTCAAGTGGGTGATACAAGTATAAATACACAGGAACCAGGCATTCATAAAGAGATTCTTCGAGTCATTGGCAATCAAACTGCTACTGGTTAAAAGGACCACTCTTATTTAATTGATGTGATTTGGAAGCCTTCCTCGGTTTCAGAGTTGGATTTTGAACTGAAGAAGATGCAAAAAAATAATTTATTATTATTATTCTAAGCAAATTAACCCTTTGAATACTTACTGTTTTCTTACTTAGTATTTCTTATCTATCAAAATACCTGAGATGGTATGAATTAGCAACTGTAGGGGTGCAAAGTCTATTAATATACTACAACTAATAATAATTAAACAGGCATTTTGGTTGCTCACAATAAACAGACTTTAAAAAGGAGTTTTATGCTTATATTTTTATATTAAACTTCAATTGGAGGTTTTAGTACTGTACACTGGTATTTTAAATTTAGAATAACTTAATTATAAGCAAGAGAGATTTTATAGCAGAGCACCTGTATTATGCAGGATACTTTGCAATAAATAAAATATTCTGTATTTAAAGACAATAAAAAGTTGTATGGAACATGTCAAATTAAAGAGACTGGTTACCTGCAGCTTTCTTTGATTATTTTACACAGATGCAGCTAGGATTTAGAGTCAAAGGTTAAAACGAGAATAATTTTTTTATTTAATGAGTGAAACAAAGCTAAAACTAATGACTCGTTATACGTTTAGTTTTCTTTATCTTCTCTGGAAACACCGTCTTATCCATTAAGTAGCTCAGTTGTATTTTTTAATTATACAAGTCTAGCAAACCCCTGGAAATCTTGAAGTTGTTAACTTCAGATTTACAAATTTGCTTTTTATTTACTAGATTTTACAGTTTCTTTAGATCAACAAGGTTCTTTAATGTTTTCATCTTAACATCAGTGAGACTGCTCTGTGGTTAAATTTAGCCACATATTTAAAAGTACCTGCTGAATTAGGGCTTTTACATGATTGAGTTGATTGTTCATACATCAGAAAATACAAACAAATGCAACATTTTACTGATTTTTCTCTTGGTGAAATATTTTTATTAATTTATTCTTAAGGGAAAACAAATTAAATCAAATCTTTCTGTCCTTTAAACTAACTTTTTTTTTCCAAGTGAGTATGATGGCAACACCAGTCTCCAAGGAATAAATCACACCCTTAAATATGGAGAGCAGTTCAACTTATGCAGCTGTGCAATTATTACAAGCCACCTCAGAAAGCAAAAATAGACTGAATTGTCTATTATGTTATTTTCATAATAAAGATACTGAAGAGCCAAATAATGGCACAACAGAGCACAGGCCAGTGTTTGTTTCTTTTAAACAGAACTGCATTAGATATGCAGTAATGGGTGATTCCTTCTTTCTGCACTCCCTTATTCCTTGCTGTAATTTAAGTGCCCTGCAAGTAAAATAGTGTTATTTGGCCTAGGAGCACATACTTTGAGATGTATTTTAGCATTCCAGACTTATTTGCTGGGGATCTCAATTTTTATGGGTTCATATTCAGAGTTGTAAATGCAATCCTGTTTGCAAATACCCATTTTGCTATTGAATTTGTGTTGACTTTCACACCCATTTGGTGGACCCCTAACGAGTACCACTACTCTAATTGTTATCTTTTGTGTTGGGACACAGGTTAACTTCTTGAAACAAAGAGAATTCCTGAAATGTGTCTATCTATCTACGTAAGGACTGCCTTAGGTTGTGTAACTGCGCAAAATCAGCATAATTCAGAAGTGAAGATGAAACCCTGGAATGACCGTATCTCCATAATTTGTCCTGTCGTGTCTGAATCACTATGTTTTGCAGAACAGAAAGAAATTAGGAAGCAAGTCCACAAAGATATTCTACATTAACCCTGGGCTGATAGTCCACCACTCTGGGAGGCTTCCTCAAAAAACTAGGAGAAAAGAAAGATGACCATGAGTGAACTGGAGAAGCAAAGTAAGCAGTTATCTTCCCTGTCCCCTCAAGCTGCAGCAGGGTCACAAGTGAGCACCTTGAAGGAAGAAACCTAGAATGTAGCTATGGCAGCGAGTCAGCCTTGGTTTGCACAGTGGTGTCATGATACTGTCCGTGCATGGTGCCATCATAAGTACAACCACTGGAAAGAGGAGGGAAAAGACATCTCTGCCAAATTTTAAGACTGCTCCAATGATTGATTTAAATGGATGAGCAGAAGGGACAGCATAGAGGAAAGGAGGGTTCTGAGGTATATGGGGAGGCCTTGCTGTTGTAAGGTGCTCACTTCAGGTCCCATTGGGTGCATGGCAGGAAAAGGGATTGGGAGAACAAAGCTGCAGCATGGGGAGAGCATAGCACATGGGCAGCACCGTGCCTGGGACAGCTGGGCCACCTGGGGAGGTGTTACAGTGTAAGGAACAGTGCAAGGACACAAGCCCAGTGTTACAGAGAAACAGCAATGGAATTAAACCAAAATTCACTTGCTGCACAGTAACTCAGCCACTTTTTTTTTCTTTAGCCAAAATATTAATGGGAAACTTCTTCTAAGGTGTTATATTATCTGCAGGTGAACATGAGTCTTCAGATCATCCCTTTAACAAAGTATTAGTTCTCATCATTTTTAAAAGGTGAAGGGAAAGAGGGAAGTTCTTTGGGGGTCTGTTACTCAAAAATAAATAGCCCTTCTGTAGAAAACTTCAAAATTGAAGCAAAGACTTTATCATCAAGATCTGGAATGAAAAAGCCCAAGGAGAATATTTTCTTTGAAGGATTTTTCCCTAGTGGTTTTATCCAAGGGTGGAAGTTGCATATTGCCAAATTCTTCCAAATACTTATATTCGCATGAATTCCAGGGGATGATCACTTTTGCTCATCTGAGCAAAGACCCTGTGTTATCCGTACAGCCTTTGCATTTCCCTTCCTTTGTTATCATGCACATATTGGTGATAGAGCAATCTTTAGAACTCCCACAGTAAAGATGTAGGCTTTTCACAAACAACATTTAATCACAGAGAGAAAAGAGAGCCCCAGACTCTACTATCTTTCTTGGTAGAAATCTCCATGAAGCCATAGATATCTAGCTGTGACCATGTCCAGCATGGAGCAACCGAGAGAATTCTTGGGAAAGAACTTTCTAACTTCTTCCTACGTCCCACAACAAATTACAAGCCCTCAAATGGGGAAGGTTTGACAGAAAAATTATGTTAATACCTTAATACTGTACCCTAATTATAAATTACAATATTTATATTTCTATAAGTATTTTAAACATTGAGAAAAGAATCAAAACAGATGCTTTTAAACCTTTCTTGAAATTCAGGCAGATATTTAGCATTCAAGGGGTTAAGCAATTTGAGTTATCTTCTATGTTATGAATCAGCATAGCTCTATTTTCTTCAGCAGTGCTACACTGCTTTGATCACCTGAGTCTTTGGCTCTGTATTACTTACCATAAAATGGCCGGTTTGTGTAATATTCTACTTAATATTTTACAGGAACTAGTCAGTGACACCGGAATTGGTTATGCTTGTATTTTTATCTAAAGCCCTTGAAAAAACATTATTGATGCTGTATAATTTTAATATTATAGCTGTTGGGACTAAAAATGCATCTGATGAATAATGATAAGATTATGCTTTTGTTAATACAAATATAAGATTACTCCGAATTAAGACTTTGTGTTTAGATCAATTATATTTTGTTTACAAAACACTTCATATTGTGGAAATAATTAGCATATTTGGATGAGTACAAAGTGGAAAAAAGGGACAACTGAATGAAGAGATTCATGATAAAAAGAAACACTGAAAAAACAACCTAAACAATCTAGTTACTTAAGCATTATATTAATTTAGATGGATTTCTTCCTGGCTCTAGAAAATGTAAGTCAAATACAAAGAATACTTGTCGTGACTGGCAGGGAAGTAACTACAGGAGCAAAAGCACTTTGTAATCTTAGCATTTTCTCAACATATAGGTTTGGGGTCTGATCCTGCATTATGCTGAACACCCATCGGAGGTGCTGAGGGTTAAGCCCCTGAATAAACATTAAGTGGTTTTTTTACTAGTCATTCCTCACTCTCATGGTAAGATTTTTAAGTCTCTGAGGCAAAGGCCCATTGTAGATGGGATCAGCATGCAGACACCTGTGCATTGCCTGGCCCATACACCTGGGTGACATCCAGCAGGACTGAGGTTCTTGGCTGCGTGAGGGTGGGACTGGCAGTTGTGATGGTGAAGATGAGGGGAAGAGGGGCTGGGAGGGCCCTGGCAGACAGGGCTGAGCCTTGCCACACTCCTGCAGGCACCACGCAGCCCCTCTGCCAGCTGTCACCACTGCGGGCAGCATGCCAGGAGCACTGCAGTGACCCAGCTGGCACTGGCCGCATTTCCACTTGTCTCTTGGGGCACTTAGGGTTCTGTGATGCTTTATTTTCAAAACCAAGGTGTTAATTTGGTGTCCTGCAGAATTTCTTTGTTACAAACACTACCTCAAGGTGAAAGATGAGCCTGTTGACTAAACTAAGCAAGGTTTTTTTGTTTGGAGAGTGGTTAAAATATGTGTAGGGCCGAAAGTTGTTCAAAAAGTATGTTGAGTATAGTCAGACAGGGCTGTAATAATAATCAAATTTGTTCCTTAAAGCACTCAGGAGTGGAGGGAAACTTGTGCTTCAGAATGGGATAAATAAAAATGGGAAGATTTACTTGAAACAAAGCAGTGTTCTGCAAGCACAGTTTCATATAAAATGCACAAGAATGTCACCAGTAGTTTGAATTTCTGGATTTGGTTTTGGAAACTTTAGGTCTGAAAGTGCTGAGCTCCTTTGTCTTTCCTTGGATGGTAGTTTCTTACTCTGCTCACGGGATGAAGCAACAGCCACAGACAACAGCAGATGGAATAAAATACGTTGAGCTGCTGTTTCATGTGACAAACTTACTATTTGATTGTGTGCTCCTGTTAATTTTTTGTCTGCCATGGAATGGCTATGATGTAAATTACTACCCATTGCACTTTGCATTGGGATTTTGCATACAGTATGACATACTAGGTATAAGACTTTTGTAAGGAAAAAACAAGAATTCAAGTAGTTTTTAGACAAACATATCTAGTGTGTGAAAACCCTATTGAAGAATAGATTACATTAAACATTTACCAGCAAGTCAGTAAAAATAGTCCATATACACAGACATTCAATATAATTTAATGTTCTAAAAAGATTTTTTTAATCTACCCAGTATGTATTGTATCTTTGAATTTTAAGAAGCAGCTATTCCTTTATGTAAACATAAAATATGCCTATGTTTCTTTTACCTCTACAGCCTTTTTTTCTCCAAATAAATTTATTAAATTTTTGTGCACAAGACAGTACTGCAGCCTGCTATTTAGCCTATGGTGCCTTAGAGTTACTACAAATATTTAAAAAAATATACATAATGTAAACACTGTCAGAAGATCACCAAGGCCAAATATTTTCTCTATTCACTTTTTACTGCACTTATTTTCCATTTCTATTTAAGCCTCTTTTATCTAGCTTTGTAACAGTTATAACATTGTAGCCAATGTAAATGTTTACTTTCAATAAATCAGAATTTGTTCAACAAATACTGTGCTTTTGGGCAGTATTTTGAGAACTCTGTTCCAAGATATAACAACCAGCTAAGAATTAAACTGAGTCTGAAGCAGTTTCTTGACTTTTGCTAATCATCTCAGCAACATCTAAAGGTTATGCCATGCTTTTACACATTATTGGAGTAACATTTTTCTAGTGATCTTTTTAAAAACACTTAGATGAACTATAAAACTAGCTTTCCATGCTGTTTTTATCTGAATGAGTTACTGTCCTGGGTTGAGAGACACAGGACTAATTTTTCTTCTAATGCTGGGGAAAACTGCACTTTTAGAAGACTCTAGTGTCTGAATTCATGGAAATATTTACTTTATAGCCAGCCAGGCTCTGTGGGATTCAAGGTTAGTGTTTTCGAGCCTTGCCAGGTGCAGGGACAAGGAGGAGCAAGGCCTGGCCAACAGGATTATTTCATACCATGAACATCACATCCAATATAAATTAGAAAAGTTTGCTGCGTAGCTCTCTCCCTGATGGCGGCGGTCCAGACAACTCCTTGCCCCGGTGCTGGAACCCTGAGGCCTTCCCTTCCTCCTGAAGCCATTGCGCTCGCAGTGTCCGATACTTGCTATCCACTGCTGGGAGTGCACAGCTTCCTACTGATATAGTTGGCTGAGTATAATTTCTGTATATCTTATATCAGTATCGGGATTAATACTGGTTCTTTAGTATTATTGTTAATTATTTAGTCTTAGTCTATTAAATCTATTTATACTTCAACCCTTGTGTTTCTTTGTGTTCCCCGATTCCCCTTTCCGGGTGGGGAGGGGTCATCGGGTGATAGAATAATTGTCTAACGACAATAGATTATTATGGGTTCTCTCAAACCATAACAGTTACACAACTAGTTCAAAACAGAGATACTGTAATTAAAGCAGTATTTTGCATGTACAGTATCATATAAAATGCATAAGAATGTTTCAAGATGCATTTTATAATTGCTTTTAAAGAAGAAGTCCTCTGTCTTTCTTTTTCTGTAGAAGTGGTTTTATCATGAAAACACAGCAAATATATGAAGAACTATGTCATACTTTAATATGGTATGCACATCTGCAGCTCATAAAATATGCAGACATTTCTGGGACTGGTTATTAATTCACTGAGTACACTATTTTTTCACTGCCTATGAGCTCAATTTAATTATATGGGTGGATATTGTATCTTTTGAAAGTTTTAGCTTTTACTTTGTTAAATTTATTATTTTGTTTGTTGCAGATTTTGGATTACAAAAGTTAAAGTGATACTATTATTTTGAATCCTGATAAGTATTTTACACAGATATAACTATGGGAGAGAGGGAAAAAATACATCGTTGCTGCTCTAAAGGACTGATAATTTGCCTTTGATTGGAATCTACAGGCTGGAGCTTGAATTCTATAATGGATGAGATATTCCGTATTTCAGCACTTTAAGGTTGGAAGAAACAGTGAATTCCAAGCTTGCAAGTCAAGACTTGAATCAGTGGTGAAATATCAGACTCTAAAATCAGTACTTAGAGATAGCAGGAGGGACAGGATTCGTACCAGCTTTGGCTTAACTGCTACTCCATTTCCAAGTTGCTGCATTGCAAGCTCTCTGAATATGCATTAATAGTCAATTTTTCATTGAGAAAGTTTATGGCATATTGTATTCACCTGTTGAAAAGTTCAATGTGAGACCCAAGAGATTAATAATCCAAATGTTAATTGACAGCAATACAAAACTATTGCAATGGAAAAGAGATGCTTTCAAATGCACACATTGATTTTTTGACAGGAGGAAGAGCAGAAAATCTGCGAAGAAAAGATCTTATGGCTGTTGGAAAGAGAACATGCTATATTCATTAAACTGTGTTTGCACACTTGGCTGACTTCTGTTTTGCAAATTACCATGCAGTGCAGATTGCAGCAAATAATTTTGCACAGGTCACACAGCTGAGGCCCCCTCCAAGTGAGATTTTTCCACCTGAAATACAGGGAGGCTGTTTAAATAGAGCTGCAGTAAATGAATGAAGCCAATAGTAGCTGAGGGCCACAACTTTACTGTGCCCCAGATCTCAGCACTGTGCAAGCTCTTTAGTTACTACAGAGAAGAAATCTTAAGGAATATAAAAAAGACTTACTTTAGGGCTCAGTGCCTAGCCAAAGCCTAGAGTCAAAACTGGTGAAAAAGAGCAGCATGTGAGAAAAACAGCATGTGAAAAAAAAAACCACAGTAGATTTTAAATTGGCATTTTTTATTAGCCCACATAACAGCTCCCTCAGGATGATTTTCTTAAATGTGGCAAAAATTTTCCATTCACGTTTGAAGGAGAGAAGTGTAATTTAACACAAGGAAATTGAAGCCTCTGTGTCGCGACGGAGGGAAGACAGGGCCACTCAATATGAGTGATCAGCAAGCTTCGTTTATTGATTCACACAGTTGCCTTTTATGTCCTAACATAATTAGCTCATACATATTACAAAAGTTAAGCTCATGATTGGTTAGTTCTTAGAAAGATCAACTCCGCCCTTGGTTCCTTCTTTACAGTTACTTTCATCCTCTTTTCCCATGCCTGAGCAGCTGCAACCTCCCTGTTATCATACAACAATTATAGTCAAGGACAAGGTGTCCTTGCCAGCCCAGCAGTTACGGGGGCTGAATCCGATGTTTCTCAAGCTTTTGCTCGGCCAGCTGGATCATGTCTACGTGACCCTTCTCAGCTAGCCATTCTCCCACAATTCCCCCGTTTTTATTTTGAATGACACAGGCTTGGTTAAACATCCGTAACACAAGGGTTTTCATCCAAGACAACATACAACTCACACAAAGCAATGCTATTAGTACAATGATTAAGACTAGCAATCCTGTCTGTAAAAGGTTTCTCAGCCATCCGTACAGACCCAACCAGTCTCCAAGAGCACCCCTATAAGGCACGTAGTAAATGGGGAGCGGGGTGTTGCTAGGCTTGCACAAAAGCTGGTCGTGTTGAGTGACCGAGCTAAAGTTATCCACACATTTTCTCGTGGGTCAAACATCTCGCTATATGGGATGGCTCTTATGCTTACAACTAAGGCAACTACTATAAAGCTTTCTATACCTAAATTAACCATTTTCTCTGTTTCAACTTCTAAGCAAATAGCATGCACATAATACCTAGGGGTTACAGACCCCACAGACTGTACAATTAATTTCTGTCTTTGCGACCTCGTGGTTCACACTCAGGCGCAGCGGTCTCAGTCCGTTGGTTTACGGTGATTAGTCGGGTCACCTTCAGCGGCAACTTCAGGGTGGTCGATGGCAGGCCTTACCCAACGGCTGGGAACCCAGATGGTACCTTGTCCCCTATGGTCCATCGTAGAAGGGGTGATTTGCGAGCAAGGGTCAATCCTCCTACTCCCGCGACCGTGGCGCTGCTCGCGTAGGTCGGCCATTGAGCCAGCCACTTATGCGTGCTGATTATGGAAATGTCAGCGCCAGTGTCTAGAAGAGCAACAAGTGATATAGTTAGGTTGGCGTATTGCACAGCAACCGGGCGTTGTGGCCTTTGGCGCAAGCCGACAGTTAGTAAGGCCATTTGTCCTGTAGATCCAAAGGCTCCTTGCCCTCGTGGCTGCTCTTGCAGCGGTGGAAGGGCTCCCGCAAGATGTGGTAGGGGAATTAATTGCGCCACCTTGGTGCCTTTAGCGATGAAGAGCGGTGGGAATAATGTGTGGGCCATAATCTGGATCTCACCATGGTAATCTTTATCAATCAGTCCCACCAACACATTAAGTCCCAGCATGGTGGCCGATGAACGGCCTATAAGTAGTGCTCTGACAGCTTGTCCATTGATACAGATTGGTCCTTGAGTGCTAGTAGCAATCCGGACAGGCTTTGAGTCCAACAGGGTACAATCTACTGCTGTTGCCAGGTCCAAGCCGAGGCTTCCGCTTGTGGCTGGTCTGAGCTGAAGGGATTGAGTGCTGCCGGATATGCAGCCGCTTTTTGTGTCGGCGCGGGGCGGCTTTTCCTGCTGAATCGTCCGTTTCCCGGTTTAGAAGCGCGACATGCAGTCTCATTGTGGTTGTCCGACCGGCAGTTTCTGCACCATACTGAGCCGGCGTTGCAGTTCCGTCTGACGTGTCCAGCAGCGCCGCAACGGTAGCATCGTGGGCGAGATGATTCACTAGAATTTTAATCGTTGAACGGAGGCTTGCAAAGGAGCAAGGGCTGCAAGAACTTGACTCTGCGTAGCCTGCGCGTGTTCCTTTAAACTATTCCCTAGTTCCTTTACTGCCTCAACTAACATTGCCTGTGGCCCTACCGGTACCTGAGCCATCCTTTCTAGTCCTTCCTCGATAGTCCATGTCCCTGGCAATGTAGCCAAGATGTTGCGTGTGGCCGGATTACTATTTTGTATAGCACACTGCTTTAGTATAGTGCCTTTGAGATAATCGGGCACCCCGGCAGCCTGTATGGCGTCTGCTACTCGATCTATAAATAGGCCAAATGGTTCCTCTCTTCCTTGCTGTCGTGGTTTTGGCTGAATTTACCAAAACCGGACCGGCAGATGGCCCTTCCCCCCCCTTCCCCCCCCTAAAAGAGGAGAGAGGAGGAGAAAGAGATAAGGAGATTCAGAAGTTTAGAATGAACTAAACTGCTTTAATGAAGAATTAATATTAAAATAAAAATAAAGAAGAAAATAATGAAATAGATACAATATATACAAAACCGTATCAAGCTCCCAGGATGTCAGTTACATCACCGGCAGGCACTGGGGAAGTCCCAGACTGGACTCAGTGACGAATGGGAACTGGATTCCAGCTCTGGAGTCAGGAACACACGGATCAGGATCAAAGGCAGATGAACAGACAGAGTCCTCTCTGGACGTTGGCCATCGCAGGAAGGGGCTGACCCTTTGATCCCTCAGCCTTTATACTGAGCATGGGGCAGATGGGATGGAATACCCCAGTTGGTCAGGTTTGGGTCACCTGTCCTGTCCACTCCTCCCCACTGATGTGACCCCTCTACGTTTTTTCCGTTTCCGACCCTCTAAGGGGGCAAATAACGAAATTGGCTGACCTTGGTTGTTACAGCAATAAGTATAAGCAAGGGCCTCCCTGCATACCATTCCTTGGCATGGAGCACAAACATTGGTCTTATCACTCTGAGAACGAGCAGTTTTCTCCACAATATGCCGTTAATTTCAGAGAGTTAGAGGAGGCCTAGCTAGGATGTAAAGTTACAGAACAGAAAATTGGTTCGGTTTTACTTCAAACCGGGACATTCCACCCCTTATTCCATACCATTTGCATCATGCTTAGATTACAACTACTATCATCTCTAAAATCTATACATACATACATATATAGATAGATATATGTAAATCACTCAGTTATAATTTATCTCTATATACAAAAGCTTAAGTCCATTTCACAGCAGATCAGGTTCTCAGGGTAGGAAAGACAGTGTGAAATTCATTGTGGTTCGTGCCCATGGGTAACATGTCCATCTCGGAGAAGTTTTACTAGACGCCACTTGATCAATCCGGCTAGGTTTCATCCTGAAAAACACTTATAGAACATTGTTAGTATTGTAAACAACTAACATCATACTCGGAATTAAGTATTCTCACCCAGGGTCAAATTCCCTTGAGGTACACATTGAACTTCTCCATTCTTCAGCATCACCCACCAAGTACATCCAGGTCCTTGAGCAAAAACAGTCCCATGAATGGGTTTGCCTTTGCCCGAGGCAGGAAAAACCCATACAGTTTTCCCTAGTATATTCCTTTCATGCACCACAGGGACTTTATCCCCTTCTACAATATGTAAAAGGTCTGATTGAGCAGGACCACCTCGATTGATGGATCCCCTGGTATTAACTAACCAAGTAGCTTGCGCTAAGTGCTTGTCCCAATTTTTAAAGGATCCACCACCCATCGCTTTTAGGGTAGTTTTTAACAATCCATTGTATCGTTCAATTTTTCCAGAAGCTGGTGCATGATAGGGAATATGATATATCCACTCAATACCATGTTCTTTTGCCCAGCTACTTATAAGATTGTTTTTGAAATGAGTTCCATTGTCAGACTCAATTCTTTCTGGAGTACCATGTCGCCACAAGACTTGCTTTTCAAGGCCCAGGATGGTATTCCGGGCAGTGGCATGGGGCACAGCATAGGTTTCCAACCATCCGGTGCTTCTTTCCACCATTGTAAGCACGTAACGCTTACCCTGGCGGGTTTGAGGGAGTGTGATATAGTCGATTTGCCAAGCCTCCCCATACTTGTATTTCAACCACCGACCTCCATGCCACAAAGGTTTTAACCTTTTAGCTTGCTTGATTTCGGCACATGTTTCATAATCGTGGATAACCTGCGCAATAGCGTCCATGGTTAAATCCACCCCTCGGTCACGAGCCCATTTGTACGTTGCATCTCTTCCTTGATGACCTGAAGTGTCATGGGCCCATCGAGCTAAGAACAATTCACCTTTATGTTCCCAGTCTAAATCTGTCTGGAAAATCTTAGCTGCTCGGTCCACTTGCTGATTGTTTTGATGTTCCTCAGTGGCTCGACTCATAGGTACGTGGGCATCTACATGGCGTACTTTCACGACTAGTTTCTCTAGCCGGTCAGCAATATCTTGCCATAATTCAGCAGCCCAAATGGGTTTACCCTTGCGCTGCCAGTTGCTCTGCTTCCATTGTTTTAACCATCCCCACAGAACATTTGCCACCATCCATGAGTCAGTATAGAGATAGAGTATTGGCCACTTTTCTCATTCAGCAATGTCTAGGGCCAGCTGGATAGCTTTTACCTCTGCAAATTGACTTGATTCACCTTCTCCTTCAGTAGCTTCTGCAACTCGTCGTGTAGGACTCCATACAGCAGCTTTCCATCTTCGATGCTTTCCTACAATACGACAAGATCCATCCGTGAACAAAACATACTGTTTCTCATTATCTGAGAGTTCATTATATGGCGGGGCTTCCTCAGCACGTGTTACCACCTCCTCTGGTGGCATTGTGAAATCTCCGCCTTCGGGCCAGTTTGTGATCACTTCTAGAATTCCTGGACGATTTGGATTTCCTATTCGAGCTCGCTGTGTGATTAAGGCAATCCACTTACTCCAGGTAGCATCGGTGGCATGATGAGTAGAAGGAACTTTACCTTTGAACATCCAACCTAACACTGGCAATCGGGGCGCCAGGAGGAGCTGTACTTCAGTACCAATTACTTCTGAAGCAGCTCTAACTCCTTCATACGCTGCCAAGATTTCTTTCTCAGTTGGAGTATAGTTGGCCTCAGAGCCTTTATAGCCTCGACTCCAAAATCCCAGGGGTTGACCTCGAGTCTCCCCTGGTCCTTTCTGCCATAGGCTCCAGGTAGGACCATTATCTCCAGCTGCAGTATACAGCACATTTTTAATGTCCTGTCCTCTTCGGACTGGTCCAAGTGCTACTGCACGCACAGTCTCCTGTTTAATTTGTTCAAAGGCTTGTCGTTG
Organism: Numenius arquata; assembly: GCF_964106895.1. Taxonomy (NCBI): domain Eukaryota; kingdom Metazoa; phylum Chordata; class Aves; order Charadriiformes; family Scolopacidae; genus Numenius; species Numenius arquata. Next base: position 30,356,010 of record NC_133615.1, on the reverse strand, counting down.
CTCAGGACCCCACATAAACTCATTTTTCTTTCGAGTCACTTCATAGAGAGGTTTCACAATCTGACTATAACCTGGAATATGCATTCTCCAGAATCCCACAACGCCTAAGAAGGCTTGTGTTTCCTTTTTGTTAGTAGGTGGGGACATAGTTGTTAATCACCTCCATTGGGATCTGGCGACGACCATCTTGCCATTTAATTCCCAAGAATTGGATGTTTCGTGCAGGTCCCTTGACCTTACCTCTTTTCACAGCAAAACCTGCTTTCAGAAGAATCTCAATTACTTTCTTACCTTTCTTGAAAACTTCTTTTGCTGTATTACCCCATACAATGATGTCATCAATGTATTGCAGGTGTTCTGGAGCTCCACCCTTCTCCAGTGCAGTCTGGATCAGTCCATGGCAAATAGTAGGGCTGTGTTTCCACCCCTGGGGCAGTCGATTCCAGGTGTACTGGACACCCCTCCAGGTGAAAGCGAACTGTGGCCTGCACTCTGCTGCTAAAGGAATAGAGAAAAAGGCATTAGCAATGTCAATTGTAGCATACCACTTGGCTGCCTTCGACTCTAGTTCATATTGCAGTTCTAGCATGTCTGGCACAGCAGCACTCAGTGGGGGTGTGACTTCATTCAGGCCACGATAGTCTACTGTTAGACGCCAGTCACCATCAGACTTGCGCACTGGCCATATCGGGCTGTTAAAGGGTGAGCGAGTCTTGCTGATCACTCCTTGAGTCTCCAGCCGACGAATCAGGTTCTGAATGGGAATCAAAGAATCTCGGTTAGTGCGATACTGTCGTCGATGCACCGTGGAAGTAGCAAGTGGTACCTGCTGTTCTTCAACCCTCAGCAATCCTACCACAGAAGGGTCATCTGAAAGGCCAGGTAAGGTAGACAGCTGTGTAACACCCTCAGTCTCTACAGCTGCTATACCAAAAGCCCACCGATACCCTTTCGGGTCTTTGAAATACCCTCTCTTGAGGTAGTCTATGCCAAGGATGCACGGAGCATCTGGGCCAGTCACAATAGGATGCTTTTCCCATTTATTCTTATTCAGGCTCACTTCGGCCTCCAGTACAGTCAGTTCTTGAGATCCTCCTGTCACTCCTGCAATAGTGACTGATTCTGTCCCTTTATGATTCGATGGCATTAGGGTACACTGTGCACCAGTGTCCACCAGGGCTCTATACTTTCGTGGCTCTAATGTGCCAGGCCATCGAATCCACACAGTCCAATAAACTCGGTTATCCCTCTCCTCCTCCTGGCTGGAGGCAGGGCAACCCTAATGCTGAGGACAGCATCTCCAATTCCAAGGTGAGTTCCTGTCTGGACAGGGGCAGTGCATATTCTGAACTGGAGCAGCCATATTCATGTAACCATCCTTTCTTCTGTTTGCTTTACCTTGCAACTCAAGCACTCGTGACTGTAGGGCTGAAGTAGGCTTTTTATCCCATCTCCTCATGTCCTCTCCATAATTGCAGAGGCAAAGCCACAGGAAACCTCGAAGCGAGTCCTGTTTCCCTTTGGTTGGTCTCATAGGAGGGCGTTTTTTCTTAATGGCTGCAACTCTGGTCTTAACTGCAGCTTGGGTCTGAGCAGGCACCTCAGCCTGAGCTGCAACTTGGATCTGAGCAGGAACTTGAGCCTGAGCTGCAACTTGAGTCTGAGCTGGAGAAGAGTAAGATTCTCTCCCAATCTCAGCAAGTTTTTCAAGCAGTTTGTGAAAAATTGTCTTGTTTTGCTCAACTATTGCCTTGGTCATTTTCTCTATTGTCTCATTCTGTGTCTTAGCTATGTTCTCCATTGTTTCAGTTTGTGTCTTATTCATATTCTCTATGGCCTCAGTCTGTGTTTTATTCTGTTCAGCCATCTTCTCAGTTTGTTCAGCCACTTTCTTAGTCAGGTTTTCTATTGCTGCAACACCAATGGGACGAGAGAGACTATCTTCATACTGTCGCACCCTATCAGCGACCTCATTTACAGTTGGTGTATCAGTATCAGATGCTCCCCAGACCATTGTTGACAAAGTGTGGGAATACACTGATGGTGCACTCTGCACAAACTTTTTCAACAAAGGTCGTTGACATGGCATTTCATCAGGATTTATAGTCACTTGCCAATCACCATAAATCACTTCTCGAATAGCCAGTTCTCTCAGGTATGTAATACCTTTCTCCATGCTGGTCCATTGCCTTGGACGGCATTGGATATCATCCTTATAGTGATATCTGCTCCTTACAGCTGACAACAATCGCCTCCAGAGACTGAGTACGTCTGCCCTATTCCCAATCGCTTTATCAATACCTCCCTCTTTGGCCAGATTTCCCAGCTGGCTGGCTTCTCTACCATCTAAGTCTATGGAATTAGCTCCACTGTCCCAGCATCGGAGCAACCAAGAGAGAAGTGGCTCCCCATCATGACGAGTAAAATCCTTCCTCAGATTTCGCAAATCCTTTAAGGACAAAGAGTTAATAATTACATCTACATCTGAGGCATCATCCTGTATCGAGGCTGGCTGAGAAGGACCCTCTCCCCTATCTACCTGAGAAGGAGCTGCCCAACTAGTTGGCTGTGTTGTAAGGGCGTGCTTTTCTTTATCCCCATCAGAAGGACCCTGTCCTGGGTCTTCATCAGAGGAACCCTCTCCCTTGCTGTGTGGCTTGGGCACGTCTTTGTCGTAAGGGGCAGGGGACCGAGCCGACCTCTTTTTCTGCTTCCTGGTCACCGGAGCAACTTGTGCCGGTTCTGCTGGCGCTGGGGGAGCGGCAGGGCTCGGGTTGGGAGCTGGAGCAGTGACAGCGCTGGCTGTCGGGGCCGGAGCAGCCGGTGCAGCTGCGGGCGGAGGAGGGGCTGGCGACGGAGATGTGGGGGGTGCGGGCGGCGGAGTCACTTTTACCGCCGGCTGCGGAGTGACCGGGGCCGGAACGGGCTGGGGCGCGGCTTGTGCCGAAGCCGGTGCCGGAGCCGGTGGGGGGGCGACCGCTGCCGCTGGGGCCGGTGTCGGCGGGGCCAGGGGCGTGGCTTTCGCCGGGGCCGGAGCCTTGGCTTGTGCCGGTGGCTGTGGGGGAGCAGCCGATGCCGTTGGCGCCGGTGTCGGCGTGGCCTTGGCCGGTGCCGCTGGCTTGGCTTGGGCCGGGACCGGTTCTGTTTGTGTCTGCACTGAGACTCTCGCTGGGGCAGCAACTGTCTGCGTCCCTGCTGTGACTGTCGCTGGGGCTGGAGGGGCAACTGTTTGCGTCCCTGCTGTGACTGTCACCGGGGCTGGGGGAGCAACTGTCTGCGTCTCTGTTGTTTGAGTAGCGAGGTTGCCTATCACACAATGCTCATTCTGATACTCCTCAAGTCTAATAAGATCTAACGCCTGCAGCACATTCAGTGTCATAAGTATCAAAATCAGGCCCACATGACAGAGACAATCATAACAATCATTCTCTGTCCAGCCCGTAGGTTTTCCACCCCTTAGTTCAATTGGTAACATTTTTAAATAATCATGAACAGGCAAAGTAAACTTTCCCCAGGCAAAATCAAAAGTATAATTAGCGGCAGAATCTATTATACGATGCCCGAAACATGAAGATACCCTACCAAATGCAAATCTCAGATTATACACCTGAGCACCAGCCCACACCAACATAGCACGCCTATACCACCGCATCCAAACACAGAACAAATATAAACCTATCTCAATACAACAAGTCAATATGTCCAACCAGTTAAGCACTGCTAAATCAATCAACTTCATACAAAAGTCTCTAAAAATATCATATACCATATCCTGTAGGTACAACATGGTGAAAGCTATCGGTTCTCCCTGAGCAAACTGGAATTCAAACTATTCAGGCAATCTTAACAGACCACAGTCGTCGAGCCCCACGTTGGGCGCCAATAAACCTGTCGTGGTTTTGGCTGAATTTACCAAAACCGGACCGACAGATGGCCCTTCCCCCCCCTTCCCCCCCCTAAAAGAGGAGAGAGGAGGAGAAAGAGATAAGGAGATTCAGAAGTTTAGAATGAACTAAACTGCTTTAATGAAGAATTAATATTAAAATAAAAATAAAGAAGAAAATAATGAAATAGATACAATATATACAAAACCGTATCAAGCTCCCAGGATGTCAGTTACATCACCGGCAGGCACTGGGGAAGTCCCAGACTGGACTCAGTGACGAATGGGAACTGGATTCCAGCTCTGGAGTCAGGAACACACGGATCGGGATCAAAGGCAGATGAACAGACAGAGTCCTCTCTGGACGTCGGCCATCGCAGGAAGGGGCTGACCCTTTGATCCCTCAGCCTTTATACTGAGCATGGGGCAGATGGGATGGAATACCCCAGTTGGTCAGGTTTGGGTCACCTGTCCTGTCCACTCCTCCCCACTGATGTGACCCCTCTACGTTTTTTCCGTTTCCGACCCTCTAAGGGGGCAAATAACGAAATTGGCTGACCTTGGTTGTTACAGCAATAAGTATAAGCAAGGGCCTCCCTGCATACCATTCCTTGGCATGGAGCACAAACATTGGTCTTATCACTCTGAGAACGAGCAGTTTTCTCCACAATATGCCGTTAATTTCAGAGAGTTAGAGGAGGCCTAGCTAGGATGTAAAGTTACAGAACAGAAAATTGGTTCGGTTTTACTTCAAACCGGGACACTTGCTCTTCCTTGCTTAATACCCATATATGAAGGGATTCCTTTTTTTTTTTTTTTTTTTTTTTTTTTTTTTTTCCAGCTCGGTGTTGCAACGGGGCGTTAGCGACTGCCCGCCACGGCTTTATCAACTTTTTGGCTGATTTATTATCGCATATAACTTCGTCAAACAATTTATCCCCATATTTACGCCATTCCTCGTGTTCAAAACCGTATCTGGATTATCAAAGCAACCTCTCGCTACTCCATACGCTGATAACCCAGGCAACTCCCTTTTACAATCTATACCCTGAACGCTCCGCTTTTCTAAAAAGCATTTGAGCAAATCGTACGCCGCTTGTCTGTTCATACCTTCGTTATCTATACCCTAAATGCTCCGCTTTTCTAAAAAGCATTTGAGCAAATCATACGCCGCTTGTCTATTCATACTTTCGTCAGCGCGCTGTTGCAGCCTTTCAGACTTCGGCGGCGCGTAGCCGGCAGGACACTCTCTATAGGTGCTCCTGGGCGCGGGGACCTTTTCCTTTAATCCCTTTCGCTCTTGGGCGCGGGGACCTTCTCCTTTAATCCCTTTCGCTCTCAGGCGCGGGGACCTTTTCCTTTAATCCCTTTCGCCTCCTGCGCTGCTTACAGGACCAGCACTGAGACTCCGTTGACCGTGGCTCGCAGGTTCAGCCCTCTGTAGGGTCCCTGTTCGGGCGCCATTTGTCGCGACGGAGGGAAGACAGGGCCACTCAATATGAGTGATCAGCAAGCTTCGTTTATTGATTCACACAGTTGCCTTTTATGTCCTAACATAATTAGCTCATACATATTACAAAAGTTAAGCTCATGATTGGTTAGTTCTTAGAAAGATCAACTCCGCCCTTGGTTCCTTCTTTACAGTTACTTTCATCCTCTTTTCCCATGCCTGAGCAGCTGCAACCTCCCTGTTATCATACAACAATTATAGTCAAGGACAAGGTGTCCTTGCCAGCCCAGCAGTTACGGGGGCTGAATCCGATGTTTCTCAAGCTTTTGCTCGGCCAGCTGGATCACGTCTACGTGACCCTTCTCAGCTAGCCATTCTCCCACACCTCTGAACAGGGCATAAGACCCTTTTAGTAGTGGCACTGAATGTAGCAAGCCCCTGTGCAAAGGTGTCAACTATTGGATTTCTGTGGCGTATGAAGAAATCACGGACTCATAGGTCACGCAGTAAGCGAATCCAAATCTGACCATCTTTATTGCTACACCGAGAAACTTATATACACTAAGACACAAACCCAGTCCCCTCGTAATGCCCAATCATGGACTTACAAAAATATTTTCTACCTTCTACTGAGCTTATCACAATAACAGGTACTCTGCTAACAGGACAAGTTTCGGTTCCCAGACTGTGTTCTGTTTTTGTCAGGATGAGCTTCAGGATGTGAAACTTATGTTTCTCATCCTCCCCTGCTCTCAAAGTTGCTACTGGCACACACTGTTGCTCCAGATGCACGTAAATCTTAGCTGTGTGAGTGAACTTTAACTGAACCCACAGATTTCAGACAGAAAACTGGCGTTTTGCAAAATGTTGAAGCAGTGGGAATAACACTAGCAGCAGGAACAGAGACTGCTGCAGAAACAAGAGCAGCACAAGTCTCAAGAGATCATGTCCGGAAAAAAATGCAGGAACTCCTGGCTTAAGGAGCTTTCAACAAAAGCCACAGCTTATCATCAGCAAAGCAATTCTAATTTGTAACTTTTAAAGAGAAAGCTTTCCATTGTTTGGGAGAAATTAGGAAAAAAAATGTTTTCTTCAACCTGCTGTGCTGTGGCTGTATAGTTCAGTCTAATATCATGCTTGGGGCAATATCCCACTGTACTTGCATGTAGCAGGCTTACAGCAGTAGCAACTTATACATCTTGGGCAGAATGAATAATGGCTCAGTTAGCTGACATTTCCTTGGAGCCTGTCTTATATTTTATTTACATATTCTGACAGGTAAAACAGTCCAGAAAGGGAGCAGGTGTCTGATATTTTCCTTGCTGGTTTTCAACTCTGATAGGATTATTCTTCCCATGTGAGCTGTTGAACAAACAATTTTTCTGACTGTTTAACACAAAAAATCTTGTTCCCTCCTTCTCTCCTAGACAAATAGCCTGGGGTTTGGGAGGATTTCAGCTCAGAGTCTCCTACCAAGGTAAATTCAGTCTGAAGAATTTCAAGGATAAGAGGAGTCAGAGCCCAAGCTAATTTAAATATATATTTAAATGTAAATATGTATATATTTTTAAATGTAAATATGTATATATATTTAAATTTAAATATATTTGCACCTATATATGAATGTAAATAAAAATCATTCTGTTGACTCAAAACTAAGGATCACGATATCACTATTTACAATACTCTCTGACAAATGCAGTGTGTTACAAATACAGAGTTTTTAACAACTACCCTACTGTGATAGCTTTTGGTAGATGTGATTTGCAATCTTTTTGGCAATGACATGTTTTGCTAGAGGCTTTTAAATTCTTGTCTATGGGGAATTTCAAGGGGCCAGTCATGCATCCTCTGTATGTGTTACTGCGTAGCTGGTATGTTGCTCTTCACATGATATTTCATCTGCGTGAAATTGTATTATTCCACTATTTGCCTCTATGTTATCCTCTGCAAATTTAGATTTCATGCTTACCATGCTAATCAGTAGGACATAAATATCAAAAATCCAAATCTGTTCTGCGCTTGCTGAGCTGCTCCTACTTGTAAGGTGTTTTTTTTCTCCTTGAAAAGTATCTTGATTTATGGTTATTGTTTGTGAAGGAAACACCAAGGTCTCCCTTACTACCTTATCTTTTAGTATCACCCTTTCTTCAGGGTCCTTCAGATACTGTACACTTTGGACCTTTGTGTTGTTTTTTTCCAGCTGTATCTCTTAGTACCAGTAGCATTTATTCCATTTTATGGCCCAGTTACAAAGGTCCTTGGGTGGCTGCTAAACAACTTGCTGGCACTTCTCTCTCTCTGACAAGGCTGGCTTATCTTTTCTTTTTTTTTCTTTTTTTATTTTTTCTTTCTTCTTTTTTTTCTTTTTTTTTTTAAGTCTCCAGTAGTCTCTTCCACTACCAAAAAGTTACATAAAGAAGAGAGGACTTGTTGGGGAGATGACCATTTTGCTGTTTGTTACGTTGTTCAATGGCTTTGTCTTCTGCATAGCTATGCTAATGTGACCTGAATTTCTAATCCATTGCAGTTCTCTTCCCTCTTTTGCTCACACAACTAGCCTTTAGAAAAGCATAAAATATAAGCATTAAAATACAATACTGAGGATATTTCAGTTAAAATGCAAAAACGCGTGGCCACGAATAATAAAAAAGTATTGAAATTACAGCCTTGCAATATGAAAAGCACGTGTACAAACCTTTAATTTATACATGAGAATAAGAATGTGTGCCTGAAAGAATATGCCGAGAGGGATGCTGTTAAAAGCTAAGGAGTTCTGTATACAGAATTTCCTCTCATAATTTCATCTAAGCAAAATTGGCAGCGTAAGTTTAAAATACTCCCTACCTGTAGTTCTGCCTATGTCTTTAAATAGGATTGGATTGCTAGTCTTTCCTTCCCAGAGTCTTCATTTCACTGAATTTCACTGAATTTTTAGAGTTGGAAGGGACCATAAAGATCATCTAGTCCAATTCCCCTGCTGAAGCAGGATTGCCCAGAGCATGTCAGAGCATGTTACTCAGGACTGCATCCAGGCGGGTCTTGAAAATCTCCAGAGAAGGGGACTCCACAACCTCCCTGGGCAGCCTGTTCCAGTGCTCTGTCACCCTCACCGTGAAGAAGTTTTTTCTCATATTTGAGTGGGACCTCCTATGTTCCAATATTATATTATATATATTATTATATTATATATTATATTTCCTATATTATTATTAGGAAAGCTTACTGGGGTCTTAGTTACTTGAAGGAATGTTGATGTCCTAGATTAATCTGCTTGAACAATTTCTATAAATTGGTTTGAAATGGGCTTTTCATCAATAAGCTACCATACACATTTACTTACTTTCCACAGAGACTTTTTATGTTGGTAAACCCCAAATCCATTTACCTCAATCAATTTTTTCCTTAGAGGACTGAAAGACTTGATAGCATTTGTGTGTGGGTTCAGTTAAAGTTCGCTTTCACTCACACAGCTAAGATTTACGTGCATCTGGAGCAACAGTGTGTGCCAGTAGCAACTTTGAGAGCAGGGGAGGATGAGAAACATAAGTTTCACATCCTGAAGCTCATCCTGACAAAAACAGAACACAGTCTGGGAACCGAAACTTGTCCTGTTAGCAGAGTACCTGTTATTGTGATAAGCTCAGTAGAAGGTAGAAAATATTTTTGTAAGTCCATGATTGGGCATTACGAGGGGACTGGGTTTGTGTCTTAGTGTATATAAGTTTCTCGGTGTAGCAATAAAGATGGTCGGATTTGGATTCGCTTACTGCATGACCTACGAGTCCGTGATTTCTTCATACGCCACATTTGTGTATGAGATATATTATGAAAAATTTTTACTTGTTTCTTTGTAAGCAGAATTTCCATGGCCGGGGAGCAGATGCTTTAGTGTAGTGTTACAATTTATCAATTGGTCCAATGAGGACTGCTTTTGTTTTTTGCTTTTGGTGTATCATTGACCCATTGGATAGAGATAAAAATTGTGGCTCTTCTGATATAATTCCGTTATCTGCAAATGATGTTTCTTTGTGTAAAATGTTCCTTTGCACTGACTGCTCTGTGGATCTTTATTCACACATAATACCTGACAACTCTAGCATGCATGAATGCAAAGAAAAAAACAAAGCTACAGTAAAGATGTGGTTCATGGTCCATACTGACTCATGAACTGTGTCTGGAAATTGTGTGGGACTTCACATAGGAGAAAATTGTGCAAGGGTTTTACAAGCCGTACAATCACATTCCATGCTGTCGCAGTTTAGGTGGGTTTAGCCAATGAAAAGACGACAGATGCTCTCCCCCACCTCTCACTCTAATGAGAGAAAGAAGATAAATGGAGTTATGAGATTAGAAAAAACCTAAACTACTTAAATGAAATATTAATAATAAAATATAAAGGAAATAATGAAATAGATACTATATATATACAAAATCATATCAAGTTCCCAGGAAGATGTCACCAGCAGGCACTGGGGAAGTCCTAGACTGGACTCACTGACAGATGGGAACTAGATTCCAGAACACTCTGATTAGGATCAAAGACAAATGAACAGCCAGAGTCCTCCTCAAACATCAGTCATTGAAGAAAGAAAGCCATTGAAGAACCAAGCTGATCCTGTTCACTCCTGTCCACAGCCTTTGAAGAAGAGAGCCTAGCCGGCCTAGAAGTTTCCCTAGCCAGTCAGCAATATCTTGCCATAATTCAGCAGCCCAGATGGGGTTACCTTTGAGCTGCCAGTTGCTCTGCTTCCACTGTTTTAACCATCCCCACTGATTCGGAGAATGAATGGTTAAAGGTCGTTAGTGTAGATTTAGTACAGCTTGGCAAAGAACAGAGCTCGGGAGCCCAGGAGGCCAGCATTCCAAGATAAGGAGCTGGCCTTGTGTATAAGATAGCAGGAACAGCCTGCATGCTAAGGAGGAACCCAATTGTCTGGGTAAAGTGTCCATCTGGTCGGGACCAGTTTCGCGGTTTGGGGTCCAGCCAGCCCAGCAGTCTAAGCCAAAGGTAAAAGTACACGGTGAAGAAGACTATGAGCCTTCCTCCAGAAGACCCCGGGCCACGACCACCAGGCGACAGTACGCATGCGGCAAGGGGAGGAGACTTATGATAATGAGTTCCTAGAAATAATTAAATAGTAACGCCTTTTCTTAGAATTAATTATAATAACCCAGCCCACCTTAATGAATATGTATGCTTTTTATCATAAATAGATGCTTGTTTTACGAGCCAGTGTGCAAGTTAGGAGGAGAAATCCCCCTTGCACCCGGCGCCGCAATAAACATACCTGCTTTATAACTCTATTCGAGTTGTAGGGTTTGTTTCCACACATCACCACAGAGCATTTGCCACCATCCATGAATCAGTATAAAGACAGAGTATTGGCCACTTTTCTCTTTCAGAAATGTCTAAGGCCAGCTGAATGGCTTTTACCTCTGTACATTGACTTGATTCACCTTCTCTTTGAGGAATTTCTGCGACTTGTCGTGTAGGACGCCACATAGCAGCTTTCCACCTTCAATGCTTTCCTACAATATGACAAGATCCATCAGTGAACAAAGCACGCTGTTTCTCATTATCTGAGAGTTCATTATATGGTGGGGCTTCCTCAGCATGAGTCACCACCTCCTCTGGTGGCATTCTGGAGTCTTTGTCTTTGGGCCAGTTTGTGATCACTTCTATGATTCCTGGACGATTTCGGCTATTCGAGCTCGCTGTGTGATTAAGGCAACCCACTTACTCCAGGTAGCATTGGTAGAATGATGTGTAGAAGGAAATTTACCCTTGAACATCCAGCCCAGTACTGGTAATCGGGGTGCCAGGAGGAGGTGTACTTCAGTATCAGCTACCTCTGAAGCAGCTCTAACTCCTTCATACGCTGCCAAGATTTCTTTCTCAGTTGGGGTATAGTTGGCCTCGGAGCCTCTGCATCCTCGACTCCAGAATCCTAGGGGTCAACCTCAAGTCTCCCCTGGTGCTTTCTGCCATAGGCTCCAGGTAGGGCCATTGTCCCCGGCTGCAGTGTAGAGCACATTTTTAATGTCCTGTCCTCTTCGGACTGGTCCAAGTGCTACTGCACACACAATCTCTTGTTTAATTTGTTCAAAGGCTTGTTGTTGCCCAGGACACCACGTAAACTCATTTTTCTTTTGAGTGACTTCATAGAGAGGTTTCACAATCTGACTATAACCTGGAATATGCATTCTCCAGAAACCCACAACACCTAAGAAGGCTTGTGTTTCCTTTTTGTTAGTTGGTGGGGACACAGATGTTATTTTGTTAATCACCTCCATTGGGATCTGGCAACGCCCATCTTGCCACTTTCCACTGTACTCTGCTGCTAATGGAATAGAGAAAAAGGCATTAGCAATGTCAATTGTAGCATCCCACTTGGCTGCCTTCGACTCTCGTTCATATTGCAGTTCTAGCATATCTGGCACAGCAGCACTCAGTGGTGGTGTGACTTCATTCAGGCCACAATAGTCTACTGTTAATTTCCAGTCTCCATCAGACTTTCACACTGGCCATATCAGGCTGTTAAAGGGTGAGTGAGTCTTGCTGATCACTCCTTGGGTCTCCAGCCGACAAATCAGGTTCTGGATGGGAATCAGAGAGTCTCGGTTGGTGCAATACTGTCGTCAATGCATCATGGAAGTAGCAATTGGCATGTGCTGTTCTTTAACCTTCAGCAGTCCCAGCACAGAAGGGTCATCTGAAAGGCCAGGTAAGGGAGACAGCTGTGTAATATCCTCAGTCTCTACAGCTGCTATACCAAAAGCCCACCTATATAACCTTTCGGGTCTTGGAAATACCCTCTCTTGAGGTAGTCTATGCCAAGGATGCACGGAGCATCTGGGCCAGTCACAATAGGATGCTTTTCCCATTTATTCCCATTTAGGCTCACTTTGGCCTCCAGTACAGTCAGTTATTGAGACCCGCCTGTCACTCCAGAAATAGTGATGGATTCTGACCCTTTATGATTCGATGGCAATAGGGTACACTGTGCACCATTGTCCACCAGGGCTTTATACTTTTGTGGTTCTAATGTGCCAAGCCATTGAATCCACACAGTCCAATAAACTCGTGTGTCCCTCTCCTCCTGCTGGCTGGAGGCAGGGCAACCCTAATGTTGAGGACAGCATCTACAATTAGCAGATGAGCTCCTATCTGGACCAGAGAACAGCTTATCGTGAACTGGAGCAGCCACCCTCCTGCAAAAATTCTTTATTCCATCTGCTTTACCTTGCAACTCAAGCACTCTTGCCTGTAGGACTGGGGTAGGTTTTTTATCCTACTTATTCATGTCCTCTCTGTAGTTGCAGAGGGAAAGGCACAGGAAAACTCGGAGCAGGTCCTGTTTCCCATGCTCCCTAATTTCAAGTACCAAAATTAGATCTGTAGGAAGTTGGTCTTATAAGAGGGCGGTTTTTCTTAATGACTGCAACGTGGGTCTGTTCAGGGGAAGAGTGCCATTCTTTCCCCATCTCAGACAGTTTTCCAAGCAGTTTATGAAAAATTGTATCATTTTTCTCGTTTTGCTTGGCTATTGTCTTAGTCATTTTCTCTATTGTCTCAGGCATTGTCTTGGTTTACTCAGCCATTTTCTCAGTCATTTTTTCCACGGCTGCCACAGTAAGGGGACAAGAGAGACTGTCTTCACACTGTCGTACCTTGTATCTCAGAACGGGTCCTGTATCTCTTGAGTCGGTTTCATAGCAGGGCGTTTTTTCTTAATGAGTGAATGTTGGTCCATTCAGGTGAAAAGTGTGATTCTTTCTCCATCCTGAACAATTTTTCGAACAGGTTATCATTATTCTTAGTTATTTCCTCATTTTGCTCAGCTAATCTTGGTGATTTCCTCTATTTTCTCAGTCATTTTTTCCACGGCTGCCACAGTAAGGGGATGAGAGAAATTGTCTTCATACTGGCGTACCTTGTTAGCCACTTAATTTACAGTTGGTGCATCAGCATCAGATACTTCCCAGACCATTGTTGCTAATGTGTGGGAATACATCAATGGTGCACTCTGCACAAACTTCCTCAACAAACATCGTTCGTACGGCATTTCATCAGGGTCTACATTCACTTACCAGTCACCATAAATCATCTCTCACACAGCCAGCTCCCTCAGGTACTTAATACCTTTCTCTGTGCTGGTCCGTTTGCTTGGACAGCATTTGATATCATCCTTAAAGGGTACCTGCCCTTTACAGCTGACACCAGTCACCTCCAGAAGCTGAGAGTGTTTATCTTTTTCCCAATTGCTTTATCAATACCTCCATCTTTGGCCAGGTTTCCCAGCTGCTTAGCCTCTCTACCTTCTAAGTCTATGGTATCAGCTCCATTGTCCCAGCATCGGAGCAACCAGGAGATAAGTGTCTCATTTTCTTGACCACTGAAGTCCTTCCTCATATTTTACAAATCCTTCATAGAGAAGGATTTAACGATTATCTCTGCATCTGAGTCCTCCTGCATTGATGCTGCCTGAGAAGGACCCTCTTCTGGATCTTCATTGTAAGAGGCAGGGGAACCAGCTGACTTTATTCTCTGCTTTCTGGTCACCAAGGCAACTTGCACCAGTTCTGTTGGAGTTTGAGTAGCAGGTGGGGGGTAGCTTGGGGAGTGGTTTGTGCCTGTGCCAGCTGTCAATTGGTCTGTAGGATTTAAGTAGCAACAGCACATGTCACACAATACCCACTCCTGTACCAATTTTTAACAGAAAACCAGTCCTGCAACCCATTCAGGAGAACCAGCAACAAAATCATGATCTCTGAAAGCAACATTCACTTTCTAAATAGTCCAAAAGGCTTCCATCCCCCGGCTGTTTGACATAAGCATTAAAGGGTGAAACCACAAGCAGAACTAGCAACAGAATCCAGCCATTGAAGAAAAGAACTGATTATTTGATCCCTCAGCTTTTATACTGAGCATGGCAGATGGGATTGAATACCCTATTGGTCAGTTTTGGGTTACATGTCCTATCCACTCCTCCCCACAGGTGTGAGCCCTCTGTGGGGTAAACAACCATGTCAGCTGACCCTGGTTGCCACAGCAACAAGTATAAGCAAGAGCCTCTTTCACTGAACAGAAAGTTGGCTCTGCTCCTCCCCAAACTTTGACATGTGCCTAGCAATATTCTCAAGCTTATTCGGTTTGTTTGTTGAGGTACAGCCATCCTACAGAGGGTGGAAGCAAGTAGCCTGGGAGAACCTGGGAGAACAGGTAGCCTGGGAGAACTTCAGAAAAATTGTCTGAGCAGCCAGAGATCAGGTTAGTGAAAGCTAAAGCCCTGATAGAATTAAATCTGTCCAGGAATGTCAAGAGCAACATGAAAAGTTTCTCCCGTGCTGTCTTTCTTTGGCTGGTCTCTGTTGTGAGAGACAGTTTTCTCCAGGGCTGAAGCCGGGGTAGGGGGGCAGCTAATGTCCATGGGGCCAGTGTCGGTGTGGCCGGGGACGTGGCTTGAGCTGGTGCCATGGTTTTTGCCGGTATGGGCAGAGGTGTGGGACTGGCCAGTGTCAGGGCCGGTGGGGGGAGCAACTGATGCCGCTGGCTGTGGGGTACCTTGGGGAGTTGTTTGTGTCTGTGCTCTGGCTTTTGCCAGTGCCAGTGAGGCCGGTGTGGTTTGGGCAGTCATTTGAATTGTTTGTGTTTCTGCAATCTTTGATTTCATCCGTGGTGTTTGAGTAGCAATATCACATGTCACATAATACTCCTGCACTGATATTTAACAATAAACCACCCCTGCAACACATTCAGGAAAACCAACAACAAAACCATGATCGAATGAAAGTAACATTCATTCTCTAAACAACCCAAAGTTTTTCCATCCCCTAGTTCTGAGGGTGTTACTTTGGCATAATCATTAAAGGGCTAAGTAAACTTTCCCCAAGTAAAACTGAAAGTGTAATTAGTAAAGGAATCCATCACATGATGCCCGAGATATGCAGGTAGAACCGATATCCAGGTAATCACAATTTACCTCTGGAGGCAAATCCACACCAACGTAGCACACTTGACCCACTGCATCCAAACACAAAGAACAAATAAACCATGCAATATATTCAGCCAGTTAAACACCACTGCATCAATTAACTTCATACAAAGCTCTCTAGAGAAATGATATAACATTTTGTGTAAGAACGACATGATGTGAGCTGTCTGTTCTCCCTGAGCAAGCTGGAATTCAAACTATTCAGGCAATCTATCAGAGCTCCGGTCGAGCTCCGTTCATGCCCCACGTTGGGCACCAATAAATCTGTTGTGGTTTAGGCCGAATCGGCCAATTACGAGTTGACAGATGCTCTCCCCCCACCTCTCAATCCAAGGAGAGGAGGAGGAGAGATGAAGAGATTTATGAGTTCAGAAGGAACTAAACTACTTTAATGAAATATTAATAATAAAATAAAAAGGAAATAATGAAATAGATACAATATATGCAAAATCGTTTCAAGCTCCCAGGATGACGTCACCAGCAGGCACTGAGGAAGTCCCAGACTAGACTCAGTGATAGATGGGAAGTGGATTCCAAATCTGGAGTCAGAAACACACAGATTGGGATCAAAAGCAGACGAACAGACAGAGTCCTCCTCAGACGTTGGCTACTGAAGAAAGAGGGCTGACCCTTTGATCCCTCAGCTTTTATACTGAGCATGATGCCGATGGGATGGAATACCCTGTTGGTCAGTTTTGGGTCACCTGTCCTGTCCACTCCTCCCTGCAGGTGTGACCTTGTGACGAAACAGGAAAAAGGACTTCACTGAGAGGTTCAAATTAACAATTTATTTGGACTTCACTCACAGGTCCAATGCGTCACTATTGCGAGTTCTATGTGTACAATGGTGATTACACTATTGCAATTTAAAAGCAATTCACGGAATACACTATTGCAACCTACAAGTGATCCCGAAATGTAACAACACAAACCACAAGCACGCTAGATATTAATACCTTAAAAGAGTGCACAAATCACGATCTTAATAGCATGCCTTATACCATACGTATGTTTCTTTATCACTTATCCTCTCTCTCAGGTAAGGTCGCTCAATCCCTGGGAAGTTACCCTGTACAGCATCCTGGACAAGGAGGGGACGAATCTCCTACAGGCCAGCTGTATCGTTGGAAGATTCCCCTTTTTTCTCCTCAAACCTTGCGGTTTATATTTCCTGATTCGGTGGGGGTGCAGGATTATGCCTGAGTGGATTACACTATCTGGGATGTTTACCTCTGGTGGTGTGATGGCTAAGTCTCTGTTGCCAATTTTGTGATGTCTAGCACTCAAAGTCATGGGACTAGTGGTGGGATGGGACTCAGGGCATTTTATTTGTTAAGGGAGTTAAGGCTCCATTGGGTTTTGGTTCTTATTGTGATGCAATCTTGAGACAACCCCGGGCTGAGCCGTTTTTGCAGCTCCCCCCAAGTTCTCTCTGCATAGACAAGGCAAGGCAGAGATGAAGCTGAGTCAGATGACAACTCCCTGCATCTCACCTATTGTGCTCTGGAACCGGTTTGGCTGGGTGCTCCCATACAAACCTCTCTACGCTTTTCCATTTCTGATCCTCTAATGGGGCAAATAATGAAATTAGCTGACCTTGGTTGTCATAGCAATAAGTATAAGCAAGAGCCTCTCTGCATACCATTCCTTGGCATTGACTATAAACACAGGTCTTATCACTGAGAACGAAGTTTTCTGCCCAATATGCTGTTAATTTCAGAGAGTTAGAAGAGGCCTAGCTAAGAAGTAAAATTACTGAACAAAAAGTTGGTTCTGGTTTACCTCAAACCAGGATAGTCTCATTGGTTTTGATAAGATAATGAAGAGCTAAGTAATTTCATTACTGCTGTTATCAGCTAATATGGAAAAATGCAAGGCCTGCTTGACAGTGTATAAAAACTACCAGTAATTTATTGCTATAATGCATTTACTTTGAGGGAAAAAAATCACATACGTGGTCAGGTGCAGTTTGACTGATGTTAGCAGAAGGGCGTCAAGAGTCTATTTCACATTTTACATGCAGGCACCAGATATAGAATCATAGAATGGTTAGAGTTGGAAGGGACCATAAAGACCATCCAGTTCCAACCCCCCCCCCCCCCCCCACCATAAGGAGGTGATTGGTGACAGCCAACATGGCTTCACTAAGAGCAAATTTTGCCTGACAAATTTGGTGGCCTTCTATGACAGCGTTACAGCATTGGTGGATAAGGGAATAGAAACTGCCATCATCTACCTGGAATCGTGCAAAGCATTTGACACTGTCCCATACAACATCCTTGTCTCTACATTGGAGAGATGTGGATTTGACCGATGGACCACTTGGTGGATAAGGAACTGCTAAGGCACATGGAAAACAAGGAGGTGATTGGTGACAGGCAACATGGCTTCACTAAAGGCAAATTGTGTCTCACAAATTTGGTGGCCTCCTACAATGATGTTATGGAGTTGTTGGATAAGGGGACAGCACCTGGAATTGTGCAAAGAATTTGACGCTCTCCTGCGTGACATCCTGGTCTCTAAAATGGAGAAATGTGGATTCGACCGATGGACCACTGGGTGGATAAAGAATTGGATGGTTACACTCAAAGAGTTGCAGTCAGCAGCTCGGTGGATTAGAAGCTCAACATGAGCCAGCAATGTGCACTTGCAGCCCAGAAAGCCAACCGCATCCTGGGCTGCATCAAAAGAACTGTGGCCTGCAGGGCAAGGGAGGTGATTCTACCCCTCTACTTTGCTTTGGTGAGACCCCACCTGGAGTACTGTGTTCAGCTCTGGGGCCCCCAACATAAGAAGGCTATGGACGTGATGGAGCGAGTCCAGAGGAGGGCCAGGAAGATGGTCAGAGGGCTGGAGCACCTCTCCTATGAAGACAGGCTGAGAGAGTTGGGGCTGTTCAGTCTGGAGAAGAGAAGGCTCCGGGGAGACCTTAGAGCAACCTTCCAGTACCTAAAGGCGGCCTACAAGAAAGCTGGAGAGGGACCTTTTACAAGGGCAGTGTAGTGATATGACAAGGGGTAATGGCTTTAAACTGAAAGAGGGTAGATTTAGATTTAGATAACAGGAAGAAACTCTTTACTATGAGAGTGGGGAGGCACTGGAACAGGTTGCCTTGGAGAGGTGGTAAATGCCCCATTCCTGGAGGTGTTCAAGACCAGGCTGGATGGGGCTTTGAGCAACCTGGTCTAGTGGAAGGTGTCCATGCCCATGTCAGGGGCATTGGAACTAGATGATCTTCAAGGGCTCTTCCAACCCAAACCTTTCTATGTTTCTATGATCCTGGTTAAACTCAGGAGGTGTGTTTGTATAGACCTAGATGTTTGCCAACTCTGTAGTAGTAAAGCTATTCCTTAGTGGAAGATTACATTTCTAAAGCACTACTGTGTTTGCTTTTCACTTTGTACTGTCTCCTGTGGGGAAAGCAAATGCCAAATGGATGACGGATGCTCTTCTTTTGTTTTTTAGCATTATTCCTACATCCCGAGTAAGTACAAGTGATTCCACAGAATTTAAGTCAATTATGATTATGATCTCTATAAAGACTTCAATATCAACAAAAATTACCTTTGTTTTCTTCTACTATACATACATATGCATATATCCTTTTAAATTTTGATTGGCACATTGGTGTCTGAATACAGGAAAGTGGGGACCATTCATTTATATACGCAGAGATTGTCTAAACATGCAAAGATGGCTGAGCGAGTAGAGCTTAGTCATGAACAAAAATTTATTCCAGTGCTCTGCTGAACAGAGTACTGAATCCTGTGGGTGGTTTTATAAAAAAGTTTGAGCCAATATCTATTGGAAAGTTAAGTCTGTGTGATAATAACAGATTCAAAACCAAGCTTCTTGAGGTGCAAGGCTTGTGGTTTAACATATTCCATCCTACCAGCTCCAAAACAAGGATTTGATTAAATACTTGTACCTGCTCTTTTTTTTCTTTTTTTTTTTTTTTTTTTCCCACCAGAAACTTTCTCTGGACAAATAACTATAATCAAAAAGTTTTCTAACTGTAAAAGTCATCATCAATCACAGCTGTGTCAGTTTGAAGATATGATTTCCACAAGTTAGTCCTTTAGATTTATGGTACTCTCTCTGTTTTTCATTTTTCCCACATTATGAATGCCTCATTTCTGTTGAGGGCCATAAAAACCTGAAGTTATAGTAGCAATATGCAATATAGACTTCCTTGCTCCCTCTTGCTAGTCTACATAAAACCTGAACTGAGGTACTAATTTCCTGGAGTGATTAATCAACATAATGTGATCACTTGATGAAAGTCATGCTATAGTAGTTAGATATTTTGAAAAGGGACATCAGGGTGGTTGTTTTTTGTTTCACTGAGCCCTTTCAGCAGTAAGTGATATTTATTCTTTCTTTTTTTCTGCTGGTTTGAGTTCATCTCTCTATCTTTACTTTTGATTTGATTTCTTTAAGTCAGGATGTTTGGCCAACCACCTAAGGGCTACTTAAACTAAGAAGCAATTTTACTTACAGGATTGTTCCTACAGTGTCCATACTGGACCAGACTGCTGGTATGAGAAAGCCTCCATGAGAACTGCTTTTCTGAGCTGTTTTTTCATGGGCAGAATTTGCTTCCTGCAGGGTGTACTAGAAAGAGTGCCTGGAAATTTGGCCATTGCTGCAGATTTCCTCTGAACCGAGGGCTACCTTCAGTCACCCCTGAGCCGTAGGGTCTTTCACCTTCTCTTACTTACCCTGCTGTTTTTGCCCTTGCCTCCTGGAGGTTAAAGCTGAACTATTTTTTTAATTAATCTCCAGCATCTCCAAAGACTCTCTTAGGGCAAAGCATGCATTCTCGCTAAAGAAAACAGTTTTGTGCTCAAATTTTAAACATTTGCATAAAAGCAGTTTTTTTCAATGCTGTCTTGGAAGTATACCCTGTCATGGAGAGCAGCTACAAGGAAAGATCACCTTGCTATGTCCATATTACCTTTCCTAGGCATTCTTTGTGGGTTGAAAGTCCATCTCCTCACCATTCCCTGTGCTCACCCTAGACGGTATCGCCTCTGGCTCTTCTTACTTCCATTCATATGAGTTTCACATGCAAAGTGGCCATGCCACCGGGGCACAGGCTCTGGACCAGTATCAGAAGAGCTAGCCTTTCTACCAGCTGGGTTTGCTGTGTTACCAGAGAAGTCACACATCTTTTGTTCAAATTATTCACCTTCTCCTGCGTAAAAGATGTAAGATGATAGAAAACCAGAATGTGTAAACTCCCTGCTGGACTTAGCACAGTAATATGTGATACTTTTGAAATCTAACACGAGCATTGCAGTAGCAAAAGTATAACAGCCTGAGTTTTCAAACACTTCTTGTCAAACTCTCTGCTGACCTCAGCATAATCAAATTTGGATTCTCATCAATGCTGTGTAAAATTAATGCACTATACCATTTCCTCTGTAGTCCCCTGAAATACATGCTGCACATACCAAACTCAAGTCAAAGTCTGCCTTCTGCACGTGCATACAGAACAACAGAATCATAGAATACAGCAGTCATAGAATCATAGAATCATAGAATCATCCAGGTTGGAAGAGACCCTTGGGATCATCGAGTCCAACCATCTACCCTACACTACAAAGTTCTTCCCTATATCATATCCCCCAACACCACATCTAAACGTCTCTTAAACACATCCAGGGATGGTGACTCAACCACCTCCCTGGGCAGCCTATTCCAATGCCCGACTACTCTTTCTGTGAAAAATTCTTTCCTAATGTTCAGTCTAAACCTACCCTGTTGGAGCTTGAAGCCATTCCCTCTCGTTCTGTCATTAATTACCTGTGCGAAGAGACCAGCACCAACCTCTCTACAGTGTCCTTTCAAGTAGTTGTAGAGAGTGATGAGGTCTCCCCTCAGCCTCCTCTTCCTCATACTAAACAGTCCCAGCTCCTTCAACCGCTCTTCATAAGATTTGTCTTCCAGGCCCTTCACCAGCTTCGTTGCCCTCCTCTGCACTCGCTCCAGCACCTCAATATCTCTCTTGGATTGAGGTGCCCAAAACTGGACACAATACTCGAGGTGTGGCCTCACCAGTGCTGAGTACAGGGGCACAATCACCTCCCTACTTCTGCTGGCCACGCTATTTCTAATACAAGCCAGGATGCCGTTGGCTTTCTTGGCCACCTGGGCACACTGCCGGCTCATATTCAGCCGCTTGTCAATTAATTAGAACCCCCAGGTCTCTTTCTTCCAGGCAGCTTTCCAACCACACTTCCCCAAGCCTGTAGCGCTGCTTGGGGTTATTGTGGCCCAAGTGCAGAACCTGGCACTTGCCCTTGTTGAAACTCATGCCATTGATTTTGGCCCAATGATCCAATCTATCTAGGTCTCTCTGTAGAGCTTCCCTATCCTCCTGGGAATCAACACTCCTGCTTAGCTTGGTGTCATCTGTGAACTTGCTGATGATACACCCTATGTCCTTGTCAAGATCATCAATAAAGACATTAAACAGAAATGGTCCTAACACTGAGCCCTGAGGCACACCACTTGTGACCGGCCGCCAGCTGGATTTAAATCCATTGAGCACCACTCTTTGGGACCTTCCAGTCAGCCATTGCTTGACCCAGCGGATCGTATGCTCATCCAGGCCATGTGAAGCCAGTTTTTCCACAAGAATTGTATGGGGGACAGTATCGAATGCTTTTCGAAAGTCCAGGCATACAATATCAACAGCCTTTCCCTCGTCCAACAATCTGGTTATCTTGTCATAGAAGGAGATCAGGTTCGTCTGGCAGGACCTGCCTTCTATAAACCCATGCTGACTAGGCCTGATCCCCTGGTTGCCCATTATGTGGGTTTTGATGGCACTCAAGATGACCTGCTCCATGACCTTCCCTGGTATCGAGGTTAGACTGACAGGTCTATAGTTTCCTGGATCCTCCTTTTTGCCTTTCTTGTAGATGGGTGTTACATTTGCCACCCTCCAGTCCATTGGGACCTCCCCAGTTAGCCATGAAAAGTCGTTAAAAAGATCAGCCTCAAAAACTCAGTCTTTTACTACAGGCATGCATATAGTGTCATACATAGTGGAGAATATCACTAAGGAGCTGTGACTGTGAGAGGGTAGTGTTATGGAAATTACACATGCCAGTCACTGTAACAGGATTTGACTCTAGGTTTCCGCTGAATTGATAAGCCAAAAGACAGATTCCTCTACAAAAGTACTTTTTATTAATAGCGCTACAGCTCAAGTTGGGTGCCTCTGAAGAGGGACCCTAAAAAAAGAAATCCCTGGGCAATTATACCCTTACAATCTAAGTTCCCCACCCCTCATGCGACAGTTTGGACCAATAGTAATATCAGGGTCTGGGGTCTTCCCATTCTTCATTGAGTCCTTTCATTGTCTCTAGGCAGGCCTTTTCTTATCTCTAAGGTTGTAGCTTCTGCTGATGATTGTAGCTTTCTTCTCTTGTGGCTTGAACTGGCTCTGGGGCCTTCTTTTACTTAATTAGGTAAAAGTTCAACCTATCTAGGTGAAAGTTTGCAGTTTTCAGCCTAAGGCTTCAGTAAATTTAGCTAATAATGCTAAGCAAGTTCTATATAAGTAGTATACCAAATGGTGCAACAGTAGAAACCTCTTTCTGAACGCGTTGCAGCTGTGTAAACCAACACAATTCCTAAAGAAGATGAGGACATATACATACAACTATACATGTAATATACACCAAAAAAGAAATGAAAGCACAAAGAATGCATATTTTACAATGCCCAAAGCCTTCTTTAGCTTATAAAAGTAACTAGCACAGTGAAAGCAAGTATTTTGTGGGTTTTGTCATTGGTTGCACGGGCAGAGAGTAGCGAGCTCTTCCTCAATAACAAAAACAGTGACAAAGGCCTTTGACACAGTCTCCCACAATATCCTTCTCTCCAAATTGGAGAGAAATAGATTTGATGGGTGGACTGTTCAGTGGATGAGGAACTGGTTGGATGATCACATCTAGAGGGCAGTGGTCAACGGCTCAATGTCCAGATGGAGATCAGTGACAAGTGGAGTCCCTCAGGGGTCCGTATTGGAACCAGTACTGTTCAATAGCTTCATCAATGATATAGACAGTGGGACTGAGTGCACCCTCAGCAAATTTGCAGATAACACCAAGCTGTGTGGTGCGGTTGACACGCCTGAGGGACAGCATGCCATCCAGAGGGACCTGGACAAGCTCAAGAAGTGGGCTTGTGTGAACATCATGATGTTCAACAAGGCCAAGTGCAAGGTCCTGCACATGGGTCGGGGCAACCCCTGGTTCTCACAGTATCAATACAGTAGCTAGTATGGTGCTATGTTTTGGATTTGTGCTGGATAATTCAGGGATGTTTTAGTTATTGCTGAGCAGCGCTTACACAGAGTCAAGGTCTTTTCTGATTCTCATATTGCCCGACCAGCAAGTAGGCTGGGAGTGCACAAAAAGTTATGAGGGGATACAGCTGTGACAGCTGACCCCAACTGACCAAAGGGATATTCCATACCATGTGACATCATGCTCAGCATATAAAGCTGGGGGAAGAAGAAGGAAGGGGGGATGTTCAGAGTTATAGCATTTGTCTTCCCAAGTAACCATTATTTGTGATGGAGCCCTGCTTTCCTGGGGATGGCTGAACACTTGCCTGCCAATGGGAAGCAGTGAATTTCTCCTCTATCCCACCACTTGCAGGAATTGATGAGAGGACAAACAGGAAGAGCCAGCAGATTAACTCCTGGCTCTGAGGCTGGTGTAACCGGCAGGACTTTGGTTTCTTTGATCATGGGATGATCTACAGGACACCAGGCCTGCTGGCAACAGGTGGCACAAGCCTTACCCAAAGGGGAAGAAGAATACTGGGGCAAGAATTAGTAGGGCTCATTGAAAGGGCTTTAAACTAGGTTTGAAGGGGGATGGGGATGAATCCAGGATTACTAAAGAGGAGCCTGGGAGCAGATTACCAGTGCTGGTGGGTAAAAGCACTAGCAAGGTCTTGCGGCCTGTTGTCTCAGTAGAGGTGGGGGATGGTAACACATGTGGTGATGACATCAGGAATAGTGATAGGTTGGTAACCACAGAATTGACTGAGCATGGTCAGGGGGGTATTGGGGCCCCCATAAAATTGGCAGGAAAATTAGCCCAGCTAAAGTGCATCTACACAAATGCACGCAGTTTGGGCAACAAACAGGAGGAGCTGGAGGCCACTGTACAGCAGGTAAACTATGATATAGTTGCCATCACAGAAATGTGGTGGGAAGACTTACACAACTGGAGTGCTGCAATCGATGGCTACCAACTCTTCAGAAGGGATAGGCAAGGAAGGAGAGGTGGTGGGGTGTCCCTCTATGTTAGAGACAGATTTGAAAGCCTAGAACTTAATAATGGGAATGACAGTGTTGAGTGTTTATGGGTTAGAATCAAGGGGAAGGCCAACAAGACAGACATCATGGTGGGAGTTTATTACAGACCCCCAAACCAGGACGTAGAAATCGATGAAATATTCTATCAGCAACTGGCAGAGGTCTCGCAATCACTCGCCCTTGTTCTCGTGGGAGACATCAGCTTCCCAGATATCTGCTGGAAATATAACACAGCAGAGAGGGAACAGTCCCGGAGGTTCCTGGAGTGTGTGGAAGACAACTTCCTAACACAGCTGGTGAGAGAGCCAACCAGGGAAAGCGCCCTACTGGACCTGCTGCTTGTTAACAGAGAAGGTCTTGTGGGGGATGTAAAGGTTGGAGGTCATCTTGGTCCGAGTGATCATGAAATCATAGAGTTTTCAATTCTTGCAGAAGCAAGGCAGGGAGCCAGCAGAACTGCCACCTTGGACTTCCAAAGGGCAGACTTTGGCCTGTTTAGGAGCATGGTTGAGAGTGTCCCTTGGGAGACAGTCCTGAAGGGCATAGGTGCCCAGGAAGACTGGTCATACTTCAAGGAGGAACTCTCAAAAGCACAGGAGAAGGCCATCCCCAGGTTCCGTAAAACGAGACGACGGGGAAGAAGACCGGCCTGGCTAAATAGAGGGCTTTGGCTGGACCTCAGGGAGAAAAGGAAAGTCTACGATCTCTGGAAAAGGGGGTTGGTTACTTATGAGCAATACTAAGACATAGTGAAGATATGCAGGGGGAAAATTAGAAGGGCAAAAGCCCAAGCAGAACTTAACTTGGCTACCACAGTTAAAGATAACAAGAAGAGTTTTTTTTCAGTATATCAATAAAAAAAGGAAGGCTAGGGAAAATGTAGGCCCACTGAAGAATGAGGTGGGTGCCTTGGTGGTGGAAGACACAGAGAAGGCAGAGTTACTGAATGCCTTCTTTGCTTCGGTCTTCACTGCCAAAGCTGCCCCTCATGAATCCCAGCCCCTGGAGACAAGGGGGAAGGTCTGGAGAGAGGAAGACTTTCCCTCTGTTGGGGAGGACTGGGTTAGAGACCACTTGGCCAAACTAGACATCCATAAGTCCATGGGCCCTGATGGGATGTACCCGCGAGTGCTGAGAGAACTGGCAGATGTTATTGCTGAGCCACTCTCCATCATTTTTGAGAGGTCTTGGAGAACAGGAGAAGTGCCTGAAGACTGGAGGAAGGCAAATATCACTCCAGTCTACAAAAAGAGCAAGACGGAGGACCCAGGGAATTACAGGCCAATTAGTCTCACCTCTGTCCCTGGGAAAATAATGGAGAGACTCATTCTAGATGTCATCTCCAAACACATTGAAGATCAAGAAGTTATTGGAAGTGGTCAACATGGATTTACCAAGGGTAAATCATGCTTGACCAATCTGATAGCCTTCTATGACGTTATAACTGGATGGCTGGATGAGGGGAGAGCAGCAGATGTCATCTACCTTGACTTCAGCAAGGCTTTTGACACTGTCTCCCATAACATCCTCATTAGGAAATTAAGGAAGTGTGGGCTAGATGAGGGGGCAGTGAGGTGGATTGAGAGCTGGCTGTGTGACAGAACTCAGAGGGTTGTGATGAATGGAGCAGGGTCAAGTTGGAGGCTTGTAACCAGCGGTGTCCCCCAGGGGTCAATACTCGGCCCAGTCCTGTTCAACATATTCATCAATGACCTTGACGAGGGGACAGAGTGTATCCTCAGCAAGTTTGCTGATGATACCAAACTGGGAGGGCTAGCCGACACTCCAGAGGGCCGTGCCGCCATCCAGCGTGACCTGGAGAGGCTGGAGAGCTGGGCAGAGAGGAACCTAATGAGGTTCAACAAGGGCAAGTGTAGGGTCCTGCACCTGGGGAAGAAGAATGCCAGGCACCAATATAGGTTAGGGATGGATCTTCTGGAAAGCACTTCTGAGGAGAAGGATCTGGGAGTCCTGGTAGATAGCAAACTTTCCATGAGCCAGCAATGTGCCCTTGTTGCCAAGAGGGCCAATGGAATCCTGGGCTGCATAGGGAAGAGTGTGGCCAGTAGGTCAAGGGAGGTCATTCTCCCCCTCTACTCTGCACTGGTGAGGCCACAACTGGAATACAATTTTGCTTTACCTATTAAACTGTCTTTATCTCAATGCACGAGTTTTCTCACTTTTACCCTTCTGATTCTCCCCCCTATCCCATCAGGCCTGAGTGAGCAAGTGGCTGTGCGGTGCGGGAGCTGCTGGCTGGGGTTAAACCACAACAGTCCTCTAACTGGACAATTACTCCATTGTCTACTGGAAGTTATCATGTTTTCATTCCACAGTACTTTAAGTAAAATATTTAATTCTAGAATATAAATCAGCAACACAGAGTAGCGTCATGCTACATCCTCCATTACAGCTCCTTGGCATCCTGAGAAGCAACACAGCTGTCAGAGCTTGCGAGAACACCAGGAGAGTTTATGATATCGGAGAGCAACATCAGGTTATACTCTATCCCTTCGTTGCTCTTAAATGTCATTGAGGGCCCTATAACATTTTTAGGTTTCTACAACCCCAGAGCATTAGCAGCACCTCTGCAGTGTGCCCAGAAATCCTGGATGAACATCCAGGTTCCTCTGACTATGACGCTGCTTTTGGACTGGGTTCCCTTTAGGCTTAGAATTGTGGTGCCTTTTTTGGGCACAGACCCTCAGTGTACCTCTTCCTATCTGTCTCCTCCAGCTCCGGGTGCTTAGGCACAAGGGGGTTCAACAATTTTCAGTATTAATAACTGGGTTTTGAAAACAGTTACTAGCACACTTAGATTTAGACAGATGTGAAATCCCATCACAATCAATTGGTTACAAAAGGTAGTGGAAGTCCTTGTGCTGAGATTTAAGCACAGGAATATTTGCAGGATGAGGACAGCTATCGTATTTTTTTCTTCGTCAAGAAGGAATATAATTATTTGAAACACTTTTCCTTGACATTAAAATTTTTTCTTGATGTCATCTGTCCTTTGGGAAAAAGAACTATTTAAAAGCTGGGATGAGCTACCAAGCTAAGACCAAAGCTTATGCACTCAGCTTCCTGCTACTGAAGCAGAACGTGCAGTCCGTCCACAGTTTTCTCTGCCACCAGGGCTCATAAACATGAAATGAACAGCTTACATTTGTGAGACCTCTGAAGCAAATTTCAAATTAGAGCCTTTTGAAAAAATATTTAGGAGAAACTCAATGCCAAAATATTTTGATAAATGATCTTTTAAAACTAGGTAAAAGAAAAGGTGAACTAAAAAGTTGAATCCCACATAGGAAAGTCCATCCGTGAAGAATTTCAGTACTTGGCTGGACAAGGCTGAGCAATCTCATCTAATTTTAAAGTTATCCTGGCCTCAGGCAGGACTTGGACTATGACCTCCAGACATCCCTTTGAAGCTAGACATTTATTATGATTCTGTGAATGGGGCATGGCATTTTATGTTTCATAATAGAGCTTGACCTGACTAGATAATGCTCTGATTTTTTTCTTACTGAAGGGCATTGTCTTTCTTTGTTACTTTCCCATATTTTTCAGTTGTCTTGGACATAAATTCAACCCCGATCACAAAGGATGTACTTCCATTTGTGAATTTGCCCTTATTCCTTTAAAATGTAGACTTTTCCTTACCCAAACAGACACTGTCCTGTGGGACAGTGGCCCTGACTTTACAGACACTAACTTTAGCTTGGACAAACTCACCCACAGACTGGTAAGACAGCTCACCCAGGACTGGGATATCCTTGTGCTATTGCTAAAGATCCCAGAGAAGGACCTGCATAATATGGCAAGGATTTTTCTCAGAACTGAGCAAATTCTTTGGAATCTACTTTAATGAGCCCCCGGTATCAATACACCTTGGGGGATGAAGGGATTGAGAACAGCCCTATGGAGAAGGACTTGGGGGTACTGGTGGATGAAAAGCTAAACATGACCTGGCAATTTGCGCTCACAGCCCAGAAAGTCAGCTGTATCCTGGGCTGCTGTAACTGGTTCTTTTAGAGAGAGTCCAACATACAAACGAGAGCTCACATGAAAAACAAAATGTTAACTCAGCTTTCTTGTGAAGCCTTGATAAGTAATTCCCAAATGTCCCAAAAGTTACTTAGGAGAGTTTTACCAACAAACAGCAGTTACTTAGGAGAGTCTTACCAACCCAAAGATAGTAGCAGCACCACCGAGCAGCAGGATGGTGAGGAGCCACATTGGTATGGTGAGGGGGGAGGTAGGCACATTGCCTTCAGGGTGTCCCCTGTAACTTCAAAGTGTGCTCATGTCTCTCTCTCCCTCCGCCCAAGACAGCCCCCTTCTATCTTGCACCAGAGTGAGTGGGAAAGTACCAGCTAGGGTCGCTGCACGTGTGGCCAGCGCATGCAGCGAGCCTCACCAGACTCGTGATCCGGCTTGGCTAACAGCAGCTGCCTGATATGTGACCACATTGTTGCATCTTCTTCTGGTTGTTTTACTTCTTTGAAGGTCAGGTTCTCATGGGTACGCACACAGTTTGGCAACAACAATACTGAGTTCCCTTGTTTTTCTCGGCGCGTATACTGGACTTAGTTTAACTAGTAAGTTTCCATCGTGTCTCATTCGGACCATCCTCTGTTATCCCTGACACATGCCACCACATGGTCCGTAGTTGGGACATGATGATATTCTACAACTCGTATAAGGGTACGATGCAAAGCAGCATCTACAACTGATCATATAATGATTATTAAACATGGCAAACAATATACTAAACATAACAGACAAATTCCTCCTATACAGACAATAAGTATAATTTGCTTCAACCAACCCCACCCCCAAGTCCATCCAGAAAATGGGTTCCACCCAGTGGTCTCCACAAGTTGCTGGTTCAGTCTGTGCAGTTCTTGCAACTGGGCATGGATGGATTTGGAGTGGTCACTTAGATCCATACAACACAATCCTTTAAAATCTTGACAACTATGTCCATGAACTAAAAGCAGAAAATAGTCATATGTATAGAGTAACTCTTCGTGATATTTGGACTAATAATATTACACCATCATGTGTTATTCTGGTACCACGGAATGGTGGCGTTGACCTACCAGGAGACTGTTATTGTTTATACTTAACGATGCTTAACGATGCTTGCATCTGACTGGAGGGCGTTTCCAGTAGAGGTGCTATTGATCATCATGTTGAATTCTCCAGTTGTTAGCAGCACTCCTGCTAGGCATGTCATGAACGGATTTTGGGGTGTGGCTGTGCTAAGACACAGCATATCTTGTCCCGTTGCATTGGCCAGAGTTACCCAGATGTTTTGATCACGGGGGTAGTGCGTTTGCAGGTACCTACTCAATGATATAAACAGTAGAAATGGTTAGAGTCCCCCCAGCCTCCCAGCCCCCTAATCTCTGTGCCGTAATTGCTGAGCGGGCACACGTAACCACTGTGCTTCTCCTGGTACCGCTATCGTAACTGCCTATCTATTATCCCTTACACACACCCCCTCCTCGTCACCCCAGCCTGTTCTTCCTGAAGAGACTGTATCCTTCTACTTTAACACTCCAGTCATAGGAGTCATCCCAGTACATCTCTGTGATGCCAGTAAGATCATAGCCCTGGAGGTGTGCGCATGTCTCTAACTCCTCTTGCTTGTTTCCCATGCTACATGCATTTGTGTAAAGGCACTTCAGCTGGGCGCCCGATGAAGCTGACTTAATGGCTGGAGTGGCTGCATTTCCTTCATGCTGCTCTTCAGGTGGCCTTCCTTTGAGGTGTTTTATCTGTGACTCCCTTGCCTCAGGAGCCCCTGTCTCATCTCCATAAGACTTCAAGTATGCTGCAGTGTACCCAGCACATCTCAGAGCAACAGGTTGAGGGCCTTCGCTAGCGATCCATCCCTCAGACCTTGGAGCATCATCCCTTGGCTTGTCATGAGCAAGCCGGATAATATCCCCCTCCCCCAACAAGTCTTGTTTAAAGCTCGGTCAATGAGCCCTGCTAGCTCATGAGCAAACACCCTCTTCCCCCTTTCAGAAAGATGAATCCCATCTGATGCCAGTGAGCCTGGTGCCGTGTAGGCCATCCCATTGTCAAAAAAAACCAAAATTGTGGCAGTGACACCAGCCATGGAGCCATGTATTGACAGACTGAGCATGTTTGCTTCTTTCAGAGTCACTGCCTATAACTGAGAGAACGGAAGAAAAGATAACCTGCACCCCAGATTCCTTTATTAACCTTCCCAGTGCCCTGAAGTCTCTTTTGATTATTCTTGGGCTATGTGTTGCCACCTCATCACCACCCACATGAAAGAGCAACAGCAGGTAGTAGTTCGAGGGCTGAATCAGGATAGGAAGTTTCCTAGTGATGTCCCTGACCCAGGCCCCAGGAAAGCAGCATACTTCCCTAAGAAGAGGGTCTGCCCGGCATATTGGACCCTCTGTTCCCCTCAGGAGGGAGTCACCTACAACTACAACCCGCCTCTTCTTCCTCATGGAGGTGGTTTTTAACCACAGGATGGTAGGCCTTACCAGTCCCAGCAACTCTTCTGGTGTAGTCAAACCATCTTCCATATCATCCACGGGCTGGCCTACCTCCTTGAGAGCTTCATACCTATTGTACAGAGGCACCTGGTTAGGGGAGGTGGGCAAAGAGAGGGTTCGCTTGCCACCCCTAGCACAGACTTGCCTCCATTCACAGCTCTCCTTTTGGCCACTGCCTTTGGTCTGGCAGGGGGAGGGTACCAGATCTCCTTCAGCTCGGGGTTTTTTTGGTGGCTCTTCTGGTTTTTCTGTCAGGGAGGTCAGAGCCTGATTCCCCCAATCTATTTCTTTCTCACACTCCCTGATGCTCTGCAGCCTTTCTACTTCCTCTTTTAGTTCTGCCACCAGGCTGAGTAGATCATCCACCTGGCCTCACCTCATACAGCTGTCATCCCTTCTACTATCCATTAGCCATGAGAGGTTAAAGCACTCCCTGCAGCCTGAGACCTGGATGGCCGCATGTTTCCATAGGAGCTCTGTCTGTATGGCTATGTCTGCTCTGGGAAGTGCAGAAGACGCAGCTTTCTGCCAGGTAGAGATCATGGCTGAACTCCCTTCTTGAGCTTTCCACACTCTTCTTGCACGCCCTTCCGCGTCACACCCTGTTTGCCTATCCTGGTTGCTCAAGCTCCCTAGGGCCACCTTTCAAGGGGGTGGGGCTGGTTGCTGCTCCCTGTGGGTCCCTGCGCTCCCCTGGCCTTTCCTCGCCTCAGAAAAGCTTGGGAAAAGCCCCTTTTCGCTGTGATCACCTGGTTCTGCTGCAGATGTGCCAGCACTGGAGCTGTTTGTCTCGGTGAGGGCAGCTGCCTCAGGAACAAATTTTCCTAGTTGCTGGCAGAACTGCCGGCTGGTATGCTGAACACTTTCTCACACTCCCACTCTCTTGTGTGTGCTCTCTCTCTTGCTTTTGTGCTAGTGCACTGGCATTCACTTTTCCATTCTCACTTTCTCATGCTTGTTTTCACTGTCACTTTCTCTCTCTTGCTTTCTCTCTATCACATATTCACTTTTCTCGCACTTGCTTTCTCATGCTTTTATTGTCTCACTTTCTCGCGCATGCTTTCTTGTTGTCGCTCCCACTCTTGCTTTCTCTCTTGCTCTTACTCTCTCTCAAGCTCTCTCTTGTGCTCCTGCTTTTACTTATGCATACACACTCACTTTCCTGCTCTTGCACCCACTCTCAGTCTCTCTTGCTCTTTATCTCTTGCTTGCTCTCGCTGTCTTGCGCTCACTTTCTCTCTTGCTCTCTCGCTCATGTTCTGTTGCTTTCACTCTCTCATCTTTTTATAGTTTGAGAAAACCCGTGACAATGTATTGTTGTCTAGACAATTATTCTATCACCCAATGACCCCTCCCCACCCGGGAAGGGGAACCAGGGAAAACAATTAAACACGAAGGTTGAAATATAAATAAATTTAATAGGATAAGACTAAATAATTAACAATAATACCAAAGAACCAGTATTAATCCCCATACTGATATAAGATATACAAGAACTATACTCAGCCAATTATATCAGTAGGAAGCTGCCAATTATATCAGTAGGAAGCTGTGCACTCCCAGCAGTGGACAGCAAATGTCGGACACTGCAAGCACAACAGCTTCAGGAGGAAGGGAAGGCCTCAGGGGTCCGGCACCAGGGCAAGAAGTTCTCTGGACCGCCGGCATCAAGGGAGAGAGAGCTACGCAGCAAACTTTCTATTTTATATTGAATGTGACATTTGTGGTATGAAATAATCCTCTTGGCCAGCCTGGGTCAAATGCCCAGGCCTTGCTCCTCCTCATCCCTGCACCAGCAAGGCTCGAAAACACTGAGACCTTGAATCCCACATAGCCTAGCTGGCTATAAAGTAAATATTTCCATGAATTCAGACACTAGAGTCTTCTAAAAGTGCAGTTTTCCCCAGCATTAGAAGAGAAGTTAGTCCTGTGTCTCTCAACCCAGGACACATCTGCACTCTCACCCACACTTGCTTTCTCTCACTGGTGCTTGCTCTTGCTTTTTTGCCTGCTTTCCTTCATTGCTCTTGCTCTGTCTTTCCCTTTCTTTTGCTTTCTCAGGCTTTCTTGCACTTTCTCGCACTCATGTTCTCTCGTGCTTTTATTCTCTTGCAAGATCACATTGGCTTTCCTTTGATTTCTGTTTCTCCTGCTTGCGCTCACACATGCTTGCTTTCTTGCTTGTGCTCACTTGTTCATAGAATCATAGAATCGTCCAGATTGGAAGAGACCCTTGGGATCATCGAGTCCAACCATCTACCCTACTCTACAAAGTTCTCCCCTATACCATATCCCCCAACACCACATCTAAACGTCTCTTAAACACATCCAGGGATGGTGACTCAACCACCTCCCTGGGCAGCCTATTCCAATGCCCGACTACTCTTTCTGTGAAAAATTCTTTCCTAATGTTCAGTCTAAACCTACCCTATTGGAGCTTGAAGCCATTCCCTCTTGTTCTGTCATTAGTTACCTGTGCAAAGAGACCAGCACCAACCTCTCTACAGTGTCCTTTCAAGTAGTTGTAGAGAGTGATGAGGTCTCCCCTCAGCCTCCTCTTCCTCATACTAAACAGTCCCAGCTCCTTCAACCGCTCTTCATAAGATTTGTCTTCCAGGCCCTTCACCAGCTTCGTTGCCCTCCTCTGCACTCGCTCCAGCACCTCAATATCTCTCTTGGATTGAGGTGCCCAAAACTGGACACAATACTCGAGGTGTGGCCTCACCAGTGCTGAGTACAGGGGCACAATCACCTCCCTACTTCTGCTGGCCATGCTATTTCTAATACAAGCCAGGATGCCGTTGGCTTTCTTGGCCACCTGGGCACACTGCCGGCTCATATTCAGCCGCTTGTCAATTAGAACCCCCAGGTCTCTTTCTTCCAGGCAGCTTTCCAGCCACACTTCCCCAAGCCTGTAGCGCTGCTTGGGGTTATTGTGGCCCAAGTGCAGAACCTGGCACTTGCCCTTGTTGAAACTTATACCATTGTTCGTGCATTACCTCGCACTTGTGCTTTCCCTCACAATCTCACTCTTGCTTTTTCGCTTTCCTGCACACTTTCTCTTACTCTTGTTCACTCTCACTCGCTTTCTCACACTCTCTTGCTCTTGCATTCACTCTCTAATTTTCTCTTGCTCACTCATGTTCACTCTCTAGTGCTCGCTTTAATGTACTCGCACTTGCTTTCTCGCTATTGCTTTCTCCTGTGTGCACTTACTCACAAGCTCATTTTCCCACTTTCTTGATTTTTCGTGCTCTCACTATGTTGCTCTTTCTCTTGCTTGTTCTATTGCACTCGCTTTCTCACTCACTGTCACTTTCTCTCATGTGTCTAGAACTGTGTCTAGAAGTCTTTTGAATATCTCCCCAAGGAGGGAGACTCCACAGTCTCTCAGGCAACCTGTGCCAGTGGTCAGTCACCCTCACAGTAAAAAAGTGTTTCCTGATGTTCAGATGGAACCTCCTGTGTTTCACTTTGTGCCATTGCCTCTGGTCCTGTCACTGGGCACCAATGAAAAGAGCCTGGCTCCATCTTCTTTGCACCCTCCCTTCTGGTGTTTATATACGTTGGTGTTATATATATTGATGAGAGCCCCCCCTGAGTCTTGTCTTCTCTAGGCTAAACAGTCCCAGCTCTCTTACCCATCTCTAGATGCTCCAGTCCCTTAATCATCTTTGTGGTCCTTCATTGGACTCCCTCCAGTATGTCCATGTCTCTCTTGTACTGAGGAACCCAGAACTGGACACAGGACTTCAGGTGTGGCCTCACCAGTGCTGTGTAGAGGGGAAGGATCACCTCCCTCAACGTGTTGGCAACACTCCTCCTAAGGGAGCCCAGGATACCTGTCACGCCCCACTCAGAAAAGAGGGGAGGTAAGTGACTCAGATTCGGAAATCTCCAGTGGCGCGGACTAAGGTGAGACAATGCTCAGGGCCTGTATACAAACATTTATTAAATTCCCACAGTGATTAACATATGTCTTAACTAGGTCCACAATAATTGGTTTGGTATATAACAAATTATGGCAAACGGTACTTAACAACAGATATACTGTCCTGGTTTGAGGTAAAACAGAACCAACTTTCTGTTCAGTAATTTTACTTCTTAGCTAGGCCTCTTCTAACTCTCTGAAATTAACAGCATATTGGGCAGAAAAATATTCACTCTTAGAGTGATGAGACCAATGTTTATCTTCATGCCAAGGAATGGTATGCAGAGAGGCTCTTGCTTATACTTATTGCTATAACAACCAAGGTCAGCTAATTTCATTATTTGCCCCATTGGAGGGTTGGAAATGGAAAAGCGTAGATGGGTCCCCCCTGTGGGGAGGAGCGAACAGGACAGGTGACCCAAACCTGACCAACTGGGGTATTCCATCCCATCTGCCCCATGCTCAGTATAAAAGCTGAGGGATCAAAGGGTCAGCCCTCTTTCTTCAATGGCTGACGTCCAAAGAGGACTCTGTCTGTTCATCTGCCTTTGATCCCGATCCGTGTGTTCCTGACTCCAGAGCTGGAATCCAGTTCCCATCTGTCACTGAGTCCAGTCTGAGTCTTCCCCAGTGCCTGCCAGTGACGTCATCCTGGGAGCTTGATCCGGTTTTGTATATATTGTATCTATTTCATTATTTTCTTCTTTATTTTTATTTTAATGTTAATTCTTCATTAAAGTAGTTTAGTTCATTCTAAACTTCTGAATCTCCTTTATCTCTTTCTCCTCCTCTCTCCTCTTTTTTGGGGGGGAAGAAGGGGGGGGGGGGGGGGGGGGCCATCTGTCGGTCCAGTTTTGGTAAATTCGGCCGAAACCACGACAATTAGCTTGACCAGAGTTCTGATAGGTTGCCTGAATAGTTTGAATTCCAGCTTGCTCAGGGAGAACAGACAGCTCACATCATGTTGTTCCTATGCAATATGTTATATTGTGCCTTTAGAGAGCCTTGTATGAAGTTAATTGATGCAGTGGTGCTTAATTTGCCAAATGTGTTACATGGTTTATTTGCTTTTTGTGTTTGGATGCAGTGGTCTAAGTGTGCTATTTTGGTGTGGATTTGCCTTCAGATGTATAATGTGATTACTTGGATTACTATGATACCTGCATGTTTCGGGCATCATATGATGG
Organism: Numenius arquata; assembly: GCF_964106895.1. Taxonomy (NCBI): domain Eukaryota; kingdom Metazoa; phylum Chordata; class Aves; order Charadriiformes; family Scolopacidae; genus Numenius; species Numenius arquata. The sequence goes on along the minus strand of NC_133615.1, from coordinate 30,319,670 downwards.
ATTCTGTTACTAATTACACTTTCGGTTTTACTTAGGGAAAGTTTACTCTGCCCTTTAATGATTATCCCAAAGTGACACTAACGGAACTAGGGGATGGAAAACCTTTGGGCTGTTTAGGGAATGATTGTTACTATCATTCGATCATGATTTTGTTGTTGGTTTTCCCGAATGTGTTGCAGGGGTGGTTTATTGTTAAACATCTGTGCAGGAGTGAGTATTATGTGACATGCGATATTGCTATTCAGACCCCGCTGGTGAAATCAAAGATAGCGGAAATTCAAACGACTGCCCAAGCCACACCAGCCCCACCCCCGGTCCCGGCCCCAGTGAAAGCCACAGTACAGACACAAACAGAACCAGCACTGTCTCCGGCCCAAGCCAAGGCCCCGGCTCTGGCTCTGGCACCAGCGAAATTCGGCCTAAACCATGACATATACAATGAGTTATAGTGAGTGGTAAGGTATGCCTTGTGTTACTTAACAACTTTAAGAGAAAAGATAAAGAAACAGAGGGATAGAGAAGGAGAGAGAGAGCAAGAAAGAGAGAGATAAAGAGATCATCGGTCCTGGTTCCAGTGTTGGGGGAGGGGGGGTATAAAAGCGCTCTTCTGTGTATTCCCCCCCCAGTGGCACTTATTTTCCCCTTTTATGTTTGCCGTATCAGTATGACCCACCCCACTGCTATAGGACAGTTTTGTCTCAGGTTTCTCCACCCCCAGGTGACGTGTAGCATGATTTGGGTGGAGAGATGAGTGCTATAGTCATATATGTTTAGCATGATCTCAATAATCATTCATCGGGCACAGTAGCCTTTCAAAGAAACAAAGAACTACACAGATTCCTTTTATCTTGTCCTTGCCGACAAAAAGGAGGGCTGTCCTGTTTCCATGGGACTTCGTCCTCCAGGTGCCTCCAGATGAGTTTTCTCTGACATTGTTGTCCCAAAGCGGGGTCATTTACCTGGTGTGCAGATGCCAATATACACACAGAACAGAGGTATTACCTATTTCATTTCTGCAGAGATGGGTGCTAGGTGGTAATCCACAAAGCTAGCACACTGGCCTACAAACTCTTAGGAATATTTATACGGTTCAAAACACGTAAATACACGCCCTTAATTATAATTATTGGTTAGTATCTTATCTTAACAATTTCTATTGGTTAGTACAGTCTCTTGCTTTCATTTAAAGTTACAAGGTCCTTTAATTGATGTGCACATGCTCCAGTACGGGGGGGGTAGTCCAATTCAGTCTCCAAGTGAGTTGGTGGTCTCAATCTCCCACTGCCACCTTTACCTTTCCCCCAGTTACTGCAAATTTTTGTTGACTTCATGCCTTATCCAGCAGCTGCCTGGTTTTCAGCCGGTTTTGGCGCCTCCTGTTGTGGGATGTTCCTTATTATCAGCCTTCTGTTCTTCTTCAAGGGTATATTCATTAGCAAGGCATTTATTGTTTATACCAAGTGTCTGGTTTCACAGGGCCTTGTGACCTTTTTACAGCTCTTTATTCTTACCTAGTGAGAGATTCTACCTTCTTAAATATATTTTACCTTTTTAAAAGTACATTCTACCTTCTTGAAGTACATCAGCATGAATCACATGAGATAAGGAGGTGTTAGCCTTATCAGTTCTTTGAGCAAAAGGCCTGGTACTTGCAGTGTTTGAGATGTTCCTCGGGAGGGCTTCCTCCCCCTCCTTTGTCTCTCACCATTTGTTTCATGCTTCCCTCAGGCTGCTTCTCTCAGTCTTTGTTTAGGGGAAATTACATCTCTTACAATACCATTAGCCTTTTTTGCTGCAAGGGCACATTGCTGACTCATGTTCCACCAGGACAAGGCTAGACCCAGTATTGACCCCTGGGGTACACTGCTAGTTACTGGCTTCCAACTAGAATTCATGCCACTGATCACCATGCTCTGGGCCCAGCCATTCAGCTAATTTTAATCTACCTTACTTTCTGCTCATCCAGCCCATACTTCAGCAGCTTCTCTATAAGGATCTTCTGGAACACAGTGTCGAAGGCCTTGCTGGAGTCGAGGTAGACAGTGTCCACGCCTCTCCCCTCGTCTACCAGGCTAGTCATTTCACCATAGAAGGCTATAAAGTTGGTCAAGTATGTTTTCCCCTTGGTGAATCCATGCTGAGTACTCATGCCTGCTCTTGCTCTCTCTCATATGCTTTTGTCATGGTTTGGGCTGGGCTGGCCACTAAACGAATGACAGATGCTCTCTTTACCTCTCTCTCTCTCTCTTCCCAGAAAAGAAGGGAGTGAAAATAAGGGAGAGATTTATGGGTTGAACAGAAAAATAAAACTATTTTAATGAAATATTAATAATGAAAAGAAAATATAATAATATCAAAAAAGAAAATAATGAAATACATATACAATATATACAAAACCAGTATACAGCTCCAAGAATGACAATCACGTGACTGATAGGCAGTGGGAAAGTCCCAGACTGGACTCAGTGAGAGATAGGAACTGGATTCCAGATCTGGAGTCAGGAATGCACAGATCGGGATCAAAGGCAGATGAACAGACAGAGTTCTCCTTGGACACCGGCCATTGAAGAAAGAAACTGACCCTTTGATCCCTCAGTTTTTATACTGAACATGAGACAGATGGGATGGAATACCCTGTTGGTCAGTTTGGGGGTCACCTGTCCTGTCTGCTTCTCCCCACAGGTGCAACCCCTCTATGCTCTTCTGCTTCCAACCCTCCACACAACAAAATTAGCTAACCTTGGTTGCTATACCAATAAGTATGAGCAAGAGCCTTGACATTAACTATAAACATAGGTCTCATCACTCTGGTACCAGATACTGTCTGAAGAATATGCCATTAATTTCAGAGAGTTAGAAGAGGCTTAGCTGAAAAGTAAAATTACTGAAAAGAAAATTGGTTCTGTTCTACCTCAAACCACGACAGCTTTCTTGCCCACACTCCCTTGCTTTATCCTCTTTCTTCACCGATCTTCATGCCTGTATGGCTGTTTCTCTCACATTTTTTCTCACTCCTCTCTCTCACAGCTGCTGTGCAGAGCTTTTTACCCTTTGTTAAATATGTTATCACAGAGGTGTGACCAGCTTTGCTGATTGGCTCAGCTTTGGCCAGCGGTGGGTCCATTGCGGGCCTGGCTGGAACTGGCTCTCCGACACAGGGGCAGCCTCTGATCTCTTCTCACAGAGTCCACCCCTGCAGCCCTCCTCCTACCAAACCTTGCCATATAAACCAAATGCTCCATATGACATCATCCTCAGCAATAAAAGCTCATAGAAATGAGGGGGAAGTAGGAAAATTCATAGTTATGGCATTTGTCTTCCCAAGGAACTGTTATGCCTGCTGAGACCCTGCTTTCCAGGAAGTGGCTGGACATCTGCCTGCCAATGGGAAGTAATGAATTAATTCCTCTTTTTGCTTTACTTGTGTGTGCAGCCTTAGCTTTCCTTATTTAACTGTCATTATCTCAATCCACAAGTCTTCTTGCCGCCTTTCTATTTTCTCCCCATCCTGTGGGACAGGGGAGCAGGCATTTGGCTGATGGCTGGGGTCAACCACCACAATGACATCAATTCTGAGAGAATTAAGATCCTAATTGTGAGATATTCTGAAGGTATTGTCTTTCACTTGGGAGTCCCAGTCCTAATGTCTCTACTGAACTAAACAGACTAGGCCAGTACTTTTACTTGATAGCCAAGGAAAAATCTATGTTCCAGTTCCTCGGAAAAGTGTACTAGCCAGAAGATTATAGAATGTTTCTCTTGCTAAAAATCTAGTCCCAGAATAACCAATATTCTCTTAGTTAAACATTTGCCTAGGATTAAGATTTGGCTTACCTCTCAGAGACAATTTCATAAAAGTAATTTTTGTAAACAATGGAAGAAAAATAAAATGCCATTGCAAATAATATCATTGTGAAATATATTTTCTGTAGCCTGAAATATTTGTCTTACAGCAAAGGAACATATCACAGTGCATTTAGTTCATTAAAAAAACAAGACAAAAATAAGTCTACAAATTTGTACTTCATCTCTTCTCCCTCAAAGCACAAAGACAGAAACACACCTAGAACACAGTTCTGTTACAGTATATATCTCACACGGCAGTCAAGATTAAAGAACAAGCCTCATGGATACATCATACCAGAGTGAAGAAAGCCCCTAAACCACGATAGGAATCAACGCCTACCGGACCTTTAAAACTTCGTCTCCGAAGACAGTAATTTGGACGCTTGTAGCCTTATTGTACTGTGGCTTAGTAGGTGCATCCATTAACGCAAATGCTTACATATCCCTTGTAAAGAGTGTTGTAAAATATACCAATGTTAGTGAATGTTGGATATGTGGGCAAGCTGATGACTTTAAGTCTCCACTTTTTGGATTCCCTGTAAGCAACTGGACAGACATAAATCCATATGAAATGCTTAAAACCTCATATTCCTGTCGGACAGAAAGCTCTACATTAGAGCAAGTAACCTATACATTAGCATTAGTAAACCACTCTGTGCCGTACATAAGTTACAACACTTTGGGAGCATCGTTAGGGCAATTTAGCTGTACAGACCTAGGCGACTGGACCACAATAGCTTTGGTCAAAGGCCAGAAAATTTGGGAACATGCAAAGGTCTTACACCAAGTGGCCCAAGATGGTGCTTCTCTAAGTTTTACTGAGCTCTGGGAAAAACTTACATCATGGTTACCTAATTTTATATAGATTAAGCAGCTCTTTGTCGCAGTAATTATGTTTATTGTACTAGGATTATTAGTGTGTTGTATGTTACGATGTTTTATGTGGATGTGCAAACAAACTGAGAGCTCATATGAAGAGTGGAAAAAGCGTAAGCTCAGAGAGAACGTTGAAAATGGCCAATACTTTGCCAAAACCCTCAAAGGAAATAGCATGATATAGCAAAAGAATTTGCAAAGGTGAAAGAAAAGGGGGGACTTGATTCGGAGAATGAATGGCTAAACGTCGTTAGTGTAGATTTAGTACAGCTTGACAAAAAACAGAGCTCGGAGCCCAGCATTCCAAGATAAGGAACTGGCCTTGTGTTGTAAGCACAATGTATAAGATAGTAGGAACAGCCTGCACGCTAAGGAGGAACCCGATTGTCTGGGTGAAGTATCCATCTGGTCGGGACCAGTTCTGCGGTTTGGGGTCCAGCCAGCCCAGCAGTCTAAGCCAAAGGTAAAAGTACACGGTGAAGAAGACTATGAGCCTTCCTCCAGAAGACCCCGGGCCACGACCACTGGGCGACAGTACGCATGTGGCAAGGGGAGGAGACGTATGATAATGAGTGCCTAGAAATAATTAGAATAGTAACACCTTTTCTTAGAATTAATTATAATAACCCAGCCCACATTAATGAATATGTATGTTTTTTATCATAAATAGATGCTTGTTTTACGACCCGGTGTGCAAGTTTGGAGGAGCGATCCCCCTTGCACCCGGCGCTGCAATAAACATGCCTGCTTTATAACTCCTTGGGAGTTGTAGAGTCTGTTTCCGCGCCTCAGTGCTCGGACATGCAGAAGCGAACAACAGAATGAATTAACTGGAATAGCTCTATTAATTTATGCCTCGGCAGTAATGACCTTAAAACACAGAAGAATTATGTATTAATTTTTTCTAGTGTATAACACTGCTAAATTAACACATTTAGGATTATACACTTCCCTCACCTCCTGCTGTGGAGGTAAATGAGGCAATGTCTGCTGGTGACATATCAGACCAGCTTTCCACTAGATGGCAGCTGGTGCTTGCACAACCTCCAGGCATATTTTGGTGCACTAAATCCTTTTTCAGTGCTAATCATCTCACAAGCTGGAAAATGGGCCATTTCTCCCCTCCCTCTCCCCCTCTTTGTTGCTCACTTATTGGGGAGGAATGGGAGAGGAAAGGGGGGGGATCATTTGACTAGTGCAGTTTTGTATCAGTCCTCCATCTGCTGCACGGAGCTGGCCTGCTTTTTTTTTTAAGCCAGCATTGGTGCCGAGTGTGCAATGGGAGAGATAAGAGTGTGTGTGTTTGTGGGTGGATGTGGGCAGGAGGAGAGAGCATCTGGTGCTGAGAAGTTTTTCTGGAGGGGTTTGTAACAGGGATGGGATGGGCGAGGGAAAGACATAGGGCGAGACGGGGAGAACCACCCCTGCACAATGCCCTCCCTGGCATCTGCCTCAACCGGAGGGAGGCCAGCGCCACAGCAGTGGAGTCAAATGCCCTAAAGGTTGAGATCACACAGCAGGGGACATGCATAAAGATGCTGTCCCCATGCTTTGTCCCACTTCTGGACAGAGAATGATGGGGAAGAGAAGCACTGAGATTGATACAGATAACCTACTGCTTTCCAACAGACCAGTATAAAGCATTTTAAACTCACTTTTCCCCTTCTGCCTAGGCTGCCTTCCCAGTCCTAAATAATAATTTCTGCAGAAGTTTCCACTCGTGGCTCTGCAGATTTTTAATAGTATCTAAGCAGCCTTGTGAATGATCTCCACCTTGTGCAGAGGGAAACTGAGGCACAAGTCAACACCTTGCCCAGAGATGACGTACAAAAGTCTTGTGGCAGAAACAGGGCATAGCCCTGTTTTTTCGCTGCTGTATGCAGGGCATTGAAGCAAACTGAGGTGGTGAGGTCTCTAGTACTGCAGCCCAGGGAGGGGGACAACAGAACATGAACATGAGGCTCCCTTGAAGGAACAGCTCACGCTTGGACGAGGTATGCAAAAGTGTCATTGGTCTGGACTATTCTTTTTTCTCTGTTATGAGAGATCAGGAAGGTTAATTTTCCCTCCTCTGACAAGCAGGTTGCAATCAGCAGGTTTTGTTCTGAGCCGGTGTTGTCTCCAGCCTCCTCTCCCCCCAGCCACACTGAAGTTCTCCCTCTCTCTCCAAACCTGCTGCTGCTGCATTGCCAACACTGGCCCTTCATCTCCCATCCTATGTGTCACCCTCTGCAGCATTTTTTCGGTTAACAAATTGTTACAGTTTCACTGGTCTTACCTCCTCCTCCTCCTTCAGAAAAAAACCCAACCACCAAACCCCAGCAAGAGCATCTCTGCAACTTAAGGGTGGCTTCAGCTCTTTGGCTGATTCTGAAAAGTTTGGTGCATCAGACAGGAGATGCTGCGACACACCAAATCTCCTCTGACTAATTTTGCCTTGACTTTCCCAATTCTTCCCTCATCTCCTGTCATTTGTAGTCGAGTGCCTTCCACTCCGTCCCAGAATGGCTGATTTCCCCCCTCGGGGCATTGCCAGCTGCCATATATGAGTTTCTCCTATAGAGATTGAATGAAAACATATACTGTGCTGGAGTGTTAACTTGTAATGCAGCTATCAGCAGAAGTACATATCACTCTGGGTGGTATTAGTCGATTATGACAGAAAGCCCATTGGCGACACAAATAAAGCATAATCCCTCTTCCCCTGTCACATATTTACCAGCCGTGAACTACTGTATCATATTTCCTATTCACAGATGAATGCTCCAGCCATTCAGATGGGTATTTTTCAGAGCTGAATGCAATCTAGAGGGTTAATGGCTCCAGTGCAGTGGTCTGAGGATAAAGTCACTGCAGGTGCGCAGCTAAATGGGGAATTAGTTGGGTAGCAGGTGAACATAAACAGAGAGCACAGAGGGTACGGAAAATGCTTTAGTAAGGAGGAAGGACTGGTGGGAATGCTGAGCCGTAGAGCCCCAAAATAAAGACGTATTGAACTTTCCTTCCCTGTGCTGCAGTCTTTGTTGCACACAATCTCTGCTCTTTGTATATCATTTGACTCTCCAAAACACTGGGATACAGGTGGGAAGCCTCTGAGCAGCTGCTGCTGGAGGATGGGGCTTGTGGGGCTTATTGGTGGACAAGTTGTCTCACGCCATGGGGCAGGGGCATGCGGAGGGGAGGAAGGCTCCAGAGATGGCTGGTTTGGGGAGGCAGAGTCCGAGACTGCTCCACTCTGTGCAGGGCATAAGGCTGGGAGCTGGAGAGGGGGGAAAAAAAGAGGCAGAATCAGGCAGATGGAAACAGCCGTCCCTGCCTCTCTTAGCTGGACAGTGAAACAAGCCACGAGCCAGGTAGGGATGCAAGTAGCCAGGCACGGAGAGGTGAGAAGGCAACACAAAGAGCAGGGAAGGGGAGCTGATAGAAACCACTTCCAGCAGGCACAAGGGCCCCAAAAGAGCCAAACTAAAGCAAACCCCATAGTCAGGTGTACAGACGGTACAGCCTTAGAGGATCAACCAGCTGAATAGGGTCTCAGTCATCCCTGGTGATGTGGGTGCTCTCCCCAAGCAAGCTCAGAGCAGGGATGCCACTGCTAACTAGTTCTGGGCCATCACAAGCCATGGCCAAAGCGAGCCATTGCAGAGGTGGCTCACCAGCTTCTTGGTCTTGTACCCACCAGCTTCCCACCATCAAGAGTCAGGGGCATCAGGGTCTCCCCCACGCCTGCTGTAGGGCAGTAGTATCTGCTGGAAAGGGCTGGCAGGCTTCTGGACCCCCATCTGAGCAAACCTCCACAGATGACCTCAAAGACCATCCCTTCAGTTCCCCCCACATCTGTGCTGAGCTTTCCATGCATCCAGGGCTTTGCTGCTAAATCCTGATTTCCCAAACCTCGCAGAAAGGAGCAGCGCGAGCAGGCACTGCTAAGCAGCAGTATGCTGGGGGATGGCTGCTGCGCTGCCATTTAAAGTTAGTTGAAATAAAGTAATCCTGATTCAATTTTGTTTCCCGTGTCCTTAAATCAACTGCTCCAGACAGGTCAGTGGTTTTTAATCAGACAAAGGCACCAAGCAGGAATTTTTTTTTTTTTTTTTCAAGTCAGACCTGGATCCTTTTAATTAGCACAGCTCTTGGCTTTTGTGAGAGCACATCAGGCTGTGGTCTTTCACGCTGTGCTCCTTCAGAGTCACCCAGCTGATGGTGGGACGCTGGGGAAGCTGTGTCCTCATCCTGTTCCATTGCTAGCATGCCATGCTCCCCCTACCCCACCAGTCCCTTCCCCTCTCCATCAGAGGTCCAGAGACTTCACATGCATGGAGACTTTCATCCCTGCACGGGATGGAGCAGAGCAAGGGGTGCTTCCAGGGACAGTCATCAGAGCTGGGTCCTCCCAGCTCTGGAGGCAAGGCAGCAGCAGGCCACCTTCATGGTTTAGTTCCCCCTCACAGCCTGTGCTTTATCTGGATATTGATAACCCAAATAGCTCTCCTAATCAGCCAGTAATGGATTCCACTGGGAGCACCTCTTTTGACTTCAGTCCTCTGTCTCCTTGCGGTCTCCTGGCCAGGTCATTGCACTGGGCACACGCCTCCCATTTTTCAGAGGAGGGCAATGCTCTTCTGCCACCAACTCCTTTGTGGCAGTACGTCCTCTCCCAAATACTTGAAGGCAGACAAGGTGGTTTAAGCCAGACAAGGTGGGGGATTTGGTTCTTTTCTCACCTAATGGTGCTGCATTAAGAAGAATAAACACAAACACATCTGTTCTTCACCCTCCCTCCTGGCCACACTCTCCAAACACATCATGCTATGGCCGCCTCTGTGAATGATGGGAAAGCACAAACCTCTTTGTCTTCATGTCTGCATGTGCCTACAGATACGTGCACACATGTGCGCTCCTATCAGCATGCTTTTCTAAAATTTGGCAAACTAATGTTTTTTCCTCCTGCAGCCCATCAGAGGATTGAGCCACTCCATATTCCTGCACTATTTCTCAGTGGGTGCATCTCCACAGTGTGACACAGTCCTGTGCACCCTGAGATCTGTGCAGTGACCACATTAGGTCTTGAAACAGTGTGTTTATATGGCTTTTGAGACCCAAAAAAGCTCAGTCAGCCTCTCTACTGACTCGCATGTGTGACATAGAAATGCTCCCTTGGATTTTTCTTTCTGTGGTTTCTAGGTACTGTTGGAGCAAAAGGGAGCTTGGCCGCTGATTTCAGAAGACGATGACTTTTGCCCTACAGGCAGCAGACAGTGTCTGGTGTTTGCCTATCAAAAGACTAGGTGCAAAAACAATTCCTGCTCTGGGATGTGGGTGATGACTGCTCTCCTGAAATACATAGGTTGGTCTGTAGCCCCCTAAGTTGTGAACATAAGAGGTTCCACTCGAATATGAGAAAGAATTTCTTCACGGTGAGGGTGACAGAGCCCTGGAACAGGCTGCCCAGGGAGGTTGTGGAGTCCCCTTCTTTGGAGATTTTCAAGACCCGCCTGGATGCAGTCCTGAGTAGCATTCTCTAAGCAATCCTGCTTCAGCAGGGGAGTTGGACTAGATGATCTATACGGTCCCTTCCAACTCTAAAAAAAATTCAGTGAAATTCAGTGAAGTTAAGCCAGTGTCTACTGACACTGAAACACCAGCGTGGAGAAGGGAGATAAAAGGTGATTAACAACTCCTCTTTTGTTTTCTTCTTTCTTTTTTTCCCCCTCCAGTCAAACCCTGTATACCAGCAAAAAAAGATTCAATGTGGCACAAAAACAGGTCATTACCTTACTGCCTGTAAAAAGTTCTGTCCTGGAAAGTATTTTCTCTATGAGTTCTGAGAAATCTATGAGCTCATAGAAATCACCTTGTCACACCCAGGAGAACTTGACCTCCTAATCCTGTTTTACAGCTGAGGAAACTGAGGCATAGACAAATAAAACATGTTAGCCACCATCACACACCTGAGATCAGCAGAACTTGTTTTTTCTTACCTTAGAAACAGAGACTGATTTAACTGGAACAGATGGAGTTATGTGACTGTAGAATTGCTGTGAATGAGGACGAGTTTGGGCTCCAGGAGTCCTGCCCCCCAAATCCCTGTTCTAAATAGTACGTTGTCATAAAAAGCTGACTTTAAAACTAGCTTGTGCTAGTAATTTACACAGTTGAGCAAATCATAGAAAACTCTAAACGTGGAGTAGGAAAATATTTATACTTCAAAGGCCTGAGTGTAAATTGTAGAAGTACATCCCATTAATGGGAGTTTATGTGCATTGATATGTTTCTTGATTGATACAAACTTGAATATAAGAAGTTCCACCTAAACATGAGGAGGAACTTCTCTGAGGGTGGCAGAGCACTGGAATAGGCTGCCCAGAGAGGTGGTGGAGTCTCCTTCTCTGGAGACATTCAAAACCCGCCTGGATATGTTCCTGTGCAACCTGCTTTGGCAGGGGGGTTGGACTAGATGATCTCCAGAGGTCCCTTCCAACCCCATATCATTCTGTGATTGTTTCATTTTACCCTGCAATGCTCAAAATGAAACACTGAGACACAAATGCATCAGGAGCTGATCAGTGATGCTGCTTCTGCACCCAGTAGCCATACATAGCAGGTGTAATACTGAAATATATTTCATGCATTGCCTTGACACAGGGAAGGACAGAAGGTGGTGAGGTTGGTTCTTAGACTTGTTTTGTCATTTTACCCAGCTCTCTGTGGTGGAGTTGCCCTTGATTCCTATCCATGTAAAAGAAGTCATAGCTGGGCTTCTCAGATTCTCCACTCATGCAAATCCACTGGTTTAATTTGCACCAGATGGGAATCTCTTCTAATACTCTTAAAAGTCAAGTGTGAAGAAGAGGATGAAGAGGACTATCTCATTGCAGTTACAGAGACATGGTGGGATAGCTCACATGACTGGAATGCTGTCATGGATGCATATGTACTTTTCAGGAAAGACAGGCCAGCAGGGCATGGTGGTGGAGTTGCTCTCTACATGAGAGGGCAACTGGAATGTAGTGAGCTCTGCCTAGGGGTGGATGAAGAACATGTTGAGAGCTTATGGGTAAGAATTAAGGGGCAGGCTAATATGGACGACACTTGTGGGTGTTTACAACAGACCACCGGATCAGGAAGAGGAGGTTGATGAGGCCTTCTACAGATAGCTAGAAATAGCCTCACGATCACAGGCCCTGGTTTTCATGGGGGACTTCAACTACCCTGACATTTGCTGGAAAGACAACACAGCCAGGCATGCACAGTCCCAGAGGATTGTCAATGCTCTGCAGAAACACTTCTTAACACAGGTGGTGGAGGAACCAATGAGGAGAGGTGCTCTCCTGGACCTTGTGCTGACAAACAGAGAAGGACTCATTGGGGATGTGAAGGTCGGGGTTAGCCTTGGCTACAGTGACCATGAGATGGTGGAATTCAGGATACTGTGTGGAAGAAGCAGGGCAAAAAGTTGGTTGAGGTTGAATGTTGTGCTTGCACAGTTTCCAGAATATCTTTTCAGCTGTAGAGGAGATAGCCTTATGTCATGCCGAGGCACGTGGATGAGCAGTATAGGCAGAAAGCTTTTCCAGATGTTGCTGGGCAGCTATCCTGCAGGGAGGCAGAGGCTATCTGTTAGCACCCTTCATGGACACTAAATGAGACAAAAAATATTTAGATGAAAAGCCCCTTAATACACTAAACAGAATGCCTAGACGAGAAAGTTCCTCCTCATCATTTAATCACACACAGACCTAAACCAGAAGTTTCTTTGAATTTGATATACGAGGCTGAAGGCTAGTGGAGCTCTGAGGCACTCATAAGCTCTTACCGTGGTCTCTGGAAAGGATCACCGACGTACTCACCTGTCAAAAAGCATTGCTGTTGTTTCAGACCTGTTGCCCACAAAATCCACTTCGGTTTTCCATTACCTGGTGGAAGACAATAAAAGTCTCTTACAAAGACATCCACAGTTGCTAGACAATCTTCTTTTCAAAAACACAACTTGGAATTTTAGCCTTTGGGAAATTTATTTTCTATTGAGATGTAATTTGAGAAGTTTTTAAAAAGCAACTTTGGATTTTCAGGTTTAAGAGGACTTGAAGGAAAGCAGCAAAGAAGAAATCATAAAAAGGAAACTTCCTCCCCCCCAATATATTTTTTAACATGTTTTTGAATGCCATAAGAAATCTATGGCTGCCTGAAAACTAGTGTTTGTCAATACATAGTCTTCCTTTAGCTCCTTGGAAATATGAGCTGGAGATTAAAATTCGGATCTCCAGAAAGCATCAGAGTACATCTCTGAGGCTAGTAGCAGCTCCTTTTTATCTGGTGGCACCACAGTGCCTAGAATAGACAGTTGAGGACTTCTCATCCTGTCCTGAAAAGGCATCAAGAGAGATATACGCAACCTAATTTAGGATGTGATGTTTGGAGCACTATTTGGATAACTCAGAAGGGTATCTCCAGCTGCTGGAAATTTTTGGATCTGTGAGACAGGTTTGGGATCCTCACAGAAAGACGCCTGATTTTACAAAGCCTAACGCAAACTAGCACTTTCTCAGGTTAATGTCCATTTTCTCATATGTATGTGGGCAGCTCGCATTTTCCCAGGCTTGATGAAAGAGAATGGACAGACCTTCCCTTCCAGATGTTCCATCCAGCTCCACTGAGTTTGCAAAGAGCTGTAAGCATTTGCTGCCGCTATAAATCAGACACAAATTAATACCAGAACTGTATAGGAATTTGAAAGGGAAAAGCAAGCAGCAGCACCAGGGAAAGGGGTCTTTGAAGAGAAACAGTCCCTCACAGAGCTGCTGTCCACAAATGCATGGGGTATTTTTCCCTTGATTTACACTTGTTTGTAGAGGTAGTGATCAGCAGTGAAGTACTGGGGAATAAGATGGTTCAGAGCTGACCTGGATTAGGGTGGAGCAAAGCCAACTTTCTGTTCAGTGAGAGAGGCTCTTGCTTATACTTGTTGCTGTGGCAACCAGTGTCAGCTGACTTGGTTGTTTACCCTATGGAGGGATTGCACCTGTGGGGAGGAGGGAACAGATGACCCAAAACTGACCAATAGGGTATTCCATCCCATCTGCCACACTCAGTATAAAAGCTGAGGGATCAAGGGCTTCGGGCTTCTTCTTTTCACAGAATCACAGAATATTTTTGGTTGGATGAGACCTTTGAGATCATTGAGTCCAACCAACAAAAAAAAACCAAACACACCACACACCAAAAAAACCCCGAAAAAATCTGAGAACACGAAACACCAAAAACAAAACAAACACCCACAACCACACACCACACCCACCCACAAACAGACACAAACTAACAATCTCGGGCACTAGAGCATGCCCTGAAGTGCCATGTCTACACGCTTCTTAAATACCTCCAGGGATGGTGACTCCACTACCTCCCTGGGCAGGCTGTTCCAGTGCCTGACCACTCTCTCAGTAAAGGAATTCTTCCTAATATCTAATCTAAACCTCCCCTGCCGCAACTTCATACCATTTCCTCTGGTCCTGTCATTATTCCCTTGGGAGAAGAGGCCAACACCCACCTCTCTACAACCTCCTTTCAGGTAGTTGTAGAGGGCAATGAGGTCCCCCCTCAGCCTCCTCTTCTCCAAACTAAACATGCCCAGTTCCCTCAGCCTCTCCTCATATGACTGGTTCTCCAGACCCCTCACCAGCTTGGTGGCTCTCCTCTGGACACACTCCAGCAGCTCAGTGTCTTTCCTGTAGTGAGGGGCCCAGAACTGAACACAGTACTCGAGGTGAGGCCTCACCAGTGCCGAGTACAGAGGCACGATCACTTCCCTGCTCCTGCTGGCCACGCTATTCCTGATACAGGCCAGGATGCCATTGGCCTTCTTGGCCACCTGGGCACACTGCTGGCTCATGTTAAGCCGGCTGTCCACCAACACCCCCAGGTCCTTTTCTGCTGGGCAGCTTTCCAGCCACTCTTCCCCAAGCCTGTAGCGTTGCCTGGGGTTGTTGTGACCAAAATGCAGGACCCGGCACTTGGCCTTATTAAACCTCATCCCATTGGCCTTGGCCCATTGATCCAACCTGTCCAGGTCCCTCTGTAGAGCCTGCCGACCCTCAAGCAGATCAACACTCCCACCTAGCTTGGTGTTATCTGCAAACTTACTGAGGGTGCACTCAATCCCCTTATCCAGATCATCAATAAAGATATTAAACAAGACTGGCCCCAAAACTGAGCCCTGAGGGACACCACTGGTGACCGGCCGCCAACTGGATTTCACCCCATTAATTACAACTCTCTGCGCACGGCCATCCAGCCAGTTTTTTACCCAGTGAAGAGTACACTTGTCTATGCCATGATTTGCCAGCTTCTCCAGGAGAACGCTGTGGGGGATGGTGTCAAAGGCCTTACCAAAGTCCAGGTAGACAACGTCCACAGCCTTCCCCTCATCGAGAAGGCGGGTCACATGGTCATAGAAAGAGATCAAGTTGGTTAAGCACGACCTCCCTTTCATAAACCCATGCTGGCTGGCCCTGATCCCTCGGCTGCCCTGCACTTGCCGTGAGAGCTCACTCAAGATGATCCTCTCCATGATCTTTCCCGGTACTGAGGTCAGGCTGACAGGCCTATAGTTTCCCAGATCATCCTTCTGGCCCTTCTTGTAGATGAGCATCACATTGGCCACCCTCCAGTCATCCGGTACCTCTCCTGTTGACCAGGATTGTTGATAGATAATGGAGAGAGGCTTGGTGAGCTCTCCCGCCAGCTCCCTGAGTACCCTTGGGTGAATCCCATCCGGCCCCATAGACTTACGGGTGTCCAGCTGCATAAGCAAATCATTAACTACTTCCTCCTGGATTATGGGGGGGTTGTTCTGCTCTCCATCCTTATCTTCCAACCCAGGAGGCTGTACACCCTGGGGGTAGCTGGTCCGACTATTGAAGACGGAGGCAAAGAAGGCATTAAGTATCTCAGCCTTCTCCTCATCCTTGGTCGCAATGTTTCCCCCTGCATCCAGTAAGGGATGGAGATTCTCCCTGACTCTCTTTTTGTTGATGTATTTAAAAAAACTTTTTTTGTTGTCCCTTATATTAATGGCCAGGTTGAGTTCCAGCTGGGCTTTTGCCTTCCTAATTTTTTCTCTGTATAACCTAACGAGATCTCTGTACTCCTCCTGAGTTGCCTGTCCCTTCTTCCAAAGGTGGTAAACCTTCCTTTTTCCCCTAAGTCCCATCAAAAGCTCTTTGTTCATCCAGGCCGGCCATTTTCCCCACCCTTTAATTTTGCGCCTCATGGGGACAGCCTGCTCCTGGGCCTTTAGGATTTCCTTCTTGAAGAACGTCCAGCTTTCCTGGACCCCTTTGCCCTGCAGGACTATCTCCCAAGGGACCCTCCCAACCAGGGTTCTGAACAGACTAAAGTCTGCCCTCCAGAAGTCCAAGGTGGAGGTTTTGCTAACCCCCTTCCTTACCTCACTAAGAATTGAAAACTTGACCATTTCATGATCGCTAAGACCAAGACAGCTTCCAACCTCCACATCTCCCACTAGTCCTTCTTTGTTTGTGAAAAGTAGGTCTAGCGAGGTGCCTCCCCTGGTAGGCTCTCCTACCAGTTGTGTCAGGAAATTATCTTCCATACACTCAAGGAACCTCCTAGACTGCCTGCTCTCTGCTGTGTTATATTTCCAGCAGATATCCAGTAGGTTGACGTCCCCAACCAGAACAAGGGCTGGCAATTGCGAGACTGCAGCCAGCCGCTTATAGAATACCTCATCAGCCTGCTCATCCTGGTTGGGTGGTCTATAGCAGACTCCCAGCACAAAATCCCCCTTGTTAGCCTTCCCCTTCATCCTTACCCATAAACACTCAACTTCATCATCACTGGAATCTAGCTCTATACAGTCAAAACACTCCCTAATGTACAGAGCCACACCCCCACCTCTCCTTCCTTGCCTGTTCCTTCTGAAGAGCTTATAGCCACTCAACACAGCATTCCAGTCGTGACCATCATCCCACCACGTTTCCGTGATGGCGACTATGTCATAGCTGTCCAGCTGCACAATGGCTTCCAGCTCATCCTGTTTGTTGCCCATGCTACGTGCATTAGCATAGATGCACTTGACCTGGGCTCCTGATTTCACCCCCATCCTTGGCCCTTTACCCCCAGGCTCATTACCGGTGGGCCTGGTTTTATCCCCTTCCCCCTCCACCTCTAGTTTAAAGCTCTGTCCATGAACTTTGTTAGCTCCTGGCCTAGTACCCTTTTCCCCTTTCAGGATAGGGTTTTCCCATTGTTCGCAAGCAGAAATTTCTACATGTCTATCCCTTTTCTCAAGTGAAATGACAGAGCGAGAGTCCTCACTAGTCCACCATCCTTCAAGCCTTGGCATGCTTCCCTTGGGTTTAATCCTGACAGGCCCAGTTAGCTCCCCTTCCCCCCTCATATCTAGTTTAAAGCCCTACCAATGAGCCCTGCTAACTCCTGCCCCAAAATTCTTTTCCCCATCTGGGACAGGTGCATCCCACCTGCCCCCAGCAGGCCAGGTGTCTCGTATAGATGCCTATGCTCAAAGAACCCAAAGCCCTGCCAATAACACCAGTTCTGGAGCCACAAGTTGGCCTGTTGCCTCTTCCTATTAAATTCCTCATTCATGGTTGCCACTGAAGGGATAGAGGAGAACACAACTTGCATTCCTGATCCCTTAAGCAGCCATCCCAAGGCTTTAAAATCTCTTTTAATTGATTTTGGCCTCCTTCTACCCACTTCATCACTACCCACTTGAAATACTAACAGGGGGTAATAATCAGAGGGGTTTACAAGGGCAGGAAGTTTGTCCAACATGTCCCTAACCCATGCCCCAGGGAGGCAGCAGGCTTCCCTGTGAAGTGGGTCAGGGCAGCACATTGGTCCCTCTGCCCCCCTCAGTAGAGAGTCACCCACAACAATGACCCCTCTGCTTTTCCTTTTGGAGCTAGTAGTGATGCCGGGTCTATGGCGACTTGTTCTTTCTGACTTCTCCAGCCTGGGTGTACCATCCTCCTCTCCAACAGCCAGTTCCTCCTGCAGGACTCCATACCTGTTCTGCAAGGGTAACTGGGGAGGTGGGAAGGGCCAGGAGGGGACTCACCTGCTTCCCCAAGCAGGGACCTGTTTCCACTCCCCCTCTTCTCTGAGATCTCCTCCTATTGTTTGGTGACAAGAGGGGAGGGGGTTCTCTGATTTATGTGGGGCCTCAACCTGTTCCCTTGCTCTCAGGGAGTGGGCCCACCAGTCAATCTCTCTCTCACACTCCCTGATACTCCTCAGCCCCTCCACTTCATCCTTCAGCTCAGCCACCAGGCTGAGCAGATCATTCACCTGTTCACATCTGATACAGGTGTTGTCTCCCCTACCCTCCATTGCAAGTGCCAGGCTCCAGCACTCTCTGCAGCCAGAGGCCTGGACACCCACATGTTTGTGTGGGGCCTCTGTCTGGGTGCCCACAGCTTTTCTAACAGTCTTTGACTGGGTAGCAACCATGGCTGGATCTCTACAAGCAACTGACACCTTGTGACTCGAGGGTCAGTTGGGATGAGCCCCCTAGTCCTCTGGCCACTTAGAGGGATTGAACTTACCTCATACACTGGTAGAGGCTCGCTGCCCTGCCGTACAGACTGCAGCCTGCTAAGGCACTCACCAGGGCACACAGACAAGCACTGGGTGCTTTCTGTGGGCAGGGACTAGTCTTTGCCCTCCCTGAGGCTTCTTATAACCTGGAGGCTTGGTGAACAGGGGGTGGTGGTGGCTCCGCCCAGGCTCCCTCAGCAGCACCTCTCACCAGCTGTCAGCCCCAGTGACTTTTTCAGTGGCTCTGTTTTTTTAGTGACTGATGTCCAAGGAGGACCCTGTCTGTTATCTGAAATCCAGTTCCTATCTGTTGTGGAGTCTGGAACTTCCTCAGTGCCTGCTGGTGACATCTTCCTGGGAACTTGATATGGTTTTATATATATATAGTACCTATTTCATCATTTCCATTTTATTATTAATATTTCATTAAAGTAGCTTAGTTTTTTTCTAAACTCATAAATCTCTTTATCTTTCTCCTTGGAGTGAGAGGTGGGGCAGAGCATCTGTCATCTTGTCATTGGCCAACCCAGCAACAAGAGTTAATGGGCTTTAATAGGCAACCAAAACAGTTAAATAAAAGATACATGCAACATGTTAAAAATTAAGGAATGCACATTCAGAACTTGTACCCTAAAAAAAAGAGGAGGGTAATTGTTATTGGTTATTCCCTTCTGAAGGGAACAGAGGACCCCATATGTTGGCTGGATCCTTCCCACAGGGAAGTCTGCTGCCTCCCTGGGGCCCGGGTCAGAGATGTTACCAGAAGGCTGCCTAGTCTGGTACAGCCCTCTGATTACTATCCCTTACTAGTTATGCAGGTGGGAAGCGACGAGGTCAATACCAGAAGTTTAAAAGAAATCAAAAGGGACTTCAAGGCACTGGGGAAACTGGTTGAGGGATCAGGGGCACAGGTAATTTTTTCATCAATACCCTTAGTTGCAGGTAGGAATACTGAAAGGAATAGGAAGTCGTGCATGATTAACAAGTGGCTCAGAAGCCGGTGCCACCAACAAAATTTTGGGTTTTTTGATCTTGGGGAACTTTATATGACACCTGGTCTGCTAACTACAGATGGAGTACATCTGTCTCAGAGGGGGAGAAAGATCCTGGCACATGAGTTGGCAGGGCTTGTCGAAAGGGCTTTAAACTAGGCTCGAAGGGGGAGGGGGTTAAACACAGGTGCACTAGAGATGAGCCTAAGGATAGCCTTCAGCCTGCCATCTCACTTGAGGCAGGAGACGATGATAATATCAGAATGGTCTGTGGCAAGTGGCAGGATGACACATCAGGGTTGGAAGGATGGGGTGATAGCAAGGGCCACCAACCTGTTGCACTGATGCATGCTGTGAACACTGCAGCAAAGGCAAGGTCTTGCAGAGCTGGACCAAGAGCCCCTGAGATAATAGGAGACAGGAGGGTAGCTGCCACAAAGCGCCCTGGGGGATCAGTGGAGTGCCCCTCTAAGAAGGCGACATGGCCGGCAGACCGGTTGAAGTGTCTCTACACCAATGCACGCAGCATGGGCAATAAACAGGAGGAGTTGGAAGCTATCCTGCTACAGGAAAGCTACGACATAGTAGCAATTACAGAAACTTGGTGGGACGAATCCTATGACTGGAGTGCGGCCATCGATGGCTACAAGCTGTTCAGAAGGGACAGGAGAGGAAGAAGGGGTGGAGGTGTTGCCCTCTATGTAAAGAAGCGGCTAGAGTGTGAAGAGTTGTTGCTAAAGAATAGCCATGAGCAGGTCGAAAACTTATGGGTGGGAATTAGGGATCGGGACAACAAAGGGAACCTTGTGGTAGGAGTCTACTACAGGCTGCCTGACCAGGCGGAGCCTGTCGACGATGCCTTCTTACTCCAGCTTGAGGAGGCATCACGATCACAGGCTCTCATCCTGCTGGGGGATTTCAACCACCCTGACATCTGTTGGATAAGCAACACAGCTGGCTGCAGGCACTCCAGGAAGCTCCTAGAGTGCCTAGATGACAACTTCTTGAGATAAGAAATTAACAGCCCTACTCGAGGAGATGCATTGTTGGACCTGTTGGTCACAAATGCTAGCGAAATCATCAGGGATGTCAAAGTTGAAGGCAGCCTGGGCTGCAGTGATCATACCCTAGTGCAGTTCACTGTCCTAAGGAGTTTGAAGCCCACGAGAAACACAGTTAGGACTCTAAATTTTAAGAAAGCAAACTTCCAGCTCTTCAAGGAGTTAGTAAATAGGACCCCATAGGAAACGGCCCTCAAGGACAAGGGAGCGGAACAAAGCTGGCAGATCTTTAAGGGTGCTCTTTATAGAGCACAACAGATCTCAATCCCAACATGTAGGAAATTGGGCAAGGAGGGCAGGAGACCACCATGGTTGAGCCATGACCTGCTGATCAAACTAAAGGGCAAGATGGGGCTACACAGGAAATGGAAGAAGGGACAGGCATCCTGGGAAGAGTATAGGGACGTTGTCTGGCTGTGTAGGGATGAGGTCAGGAAGGCCAAGGCACAGCTAGAACTGAATTTGGCAAGGGATGTAAAGAAAACCAAGAAAGGCTTCTACAGGTACATTAATCAGAAAAGGAAGGTTAAAGAAAACGTACCCCCCCTGATGAGCAACAGCAGGGAACTTGTCTCAATGGATGAGGAGAAGGTCGAAGTTCTCAACGACTTTTTTGCCTCAGTCTTCACTGGCAACCCCTTTCCTCCTAGCTCCCATGTTGATGGCCCACAAGTTGGAGACCAAGGTGACAAAGTCCCTCGCACTGTTAGTGAAGACAAGGTACGTGATCAAATGAGGAACCTGAAGATGTACAAGTCCATGGGACCTGATGAAATACATCCCAGAGTCCTGAAGGAACTGGTTGATGTAGTTCCCAGGCCGCTTTCCATGATATTTGAGAAGTCATGGCAGTCAGGTGAAGTCCCTGTGGACTGGAAGAGAGGAAACATCACACCCATTTTTCAAAAGGGCAGAAAGGAGGACCCTGGGAACTACCAACCTGTCAGCCTCACCTCCGTGCCTGGGAAGATCATGGAACAGATCCTTCTAGATGCCATGCTTGGGCACATGGAGGACAGAGAGATGATTCAGGACAGCCAACATGGCTTTACTAGGGGCAGGTCCTGCCTGACTAACCTAGTGGCCTTCTATAGTCACTCTATGATAGAGTGACTATGTCAATAGATAAGGGACGACCTATGGATGTGATCTATCTGGACTTCTGTAAGGCCTTTGACATGGTCCCCCACAACATCCTGCTCGCCAAATTGGAGGGATACGGATTTGATGGGTGGTTCAGTGCATAAGTGTGGGAGACTGGCTAGCTGAGAAGGGTCACGTAGACATGATCCAGCTGGCTGAGCAAGAACTTGAGAAACATCGGACTCAGCTCCTGTAACTGCTGAGCTGGCAAGGACACCCTGTCCTTGACTGTAACTGTTGTACGATAACAGGGAGATTGCAGCTGCTCAGGCATGGGAAAAGAGGATGAAAGTAACTGTAAAGAAGGAACTAAGGGCGGGGTTGAAGTTTGGAGGACAGGCCAATCAGAAAGATGTATTGCAGAATATGTATTAGCTAATTATAACGAAGCATAAAAGACAGCTGTACTATTCAATAAACGAAGCTTGCTGATCACTCATATTGAGTGTCTCTGTCTTCCCTCCGTCGCGACAAATGGCGCCCGAAACAGGGACCCTAGAGAGGGCTGAACCTGCGAGCCACGAGTCGACGGAGCCTGGGTAACGGTCCTGAAAGCAGCGCAGGAGGCGAAAGGGACTAATCCCCGCGCCCGGGAGCACCTACAGAGGGTCCCGCTGGCCACGCGCCGCTGAGGTCTTGCAAAGGCTGCAACAGCGCTGACGAAGGTATGAATAGACAAGCGGCGTACGATTTGCTCAAATGCTTTTTAGAAAAGTGGAGCATTCAGGGTATAGATTGTAAAAGGGAGTTGCCTGGGTTATTAGCGTATGGAGTAGCGAGAGGTTGCTTTGATAATCCAGATACGGTTTTTGAACACGAGGAATGGCGTAAATATGGGGATAAATTGCTTGATGAAGTTATATGCGATAATAAAACAGCCAAAAAGTTGATAAAGCCGTGGTGGGCAGTCGCTAACGCCCTGTTGCAACACTGGGCTGAGCAAAGAGCTGCTGCCGCAGCCTCCGAAAGGTTGGGACTGTCGACCGGGGCTACAGCTGTCCCGCAGCAGGGGGACTCTGGCTCTCCCTCAGGCTGCCCATTGCCTCCCTCAGTGCCTACGCTAACGGTTCCACAGGGAGCGGCGGGGACATGGCACCACCCGCCTTTCCCACCACCCCGTCCGGAGCCCCCGGCCCCCCCGTTAGGGGATGAGGAGGCAGGCGAGGGAATGGAGTATAAAAATCCAATGGAGAGTAGGGAAGGTACGAATCCCTTTACGGAGGGTCTGCAAGTTGCCCAAGAAAGGCAGAAAACCTGGCGGCAGATAGCAGAGAGTGCTATGCTTGAGGGTGACCAAGAGTTTGCCGCGAGTGTTATACATGAAGCCTTCCCGGCCACGTACTCGCAGCCAGATGCACAAGGGAACGTCACGGTTTCGATTACGAACTTGGATTGGAAACTATTAACTCATCTGCGAGCCACGGTGAATGAATTGGGACTGAAAGAGGAACCTACAAGGCAAATGTTGGACTATATTTGGGGTACTAATATCTTACTCCCGGGCGATATACGTAGTATAATGAGGCTGATCCTGACCCAACATCAGCAGCTATTATTTAATGCCCACTGGCAGGCTGCCTGTCAGGAGTCAGTAGTGGTGGTTAGAGCACCAGGGGACCCGCTACACGGGGTCACTCTCCAGGAGTTGATGGGTCTAGGGCCTTATTTTCGAACAGAAGCACAGGCGTTGATGGGGCCAGATAAGGCAAAGGAAGCAATGAAATTAGCTAGACAAGCTCTCGACCGCATAAGAGAGCCCGGAGGAATCCCTTCATATATGGGTATTAAGCAAGGAAGAGAGGAGCCATTTGGTTTGTTTATCGATCGAGTAGCAAACGCCATACAGGCGGCCGGGGTGCCCGATTATCTCAAAGGCACTATACTAAAGCAGCGTGCTATACAAAATAGTAATCCGGCCACGCGTAACATCTTGGCTACATTGCCAGGGACATGGACCATCGAGGAAGGACTAGAAAGGATGGCACAGGTACCGGTGGGGCCACAGGCAATGTTAGTTGAGGCAGTAAAGGAGCTAGGGAATAGTTTAAAGGAACACGCGCAGGCTACGCAGAGTCAGGTTTTAGCAGCCCTTGCTCCTTTGCAAACCTCCGCTGGGCGGTCAAATGCCCGCGGCACACCTCGTTTGCGGTGCTTCCGTTGCGGCGTCGCTGGACACATGAGGCGGGACTGCAATGCCAACTCCGTGTGGTGCAAGAACTGTCGACCAGACACTCACAACAAAGCTGCCTGTCGTCGAGCTGGATCGGGAAATGGACGACCCAGCGGGAAAAGCCGCCCCGTGCCGACACAAAAAGCGGCTGCCTACCCAGCAGCGCACAACCCCTTCCTCTCCGGCCAGCCACAAGCGGAAGCCTCGGACTGGACCTGGCAACAGCAGTAGATTGCACCCTACTGGACTCGAAACCTGTCAGAATTGCTACCGGCACACAGGGACCAATCTGTATTAATGGACAAGCGGTCGGAGCGCTACTTATAGGGCGTTCATCTGCTACTATGCTGGGACTTAATGTTTTGGTGGGACTGATTGATAAGGACTTTTACGGAGAGATTCAAATTATGGCTCAGACGCTGTTTCCCACCACTTTTCGTAGCTAAAGGCACTAAGGTGGCACAGTTGATTCCCCTGCCACATCTTGCGGGGGCCCTTCAACCGCTGCAGGAGCAACCTCGAGGGCAAGGTGGTTTTGGATCTACGGGACAAATGGCCTTGCTAACTATCGGCCTGCGCCAACGGCCACGACGATCGGTTACGGTGCAGTACGGCGACCAAACCATCTCACTTGTTGCACTTTTGGATACTGGTGCCGATGTTTCTATAATCAGTACATGGAAATGGCCGGCTCAATGGCCAACATACCCGACCAATGCCACAGTTGCGGGAGTAGGGGGATTGACTCTTGCTCGCAAGTCACCCCTTTTGCGATGGACTATAACGGACAAGGTGGTAAACTGCTGTGTTTCTATTATCCCATTGCCTGAAGGGGTGCACGCTCTGGTAGGACGTGATATCCTGGCGCAAATGGGAATGGTCCTTACTTCGGACCTCCCTTTCAGCACACACAGAAGATCACGGTACAGACCACTTGGTTTGATTCCTGGCTCCAGTCTATGTTTGGTGGTCTATCTGGATGGGTCGTAGGACTTGTTAAGGAAGGTCTTCGTTGGGTTGGTATCATTATACTGATTTTGATAGCAGCACGTGTAATACTGGGATGTGTAGTTGGGAAAGTTGAACAAGTCACCGAAAAGGTATTACTTGCCCAAAATAAAAACGGGGGAATTGTGGGAGACTGGCTAGCTGAGAAGGGTCACGTAGACATGATCCAGCTGGCTGAGCAAGAACTTGAGAAACATCGGACTCAGCTCCTGTAACTGCTGAGCTGGCAAGGACACCCTGTCCTTGACTGTAACTGTTGTACGATAACAGGGAGATTGCAGCTGCTCAGGCATGGGAAAAGAGGATGAAAGTAACTGTAAAGAAGGAACTAAGGGCGGGGTTGAAGTTTGGAGGACAGGCCAATCAGAAAGATGTATTGCAGAATATGTATTAGCTAATTATAACGAAGCATAAAAGACAGTTGTACTATTCAATAAACGAAGCTTGCTGATCACTCATATTGAGTGTCTCTGTCTTCCCTCCATCGCGACACATAAGGAATTGGCTGGATGGTCGCATCCAGAGGGTGGTACTCAATGGCTTGAAGTCCAGATGGAGAGCAGTGACAAGTGGTGTCCCTCAAGGGTCTGTGCTGGGCTGCTAAGATTGGAGTGGCTCAGGTGGATCTGGACTGGCAACATGAGGGTGAATTATTCATACCTTGATGGGCCCATGACTCCTCAGGCCATCAAGGAAGAGATGCCACATACAGATGGGCTTGTGACCGAGGGGTGGATTTGAGCATGGACACTGTTGCATAGGTTATCCATGAATGTGAGACATGCGCTACAGTCAAGCAAGCCAAGCGATTAAAGCCTCTTTGGTATGGAGGACGATGGCTGAAATATCAATATGGGGAGGCCTGGCAGATCGATTATATCACACTCCCACAAGCCTGTCAAGGCAATCGCCATGTGCTCACAATGGTGGAAGCAACCACTGGATGGCTGGAAACATACCCTGTGCCCCATGCCACCACCCGGAACACCATCCTGGGCCTTGAAAAGCAAGTCCTGTGGTGACATGGCACCCCAGAGAGAATTGAGTCGGACAACAGGACTCATTTCTGAAACAACCTCATTGACACCTGGGCCAAAGAGCATGGTACTGAATGGGTCTATCACATTCCCTATCACGCACCAGCCTCTGGGAAGATAGAACGGTACAATGGACTGTTAAAAACTGCACTGAGAGCAATGGGTGGTGGCACTTTAAAACATTGGGATACATATTTAGCAAAGGCTACCTGGCTAGTTAACACCAGGGGATCTACCAACCGAGCTGGCCCTGCCCAATCAAAATTTCCACATACTGTGGAAGGGGATAAAGTCCCCATAGTGCACATGAAGAATATGTTAGGGAAGACAGTCTGGGTTAGTCCTGCCTCAGGCAAAGGCAAACCCATCCATGGGATTGCCTTTGCTCAAGGACCTGGGTGCACTTGGTGGGTGATGCAGAAGGATGGGGAAGTTCAATGTGTACCTCATGGGGATCTGATTTTGGGCGAGAATAGCCAGTGAATGAAACTGTATGATGTTAATCGCTAAATGACCCTGCCACTGTACATCCTCCTTTCTATAACTGCTATTGGTTGTACTATAATAAGAATCACCCAAACTAATGACAGATGGACTCTTGATGAAAAACCGAGTAAAGCGCAGCAGTGAAGGGATCAGAACTGACCTCAGCAGCTGGCACCCAGCAACTTCATCGAGATCGACATCTTTGGCTTTACTAGGGGCAAGTCCTGCCTGACTAACCTAGTGGCCTTCTATGATGAAGTGACTAGGTCAGTAGACAAGGGGTGACCTATGGATGTGATCTATCTGGACTTCTGTAAGGCCTTTGACACAGTTCCTCACAACATCCTGCTTGCCAAATTGGAGGGATACGGATTTGATGGGTGGACGGTTCGGTGGATAAGGAATTGGCTGAATGGTCGCACCCAGAGGGTGGTACTCAATGGCTTTAAGTCCAGATGGAGAACAGTGACAAGTGGTGTCCCTCAAGGGTCCGTCCTGGGACCAGTACTGTTTAACATTTTTATCAAAGACATAGACAGAGGGATTGAGAGCACCATCAGCAAGTTTGCAGATGACACCAAGCTGTGTGGTGTTGTCGATACACCAGAGGGACGGGGTGTCATTCAGAGGGACCTGGACAGGCTGGAGAGGTGGGCCCAGTTGAACCTCATGAGGTTCAACAAAAGCAAGTGCAGGATTCTGCACCTGGGAAGAAACAATCCTCAGTATAAATACAGACTGGGGGATGAGGTATTAGAAAGCAGCCCTGAGGAAAGGGACTTGGGGGTGCTGATGGACGAGAAGCTGGACATGAGCAGGCAATGTGCTCTCGCAGCCCAGAAGGCCAGTCACATCCTGGGCTGCATCAAAAGAAGTGTTGCCAGCAGATCCAGAGAGGTGATTCTGCCACTTTACTCTGCTCTGGTGAGACCTCACCTGGAGTACTGTGTGCAGGTCTGGAGCCCTCAATATAGAAAGGACATGGACCTGATGGAGCGGGTCCAGAGGAGGGCCACCAAAATGATCAGGGGGCTGGAGCACCTCTCCTATGAGGACAGACTGAGGGAGCTGGGGTTGTTCAGCTTGGAGAAAAGGAGGCTCCGGGGAGATCTAATAGCGGCCTTCCAGTACCTGAGGGGGGGCCTACAGGAAGGCTGGGGAGGGTCTGTTTACAAAGGCCTGCAGTGACAGGACGAGGGGCAATGGTTTTAAGTTGGAGAAGGGGAGATTTCAATTGGATATTAGGAAAAAGTTCTTTACCATGAGGGTGGTGGAACACTGGAACAGGTTGCCCAGGGAGGTGGTTGAGGCCCCTTCCCTTGAGATATTCAAGGTGAAACTCGACGAGGCCCTGGGCAACCTGGTCTAGTTGGGGGTGTCCCTGCTGACTGCGGGGAGGTCGGACTAGATGACCTTTGGAGGTCCCTTCCGGCCTGGACCAATCTATGAATCTATGAATCTTCAACCCATGGACCGTGGGCATGAGCTGCACCGGATACATCAGCTGCAAGCCCCGAAAATACAGCATGCAACAATCCAGCCCCACACACACCATCTTGCCTTCCCTGAGAGACTGTTCTTATAGATGGAGCCCAAACTCAGGGATTAAATGAACTCAATGGACGTTTTAGAGTCATGGCCCATAGACTGGGGATATATATATACACACACATATATATCTGTATGGATATATATGTACATATATCTCTCTGAAAGAGGAAGGTGATGGCATTTAATTGGAAACTCTAAGATCTGGGCATGGCATAGATGGTATGGAATAAGGGGTGGATAATGTCCTGGTTCCAGTGGGGATAGGGTTAATTCTCCCCAGGATCTAGCAGGGACACAGGTATTCCATCCCATGAGCGCCAAACCACGACATGAGGTTAAATGCTTGGAATTTGGTGGAAAGGAGGGATGACATGCATTCCTAAAGACACTCTCACCACACTAGACAAGGTAAAAATGCCCGAATCAAAGAAAGAGTTACAGCATGCGTTAGGATTGCTTGTGTTTTGGAGAAAACATATCCCAGACTTTTCTATTATTGCCAGACCTTTGTGTGATTTACTGAGGAAAGGCAAGTTATAGAATGGTTAGAGTTGGAAGGGACCTTAAAGATCATCGAGTTCCAACCCCCCTGCCATGGGCAGGGACACCTCCCATTAGAGGAGGTTGCTCAAAGCCCCATCCAGCCTGGCCTTAAACACTTCCAGGGATGGGGCATCCACAACCTCCCTGGGCAACCTGTTCCAGTGCCTCACCACCCTCACAGTAAAGAATTTCTTCCTAATATCTAATCTAAATCTCCCCTCTTTCAATTTAAAACCATTACCCCTTGTCCTATCACTACACTTCCTGACAAAGAGTCCCTCTGCCAGCTCTCCTGTAGGCTCCCTTCAGATATTGGAAGGCTGCTATAAGGTCTCCCTGGAGCCTTCCCTTCTCCAGGCTGAACAACCCCAACTCTCTCAGCCTGTCCTCATAGGAGAGGTGCTCCAGCCCTCGGATCATCTTCGTGGCCCTCCGCTGAACCCGTTCCAACAGGTCCATGTCCTTCCTGTGCTGAGGACTCCAAAGCTGGACACAGTATTCCAGGTGGGGTCTCACGAGCGCAGAGTAGAGGGGTAGAATCACCTCCCTCGACCTGCTGGCCACACTTCTCTTGATGCAGCCCAGGATGCGGTTGGCTTTCTGGGCTGCCAGTGCACATTGCCGGCTCATGTTGAGCTTCTCATCCACCAACACCTCCAAGTCCTTCTCCTCAGGGCTGCTCTCCAGCCATTCTCCGCCCAACCTGTATTTGTGCCTGGGATTGCCACGTCCCAGGTGCAGGACCCTGCACTTGGCTTGGTTGAACTTCATGCGGTTTGCACAAGCCCACCTCTAAAGCCTGTCCAGGTCCCTCTGGATGGCATCCCTTCCCTCCAGCGTGTCGACCGTGCCACCGAGCTCGGTGTCGTCAGCAAACTTGCTGAGGGTGCACTCTATCCTACTGTCCATGTCTCCGACAAAGATGTTGGACAGCACTGGTCCCAGTACCGACCCCTGAGGAACACCACTCGTCACTGGCCGCCAATTGGACATTGAACCATTGACCACAACCCTTTGAGTGCGGCCATCCAGCCAGTTCCTGATCCACTGAGTGGTCCATCCATCAAATCCATGACTTTCCAATTTTGAGACCAGGATGTTGTGCGGGACAGTGTCAAACGCTTTGCACAAATCCAGGGAGATGACCTCTGTTGCTCTGCCCTTGTCCACCAAGCCTGTGGCAATATTGTAAAAGGCCACCAAATATATCAGGCATGATTTGCCCTTGGTGAAGCCATGTTGGCTGTCTCAAATCACCTCCTTATTTTCCATGTGCCTTAGCAGAGATTCCAGGAGGATCTGCTCCACGATTTTGCCAGGCACAGAGGTGAGGCTGACTGGCCTATAGTTCCCTGGGTCTTCTTTTTTGTCTTTTTTGAATATCGGGGTTATGTTCCCCTTTTTCCAGTCAGCAGGAACTTCGCCAGATTGCCATGATTTCTCAAAGATGTTGGAAAGTGGCTTAGCAACTTCGTCCGCCAGCTCCCTCAGGACCCATGGATAGATTTCGTCAGGTCCCATGGACTTATGCACCTTCAGGTTCCTTAGGTGGTCTCAAACCTGGTCTTCTCCTACTGTGGGCAGTTCTTCCTTCGCAGAGCCCCTGTTTTTGCCTTCCGTGACTTGGGCAGTGTGCTTAGAGCCCTTGCCGGTGAAGAATGAGGCAAAAAAGTCATTCAGTAGCTCAGCCTTATCCATATCATGGGTGGCCAGGTCTCCCATTTCCTTCCGGAGAGGGCCCACAACTTCCCTAGTCTTGCCTTTGTCCCTGACATATCTGTAGAAGTTTTTCTTATTGTTTTTGATGTCCCTGGCTAGATTTAGTTCTGTCTGGGCTTTCGCTTGCCTGATCTGGTTCCTGGCCACTCGGACAGTTTCTCTATATTCTGCCCATTCTATCCCTCCCTGCTTCCACCGTCTATAGGCCTCATTTTTGGTCCTGAGCTTGTACAGCAGTTGTGCAGAGTCCTTGTACTTGTACAGAGTCCTGGGAATGGACCCCTGTTCATGAAGAAGCTTTGCAGCTTTTAGTATTTGAAGCAGCAAATCACCAGGCTCTTAGCCCTATACATTCCATGGACCCCATGCAAATCGAGTGGGGGTTTGCTCAGTCAGGAGGGTCAATGCACTTTTGGCAAAAAGGCCCTGAAGGCCCCCCTGTCCTGTCGGGTTTTACTCTCGCAGCTTCAAGGATGCTGAGAAACGATACACAGTATGGGAAAAAGGACTGTTTGTAGTTATCTTGGCCTTGCGAGAAGCAGAGCGTGCCATCTGCCAACAGCTGATAGTGCTTAGAGGCCCTTTCAAGGTAATTAATGCTGTTTTAGCTGGAACACCCCCGCCTGATGGAGTGGCACAGAGAGCTTCAGTGCGGAAGTGGTATGCACAAATAAAACATTATTGTGACATTTTTAAGGTGTCTGAAGGTGCTACCAAGAATTTAGTTATTCAACAGGAAGTAACCCCAAATTACAAAATACCCCCCGTCCTGTTGTGCAGGTAGCCCCCTCATTCTCAGAACAGCTGCAAAATGTCTGGTTTACAGACGCCTCTGTGTCGTGGTTTCGGCTGAATTTACCAAAACCGGACCGACAGATGGCCCTTCCCCCCCTTCTCCCCCCCCAAAAAGAGGAGAGAGGAGGAGAAAGAGATAAGGAGATTCAGAAGTTTAGAATGAACTAAACTACTTTAATGAAGAATTAATATTAAAATAAAAATAAAGAAGAAAATAATGAAATAGATACAATATATACAAAACCGTATCAAGCTCCCAAGATGACAGTCACATCACCGGCAGGCACTGGGGAAGTCCCAGACTGGACTCAGTGACAAATGGGAACTGGATTCCAGCTCTGGAGTCAGGAACACACGGATCGGGATCAAAGGCAGATGAATAGACAGAGTCCTCTCTGGACGTCGGCCATCGCAGGAAGGGGCTGACCCTTTGATCCCTCAGCTTTTATACTGAGCATGGGGCAGATGGGATGGAATACCCCTGTTGGTCAGGTTTGGGTCACCTGTCCTGTCCACTCCTCCCTGAAGGTGGGATCCCTCTACGCATTTCCATTTCCGACCCTCTAAGGGGGCAAATAACGAAATTGGCTGACCTTGGTTGTTATAGCAATAAGTATAAGCAAGGGCCTCCCTGCATACCATTCCTTGGCATGGAGCACAAACATTGGTCTTATCATTCTGAGAACGAGCAGTTTTCTCCACAATATGCCGTTAATTTCAGAGAGTTAGAGGAGGCCTGGCTAGGATGTAAAGTTACAGAACAGAAAATTGGTTCGGTTTTACTTCAAACTGGGACACTCTGCTAAGCGAGAAGGCAAGATTTGGAAATACAATGCAGTTGCATTACAGATAAAAACTCATGTAAAAATAGTCACTGAAGGAGAAGGCAGTGCTCAAGTAGGAGAATTAGTGGCTGTGTGGAGTGATTTTCATCATGAAGCTCAATCTGCCTCTCCTGTCTATATCTACACTGATTCTTTCCCTGTCTTTTAAGGGTGCACTGAGTGGCTCCCATTTTGGGAACAGAATGGGTGGGAAGTTAATAGAATACCTTTGTGGCAAAAGGGAAAGTGGCAAGATATTCTACCTACTGCTAAATAAGGAAACTTCTCAGTGGCGTGGGTTGCCTCTCACCAGGCTGACGAGACTCCGGCTAGCTGATGGAACAATAAAGCCGACTCACTGGCCCAACTCGCCCCCTTACAAAATGAACTAGTGGAGGAAAATTGGGAACAACTCTTAGAGTGGTTACATGTGAAAAGGGGACACACGGGGGCTAAAGATCTGTATCGAGAAGCTCAAGCAAGAGGTTGGCCAGTCACCTGAGGAAATTGTCAAACTTGCATTTCAGCTTGTGGCCAATGCCGCATGCGATTAGAAAAACATTCTCTTAAGGACGATCCACTACATATTTGAACAGGTAAAGGGCTGTGGGATGCCTGGCAAATAGATTACATCGGTCCATTCCTAAGATTTAATGGGAAATATTATGTATTAGTAGGTGTAGAAGTAATATCAGGCCTAGTGCAGGCTGAGGCTTTTCCCCGCGCCACAGGAGAAAACACTATTAAAGCTTTACAATTATGGTTCAGTACCCTTCCTAAGCCACAGTCAGTTCAGTTAGACAATGGCTCTCACTTTACTGCTAAAGTTGTCCAGGACTGGGCCAAAGAGAAAGGAAATCAATGGCTGTTTCACACTCCGTACTATCCTCAGGCAAATGGAATAGTGGAAGGTACTAATGGCCTTCTCAAATGATTCCTTAAACCCCATGAATCAGAGTGGGACAAACGCCTTTCAGAAGCTGTTGCACATGTTAACAGCTGGTGGGGGGTGAATGGGTGCCCGAAAATTACAGCCTTTAGCCCACAAGCTCCTACCGTAGTCTCGACAAATCATCCCAGTAAACCTTCACATTACCCTGGACAACCAGTACGAGTGGAACTACCTACTACAGGAGCAGTCCTTTTAGTATTGAATACACCTCTTAACAAATATACCTGGATTGCAAAGGATGCCCTCGGCAAAGAACACAAAATTAATACTAGATGGATTGTCCCATCTTTTTAGTAATTGTAAACCCAGTTCTCGTTTTGAAACGAGGACGGTCTTTTCTTCTTTTTGTCTGTCCACCGAAAACCGAAGACTTCACTGCAAGCTCTACTGAAGATACATGTAGGCCTCAAGGCTTCAATCCTTTGCATCGTATTGGTAACAATTGCTTTGCTTTGTTTATGTTTCCAGGACGTATTGTATATCACCACAGAAACTGGTTTTGGCAACATTACTCTTCACCTTTAATTTTTGGGGAAGCTGTAACCTCACAGATGTTAACGGATGGAAAAATAAAAAAATATTTTTATGATATCCACAAAGCAGTATAGCCTCACCAACAAAGGCTCTCGATGAGCTTGGGTGAATGAATCGGGGCATGTGAAGATATTTTCCGGCTTCTGGTCTCCAGTAAACATGACCGTTCACTCAAACTTTTTGCACACATGAGAAATAAAAATGGTTTGTGATTGGAGGAATGACACAGGTGCTTGATATTGCCATGCTATATATAGACCAAATTGTTCCAGTCCGTGGCAGAATTTGACACTCCTCACCCCTTTAGGGATGAGAAATTCAACCTAATTTCAGGTGCCTTACACTCGTACTGTTTTATTTGAAAATGTCACCAGAGCACTAAAAGGCCACCATTGGATCTGTGGACACCATGCATACAAAATGCTACCAGCAAATTGGACAGGAACATGTTATGTTGGAGCAATCCACCCTTTGTTTTTCCTCCTTCCCAAAAATGGTAGTAAAGATCTAAATGTTAAGCTGTATGATGCCCTTACACGGAACAAGCGATCTATTGACACCAGTCTGACATGTGGAAGTGCTCAAAAATGGGGAAAAGATGACTGGTCTCCCCAAAAAATCATTGAATATTATGGGCCAGCCACCTGGAACCCTAATGAGTTAATTAGTGGTGCTCGAGAACCCATTTACAATCAAAATCACATAATTTGCCTTCAAGCTGTTTTAGAAATCATTACTAATGAGTCTGCTTGTGCCCTAGATCTATTGGCAGACCAGACCACAGAAATGCAAACTGCAATTTTGCAACACCGCATGGTTCTCGACTACCTGCTAGCTGAAGAAGGAGGTGTCTGTGGTAAATTGATTAACTCAAATTGTTGCTTAAAAATTGATGATAATGGCCAAGTTGTCAAAAGAATAATCTCTGGAATAAGAAATTTAGCCCACGTCCCTGTTCAAACCTGGAAAGAGTGGGAAATTGATCCCTTTTCCTGGCTTCCAGGAGGTCCATGGGTCAAATGAATTTTGTTCTACTTGCTGTGTGGAATTGCAATGCTTTTGTTCTTACCATGTATATAATTCCATGTTTAATACAATTGATTCAAAGTGTAGTACAAAATATGCAATTTGTATCTACCATCTCCCCTAATGGCATGAAGTATGTATGGGCTGTCTGAGAACCTGTTTCTGTGCCTGTAGATATTGTGTAATTTCTTGCCTAACTTTCTATCTTTTACTATCCACTCCTCACCAATCACCAACCACAGATCTTGAACAACTTGTAAGTGACCTTTGAGCCACAGGGTGAATGTGAGAAACTGGACGTGAGAACCTACAGAAAACAGGATGTCTCAAAGCTCGATTGCTGCAAGATATCTACTACCTGTGTACATGATATGACATCAAAGGAGGTACGTCCTTGGTTCTCAAAACAACTATATCTTGTTTGCCCCAAGAAACTCATCTGAAACTCGTCTGCCGTGCAGGCCCCAGCACTGCCCAGAGGGCAGAGGCAAGGGGGGCTTGCACAGCAACTGTGTCGGACAATAATTGGACAAGCACAACAATAATTGGATGAGCACAACGTGACAATCAACTGTCACGTTGATTGGTTAAACTACGAGTCGACAGGGACTATAAATTACCGTTGCCTCCCACTGCAAATGAGACCCTCACCACCGTCGACCCTCGCCATCATTACAACTTGAGAGGCCTGAGAATCACGGATCAATGGACGCTGTTGACTCCAGAGGACCTTCAAGTCGCCACGCAGTGTGGACCGAAGCAGACCTGAGGAACTAACATCTTTCTGGTGGTGATCTTTCTTGCTGCACTCCATAATACTGCTGCTCTTTTCTTTCTTTCCTATACCTCTGCCTTTTCTCTATTGCTCTTTAGCGTTATTTTAAGGTAGCAGTAGTAAAGCTACAGTAAACAGCATCTGACCTCGTTTGTGTCTTAATCGCACCCTTGGAATCATTGTGAACCCCTCCCGGACCAATCGGACCAGGACCTTACAGTCATGTTTTCTAGACCTCTGATCATTCTTGTTGCTGTTCCTTGGACTTGCTCCAATTGTCTTACAGTTTTCTTGAAAACAATATTTTGGCACAGGACATAACAACACAAAATAGAGTAGAACAATGACTTTATGTGTCTTTCAGGCGATATTGATGTCTCATTGTTTTGCTTTTGCATGAATGCATAAGTACATTATTCTGTTCATTCATTCTTAAAGATAAGAATACTTACATGTGAAAGGGCATTTTGCCCTTCAAGGACTGAAATTGGAACTTTACATTTGTTAACCATTCTAATTAATTCTGAGTGCTTGCTTGCCTGACAAACAAAGTTGTATATACAAGTTCCTTTCTCTCACAAGACCCTCCCAAGGCTAACAGGCTGATACATTATCTCACCTGTTATACTGCATAAATTACATGGTTTTATTCAGAGCTGCTAGTGGTGATTACTTTGTACTAATTACCCCTTAAGAAACCTACATTTTACATAGAATAGGATTACAAATAGATAACTGCACCTGGTAGCCAAAAAGTAGAACAAAAGGAGGTGGATAGAGGAGAAAGAATTGCAGCTACGAATTCCAGCACTACTAGAAATTTCATTGAATGTTCTACACATGAATGAAGAAGTGTAAGCTCCCTCTCAAAAAGAACCAAAGAAATTTGAAGACTATTTTGATCTTGGAAAGAATGTAACTTTTGAAAGAGATTGATTTCACAGAAGAATTTTAGAACTTTGGAGAGAAACTTTGGATACCTTATAACAGAGCTGAGGCAAAAACGCATGAGTGGTTGGAATAATTTCAGTTCAATGACTCTCCGATGGAAGATCAGATTACAGTAGAAATCAAAGACTGAAAAGTGAGAAAAGAGTACTAGAGCACTCTGACATAAACTTAGAAAAAGCCATTAAAATGTATCAAGTTAAAGGGAATAGCAAGACAAAAATTCAAGTTTTGGCAACAAGAAAATAAGATAAACTGATACCATACATGAAATATATGAACAGAAAAGAGTGAAAAATCTGCATAAGAGTCTGAAAAATGTGATGTGACTTTGTAAAAAGCATCATGAAGGAGTGCAGAGACAATGGAAGCAAAATTCTGCTAGTTCAGCCTTTTGGAAGTAGTTGTTTTATTTATAAAGATCAAAAGTGTTTTGCCTAAGTTCTCAGACAAAGTCTGAAAATACCAGAAAGGAAGGCAGTGTGTCTGTTGTGCAAAGAGCTCTTGGGAACATAGGGCTTTGAACAAAAAATGAACTCTTCTTGTTTATATGATTTGCAGGTTAGTAGTATCACTGAAGTTGTGGTAAAGGGTTTTGTAAGAAAATTGGTCACAAAGAATTTAAATTTCCTCTGGAGAATCATGTCTTCTGGGATGATGGTAAGTGAACTAGATGTGAAAGTTTAGCAATATTTCAGGAAAATAAATATTTTTTATTGTCTTTGAAAATGAGATAGTGTGCATAGGAAGCACTGCATAGGGAGGAATGAAAGGAGACCTTATAGCAGCCTTCCAGTATCTGTGTCGTGGTTTCGGCCGAATTTACCAAAACCGGACCGACAGATGGCCCTTCCCCCCCTTCTCCCCCCCCAAAAAGAGGAGAGAGGAGGAGAAAGAGATAAGGAGATTCAGAAGTTTAGAATGAACTAAACTACTTTAATGAAGAATTAATATTAAAATAAAAATAAAGAAGAAAATAATGAAATAGATACAATATATACAAAACCGTATCAAGCTCCCAGGATGACAGTCACGTCGCCAACAGGCACTAGGGAAGTCCCAGACTGGACTCAGTGACGAATGGGAACTGGATTCCAGCTCTGGAGTCAGGAACACACGGATCAGGATCAAAGGCAGATGAACAGACAGAGTCCTCTCTGGACGTCAGCCATCGCAGGAAGGGGCTGACCCTTTGATCCCTCAGCCTTTATACTGAGCATGGGGCAGATGGGATGGAATACCCCAGTTGGTCAGGTTTGGGTCACCTGTCCTGTCCGCTCCTCCCCACCGATGTGACCCCTCTACGTTTTTTCCATTTCCGACCCTCTAAGGGGGCAAATAACGAAATTGGCTGACCTTGGTTGTTATAGCAATAAGTATAAGCAAGGGCCTCCCTGCATATCGTTCCTTGGCATGGAGCACAAACATTGGTCTCATTCTGAGAACGAGCAGTTTTCTCCACAATATGCCGTTAATTTCAGAGAGTTAGAGGAGGCCTAGCTAGGATGTAAAGTTACAGAACAGAAAATTGGTTCAGTTTTACTTCAAACCGGGACAATCTGTAAGGGGCCTACAGGAAAGCTGGAGAGGGACTTTTTTACAAGGGCATGTAGTGATAGGACAAGGGGTAATGGATTCAAACTGGAAGAGGGGAGATTTAGATTAGATATTAGGAAGAAATTCTTTACTGTGAGGGTGGTGAGACAGTAGAACAGGCTGCCCGGAGAAGTTGTGGATGCCCCATCCCTGGAAGTGGTCAAGACCAGGCTGGATGGGGCTTTGAGCAACCTGGTCTAGTGGAAGGTGTCTCTGCCCATGGCAGGGGGGTTGGAACAAGATGATCTTTAAGGTCGCTCCCAACCTAAGACATTCTATGATTTGACCTGGCAGCGCAGAGAAGGCAACAGCATTCACACATCAGTATGTGGAGAATGTCTACACTGCAGTTCAAAGCATGACTGTGCTTTGAATAGGTAGCCTCTAGTAGATGATAGTCAAAACAGCCTAATGGTACAAGGTCGTACTGAAATTCCCAGCCGTGTTTTGCAACCTGTATCAAAAACTCTGACCTGGAAAAAACCTACTGACTATAACCAATCAAGGTTATTTAAAGCCACTAAGGGTTGTCCACATGAGCTCCAGGCACTCTGTTGACCATCATGTACAGATACCTCACGCTATCCTATAAGACTGTTAAGTTACACTGTTCAAACTTATACTTTGGGCTTTGGAAGAGCTTGCTGTAAGAGTTTCCTAGTTTTGTCCTTCCAAAAAGAAACTCGTGATTAAATAATTAAGTACAGAAAAGTAGGTAGATTGGATACTGAGTTCCCGAAAACATAGAACATCTTTGGAATACAGATGTGAAATTCTACTTTATCTTTACTTATGCAGTTCACTTTTATTAGAGTCGATTAAATTTTGTTTAAATGTGAGTGCTGTACGGCTTCCTTGTATTGTTGCATTAACACATGAACTGACAATTGTATCCTACTTTGACATGTACCTTAAAAATTGATTAAAGCATGAAAAATATATTCTATTACAAGCACTTCATTTCT
This sequence comes from Numenius arquata, assembly GCF_964106895.1. Classification (NCBI taxonomy): domain Eukaryota; kingdom Metazoa; phylum Chordata; class Aves; order Charadriiformes; family Scolopacidae; genus Numenius; species Numenius arquata. The sequence continues at coordinate 30,281,242 of NC_133615.1, read as the reverse complement.
GCATGGACAGAAAAGTTGCCAAGTTTAAGGAATGATGAATGTTAAAGTTAGCCTGAGTTTGGTCATTGGCTTCAAACAGAAAAAGGATATGGCTTTTGTGTTTTCATACTGTACCTCCTTAGGACTTCTTTTCTTAATTTTTGTGCTATATAGTGCTATATATATAGCTATATAGTTTTGTGCAACTTCTATTACCTATATCTTTATCTGACTGTCTTCTCCAAATATGATTTTTCCAAGTTGCTAAGACATCACTCTGTGATTACTTCCTGCATTTAATTTGTGGAGTGACTGAGAACTCCCAAATTTCCATAACTCAACTTATTGCCAACACCTGCTGAGCTCAGTGATGTTCCCAGCATACTTGGTACTCTGATTATGCAGATTGAAAACCTGGATGAATCATTCTGCACCTTCTTTCCATCTCTCTACCCAGGTTTTCTCCTATGGGGGACTGTAAGAAAAGAGAATCATAGAATCATAGAATGGTTTGGGTTGGAAGGGACCTTAAAGATCAGTGAATTCCAATCCCCCTGCCATGGGCAGGGACACCTCCCACTAGACCCAAAGGCTCAAAGCCCCATCCAGCCTGGTCTTGAACACATCCAGGGATGGGGTCTCCACAACTTCTCTGGGCAACCTGTTCCAGTGCCTCACCACCCTCATAGTGAAAAATTTCTTCCTGATATCTAATCTAAATCTCCCCTCTGTCAGTTTAAAACTATTACCCCTCATCCTATCCCTACATTCTCTGATAAAGAATCCCTCCCCATCTTTCCTGTAGTCCCCATTTAGGTACTGGAAGGCTGCAATAAGATCTCCCCAGAGTCTTCCTTTCTCCAGGCTGAAGAGTATCAAGGTATGGCTGGGATACACCTCAGGCTATAAAAACAAACACTTGTGTATCTCAGGCTCTCTTGTCCTCTATAGGCAACTTATCTTCTAATTACTTTAAAAAAAAAAAAGACATACAATGTCAATGACTGCTGAAAAAATATAAGAAGCAGTTTTTAACGTGTCTATTGAGATTGACAGTGTTTTGTTCTATGCAAGTGTAGTCCCTGCAGATTGGACCCAAACCATTAAATTGTTTTGTGCAGGCCACTGATCTAACACTGTAAGACAAAACAAAATCACTTCTTCCCTACTGGTAGTTTTAAGAAATGAATACTGGTTTTGGTTTTGCATCAGTTCCAATATCCACAATCCTTTTCATTTGTTCACGTATAGATCAGGCAAACACTGGCTTGACATAGCACTAACACCATGATTCAGGCTCTGCACACAGCTGTAAGGTCACATACAGCTCTGCTGTGTATGGAAGGAGCCAAGGTGCCAAAGCCAATGTTGGTAAGCAGAGGATGGGGTTTATTAGGAGCCATACATTGTTAAATACGTCCCTGCTTAAGGAATTAAAAGTGAAGTTGTGGAGGAATGGCTGAGTGAAAAAGGGCACGACTTGATTACAATGAGCAACCCAGTCTTTGATAGGGATGAGAGCCCGGAGGAGGCTGTGAACTGTCCTTGAGAAACAGAAGTATGAAGAAGTAGCTACCTGATAAGTAAGTGATAAGCGGTACTGCCTCCGGGAGATAGAGAAACATCTGCTGCGCGTGGACAAGAGGTCTGCACTAATTGTGTGAGCGCTCTAGGCGTGTGAACAGAGACTGTAAGCCAATCATATAATTGTTGCTAGCGCGTGCTCTGCTTGTCTGTCTTTATATACTCTGTGTGAACTTGAATAAAGTGAGAACGACCATACTCATATTGAGACTCATCGTTACTCCGGGTCCGTCTCCCACTCCGACATCTGGTAGCAGAGGATGCACAGAGATCCATAGCTCAGCGGGACTGAGTTCTCCGAGTCTGCGGTAAGCAGCTAGAGGAGGGGAGTGGGAAACCACGGCTGGGAGAAGTGCTGCTCGGGCGCAAAGGCGGGAGCAGACAACGGTGCGAGGTGGCCTCTCGCCTCCCAGGCGCAGTGATGCAAGTAGAAGCTGCAGCCACACTACTCGCTGGAATCCTCTCTAAGAGAGGGAATGAAGTACCGGCGAAACTGTTGATAAAGTTAATTAAATTAGGACAGCGATGGGGTCATTTTTCTGACACACCTATGCTGTTTTCTGTTTCGGAATGGCGAGATTTTGGAGGGGCGATGTGGCAAAAAACATCCGAGGGGCATGAAAAAGAGGAGAAAGAGATAAAAGCCATCCGTGGGTTGTGGCATACTGTGCTAGAGACTTTAGAAGCGATGAAAGCAGAGCAGGAAGTAGCCTGTGCAGCTGTTCAAATGTTAGGTCCAGGAGCGGCCGCCTTAAAACCTGAAAGTAAGCCTGGACCTATTGCGCGGTTCTTTGGGCTGCCCGCGGTAAAGGGAATGACCAGGACTGTGTGTAAAACTGTTGCTGAAATTCGAGCTAATGAGGACTCTGACCCTCCTGAGAAAAATAAAGACTTGCCGCTGAACCCCTTGCAAAACTCGGGAAAAGCGGAAGTGACTGATGCGAAACCAAAACAGAAAAGTAATGCAAATGCGGAAGCATCTCCTCAGAAAACTCCAGCAGGGGAGGGGACTGAAACGTCTACTGATCTCATCGATTTGGGAGGAGCAGCGTGTCGGCCTCCGCCCACAGCACCTCCTCCAGCAACTCCACCTCCCTTGTATCCACCGTTACCCTCCTCCAGTGACTCGTCTGGTCCGCCAACTCCACCCCCTGACAAGAGTCGTAAACTGTCCACAAAGTGCTACAGACAGTTTTAAGGCGGCTCGACGAGTTAGATTTACGTGTGGCGAGGAAGGATGATAACATGCCTCCATGGCTAGTGAATCCCTCAACACCTCCGAGAACTGCACGCTGGAATGGCATTATTAGAGACGCTATATTAGAAGGACAGTGGGGAGCAGCCGCTAGTCTGAGCGGAACTCCACCTCTCGCGTGTCCCGTTGTACATGTAAACAATACTGGCAAATGGGAACCACATGATTGGAAAATTTTACAACAAGCTCGCACCACCATCTCAACTTATGGAGTAAAATCTGAGGCTACCCGACAAATTGTCAGCTGGATTTTTTCTGCTGATCTGATGTGTCCATATGATTGTCGTAACCTAATGAGACTGTTGCTTACTCCAACACAATATTTGTTGTGGGAGTCCTCCTGGCAACAACGAGCTATGAATGAAGCAGCTCGAAGACAAGGGGAGGGAGACCCCCCTCCGTGGAGTCACGGCAGAGATGTTCACAGGGCACGGAAAATTTAGTGATTTGCAAGTACAATTGACGTTTCCAGCAAACCTCTTACAGTGATCGGCACAACTTGCCCTAGAGGCGTTTCTTGGCCTCCCAGGATCTACTATTCCGTCATTTGGTACCATGATGCAAGGAACTACAGAAAAATATAGTAACTTTGTTGACCGACTGTGGGAAGCAATCATGAATCACCCTGATTTAGATGACAGCAGTAAACAACAGATGTTCAAAGTATTGGCTTTTGATAATGCCAATAAGACCACCAAGCAAATTCTAGCCAGTCTACCAAAAGGAGCAGGCGTTGAAGAAATGTTATTGAGAGTAGAAAGGACTGAAGCTCAAAAACAAAGCACCATGGTCCATCATAGACTCCAAAATTCGACCACAAAAAACCGAGCTTGCAACTCAATTGCGCACACTGACTGATGTCCAAACCCTGCTTGGAGACATTCAATGGGTGCGGAACTGTGTTGGCATCTCCAATACTGACATTGCACCCTTAACAGAATTATTGAGAAGCAATCATCCAGCCAACGGCATTACTCTGACGGCGACGCAGCAAGCAGCACTACAACAAATTGCACAAAAACTGCAATCGACGTGGTCATCTCGACGCATTTTAATGTTGCCAGTGTCTCTGATAATATGTAATGGGAAAGGTTCACCATATGCAGTCATTTCTCAGTGGCAAAACAAAAAGGGGGAACTTGCTACTCCCTTCTCCTTCTTTGGTGATGCCACTGACAAATGCGAAGGGAAGGTAACAAAAGAGAATGTGTTCAATGTCTTAGAATGGGTATTCTTAAGTGTACAACCAAAAACGAGCATTCAAACGCGAACTGAAGCAGTAGGTGAATTGATACGAAAAGGAAGATCACGAATCATAGAAATCAGTGGTAAAGAACCAGAGGATATTAGCATACCTGTTAACGCTGTAGATTTAGAATGGTGGTTGCGCAATGACGCTGCTATGCAAAAGGCCTTGTTAGGCTACAGTGGGAGAGTGCATTCACAACAGCCACAAGGGAAATTGTGGCAAGTTCTAAAAAGAAATCAGTGGCTAGAAAGACCCAAGGTACAGAAAGACCCATTGTCAGATGGTATCACCGTGTATACAGATGCAGGCAAACGCTTGCGGCGTGCAGCCTGTGTTTGGCAGGAAAAGGGTCAATGGTGTCAGCATATCATAGAGGGACAACCTCGAGATTCCCTTCAAACATTGGAACTAACCGCAGTAGTTTGGGCCTTGAACAATTGGCTAAGCACTCCCTTGAATGTAGTAACAGACTCATTATATGTGGCTGGAATAGTGCCACGCCTGGAAGACGCTCTACTTAGAGAGACAGCTAATCCTAGGCTGGGGAGTTTATTTATTCGGTTGCGATCTATACTTGACCAAAGAACAGCTGCCTGTTGTGTTATCCATATTCGTAGTCATCAGCTAGACCTTGGACTAGGCCAGGGCAATCAACTTGCTGACAGCCTGGTTAGTCCAGTGTGTCATGTGCCTCCTATGGATAAATTTCAACAAGCTAGGCAGAGTCATGAGAATTTTCACCAAAATGCAAAAGGGCTAAAAAGACAATTTAATTTAACAGAAAATGAGGCTCGAGGCATTATCCAAGCCTGCCCGAAATGTGGGAGCCATGGCCCAGGAATAGGGTTAGGAGTGAACCCAAAAGGATTAAAGGCGTTAGAGTTATGGCAGATGGATGTCACACATATCCCAGAGTTTGGTCGCTTGAAGTATGTACATGTGACCATTGATACATTTTCAAAAATGATCTGGGCAACCGCATTGCCCGGAGAAAAGGCACATCATGTATGTAAACGCTTGCTTGCTTTGCTGTATTAGGAGTGCCTGAATGCATTAAAACTGATAATGGGCCTGCTTATGTTAGTCAAAAGGTTAGAAAGTTCTTGCTAAGATGGGGGGTTGATCACATGACAGGGATCCCACATTCGCCTACGGGACAAGGATTAGTGGAACGCACTCATCAAGTATTGAAGGACTATCTAGGTAAACAAAAGGGAGTAGAGACAGATGCTCAGCAAAGGCTACATCGTGTGCTCTTTACGTTGAACTTTCTCTGTCTCATGGGTGATCGAGAGGAACCGCCAGTGATGATTCACCATCAAAACCTTAAGTTCAATAGTACAACAATACTCCCGCAACTCAAAGTGATGTATAAAGATCCAGTCTCTGGAATTTGGATGGGGCCTGTTCCTGTTATATTTAATGGTCGAGGTTATATGTGTCTATCCACAGATTGCGGTCCAGTGTGGGTGCCCAGTCGAGCTGTAAAACCTGCTCTGACTCGACATGATCCGCCTGACAACCAAGATGTTCAAGATCCTGACCCTGGGGATATTGATCCCGGCGGTAATGACCCTCCACAAGATTGAACCTAGGGAAAACATGTGGGTCACCTGGGCGAATAAGACAGGACAACAAGCTTTTTGTCTATCGCTTGCCTCTGCTACAGAGCCTTTTCGGACATGCTTGATAGGAGTACCTGGTTTTAAGGTAGAAGAATTTAGCAAGTACAGTAAGCAGAACTGCACTAATTCCCAGAGTGTTAGTAATTGTAGTGCCACGCTCCTTAATAGCTTGAATGTTACGCTGCCTTGGGACCCTCAAGAATTAGAACTGTTAGGATCAATGAGAATTGGAAATGTCTCCCAGAACTGGACTCAAACCTGCATATTTTTTGGAGGACCTGCCTTTACTGGCGTAAATTATTATCGATCATTTAATTGGATGGGGTGGACAAACGTCACACCAAAAGCAAACTACTATGACTATAGATATAAAGGCACATTTTGTGGCACAAATGACACATCAAAGCAAGGACTGGGAGCCCTTGGGGTTGGAACGAAAGGGGAACAGCAAATTTGGAACAATGGCACCCCAAAAGCCTTGCAGCCAGACGTGTTTTTGATATGTGGTGACAGGGCATGGCAGGGAATTCCGAAAAATGCGATAGGTGGTCCATGTTATCTTGGCAAATTAACGTTGTTAGCCCCAAATCAAAACTGGTGGAAAAATGTGACCAAGGGAGAAAACGCCGCACGTACGAAACGGGCGGTCACGGGTCTCCCACCAAATTGCAATGATGAAGTTACCTTGCTCAATCCCACTGAGAGTGTTTTTATCCTTGTTTGTACCTGGGGCAGCAGCAGGCAGAGCTTTGAAGGAGATAGGACGGTTAGCTTGTTGGGCTGAAAAACAAGCTAAAGTCACCACTGAGGTAATAGAAACTCTGTTAGGAGATCAAAATAGCTTACGCCACGCAATTTTGCAGAATAGAGCGGCAATTGACTTTTTGCTATTAGCTCAAGGTCATGGTTGCGAGGATTTTGAAGGCATGTGCTGTATGAATTTGTCCGATCACAGCGAATCAATTCATAAACAGTTGCAGTGGTTAAAAGAGCATGCAAACAAAATTCATCAAAACCATGGGTTTTTAGATGGGTGGCTGACTAACTTGTTTGGGAATATGCCACAATGGTTAGTAGGCTTGCTTGTTGAAGGCTTGCGCATTATAATAACCCTTATGATCATAGGTCTGTGCTTATGTTTAGTGCTTAGTCGTATTAAGAGAGCTATGTTAAAAGTAGTAAACCAAGCCTGGATTGCTCAAAAACAAAAAGGGGGAATTGTGGAGGAATGGCTGAGTGAAAAAGGGCATGACTTGATTACAGTGAGCAACCCAGTCTTTGATAGGGATGAGAGCCCGGAGGAGGCTGTGAACTGTCCTTGAGAAACAGAAGTATGAAGAAGTAGCTACATGATAAGTAAGTGATAAGCGGTACTGCCTCCGGGAGATAGAGAAACATCTGCTGCGCGTGGACAAGAGGTCTGCACTAATTGTGTGAGCGCTCTAGGCGTGTGAACAGAGACTGTAAGCCAATCGTATAATTGTTGCTAGCACGTGCTCTGCTTGTCTGTCTTTATATACTCTGTGTGAACTTGAATAAAGTGAGAACGACCATACTCATATTGAGACTCATCGTTACTCCGGGTCCGTCTCCCACTCCGACATTAAGTTCTCTCATCTGCGTTTTTTAAAGTGAATATCTGTTTTTTCCTTACTTAGATTCCATGATTCAGGCAGCTGAACACATAGAAAGGTCTGAAAAGATAGAGACATGCACACATACATACACACACATACATACATGTGTATATAATATATATAAGTATATATATTAGTAGTAAGCTTTATTTTCCTATTAATCAACTCTGGAGGAACTCAGAGAAAAGTTATTTAGAAAGTTAGATGCTTATTAAACTTCAACTTGCTGGAAATTATCCCCAAATTATGTCTACATTTCTTGTGAGATTAGAGTTGTGATTTTGTTTTTCTGAGTTCTTCTTTCTGGAAGATGAGGAAATTGTTTTGGCTATTTTTGGGATGACTGAGATGTCCAGACCTGTTTGTTTCTGGTTAGTGAAGATCCAAAACCTAAAAGAATCACTTTCTCATAACTTTTTTGGCACTTCTATTACCAGAGCCTGCATCTGAATTCTACTTAAATAATTTGACATCACCTTGGTACCATAGATGGGGCACTAAAGTACGTGGAAGAAGAAACCAGAGATCATTTCTTGATTAAGGAGTTTCCATGATCATTGCAAACTACAAAACATTTACAAGCTGCCCTCGGTTAACCTGTCTCAGGAGAAGGTAAGAGAACATGCCAAAAGTTAACCCAACAGCACAGAACTAGGGTAATTCTCATTTCTCAGGGCTCATGGGGTATGAAAGAGAATAGCCCTAAGATCTAATGTTTGCCTGCAACCAGGAAATCCATCCTTTATTCCAGAATACAGATAACCTTATGTGAATTCAGTCCCCATAACCCTCATTTGGTTTTACACAGTGGTCAGGAATTAAGTAATACAACAGAAAATTAGACCTCTCCTCTTTTTGGAAAGAAAAGTGAAGTCTTGGTTTCTATTCTGTTAAAACTATAAAACATGAAATGTTATTTACTATTGCTATGACTGCATAGGCAGAGCTACAGTGATGTACACTGTAATGGAAGAGCTTATTTCCCCTTCCTAGTAGTCTGTAAAATAATACATGTGAAAGGGTACTTGTTTTCTTTTGAGACACAAAAGAAGGAGGTGAGGGAAGGAGTCCTGCAGCAAACCATAGGCCCAAGGGGTAAAGCAGGAAACCAAACTCAGAGCAAGAGAGTATCCTGTCACACAAGGCGCTGTGTTTGTATCATGGAAACTCCCAGGTCAGCTTCAGCTGATGCACCAGTGTAGTATTATAAAAATAGCATATTAACAGGAGCATATTAACATGGAAGGGAAGGTACATGTTCTATTGCCAGCAAAAACATCTCCAACAAATTTAAATAAAACTCTTCTTTATTTCTCAACTTTGTCAAATTTTCCTAAGGAGCCCACTCTAGTGGAGGTTATCAGGAGCAGTGGAAAAGGGGATGCTAACCAATGGTTTTATATTTTAGAGCTCTACCTTGTTTTGATAATTTCATTGAAGCTCACATCTGTACTTCTCACTATATACGTGCAAGGTGGTAAGAGGAAGGGAGAAATCTCTATCCTATTGAAAATATGTCTTTTTGGGGGAAAGAATCCAAGTTTGACTAAACAAGAAAGCGAATAGCAAATTGCGAAGTTACTTGGGCACCCCTGGAAATGTGGAAATGCATAGTTTCTAGTATTTTTTTCAAGCATTTTTTAGCATTAGTTAATTGCTGTTGAAAACACAAACGTTCTCACAGTTGTTATGCTGGAAATCACATCCATCCCACCTTAATTTTCCATCTCCTTTGTATCAAGAATCCAGGGTTGTGATTCTAAAAATTAAAATACTTTTTTTTCAGTTGCCTAGTTCTGTAAGGAGAAGATCCATCTCACTTAATGTTAATTCTTTATGTATGAAATGGAAATTTAGTAAATACAGCTGGTGGAGATGACAATACAGGCCAGGTGACAAAATGCAAGTTTCCAGTTTAAGATTGAAACAAAGAACTCCGCAAACTGCATATCAAGCGTGTTGGTTAGCCCCATGCTGCATATAAAAAGAACCTATAGGGACTTCTTCAGATATAGGCACATATACTTGAGAAACTAATATTTAATGAGATTCATTCTGTCCTTGTTTACTCAGAGCTAGCTGCTGAGGCTCCTTCTGTATGGACAGAGTCACCCTCTGGAGATGGCTGGGTCCATTTCTGCTGACTATACAAATAGCCTCAGTGGTGGTTAAGGCTTAGCACCTATGTCTCCATCTCCTAAATTTAGGTGAGGTGAAATATCCTCTTGTTAAACCAGGTTCTTTGACCCAAGCCAGAGTGTCAAAGAGTGAAAGAAAAGAAGTTTGGCAGTTTTTCTCTGGCTTCATGCAAGGTTGAGTTCAACTTGGACTAGACTTTGAGAGTTAGGTCATTTATTGATTATATAAACCAGACATACTACTGGGGTTATCCGGAATGAAATGGATCACAATCACAGATACAGGTGTGTGTCCAAAGTGACATGGCTGAATCATCAGCAGTCATGTCAATCTAAAATGGTGGCCATGCCAAGCTACCCGGCAAGACAGGTTTCTTTTGCCGGTTTTTGTTTGTTTGCTTTGTTTCTTTTCCTGCTTCCATGAAGAAAGCAAAGAGTTTTGGGGGTAAATATACTTCTTTGCCTGGCTGCAGACCAAAAGAGAGTATACAAAACAGGGCTTACAGGCTATTAAGATGATAATTGCTTATAGAACTGCTAGAGCATGGTATCATTTCAGACTAGTCCACCTGAGAAATTCAACTTCAGTAAGCCTGAAGAGTGACTGAAATAAATTAGATCTGAAAGATTCAGAATTGTATCAAGCCTAGATGAGCAAGAGGAAGTGAATCAGATAAATACATTAATACACACATGGTGACAGATGAGGCAGATGACATTTTATGCTCCTTTAAACTGACTGATGAAGATCAGACAAATTAGAAATAGCTGTGAACAAGAACATCTTCTAGCAAGCACTGAAAGGGAATCTTAAGGAGAGGATATCAAGCATATGCAAGGAAAGAAGAAAAGAGTCCCCACAAGAAAATACTGTGGTGCCTATGAAAGATTTCATGGGACATATGAAGCTCTGCAAGGTGAAGTGAGACACAGTAATAACATGGAAAGTCTAACAACAAGAATGAAGATAAGGACTTTTCAGTAAAGGGAATTAAATTTTCACTTTAACATAAAAATACTTTGTAAAAAATAGTTTGTGAGAAGTTTTCAGAGAATAGCAAGCTGTGTTAGAATATGGCAAGACAGTTCAACTAAAGTACCTGATCCAAAAAGTGCTCTCTACAAAAGAAAGCTATATAATGAGAGGAAGTATGACATTATTTGTCATAGGATCTAACAGAGGTTTAGAAATATTACATAGGGGAAAAAAAAAAAGACCTTATCAGAAGAATATTTTTATTACCATTGGCTAGCTTTATAGATGGACATGGAGGCATGGAATGTTCTAGTGACTTTTGTTGATCAACCTGAATGTGGAATCCAGAGGGCATTTCGTTCATAATCAAGTTGCGGCATTTTGGCTCTATTCCTGGATGTCCCGGTTTGAAGTAAAACCGAACCAATTTTCTGTTCTGTAACTTTACATCCTAGCTAGGCCTCCTCTAACTCTCTGAAGTTAACGGCATATTGTGGAGAAAACTGCTCGTTCTCAGAATGAGACCAATGTTTGTGCTCCATGCCAAGGAACGATATGCAGGGAGGCCCTTGCTTATACTTATTGCTATAACAACCAAGGTCAGCCAATTTCGTTATTTGCCCCCTTAGAGGGTCGGAAATGGAAAAAACGTAGAGGGGTCACATCGGTGGGGAGGAGCGGACAGGACAGGTGACCCAAACCTGACCAACAGGGGTATTCCATCCCATCTGCCCCATGCTCAGTATAAAAGCTGAGGGATCAAAGGGTCAGCCCCTTCCTGCGATGGCCGACGTCCAGAGAGGACTCTGTCTGTTCATCTGCCTTTGATCCCAATCCGTGTGTTCCTGACTCCAGAGCTGGAATCCAGTTCCCATTCGTCACTGAGTCCAGTCTGGGACTTTCCCCAGTGCCTGCCGGTGATGTGACTGTCATCCTGGGAGCTTGATACGATTTTGTATATATTGTATCTATTTCATTATTTTCTTCTTTATTTTTATTTTAATATTAATTCTTCATTAAAGTAGTTTAGTTCATTCTAAACTTCTGAATCTCCTTATCCCTTTCTCCTCCTCTCTCCTCTTTTAGGAGGGGGAAGGGGGGGGAAGGGCCACCTGTCGGTCCGGTTTTGGTAAATTCAGCCGAAACCATGACACTGGATTATTCAAAGTTATGACTTTCTGCTGCACATCATCTAGGAAGAAAAATATCCTCCCAAAAAGGAGAGAAAATATTTAAGAAAGATAAAATTCACTTTCTTTGAAATGCTTGCCACACTGGAATTCCTCTTTAAGGAATGTACAGGAATTGTGCTTATATCTACCACTGTGTTTAATTAAATTTAGTGGCAGTCAATCCAATAGGCTTTGAATAGTTCCTCTAGCATCTTCTACCTGAAACCTTTGGATTCTTCTAAGAAAATTCTGATATTATTTTTCTTTGGCTTTTCCATGGACAGCTTAATGGGTCGGTTACTGTACATTTGGAGTACAGGCATTCAGGTGAATCAGTACCTTTCTGTGTCTGGAGAGGTGGATTAATAAAATTCAGTGCTGCCCACAGAGATTAAACCAGATCATGTGTAGTGGCAGCAAAATAAATACCATATAACAGCAGTTACAGTAGATGAGACATAGCCTATCTGTCTAGTCAAGCAGGAGAAAAGACACGGCAGCATCATGTCAAGGAAGCAAATTCAAGGCATCAGTTCAGGAAAAAAACCCAACAAGTAGTGGCTACCTTTTGAAATGTTGTATCATTTTGTCTTCCTTTTGCTTCTTGAATTAAGATCTTCTCCTTATTCTGAAGACTCACCTACTCTAAGGTGACTTCTGGAGACAACTTGCCCCAAAGCCTGAGTCTGTGTTTTCTCTGTTCTGCAGAGCTTGAGCCTTTTTTTTTTTTTTGTATTCATTCTATAGATTTCCCTGATTAGTATCTAAAGAACGACAGTGAAACAAATCATCCATATTTTACAAAATCATGACAGCTTGACATCACTGCAATGGGACATTTCACAAGGTACTGTGAGGGCACTGTTTTTACCACTGACAGAGAATAATGCAATGATGTTAGCTATGCAGATCATCAAACTCAAGTAATTATCGCTGCCCCATGCTTTCCTGAAGATAAAAATATTTAACAGCATCATTTAAAAAGCTGACATTCTTCTGAATATGTCCTTTTAAAAAAAAATCTGATTTTAAGATGAATTACATGAGAATTATGAGAGTACAGAAAATTTCAGTTCCTGGATAAGCCAAAAAAATTAGAAGGAAAAATGTATTATGAATAGAGAAATGCATTTTATATTATTGAAAAAAAATAAGAAACATCACCCATTCCTCCCAACTGTATGGTCTGTAAGAGCATTTGTTATGGTAAGCCATAACTTTTATTTAATGCCTTCTTATGTCAACTTGATAGTGGGTCAGTAGTGAATTTCAAAAACCATTTAAAAAGAAAAAAGACAACTTTGTCAAAAATACTTTAATGTTTGTAGTACTTTATTTTCTACTCCCTTTTTGGGCTGACGTTCTTCTACCGAATTTGTCTTCACTTTGTAAATAGCTTCAAACTTCATAAAACTGTTTTTTTTGAGAATTTATTATTAACCAAAAATAAAAACGAACACTACCCTATCCATAAATTCTACAGAGAAGTCTGGGGAAATGGTGTACTCAGAGCTCTTGAAAAGCAGAAATATTTTAGCTATTTAAATATTGATTTAGATGTTCAAATTTATGCATGAATACATGAAAATCCTAAACGTAACCTTCTAAAGTTTTAGTCTACTGATATTTAAATCCAGATTAAGGAAATTCCCTGGTCTAAATCTAATTTGGGTTGCCATATCTAAGGAACCTGAAGGTGTATAAGTCCACGGGACCTGATGAAATCCATCCACAGGTCCTGAAGGAGCTGGCGGACGAAGTTGCTAAGCCGCTTTCCATCATCTTTGAGAAATCGTGGCAATCTGGCGAAGTTCCCGCTGACTGGAAAAAGGGGAACATAACCCCGATATTCAAAAAAGACAAAAAAGAAGACCCAGGGAACTATAGGCCAGTCAGCCTCACCTCTGTGCCTGGCAAGATCATGGAGCAGACCCTCCTGGAATCTCTGCTAAGGCACATGGAAAATAAGGAGGTGATTGGAGACAGCCAACATGGCTTCACCAAGGGCAAAACGTGCCTGATATATTTGGTGGCCTTTTACAATATTGCCACAGGCTTGGTGGACAAGGGCAGAGCAACAGAGGTCATCTCCCTGGACTTATGCAAAGCGTTCAACACTGTCCCGCACAACATCCTGGTCTCAAAATTGGAAAGTCATGGGTTTGATGGATGGACCACTCAGTGGATAAGGAACTGGCTGGATGGCCACACTCCAAGGGTTGCCGTCAACAGCTCAATGTCCAAGTAGAAGCCAGTGATGAGTGGTATTCCTCAGGGGTACTGGGACCAGTGCTGTTCAACATCTTTGTTAGAGATATGGACAGTAGGATAGAGTGCACCCTCAGCAAGTTTGCTGACAACACCAAGCTGTGTGGAGCAGTCAATATGATGGAGGGAAGGGATGCCATCCAGAGGGACTTGGACAGGCTTTAGAGGTGGGCCTGCGTGAACCGCATGAAGTTCAACCAAGCCAAGTCCTGCACCTGGGTCATGGCAATCCCAGGCACAAATACAGGTTGGGCAGAGAATGGCTGGAGAGCAGCCCTGAGGAGAAGGACTTGGGAGTGTTGGTGGACGAGAAGCGCAACGTGAGCTGTCAATGTGCACTGGCAGCCCAGAAAGCCAACCGCATCCTGGGCTGCATCAAGAGAAGTGTGGCCAGCAGGTCGCGGGAGGTGATTCTACCCATCTACTCCGCTCTGGTGAGACCCCACTTGGAGTACTGTGTCCAGCTTTGGAGTCCTCAACACAGGAAGGACATGGACCTGATGGAATGGGTCCAGCGGAGGGCCATGAAGATGATCAGAAGGCTGGAGCACCTCCCCTATGAAGACAGGCTGAGAGCTGGGGTTGTTCAGCCTGGAGAAGAGTAGGCTCTGGGGAGACCTTATAGCAGCCTTCCAGTATCTTAAGGGGGCCTACAGGAGAGATGGGAGGGACTCTTTATCAGGGATTGCGGTGATAGGACGAGGGGTAGGGGTTTTAAATTGGAAGAGGGGAGATTTAGATTAGATCTTAGGAAGAAATTCTTTACTGTGAGGGTGGTGAGACACTGGAACAGGTTGCCCAGGGAAGTTGTGGATGCCCCATCCCTGGAAGTGTTCAAGACCAGGCTGGATGGGGCTTTGAGCCTTTGGGTCTAGTGGGTGGTCTCCCTGCCCATGGCAGGGGGGTTGGAACTCGATGATCTTTAAGGTCCCTTCCAACTCTAACCATTCTATGATTCTATGATTCTATGATACGTCTTGTAACGTATGCTTATTTCATACTTTGATTATCCTAGACCTTAAATTTGGAACTTATTCTAGATACAATGGGGATCTTTGATTAAAGTATTCTGAGTGACACTGACAGCAACACTTACTGTAAAGTTCCCACATGATTTTCATAATAATTTTGACAATTTTTTTTGATCAATTTCCAATTTTCTATGCTATGCAGCTGTTCATAGATAGTTTTGCATGTCTATTTATGTGCATATGTATGCATGTTGTTATTATGAAATCTCTCTGTGACTGATTATAGGTCTTTCAAAAATGAAATGGTTTGCTTAGCAAGGAAGATGATACCTTAGAATTTAATAGTCACAATAAAGACATATTTCATATTGACCCAAGGTGCTTATACATATTCTGATCTGGATGCAGAGAAAAAAAGCTCATCAAAAGAGAGAAAAAAGATGTTTTTAAAATGAGGAGTCAGCTCATCTGTAGCTGGAGGGGTAGGAAGAAAGCAATTTCTGCAGGCTTTGGTGTGACAGAGAATTGTAATGCATTGGGACACAAAGCCAGCCTGGAGGATATCATGGGTAAGAAGAGATACTGTGACTGGGTGTGAGGTCTGGGTTTGAATATTGGAGGCTGAGACAGGTGTTTGGGACAGACATTGAGAGTGATAGGGAAGGGGAAAAAAAGGATTAAGCTGAAATTCATTGCATAAAGGGTGCCTGAAAAGCAGAAAGGGATGGGAAGAATGGTTCACAACCTGGTGTTTGGCACTCAGGCTTTCATGGCCCTGACCAGCCTCCATCAGGATCCCCATGACCCAGGAACCCCGTTTCAGCTCAGCCCTGGCCTCCAGTGCCCGTGCTGGTTTACCCTCAGCTCCTGGCTCATCCCTCTTATTGGGGCAGCCCCTGACCAATGGAGCAGCAGAGGTAGAGGCTGTATAAGGTCTCAGAAATTATTATGACCATGTGTCCTGATTTGAAGTAAAACTGAACCAATTTTCTGTTCTGTAACTTTACATCCTAGCTAGGCCTCCTCTAACTCTCTGAAGTTAACGGCATATTGTGGAGAAAACTGCTCGTTCTCAGAATGATAAGACCAATGTTTGTGCTCCATGCCAAGGAATGGTGTGCAGGGAGGCCCTTGCTTATACTTATTGCTATAACAACCAAGGTCAGCCAATTTCGTTATTTGCCCCCTTAGAGGGTCGGAAACGGAAAAAGCATAGAGGGGTCACATCGGTGGGGAGGAGCAGACAGGACAGGTGACCCAAACCTGACCAACTGGGGTATTCCATCCCATCTGCCCCATGCTCAGTATAAAGGCTGAGGGATCAAGGGGTCAGCCCACTTCCTGCGATGGCCGACGTCCAGAGAGGACTCTGTCTGTTCATCTGCCTTTGATCCCAATCCGTGTGTTCCTGACTCCAGAGCTGGAATCCAGTTCCCATCCGTCGCTGAGTCCAGTCTGGGACTTCCCCAGTGCCTGCCGGCGACGCGACTGTCATCCTGGGAGCTTGATACGGTTTTGTATATATTGTATCTATTTCATTATTTTTCTTTATTTTTATTTTAATATTAATTCTTCATTAAAGTAGTTTAGTTCATTCTAAACTTCTGAATCTCCTTATCTCTTTCTCCTCCTCTCTCCTCTTTTTTGGAGGGGGGAGAAGGGGGGGGGAAGGGCCATCTGTCGGTCTGGTTTTGGTAAATTCGGCCGAAACCACGACACCATGTCAAAAGGACTAAGAGGAAAGACTGGGTCATATTTTTCTCATATAAAACCCCACCCTCAAAATTAGATAGCATTTTTCAGCTTATCACTTTGTGCCTCAATATCCCCACCTATACAGCACATTGTTAGTCTTGTTGTGAAGATAAATATATTCATGCCTACAAAACAGACAGGCGGTATATTGATGAGAACTGTTGAAAAGCTTAGGAAGAAATAAATTATTCTGTCTTCAAAATAATAGTTGAATAATATGTAGTAAACATATCATGAGACTGTACTTTGCATTTAATAAGTGCTCACTAAGCAAGTACTCTCCTTTTGGCTATGAGAAATGCAGTGCGGAATAATTAATAACATACTAAAATGGACACAATTAAAGAAATGTCCTGCCTTAATTTCTTTGCTTGTGTATATGTCACATATTTACAAGCAGACTGACATAACAGCTTATGGTTTTATTCATACTTTCATCCTTAAAATCTGGGTAAGTAGGTGTTTGCATATTGTCCCCTTGTCCTGGGTCTGGTGGGGATAGGGTTAATTGTCCCCAGGATCTAGCAGGGACACAGGTATTCCATCCCATGTGAGCCATGCCCAGGGGGTAGCCGGGAGCTAGCCGGGGAAAGGGAGGGGAGCTAGCTGGGGAAGGGGAGGGACAGGAAGTCACCACGGGGGAGCGGAGCAGGCTGGGGTGTCCCGGGTCCGGTCGGCAAGTAGTGGTATCGTACTCGTGGTTGTATATTCCTCTCTCAGTGTTATTGTTGTTGTTGTTTCTTGTTCCCTTTGCTGTTCTGTTAAATTGCCTTTGTCTGAACCCACGATTTTTGCCTTTTTCTTCCTATTCTCCCCTCACGGCCGTGGTGGTGGTGGGGGGTCCAGTCTGAGAGAGCGGCTGCCACGTGGTTCTTTGTTGCTGTCTGAGGCCAAACCATGACACCATATAATCTGACAGGTGTGAAAATTTGTGTGATCTACTGAATGCTATGGGACCTGTCCTTCTCCCACAATGAGAACACTATTCATTAGAGGAACTCCAACCCCCTGTTATTATACAAAAACTTTATTCCCTGTATAAGAAAATCATATTTGGATGACTGGCAAAGTATTTTGTTGAGTTGATTAAAAACGAAAATGCCTTCTCCTTGTTTACAGTTTCATGTTCTCATTAGACCCTTTTGGGCAACCCTATAGATTTGGAGAAACTTGCTCCTCAGCTTTGTAAGTTGCCTATTCGAATCATAGAATCATTTAGATTGGAAAAGACCTCTAAGATCATTGAGTCCAACCGTTAACCTAGCACTGCCAAGTCCACCACTAAACCATGTCCCTAAGCAGCACATCTATATGTCTTTTAAATACCTCCAGGGATGATGACTCAACCACTTCCCTGGGCAGCCTGTTCCAATGCTTGATAACCCTTTCAGTGAAGAAATTTTTCCTAATATCCAATCTAAGATTTCCCTGGTGCAACTTGAGGCCATTTCCTCTCGTCCTAGCTCTGAACTTGCATGACAGACCTGCATCAGGATTTGAGCTGACCAGCAGATCATTTGGGTAGCTCTGACAATTGCTTATGTAAAAAATTATTCTCACCTTAGTCTGACACATAAAAGAAGACAATGAATTGCCTTAACTCACTACAGCTCATGTTTAAGAAATCTGGTTTTCCTCAGGAGTCTTTTGACCTTAACTGAAATGGCTGAAATTACTCAGGCGTTTTGTGTTTCATACATTAGCTCTTGTCAGTTATTCAGTACATATTCCTGAGACTGTTTAAATAGTCAGAAAAATCATATCAGCTTTCTATAGTCTCAGCCTTTTCTAAAAATTCCTACATTATGAACTTTATCTGGTCTAAGAGAGTAGCAGCTGAGCCACACAAAGACCAAATTACCCCTTGGGCTAATTTTACACACCACAAACACTCAGTCTAATCATTACTTGGCTATTTTGGATATGATATATATACCTGCTCATATATGGGTAAAATTGACCATTGTCATTGCTATAAGTGACTGTTCACCTAAATTTATAAAGTCATGATTTATCTCAAATGAAATTAAGTGAACAGGGAAAGCAGTAGAACCTTTTATTTCTCATCTCTCTTGATGAGGTGCTTGACATCTTGGCTGCTTTTCATTTCTGAACTGCCTTTGTTGACATGCAGCTGCCTTCTTTTCCTGTTTGTGTCTTTGGGTGTTTGTTTTATTTTTTACTTTTGTTTTCCTCCTTGAAATTAAACTGTTTGTCAAATGTGATAATGGGTAGAGTCACAATGTAAATAGTTAATGATGCTGTTGTCCTTGGATGATTTCTCCGGGTGTTATATCCCCAATCTTTATGCAACTATACACTTGACTTGCACGTTCTAAAGCCTTTCACAAAGGGCAATGCTGCTGCTTGTCTAAATGGTACATGATTACCTCAGTTAGTTTTGTGGCTGTGGTAATGTTCATTTTATGAGCTCAATCTGGTTCTGATCCATCTGAATTTGAAATTCCAGATGCCTTACCCCTAGTAGTACCAGCTCATATGCTGTGTACACGTGTACAATGCAGGTTGCATTGGAAAGGCTCAGGTTTGTTCTCAAAGTAACACCGTACTCTTCTTAAAACCGTATTTGCAGAGCTTACAGGAAAAGGTGTATGAGGATGGGGAATAAAGGGGGCTGTTAGTAGAAGCTCTACATATTCAACAATACTTCCTTTATTATAACAGGAAACTACCTTGTTTTAACAATTCCTTTGTTCACCACTAAAGAAGTGAATTACATTATTGTCTCATTGCCACATGACACACAGAAAACAACAAAGATAATGGGACATGGAACTAAAGCTGCCTTGAACTATTGCCTGTTTACCCAGTAGAAAAAAGGAGTAGGCGTTAGAGTTCCTTCATTTACCATAAGTGTGTCTTTGAGCTAGTCAACTCTACCTGCCTGCTAACTTGGGGATAATAAAATACATACCTACTCCACAGGGATGCCGAGATACTTAATGAACTACTTAGTATACTGTTCAGTACTCTGATGAGAGGTGTTACCTGTACTTTTGTTTAGAGCAGATGTATCTAGCAGTTTATCTATTGCCTGAGAAAGAAAAGAGAATTTTCTTCTCATTAGGGAGTTTTTCCATTACTTATATCAGTATAAATGCTCTCAAGCCAAGCATCAAAGAGATCACAGTAAGATTCAGTGACTATAAAGGGGAACAGAATTTGCCTGAAGAGTGTGTAAGTAATCAAACATTTCCATGGACATGTTTGTGTATGCATTTAGCCACATATCAAAGTATTGTCACCCAGTCTTGAAAAGTTACTGCTTTCTATATAGCACACAAGAACTGCTTTTTCAATTAATATTGCCAGTTCTTAATTCTGGAGGATAGGAAAAGATACAGAAGGTCTGTACTGGAAGCTGCAAGAGGAATTTAAGTAACTAGATGGAAATTACCCTTATAGAATCATAGAATTGTCTAGGTTGGAAGGGACCTTTAAGATCATCTAGTCCAACCATCAACCGAACTCCCATAAAAAAACATCACTAAACCATGTCACTAAGCACTATGTCTACCCATCTTTTAAATACCTCCAGGGATTGTACCTCAACCACTTCCCTGGGCAGCCCATTCCAATGCTTTCAGTGTAAAACTTTTTCCTAATATCCAACCTGAACCTCCCCTGGCACAACTTGAGGCCATTTCCTCTTGTTCTGTCACCTGTGACTTGGGAGAAGAGACTGACCCCCGCCTCTCTACAACCTCCTTTTAGGGAGTTGTAGAGAGCGATAAGGTCTCCCCTCAGCCTCCTTTTCTCTACGCTGAACAACTCCAGCTCCCTCTCCTCATAAGACTTACTCTCCAGACCCCTCACCAGCTTCGTTGCCCTCCTCTTTTTTGTGGTAAGGGGCCCAAAACTGGACACAGTACTCGAGGTGGGGCCTCACCGGGGCCGAGTACAGGGGGACGATCACCTCCCGAGTCCTACTCACCATGCTGTTCCTGATACAGGCCAGGATGCTGTTGGCCTTCTTGGCCACCTGGGCACACTGCTGGCTCATGTTCAGCCGACAGTTGACCAACACCCCCAGGTCCTTTTCTGCTAGGCAGCTCTCCAGCCACTCTTAGAATCACAGAATCATAGAATGGTTAGAGTTGGAAGGGACCTTAAAGATCATCGAGTTCCAACCCCCCTGCCATGGGCAGGGACACCTCCACTAGACCAGGTTGCTCAAAGCCCCATCCAGCCTGGCCTTGAACACTTCCAGGGATGGGGCATCCACAACTTCCCTGGGCAAGCTGTTCTACTGTCTCACCACCCTCACAATAAAGAATTTCCTCCTAATATCTAATCTAAATCTCCCCTCTTCCAATTTAAAACCATTATCCCTTGTCCTCTTCCCCAAGCCTGTACGGTTGCATGGGGTTGTTGTGACCCAAGTGCAGGACCCGGCACTTGGCCTTGTTGAACCTCATCCCATTGGCCTTGACCCATTGATCCAGCCTGTCCAGATCCCTCTACAAAGCCTTTCTACCCTCCAGCAGGTCGACACTCCCACCTAACTTGGTGTCATCTGCAAACTTACTGAGGGTGCACTCGATCCCCTCGTCCAGATCAAGATGTTAAAGAGAACCAGCCCCATTACCGAGCCCTGTGGGACACCACTCGTGACCAGCCGCCAACTGGATTTAACTCCATTCACCACCACTCTCTGGGCCTGGCCCTCCAGCCAGTTTTTAACCCAGCGGAGAGTACTCCCATCCAAGCCATGGGCAGCCAGTTTCTCCAGGAGGATACTTTGGGAGACTGTATCAAAGGCCTTACTAAAATCCAGGTAAACAACATCCACAGCCTTTCCCTCATCCACCAAGCAGGTCACTTTGTCATAGAAGGAGATCAGGTTTGTCAAGCAGGACCTGCCCCTCATGAACCCAAGCAGCAGTCAGTCTGACCTCGGTGCCTGGGAAGGTTCTTTTATTTGCTTTTAACATCCAAGGCCAGGTCAAGTTCTAGTTGGGCTTTGGCCTTTCTAATCTTTTCCCTACATAGCCTTACAACACCTTTGTAGTCTTCCTGAGTGGCCTACCCCTTTTTCCAAAGGCCATAAACTCTCATTTTGTCCCTGAGTTGTGACCATATCTCTTTGTTCAGCCAGGCCGATCTTTTCCCCCAATGGCTCGTTTTACAGCACACAGGGATGTCCTGCTCCTGGGCTTTTAAGACTTCCTCTTTGAAAAACGTCCAGCCTTCCTGGACTCCTTTGCCCTTGAGGACTGCCTCCCAAGGGACTCTGTCAAGTAGGCTCTTGAAAAGACCAAAGTCTGCCCTCCAGAAGTCCATGGTGGCAGTCCTGCTGGCTCCCCTCCTTGCTTCCCTGAGAATCGAGAACTCTATCATTTCATGGTCACTGTGCCCAAGACGGCCTCCAACCGTCACATCCCCCACAAGTCCTTCTCTATTTACAAGCAGCAGATCCAGCAGGGCTCCTTCCCTAGTCGGCTCCCTCACCAGCTGTGTCAGGAAGTTATCCCTGACACACTCCAGGAACCTCCTAGACTGTTCCTTCTCAGCTGTATTGTGTTCCCAGCTGATATCTGGTAGGTTGAAGTCACCCACCAGGACAAGGGCATGTGATCTTGAGACCTCATGTGACAAAGACCCTGAGGTCAACCCTTACTTCTTATAAAATGATAAGAGGTCTGTAATGGTAAGGAAAGGTCTCAGATTTACTCCTCATCAAAAAGCAACGGCTCCAGTAGCACATAATGCTCAGGCACAATCTGGAAGATTCCTGCAGCATTCAGCCACCTACTGAATCATCAGGACCATTATAAGTCTCTTCAATTTCTTTGCAGTTCTCTCAGAGAGCTCTTTATTATTGTTGTTGTGGCTATTATTTTTACTATTATTATTGTTGTTGTTACTGGGATAACTATTATGCTAGTACCAAGGTTTTAATAAATTCACTTGACTTCACGTTTCTAATCTAAGCAATGGACAGTGAAGATCTAGTCAACATAGAGAATGGAGTCTAGGGTATTATTCAGTCCTCCAAATGCACGTCTATTTTAAGGTGAAATGAATGGTGTTCTAGAGTTCATTGACTGTTTTGAATAGTATTCTATTGATAATACAGCAAATCTATATCACTCCATCAAATGTAGATTTGTAAAAAAGATATCTAAAGTCTTGCTCTGAAACTGGACGGGAGCATATTGCAATAAGTATTATATGAACCTTTTTTTCAGTATAGCCTGATGAATTTGAAATCTGAAGATGAGAACACCAGAGATGCTAAATGTAAGATTGATTCTGTTTCTATCCCAGCCTGTGTAGCCCATAGATAAATAAAGAGGCAAAACCTGAAGAGAAAATACAGTGTAACAAGTGATGTGTTTAGGTAGATACGGTTCACATATTCTGTGCTGCACACGCTCTGTGAGACAATGAGTTTAGCTCCAAGTTCTTAGAATAATTTATGAACCTAACTTTCATTAAATCCTATGTGAACTGTGAGAATACAATTGAAGACTTGTTCCTCCACTTCCTCTATCATTCAGACCATAATTAGTAAGATAACAGCTGAAGCAGCGATATTGCCTCAGTTCTTACCTCATACACTTACATGGATGTTTTAACTCAAATGGCATTTCAATGGGCAAATGAATGTACCTGTTCCACATGGGGATCTCCTTTTTTAAAGCACGGAAACTAGAAAGGCTTGAAACTGGGATGAGACTGGCCTAGAAGTTGGATCTCTACAGCATAGATCAACTTTAATACTCACAAAAATGCTGCTCTTCTTTGGAAGGACACATAAGCCCTGGAACATCTAGTATAACTGTCGATATTTAGCTGGAATGGGCCACACGGGACCCTTCTTTAGGAAGAATTACTTTACTGAAAGAGTGGTCAAGCACTGGAACAGCCTGCCCAGGGAGGTGGTGGAGTCACCATCCCTGGAGGTATTTAAGAAACGTGTAGACATGGCTCTTCAGGGCATGCTCTAGTGCCCGGGATTGTTGGTTTGTGGTGGGGTGTTGTGTGTGAGGTTGTGGGTGTGGGGTTTAGTTGGTGGGTGCTTTTTTTTTTTTTTTTTTTTTGGTGTGGGTTTTTTTTTGTTGTTGTTGGGGTTTTTTTTGTTTGCTTGTTTGTTTGTTTTTGTGTGTTGTGGTGTTTGTTTTTTTTTTTTTTTTTAATGTGGTTGGACTCGATGATCTCAAAGGTCCCTTCCAACCACTAAGATTCTGTGATTCTGTGATTCTGTGATTCTGCATCCCGTGGGGAGAGCAAGGCACTGCCAAGAGAGGCAGACCTCACCCAATGCTTGCATCGGCCGCTGGAGGGAGGTGGATATCTCTCTTCACTGACTGCAGAGGAATCCAGGGAGACTACAGCCCTGACTCAATTCAGTTTCCAGAGCCAGGTGGGTTGAATCCAGAGTCAGTAACTCATACACTAACTAATAGCCACACAAGTTTATTTTATAGTACAGGGATAACTTCATCCAACAGCATGGCAGAGGATGACAAGGTATGACAAGGCCCCCTTAAAGACTCTCTTGTGCATTTTGACTTGGAGAGAGGACGGACAAACAGCCTTTTGAGTGAGTCTGAGCGGAGTTAATCATCTCCCACACCTCTCAGATATTCTGGGGTATGATTTAAAGCACTTTTACAGACATGGACTTGTACAGATAAAGAAACGTATTGATTCCGGTGCCTTCTCCACAGCATGGTAGGCTTCTTACCTAAGACCATTATCCAAAGTACTGTCGGCAATTAATCTTCTGGGCAGTGTGCAATCACCCGAGGTGTTTGGGGCTGAGTTTCAGGGCTGAGTTTCAACTAGATAATGATACAGGAGGAGGGTGTGGAAGGGGAAGAGAGAGGAATACCAACTTACCATTTGATTGCTATGCCTATCAGGAAAGAGGTGCAGGCAAAGATTGTTTGGTATCCAGCAAGGTCAGGATTTCAGATAGGGTAAAGGACAAAACAGAAGCCCTCCAGAATAAGTATTAAAAATGAATGCATGTCTTTTCAATGTATTTGTACAGGAGGGAAATAAAAAAAAAAAGGTTAAACATTCCAGATGCTTGCCTGCAGTAAAGCATTTCTGGCTGTTAGTTCCAGCAGGCCATTACTGCCTACTGCCAGTTAGTTCCAGTAGGCCATTACTGCCTACTTCATTTGGTGTTTAATTAAATGCCTGTGCAACAGACCATTTATTTGTTATCTAATATTAGCTTTAGTTCTTACCAATTAAATGCTAGCTGAGGGCTTGATTCACTTGCATTTTATGTATCCTTACACTCTATTTTTTATAAACAAAAAACCAAGGACTCTGCACAGAGGGAAGATTTACACACCCAAATTTCATAGTGTGCATAATGCAATATGCTGAAGTGCTTAGGCAGAAGGTGCTGAAACAAAGGGAGGCAATTTTTTTAAGAAAAAGTACCTTAGGCATTTTGTTTTCAAACAAGAAGTGAGAAACTGAGTTATAAAAAAAATTCTGTTCAGGGAGTATTTCCAATGCTAGTCTAATCTGGATCATGCACACATCTGATTTTCTTCATGATTTTTTAATTTTAGAAAGTCTTACTCAGAAATATGTGACTTTCCACTGGGACTTCTTTCAGGATGCCCATTCTCCTTCATCTCTCTCTCCCCAGAGCAGAGGAGGCTCTGCTATTTGTTCAAAAGCTGGGATCTATATCAGCCTCAACTTCTGCCTTTCATGGGTACTTATTTTCTTGCAGGACTTCAAAAAATTCTTGATGTTCAAAAGTGCCCTGGTTTGAGGTAAAACAGAATGAACTTTCTGTTCAGTAATTTTACATCTTAGCTAAGCCTCTTCTAACTCTCTGAAATTAACAGCATATTTTGCAGAAAACCGTTCGTTCTCAGAGTGATAAGACCTGTGTTTACAGTTAATGCCAAGGAACAGTATGCAGAGAGGCCCTTGCTTATACTTATTGCTATAACAACCAAGGTCAGGTAATTTCATTATTTGCCCCATTGGAGAGTCGGAAATGGAAAAGTGTAGAGGGGTCCCACCTGTGGGGAGGAGCGGACAGGACAGGTGACCCAAAACTGACCAACTGGGGTATTCCATCCCATCTGCCCCATGCTCAGTATAAAAGCTGGGGATCAAAGGGTCAGCCGTCTTTCTTCAATGGCCAACATCCGCAGAGGACCCTGTCTGTTCATCTGCCTTTGATCCCGATCCGTGTGTTCCTGACTCCAGAGCTGGAATCCAGTTATGTCCTGATTTGAGGTAAAAAAGAACCAATTTTCTGTTCAGTAATTTTACTTTTTAGCTGGGCCTCTTCTAACTAACTAAACTCTGAAATTAACAGCATATTGTTCAGAAACTGTTCACTCTCACAGTGATAAGACCTGATCATACTAAGGAATGGTATGCAAATAGGGCCTTGCTTATACTTATTGCTATAACAACCAAGGTCAGGTAACTTCGTTATTTGCCCCTTTGGAGGGTCGGAAGCAGAAAAGCATAGAGGGGTCACACCTGCAGGGAGAAGCGGACAGGACAGGTGACCCAAAACTGACCAACAGGGTATTCCGTCCCATCTGCCCCATGCTCAGTATAAAAGATGAGGGATCAAAGGTTCATCTCTCTTTCTTCAGTGGCTGATATCTGAGGAGGACCCTGTCTGTTCATCTGCTTTTGATCCTGATCCGTGCGTTCCTGTCTCCAGATCTGGAACCCAGCTCCTGTCTGTCGCCGAGTCCAGCCTGGGACTTTTCCCCTGTGCCTGCTGGTGACGTGACTGTCATCCTGGGAGCTTGATATGGTTTTGTATATACTGTTTCCTTTTCTTCCTTTTTAAATTTTTCTTAATATTTTTTATTATTTCATTATTTATTAATATTTTCATTTTATTTTTATATTTCAATTAGTTTAGTTTTTTTCTAAACTCATAAATCTCTTTATCTCTTCCTCTCCCTTCTTTTTTTTAGAGGGGGGAGGGAGGGGCCATCTGTCATTCTGATTGGTCAATCTGACCAAAAGCATGACAAATTCCCATCTGTTGCTGAGTCCAGTCTGGGACTTACCCAGTGCCTGCCAGTGGCGTCATCCTGGGAGCTTGATACAGTTTCATATATATTGTACCTATTTTATTATTTCCTTTTAATTTTATTATCGATATTTCATTGAAGTAGTTTAGTTCCTTCTAAACTCGTAAATTTCTTTATCTCTCCTCCTCTTCTCCTTGGAGCGGGAAGTGGGGGGAGAGCATCTGTTGCCCATAATAGGCCAATTTGGCCTAAACCATGACAGATTTATTGGTGCCCAACGTGGGGCATGAACGGAGCTCAACCAGAGCTTTGATTTATTGCCTGAATAGCTTGAATTCCAGCTTGTTCAGGGAGAACAGACAGCTCACATCATGTCATTCCTACGTGAAATGTTATATCATATTTTTAGAGAGGTTTGTATGAATTTAATTGATGAAGTTGTGTTTAACTGGCTGAATATATCGCATGGTTTATTTATTCTTTGAGTTTGGATGTGGTGGGTCAAGTGTTCTATTTTGGTATGGATTTGCCTTCAGATGTATAATGTGATTACTTGGATAACAATTCTACCTGCATATCTCGGGCATCATGTGATGGATTCCTTTACTAATTACACTTTCAGTTTTACTTGGGGAAAGTTTACTTAGCCCTTTAATGATTATGCCAAAGTGACACCATCAGAACTAGGGGATGGAAAACCTTCTGGCTGTTTAGAGAATGAATGTTACTTTCACTTGGTGGTGGTTTTCTTGTCTGTTTTGCTGAATGTGTTGCAGGGGTGGTTTATTGCTAAATATCAGTGCAGGAGCGAGTATTCTGTGACATGTGATATTGATATGATATGATACTATGATATGATACTATGATACTCAGACGCCACAGATGAAATCAAAGATAGCAGAAACTCAAACACCACAAACAACTGCCCAAGCCCCACCAGCCCCGGCAAAAGCCAAAGCCAGACAGCATGGGAGAGGGTTCCTCTGATGAAGATCCAGGAGAGGGTCCTTCTAATGTACATAAAGGAAATTGTCCTTTTAAAGCAGATACAGGAGAGGGTCCTTCCCAGGCAGCGTAAACAGTATGAAGACACTATTGCTTGTCCTCTCATTGTGGCAGCCGTGGAAAAACTGAGAAAACCGAGAAAATCACATTCATGGATGACCTGTGCAACAGTGTCCATGGTCAAATCCACCCCTCGGTCACGAGCCCATCTATATGTAGCGTCTCTTCCTTGATGGCCTGAGGAGTCATGGGCCCATCGAGCTATGAATAATTCACCCTTATGTTGCCAGTCCAGATCCACCTGAGCGACTTCAATCTTAGCAGCCTGATCCACCTGCTGGTTGTTCTGATGTTCCTCAGTGGCCTGGCTCTTGGGTACATGGGCATCTACATGACTTACTTTCACAACCAGATTCTCTACTCAGGCAGTGATATCTTGCCGCATTTAAGCAGCCCAGATGGGTTTACCTTTGTGCTGCCAATTGCTCTGCTTCCACTGCCGTAACCACCCCCACAAGGCATTTGCCACCATCCATGAATCGGTGTAGAGATAAAGTACTGGCCATTTTTCCCGCTCAGCAATGTCTAAAGCCAGCTGAATTGCTTTCACCTCTGCAAACTGGCTTGATTCACCTTGTCCTTCAGTGGCTTCTGCAACTTGTCTTGTAGGACTCCACACAGCAGCCTTCCACTTTTGATGCTTTCCCACAGTCTGGCAGGACCCATCAGTGAACAGGGCATATCTCTTCTCATTTTCTGGTAGTTTATTATACAGTGGGGCCTCTTCTGCACGCATCACCTCCTCCTCCGGTGACATTCCAAAATCCTTGCCTTCTGGCCAGTCCATAATCACCTCTAGAATTCCTGGGCGACTGGGGTTTCCCATTCGAGTTCGCTGCATGATCAATGCAATCCACTTAATCCATGTAGCATCCGTTGCATGATGTGTAGCAGGGACCCTTTCTTTGAACATCCAACCCAGCACCGGCAGCCGAGGTGCCAAGAGGAGCTGTGCTTCTGTACCAACCACTTCTGAAGCAGCTCGAACCCCTTCATATGCTGCCAATATCTCCTTTTCTGTTGGAGTATAGCGGACTTCGGATCCTCTGTATCCCCGACTCCAAAACCCTAGGGGTCGACCGTGTGTCTCCCCTGGCGCTTTCTGCCAGAGGCTCCAGGTAGGGTTGTTCTCCCTGGCTACGGTGTAGAGCATGTTTTTAACATCTTGTCCTGCCCGGACTGGCCCCAGAGCTACTGCATGGACTATTTCCTGTTTAATTTGTTCAAAAGCTTGTCGTTGCTCAGGACTCCATTTAAAATAGTTCTTCTTCCAGGTTACTCGATACAGAGGGCTCACAATCAGACTGTAATCTGGGATATGCATCCTCCAAAAACCCACAATGCCCAGGAAAGCTTGTGCTTCCTTTTTACTAGTTGGTGGAGACATAGCTGCGATTTTATTGATCACGTCCATTGGGATCTGACGGCGTCCATCTTGCCATTTTACTCCTAAAAACTGGATCTCCTGTGCAGGTCCCTTGACCTTACTTCGTCTTATGGCAAAACCAGCTTTCAGAAGGATTGGAATTATTTTATTCCCCTTCTCAAAAACTTCTTCTGCTGTGTTGCCCCATACGATGATGTCGTCAATGTACTGCAGATGTTCCGGAGCTTCACCCTGTTCCAGTGCAGTCTGGATCAGTCCATGGCAAATGGTGGGGCTGTGTTTCCACCCCTGGGGCAGTCGGTTCCAGGTGTACTGGACACCTCTCCAAGTGAAAGGAAACTGTGACCTGCACTCTTCTGCCAGAGGGATTGAGAAGAATGCATTAGTGATATCAATTGTGGCATACCACTTGGCTGCCTTGGACTCCAGTTCATATTGAAGTTCTAACATGTCTGGCATGGCAGCACTCAGTGGTGGTGTGACTTCCAGACCACGCGGACAGCGACAGCGGCAGCGGTGAGTGCTGCAGCTTTAAACTCGAGCTAGAGGGGGCTTCCCGGAGAAGAGGGAAGGCGGAGAGGCCCGAAAGGACTCGGGAATCGAGAGAGGGAGCGAGAGGCTGACGTGCCTGGGGGCGGGGCGGGCGAGCCGCAGCAAATTTAAAAGCGGCCATAGCGCGAGCTTCGCCCAGACCACGCAGACAGCGACAGCGGCAGCTAGCCACAGTAGGGTCAGAGCGCGTGCCGAGTGCACGTGAGAGCAAGGGCGGGTATATTAGCGCACAGGCGCACGAGCGCACAGCGGGTGGGAGCAGCCATCAGTTGTCGATCCCCTCGTGGCTCTAGACAAGAACATGGCCCCAACACGTGCAAAATGCCCCACAAGGAAGAATGTGGAAACTCAGACGGAGCTCCCACAAAAACACGTGTCTGTGCAGGTCTCCGGCTGCAGTGAATGCCTCAGCCTGGCATGTGTTCCTAATGGAGCCAGAGACACCGCATGTGTGCGGTGTGATCAAATAAACCACCTGCCCAGGCAGGTGGTTGAACTGAAGGAAGAGGTGGATAGGCTTAGAAGTATTAGAGACAGTGAAAGCGAAATAGATTGGTGGAGCCATACACTGAGGCGTAGGAGTGGGGCAGAGGCTCTGCAGGATGTGGATGATCTCCCTTCTGCTTGTCACCAGGCAGAAGAAAGGAACCTAAGGGACAATGAGGAATGGAGGCAGGTCCCTCCTCGGAAGGGCAAGCAAAACTCCTGCCAGCCCCCCTCACCTTCCCAGTTGCACTTACAAAATAGGTACGGTGCTTTGGAAATCGAGGGCCAGGCATATGAGGATAAAGACAAAGATCTAGACAGTGAGCTACCCAGAGCCAGCCAGCCACCCCCACGCCTTAGGACTTCAGCAATAAAAAAAAAGAGGAAGGTAATTGTGGTGGGTGACTCTCTTTTGCGGGGAACAGAAGGCCCCATTTGCAGACCAGATCCTTCCCACAGAGAAGTCTGCTACCTCCCTGGGGCCAGGATTAAGGATATAAAGAAAAATCTCCCTACCCTGGTCTGCCCCTCGGATTACTATCCATTACTGGTATTTCACGTAGGCAGTGATCAGGTAGCTAACAGTAGTCCAAGGGCCCTGGAGAAAGACTTTAGGGCCCTTGGACAGCTGGTTAAGGGATCAGGAGCACAAATTGTGTTCTCCTCCATCCCACTACTTGCAGGAATTGATGAGGGTATAAACAGGAAGAGCCAGCAGATTAACTCCTGGCTCCAAGGCTGGTGTCACCGTCAGAACTTTGGTTTCTTTCATCATGGGATGATCTATAGGACATTAGACCTGGTGGCAACTGGTAGGGCAAGCCTTACCCAAAGGGGAAGAAGAATACTGGGACAAGAATTAGCAGGGCTCATTGAAAGGGCTTTAAACTAGGGTTGAAGGGGGATGGGGATGAAAGCAGGATTACTAAAGAGGAGCCTGGGAGCAGATTACCAGTGCCGGTGGGTAAAAGTGCTAGCAAGGTCTTGTGGCCTGTTGCCTCAGTAGAGGTGGAGGGTCGTAACCCATGTGGTGATGACATGAGGGACAGTGATAGGCTGGCAACCACAGAAGGGTCTGAGCATGGTCAGGGAGGTGTTGGGCCTCACCCCCCCATAAAAGTGGCAAGAAAACTAGCCCAGCTAAAGTGCATTTACACAAATGCACGTAGTATGGGCAACAAACAGGAGGAGCTGGAAGCCATTGTACGGCATGAAAGCTATGATGTAGTTGCCATCACGGAAACGTGGTGGGATGAATCGAATGACTGGAGTGCTGCAACGGATGGCTACAAGTTCTTCAGAAGGGACAGGCAAGGAAGGAGAGGAGGAGGATTGGCCCTGTATGTTAAGGAGGAATATGAACGTGTGGAGATAAATGAGGGTAATAGTAGAGTTGAGTGCTTGTGGGTACGAATCAAGGGGAGGACCAGCAAGGCTGATATTGTGGTGGGAGTCTATTACAGACCACCCAACCAGGATGCAGAGGTTGATGAAATGTTCTATAAGCAGCTAGCAGGGGTCTCGAGATCACTTGCACTTGTCCTGGTGGGTGACTTCAACCTACCAGATATCAGCTGGGAACACAATACAGCTGAGAGGGAACAGTCTAGGAGATTCCTGGAGTGTGTCAGGGATAACTTCCTGACACAGCTGGTTAGTGAGCCAACTAGGGAAGGAGCACTACTAGATTTGCTGTTTGTAAACAGAGAGGAACTTGTGGGGGATGTAACGGTTGGAGGCCGTCTGGGGTACAGTGATCATGAAATGATAGAGTTTCTGATTCTCAGGGAAGCGAGAAGGGGAGCCAGCAGGACTGCCATCATGGACTTCTGGAGGGCAGACTTTGGTCTTTTCAAGAGTCTGCTTGACAGAGTCCCTTGGGAGGCAGCCCTGAAGGGCAAAGGAGTCCAGGAAGGCTGGACACTTTTCAAGGAGGAAGTCTTAAAAGCGCAGGAGCAGGCTGTCCCTGTGCGCAGGAAAGCGAGCTGTCGAGGGAAGAGACCGGCCTGGCTGAACAAAGAGATATGGTCACAGCTCAGGGAAAAAAGGAAAGTTTATGTCCTTTGGAAAAAAGGACAGGCTACTTGGGAAGATTACAAAGGTGTAGTAAAGTTATGCAGGGAAAAGATTAGAAAGGCCAAAGCTCAGCTAGAACTGAACCTGGCCCTGGATGTTAAAAACAATAAAAAGAATTTCTATAAATATATTAATAGCAAGAGGAGGACTCGGGAGAACCTCCACTCTCTCCTGGATATGGGAGGTAACATAGTGACAAAGGATGAGGAGAAGGCTGAGGTACTGAATGCCTTCTTTGCCTCAGTTTTTAGCAGTGGAGTAGGGTGTCCCCCAAGTACCCAGACCCCTGAGCTAGCAGTTAGGGGCGGGGAGCAGGATGAAGCCCCCGTAATTCTAAAGGAGATGGTGAGGGACTTGTTCCTTAACCTCGACATAAACAAGTCTATGGGCCCAGATGGGATTCACCTGAGGGTTCTGAGGGAGCTGGCAGAAGTGCTTGCAGAGCCACTTTCCATCATCTACCAACAGTCGTGGCAAACTGGGGAGGTCCCAGCCGACTGGCGCCTAGCAAATGTGACGCCCATCCACAAGAAGGGTCGGAAGGATGATCCAGGGAACTACAGGCCTGTCAGTCTGACCTCGGTGCCTGGGAAGGTGATGGAACAGGTCATCCAGAGTGCCATTATGCAACACATGAAGGATGCCCAGGTGATCAGGCCCAGCCAGCACGGGTTCATGAGGGGCAGGTCCTGCTTGACTAACCCGATCTCCTTCTATGACAAAGTGACCTGCTTGGTGGATGAAGGAAAGGCTGTGGATGTTATTTACCTAGACTTTAGCAAGGCCTTTGATACAGTGTCCCACAGTATTCTCCTGGAGAAACTGGATGCTCATGGCTTAGATGGGTATACTCTCCGCTGGGTTAAAAACCGGCTGGAGGGCCGGGCCCAGAGAGTGGTGGTGAATGGAATGAAGTCCAGTTGGCGACCGGTCACGAGTGGTGTCCCACAGGGCTCGGTACTGGGGCCGGTTCTCTTCAACATCTTTATCAATGATCTGGACGAGGGGATCGAATGTACCCTCAGCAAATTTGCAGATGACACCAAGTTGGGTGGGAGTGTTGATCTGCTGGAGGGTAGAGAGGCTTTGCAGAGGGATCTAGACAGGCTGGCTGGATGGGCTGAGACCAACGGGATGAGGTTCAATAAGGCCAAGTGCCGGGTCCTGCACTTGGGTCACAACAACCCCAGGCAGTGCTACAGGTTTGGGGCAGAGTGGCTGGAGAGCTGCCTGGCAGAAAAGGACCTGGGGGTGTTGGTCAACTGTCGGCTGAACATGAGCCAGCAGTGTGCCCAGGTGGCCAAAAAGGCCAACAGCATCCTGGCCTGTATCAAGAACAGTGTGGTGAGTAGGACCCGAGAGGTGATCATCCCCCTGTACTCGGCACTGGTGAAACCCACCTCGAGTACTGTGTCCAGTTTTGGGCCCCCTACCACAGGAAGGACATTGAGGTGCTGGAGTGTGTCCAGAGAAGGGCAACGAAGCTGGTGAGGGGTCTGGAGCACAAGTCTTATGAGGAGAGGCTGAGGGAGCTGGGGTTGTTCAGTCTGGGGAAGAGGAGACTGAGGGGAGACCTTATCGCTCTCTACAACTACCTGAAAGGAGGCTGTAGAGAGGCAGGGGTCGGTCTCTTCTCCCAAGTTACAGATGATAGGACAAGGGGTAATGGCCTCAAGTTACACCAGGGGAAGTTCAGGTTAGATATTAGGAAATATTTCTTTACTGAAAGGGTTATCAGGCATTGGAATGGGCTGCCCAGGGAGATGGTTGAGGCACCATCCCTGGAGGTATTCAAGAGAGGAGTTGACATGGTGCTCGGGGATATGGATTAGTGTTGGGTGGTGTGGTGGTGTGTGTGTGGTTTTTTTGTTTGTTTGTTTTTGTTTGTGGTTTTTTTTTTTCTTTCATTGGTTGGACTAGATGATCTTAAAGGGTCCCTTCCAACCTAGGTGATTCTGTGATTCTGTGATTCTGGATTCATTAAGGCCACGATAGTCCACAGTTAGCCTCCACTCTCCATTAGATTTCTGCACTGGCCATATGGGACTGTTAAAGGGCGAGCAAGTCTTGCTGATCACTCCTTGAATCTCTAGTTGACGAATCAGCTTATGGATGGGGATCAGAGTCTCGGTTAGTTCGATATTGCCACCGATGAACTGTTGTGGTAGCGATCGGCACCTGTTGTTCTTCGACCCTCAACAACCCCACAACAGAAGGGTCCTCTGAGAGACCAGGCAAGGTAGAGAACTGTCTAACTTCTTCCGCCTCCAAGGCAGCTATGCCAAAAGCCCACCAGTACCCTTTTGGGTCCTTAAAATACCCTCTCCTGAGATAATCTATACCAAGGATGCATGGAGCCTCTGGGCCAGTCACAATGGGATGCTTTTGCTACTCATTCCCAGTTAGGGTCACTTCAGCTTCCAGTACGGTCAACTCTTGGGATCCTCCTGTCACTCCAGAAATACAAATGGGTTCTGTCCCTCTATAGCTTGATGGTATTAGGGTACACTGTGCACCTGTGTCCACTAAAGCTCTATACTCCTGTGGGTCTGATGTGCCAGGCCATCGAATCCACACTGTCCAATAAACCCGGTTGTCCCTTTCCCCCACCTGGCTGGAGGCAGGGCCCCTCTAATATTGGTCATAGTATCCGTTACTCACTTCTTGCAGAAATGATTTGGAAGTTCCTTCAAGGGGATCAGAAGTAGGCTCAGGCCTTGTATTCTGTCTGGGGAACTGCACATTGAAAAGTGGGGTGGCACTTTTCCTGGGGAGATCCCCTTTTGTGGTTGTTCTTCCTTGCAATTCCTGTACCCGTGCCCGTAGGATCGAAGTAGGTTGTCCATCCCACTTCCTCATGTCCTCTCCGTGGTCACGCAGGCAGAACCACTGGGTGCTTCGTGGGGTGTACTCCCTGTATTCTCTATCTTGAGTGGAGAAACATCTGTTCCTAACAGCTGAGATATTGGCTCATACAGGTGGGGAGGACATATTCTCTTCAAGTTGCTGGACCTTCCGGGACAGTTTCTCCACAGCTGAGACAAGGGGAGAAGAGAGACTGTCTTCATATTGCCAAAGTCGGGCAGCCACCTCATCCACTGTTGGTCCCTCTTCGCCTTTCCATTCCATCACTGCTAATGAGTTGGCATATGACGATGGGGTGCTCCGTACAAACTTCCGCCACATGGACCTTGTGCATTGGATCTCATCAGGATCTGTGGGAAACTGTGCATTGTCCAGGTCATGATAAATCGTCTCCCGCATGGCTAAGTCTCTCAGGTACTGGATACCTCTCTCCATGGTGGTCCACTTGCTCGGATGACATACAACATCTTCACTGAAGGGGTACCTTTCCCTCACGCCTGACAGGAGTCGCCTCCAGAGGCTGAGGGCTTGTGTTTTTTTCCCAGTTGCCTTGTCAATGCCCCCTTCTCTAGACAGAGATCCCAGCTGCCTGGCTTCCCTACCCTCCAATTCCAAGCTACCGGCTCCGTTATCCCAGCACCAGAGCAGCCAGGTGACAATGTGCTTGCCTGGAAGTGGGCTGAAAACTTTTCACATGTCCCGCAGCTCACTCAGGGACAGGGATCGAGTGATTATCTCTGTTTCTGCCTCTTCCTCCTGTTCTCGTGATGACCCTGGATCATCGTCATCCTTCACTAAGCGAACTGATTTCTTGGTGTATTTCTTCTTCTGGATAGGGGCAACTGATACGGGCACGGGTTGGTTTTCTGGTTCAGTTGCAATG
Source organism: Numenius arquata (assembly GCF_964106895.1). Taxonomy (NCBI): domain Eukaryota; kingdom Metazoa; phylum Chordata; class Aves; order Charadriiformes; family Scolopacidae; genus Numenius; species Numenius arquata. The sequence continues at coordinate 30,245,309 of NC_133615.1, read as the reverse complement.
CCTGTCACTGGAGTTGGAGTAACTGCAGTGCCTGCCACTGGGGTTGGAGTAGCCACAGTGCCTGCTGCAGGTGTTGGAGTAACTGCAGTGCCTACCAGTGGGGTTGAAGTAGCCACAGTGTCTGTCACAGGGGTGGCAGTAGCCACACTGCCTGTCGGCCTGGTTTCCATCTCTTTCTCCTGAGGATGCTGCGCAATATTGAGCAATGCTTGGTAGATTCTGGCCAGGGCCCAGCACAATGCGGTGAGTTGTGCCTCTCTGGAATAGCCACAGCATTTTCCTTTCAAATATTCTGTCACTTTATCAGGGTTCTGTAATTGTTCAGGGGTGAAATCCCAGACCTTTGGAGGTGAAAAACTCTCTAGATACCTGCCCATGTTCTCCCACATGCCATGCCACCCATGACTCTCCAGCCTCAGGGCAGATCTCGGGGTGGTAGTCTTAAATAGTTGCTTAACCCTAAACAAAAACTGAAAAACATTCAGGAGACCTAGCAATAGGACCAAGCTGTTTTGCATGTCCCAAGAGTATTCAAAATTCTCAAAAACTGGCGTACCCAGCACGAAAGAGAAAAGGGAGGTGAAAGAGCTGGGGAAAGTATCCCCCCCTGCTTCCCCCATAGACTGAGTGTGATTATTAATAAATTCCCCAAGGTATGTGCAGGAAAGCAGTGCCAAATAAACGCCCCAACATAACCATCTGAACAGTGATGCTATCATATCATAAGTTGATATCACACAGGACAGCAAAATTATAATCCTGATCCCTCTCCCAGAGGTGATAAACATCATCATGGGGAGTACATAGAACATGTAAAAATTTACATAACACAGCCATGAAAACAAACGAAGCAACATTGTGCCCAGCAACTAATACAATAAATACATATAACAAATTTGTTTTAACAGGCTCTGGTCAGATCTGTTGTTATCTCAACCCTCCGAGTGCCCCACGTTGGGCACCAAAAAGGACTGTCGTGGTTTGGCCTCAGATGGCAACAAAGAACCATGTGGCAGCCGCTCTCTCAGACCGGACCCCCCACCGCCACCACGGCCGTGAGGGGAGAATAGGAAGAAAAAGGCAAAACTCGTGGGTTCAGACAAAGGCAATTTAATAGAACAGCAAAGGGAACAAGAAACAACAACAATAATAACACTGAGAGAGGAATATACAACCACGAGTACGATACCACTACTTGTCGACCGGACCCGGGACACCCCAGCCTGCTCTGCTCCCCCGTGGTGACTTCCTGTCCCTCCCCTTCCCCGGCTAGCTCCCGGCTACCCCCTGGGCATGGCTCACATGGGATGGAATACCTGTGTCCCTGCTAGATCCTGGGGAGAATTAACCCTATCCCCACCAGACCCAGGACAACCACAAGCACTAGCACCACACAAGCAGCACTTTATTCACATACACAAAGCTATATATATACAGCTATTTTCTGAGCTGTTTTGCCAAACAGGATGAGCGCTCTCATTCTCACGGTATGCCGCTGTCTTCAGCCACATCTTTCTACACACACTCCTCCAGGTGGTTTTCCCAGCCTGACCTTCACAGACACACACAATGTTTTTCTCTCCTGTCTGGCCAGCTCAAAACAATCTTATTCTTAAAGCGATATAGTCTTATTTCTGATCAAGTTTTGCTTGTTCTGCAACATGCTCATAATGGGCTCCAAAATCAGTCTTAATCGATCTTCCAGATGTTCTGCGTGGCCCCAGCAATGTATAGAGTCCTAGGGGCACCAGTGGGTCCCTGCCCGGGTGGGGACAGGCTGGGCTGTCTCTGTGGCTGGTTTCTCACTCTCCTCCTCCTGGCCAGGTCGTGTGGCCCCAACAATAGTTTAAGCCTTAAATTGAGTGTCTGATCTAGACGTGATCTCCTCTTCTAAGTTTGTTTCTCCGTTTCTATCTTTCTCTCTCTTACACACACACATTCAGCACTTCTTCCAGCATTTTGCTTTTGAAGAGCACTAGTCCAGCCATGGGAGAAGAATACTTAAAGGACTCCATTCAAAGATCACAGCTCTGTTCCTAAGGTTGCCATAAAAAAACCACCTTTCTTCTTGAGGAAGTAAATCGCTACATAGAGAGACTAAATGGATTTTCCAAAAGTTCTGAGAGGTGAACGGCAGAACTCAAAACCCAGCACAGAAATTTACTGTTCTGTATTTTGGCAGTTGTGCTACTTCACTCCCTATGTTTCAGATTTCACCACTGATGTAAGTTTCTGAGTGTATGGTGTTCCTTCCCAACACATTTTTCAGCACAGTGCTTTATGACTGTTTCTATCCTGGGATTTCCTGAAAAAAGAACAAGCTTCTACACCAACTTGCACCCCAAGGTTTTTTTCAGTAAACCCCCAACAAAACCCTGTAGATCTCCAAGTATCTCATTGTCAGAATAAATTTCTGCACAAAACCGGTAATACTTTGAATTACTGTCCATTCAGATTCTTCTTATCTGCCAGTAAAAATGATTAAAAAAATCAACACTTTTCATTTTCAAAGATTCTTAGAGATAAAGAGATAACATTTTGTTCTGCTTTATTTTTTTATTTTTTAGGGAAAAATTGTTGACCCCAAATAATGCCATAATAACAATCCTTCACTTGGATGCCAAAATTACCACAGAAACAGAGCCAGCTATGTGCCCTGGTGTAAATCTCTGTTGACTTCAGTGCTCTGTGGCCACATATCACTTCAGGTAGAATATGGTTGGAAATCACCATGGAAGACTTGCTTGAAAATCTTAGTTTTACCACAAATTTCTAGTTTTAGGGCCTTTAAAGTTTACAGAAAACTAAGTTCTTTAAACAAAGTAATAACCTTAGCTCTTCTGTCCTTACATCTTTTAAATAATGGGGAAAGTACCTTTTTTTCAACCTTATGGGAGTTTTCTGGCTACAATCTTGCTCAGTATTATTGAATGTAGGTCAAGGTAGCTAAGCACTGGGAAGAAGATTTAGTTGCCTATGCATAGTCACCTAGAGCAACTTCTAACACCCCTTAATCTCTGGGACACATGCACGGGACTTTCACCAATGACAGAAGATCTATAGGAGATTATTTCCCTTCTGGAGAGGCAGCAAGACGCTGGGGGAGGGAGGCAGGGTGAGCTAAAAATGTCACAAAGTGCTGACACTTGGGTAAAAGACCTGTGCCTTCAAACCATCTGTGGACACAAGAGCATGTCTTAGTCACCAAAATGTAGGGAGTTTAATCTGGAGCTAAATACCTCCCTGGACCATTAATTAACCTCATTAGGAAACCATTTAGCTTGCTAAATATCAAACCACGCATTTTGGAAGAGATGACCCAAATTCACATATAAGTCCACAGCAGAAGTAGCAATAGAATTTGGGAAAGCTGTCTCCCTCTCTCGAGTGTTTTCATCTGTCAGTGTTCAACATGGCAAAACACTAGACTTCTGTCACTCTAAGAAGCAGCTGGGTATTGGGCAGAAGTGTATTTAATTTATATGTTCTGGTCTTACTCCAAAACCAGTGGTCATCTGAGTTCAACCTAAAAGATGAATGAAGGTTGAAATAATTGATTAAGGTTCTTCTTTTACATCAGTGTTCAGCAACCACAAATGAATAAAGGTTTTCATGACAGTGCTGAGTATTTGACCCTATCATCATGTGTTTCAAGGTTTCTAGTCACCTAGACATCATTTAGTTTGATTTTAACAGGCAATCTAGAAAAATCCATTCCCCGTCCTACATATTTCACATTGAGCAGGTCAAAAGAATTTTCCAACACAAAATGTTGATACAATAAAAGAAGAGAAGAGGGAGAGAGCGGATAAGAAGATTTTCAAAACTGACATTGGAAATCTGGTTGATGTCCAAAGAGTCTGCACATGAAAAATCATAGGCGATACAAAGATGCTTGCTTAAAATATGACAGAAGGCTGTCTTATGCATTCAAGCAACCACTCTGATTATTATATTATTTCAGGTTGGACATCAGTGTTTCTGGGGTTTTTATTTATTTTTTAATTATTACTAGCATTCTCAAATGAGCCTGATCTCACTTCTATACTTAAATGCAACCATAGTTTGAGACTACCTCCTCACAATGTTTCTTCCTGCCCTCCTTGCAATTCCTCATGACTTTTGTTCATTAAAATGTAATTAAAATATGCAGAAAAAAAGGAGAGCCTTTGTTAATCCCACCTTCAGTGGAATTTCTCCCAGGATATTCTGAAAATACAGCCTTGTAGTAATTCAACTCGATGCCAGATGAAACAGAACAAAGCTTTATTGTTATTCTTTGTGCTATCCATCAACAGTTTAGAAAGCTCAGTCACAGATAATTGTTTACTAGTCACTTCACCTAAGTGTCATGCCTGTGTATGATTCATGACAGTCAAAAACATGACAACACAGATATTTGATGTAGACCATGAAGCTAACCCAACCCTAGGGCTGTATCCTTGGCTATGACAGACCCAGTTTGCCAGCTGAATGTCTGTCACTCTTCTGCATTTCTCATTTTCTGTTTTGTATATCAGTTTGTCCCTATTTTCCCCTTGGAAAGACAGGACAAAGAGTCAGTGCCAATCAATCACTAAAGGAGCTCTTCTCCTATTAGCAATATTTTGAATATACTCAGTGTCACTTGAAGTTCTTAATATGCCCACCTTCTGATTTTGTTGATGGCCCTATCTGGAGTACTGTGTCCAGTTCTGGGCTCCCCAGTTCAAGAAAGACAGGGAACTGCTGGAGAGGGTACAGCAGAGGACCACAAAGATGATTAGGGGCCTGAAGCATCTCTCTTATGAGGAAAGGCTGAGGGACTTGGGTCTTTTTAGTCTGGAGAAAAGGCTGAGGGGGGATCTGATCAACACCTATAAATACTTAAAGGGTGGGTGTCAAGAGGATGGGGCCAGTCTTTTTTCAGTGGTGCCCAGTGACAGGGCAAGAGGAAATGGCCACAAACTTGAACATAGGAAGTTCCACCTGAACATGAGGAGGAACTTCTTTATTTTGAGGGTGGCAGAGCACTGGAATAGGCTGCCCAGAGAAGTGGTGGAGTCTCCTTCTCTGGAGACATTCAAAACCCACCTGGACGCGTTCCTGTGCAACCTGCTCTAGGTGGACGTGCTTTGGCAGGGGGGTTGGACTAGATGATCTCCAGAGGTCCCTTCCAACCCCATATCATTCTGGGATTCAGTAACCTATATACACCAGCTATGTGGAAAAGCAATACTTGGGGAGACCGAGGCGATATCTTAGTATGGTGATGCACAAAGTATATTGTTCTTTATGTTATTATAGAATTTGTTTGCAGTCAATTTACCAAAGCAAAGGTCCTCATCTAATCCCAGTGTCTCATCCAAACTGTTGTTCCTCATGGATTTCTGGTTCAAGCTTAGACTAATATAAAGCAATACAAATACAAAGCTGAAAATTCGGAAGGGAGCTTTTTGTTTAGGCCACTTACAGCTTGAAGATTGATACTGGTGTGAAACGGCTAGCTGGTGTTCATCTTCATTCTGACGCACAAGTCCAATTCTGCACATAGATAACAGAAGTAAAATTCAGATTTTATGATTCTGATTCTTAAAAAAAACCCAAACACATTACTGCATTTCATCATGCCTGTTCAAAATAATATGCTTATTGAACAGTCATAAATACAAGTTGCCCTTCCTAGCAATTGATCCAGATTTCTGATCCTTATTGAATTAGGAGAGCAGCCCTGAGGAGAAGAACTTGGGGGTGTTGGTGGATGAGAAGCTCAACATGAGCCGGCAATGTGCGCTTGCAGCCCAGAAAGCCAATCGCATCCTGGGCTGCATCAAAAGAAACATGGCCAGCAGGTTGAGGGAGGTGATTCTGCCCCTCTACTCCGCTCTGGTGAGACCCCACCTCGAGTACTGTGTACAGCTCTGGAGCTCTCAGCAGAGGAAGGACATGGACCTGTTGGAATGGGTCCAGAGGAGGAGGGACAGAGCACTTGTCCTATGAAGACAGGCTGAGAGAGTTGGGATTGTTCAGCCTGGAGAAGAGAAGGCTCCGGGGAGACATTCTAGCAGCCTTCCAGTATCTTAAGGGGGCCTACAGGACAGATGGGGAGGGACTCTTTATCAGAGAGTGCAGGGATATGATGAGGGGTAAGGGTTTTAAACTGAAAGAGGGGAGATTTAGACTATGAGAGATGAGATTGTCTGCATGGGAAGCACTGCATAGGAAAGAATGAAAGGAGACCTTATAGCAGCCTTCCAGTATCTGAAAGGGGTCTACAGGAAAGCTGGAGAGGGGCTTTTTTACAAGGGCATGTAGCGATAGGTCAAGGGGTAATGGATTCAAACTGGAAGAGGGGAGATTTAGATTAGATATTAGGAAGAAATTCTTTACTGTGAGGGTGGTGAGGCACTGGAACAGGTTGCCCAGGGAAGTTGTGGATGCCCCATCCCTGGAAGTGTTAAAGGCCAGGCTGGATGTGGCTTTGAGCAACCTGGTCTAGTGGAAGGTGCCCCTGGCCATGGCAGGGGGTTGGAACTCGATGATCTTTAAGGTCCCTTCCAACCCAAACCATTCTATGATTCTATGAATTAATCCCTAACTTTCAGCATTAACAGTCTGTTGGGTTAGTGGGGTTTATATGATTTAGATGAAGATATTGTGAGCCATATATCAGCTGTTTGGACCAGCAGAAAGTAGCTCAACTTGTGATCAGTGAAACTGATGTTTCATCCAAAATTGGAAGATGATTTGTGAAACACTGTAAGAACTTTGGTTTTCAACACCATAGTCATATATGGTTGGCCAGTACATGCCAGCACTTGCCAGAAGGTGTAGTTGAAAATTTTGCTAGTTCTTGCAGTGAGAAAGAGTCAGGAGCCAACTCTGAGCTTCTGTTAGTGCTTAAGTCAAATGTTTGTAATTCTAACAGTAAAAAGGACATCTATTAAAATGAAGAAATACTGTTTACTGTAATTGTTAGCTTCTTTTTCTAATCATCTCTAGTGCTGCAGAGTAACCTACAGTTATTACCTTTCTTCTTCTTCTCCTTTCCCCTCACCTCCCTGCTATGCTTGTTTCTTTAAAAGGAGGAGACCAGCTGACTGGAAATCTGGGATACCCAGGATTTAAGCAGAAGACTTGCTTAGAAACAGTTTTATATAGCTCTATCCACATAACTCAATGCTTGTACTGAGATATGAACACTTTGCAGGTGTAAAGCTAAATGGTGAGTCAATTTGAATATGCCCTGGCAAATCTACCAATTAATAATCTTATCTGGAAATCACTGAGGTCAGTGTGATGCCTACAATGGGGTTTAGGGGAGAGTGAAGAACAGCCTGGGATTTGGTCTGAATTTAGTCTTATAAAATATGAAGATTTTAAAGAGCTTTTTAGGACGTAGAGGATTATGGGAATCTTGCCAATCGTGTCTGATCTGAGAGGGGATTTAAAAGTACTAGACAAATTACTTCAAAGGAGGATGTCAGAAAATACATGACCTGTCTTACTTCTTAACAGAGCGACAAAGCTGAAGAGACTTTGCAACACTCTTTTCCCAATAACGTGTTTATTTGTTTGTGTTCATAGAAACCTATGGGAAAGGGGTGTGGGCTGACCTGTACTTGGGACATTCATTTTCTTCACCTTCCTTGTGAGTCAGCATGGTGGCTTATGTAATGAAACACTAAAGTGACAGAGTGAATATTTCATATTTTGAACTTTAGAGATTACCTAAAATCCTTTCAGTCTGCCTATGCAGGGAGCTAAATCAATATGATAACCTACCTACCTATTTTAATGATACATTTTCTGAGCAGAAAAGCCATATGGCACATTTTTGTCCTCTGCAATGAAACCTAATGAGGGGAAATTCAAGCTATTGCAGAAGATTAGAAAGGGGTAAAAATTCTCAGATGCTCTGGATGAAAATTTGTGAAGTTGGCTGCAAATGTCATTGCATAGCCCCTGACTGTTATTTTTAATCTCTCATTGACAAGGAAAAGCTTTTTGGGAATTGGGACTTGTTATCTTTGCTTTATGGGCCACTGCTCTTGGAATAACAGGGCTGATAAAGTGCTGGTGGTAAGTTAGTTGGGAAGGAGAAATGGACAACAGAGCCACACAGAGCACAGAGTGTGAGGATGAGAGAGAAAAGTACTATTAATGTTTTTGGCAAGGAATAGTGATTTCTTCATCAGTGGAAGGAGTCCTTGTGAAACAGAGAGTCATGCAATTTATTTATTTATTTATTTACTCATTTATTTTGATGTTGACCTAATTCAGAGTGACATGTGCTTGCTTTCTTTAAAACCAGTTCGGTGAGATGAGAAGTTTTGAAACGCATTTCCAGGGAAAGGTTGCTATGTTTCCTTTTTGTTTTACATATATTATCATGTCTGGTATGAATATTGATATCTGAATATTTCAGTCTTTGATGCATTCATCTACATAGCTCCTCTCCCGCTACCAGCTCCACCCCACCCCCCAACCTCTGGAAAGGAACAGCAGTGGAGGTAAAGAAAGAAGGACAATGGAGCTAATCTGCCTTTCAGTGGCTTCATACCTGAGCTGTCTGATTTCTCAGATGAGGGCTTTTAGGGATCCAGGACCATGGAGTGAGGATTAGAGCTTCAATTCATGCTGCCCTTTACAGACAGCGCAAATATTGTGTGCACTTTACTGAAGACTGATCTATTAAGACCAGCAGAGCACTCTGAATCATATGCGACAAAACTTTGTGCAAATAATGTGTTGTAGAAGTCATTCATGTTTCATTCCTGCTGTTTACGTGGGTTTCAAATGATAACCCTTGGACTGACAATAGTTTATATGCTATTAATTTCCCTGATTTTAGGAATGAAGCCTATTTTATTTTATCTATTGTTTGACACTTACAGCAAAACTTGCACCAGTCTTAAAAAGTTAAAGTTGATGGAAGTTGAAGAAAGTTAAATTCCACTTCTGCCTGGAGTTCTAGTTCTGCAGTTGCACTTAAGGTTTTAGTTTGTTCTCTTCATTGACTTCTTTCACAGAAGTAGGGCATGTGTTTATTTATTTATTTCACTGGAAGCAAGCTAATTAGCTCAGCTCATCTATGTGAAGAACAAGCAGAAGTTTTGTTTGATAGTATGTATGTGAGGTGAGCATTAAATTCCATTACTTTACCTCATAGTGGAAATCTAGTGTCTGAAATCACCAGAATTTTAGTCAGAGTTTTAAGGTATATTAACTACCCCTTAGTAAGGATTTACAGGAAAGACCAAAGCAAAAACAGCAAATGGGAAAGGAAGGTGACATTATACTCAGTTCACAGAAGCAAAAGGGTCACTAGTTCATAGAATTGTCAACATTTTTGACACAGATAATTCTGAAAACATCCACCAGTTTGATATCCATCTGGACCTAATGAGATTTGACACAGTAGACCCCCTTGAACTTCCATCCTCAGAATATTTTCACCTTGCCTTTTGAATGTACTCACAAAGGAGACGTGTTGGTCCTTTCATGTCAGATCTTAATTGGAGCCTATATTCCCTTCCTCACTACATCTGTTTCACTAGGGACTTTCATCAAAGCAAAGGGCTTTTTCACTCTCTCAGCCCCCTTTAATACAGAGCATTCAGCTCCTTCTACAAAGGGTCTTCATTTTTTCCCCCTTTTTTGAGGTCTCCCACTCCTTCTACTATTGAAATGTTGTCTTTGTGCAGTCTGTCCTCTGTATAAACTTCTCCTTGTGCATGGTTCTGTCTCCTCCTATGTGAGTTTGCATTGGAGGGGAGAGTGAGGGCTCAGGCTTCCTTTTGCATTTCATTCTGGCTTTCTACATTTATTAATGTATTTTCCATCAGCATTGTATAATGTAGGAGATTTTCATATTTCCTCTTTTTGCCTGTTCTACACATGTATTCCTGAACCTTCATCTCTGTTCCTCCCATATTTCAGACCCAGAGATCCATTTTTTTATTACCCCAAATCTCTCCACTTCGGTCCCACTTGCCTTATCGCTTTTGCTTTGTGAGTCTTTTTCAGTGAGTACTTCTTCTTTCCCCTGTACCCTTTGTTCATTCACTTTCTTTTCTCCCTTGTTAGCTGTCACACAAAGCCATCTTTCAGTAGACAAAATGGTCCCCATTGGTCTGCTAATTGTGTTGGTTGTACTCATAAAAATGGTATTAGGAACGAGAAGATTTGACCTTGCTTGGTGTTTCTCAGTCACTGTTGTGGCTCAGATTTTGGATCTCATCTGAGTTAATCATGTAAAGATCTGTTTTCTTCAAGACTGCTATTCCAATTGATTTGATTCAATTCTATATGATCCTATTTGACTCTATGTAGAGTACTGTAATTCCCATAGTACCACAGTGTTTAATGCCTTCGTATACTGCAGAGACCAACTAACATCTACCTCCTAAGGGTGATCCTGCTTCTCACCTTCACTGGTGTCAACAGAAAATAAGTGCGTTGTTTTGGTCAAATCCTGTGCTGAATTCTGATCTTCTGTGCAACCATATATGCCTGCAAACCATAGCCAGAAACAACTGTGCACATGTAATAGGCTAATTTTATCAACTGCTTTCTTACAAACTGTTTAATAATTCAGTTTTATGAAACCAAAATAATAATATGATGACAATGTTGGAGATAAATCTATCATTTACAAGCCAAAAGGTTTTACTTTATGCATATTTCTCCAGTGCTTGGAGAATATATGATTTTGAACTTAGTTATGCCATTGTAAGCCATTATGTAAAGTACATGATCATGTATGACTACAGCTTGAATTTCATTTATGTTTTTAAAATGTAACTCTTAAGTGACTGTTTCAAAAACTGCAATAAACAATTTTATAATGATTGACTTCTGAATACAGCCTTTAATAACACCGAAATGTTGAGATACAATCTGATTTTACTAGGTTTTACCATGCCTGTTAGGAAAATCACTTTCAAATTCATAAAATGAATTAATTTCATAAAATCCATTGGAAATTTGCTTTAGATGTATAATTTAACACATATTTGAAAAGCTTCAAATAGTTACTTGTAGGAAAGAGAAGCAGAAAAGGCTCAATTCTAAAATTGTGTTCAGAATTTATCATGAAAGACAGCCAAAATAGAGGCTACCACTCTTGAGACTCTAAGATAGCTAGATAGATCAGACTATTCATTTAGATTGCATTACAGATCAAAGCATACCTTCCAAACTGGGGTAAAAAAAATGTTCCTGCTACAAGAAGGTGCACTCTGATAATTAAATTTAATAATTACTTTTCTAAAGTGTCTTCCTCACCCAATTAACAGGCCATTTCTGTCAAACATTCAGGATTGAACAGGTTATGTAGCACAGAGTAGTGAACTGAGTGAGAAACGGAGTGCAAGAATTTTTCCAGCCAGCCTGATTTTGTAGCATCAGTAGTGTCCTGTACACTTACTATCATGGCACTTGTGCTACCCAAAGTTGCTTGACCCTAAAATCTAGATGCAGGATGAGGTGAGTCAAACCTCCAGAACAAATAAACCGAGGCTGTTTGGAAAGATTCAGTGCTGTATGCAAAGACAGGCTGGTGGGACTGCACACACACTACTGTTTAGAAATATGTGCACATATGAGAGATTCAATTGCCCTAAGGTATAGTAATTCTGTTTTGAATGCTTAGTGAGACAAGCTTCTAGAGACTCTTCCAACCAAGAGCACACATCTGAACTAGTCCTCAAGACTTGCATTAGCTTGTTGTTTTCAGTGGGAGCAGCTGGACTCAGTTTTCTGAAAATTTCCTTCATGATAACAGCCAAACATTTCTAATAACCTGCTCAATACCTCAATGCGACACAATGTTTGTGTAACTATTATGAACAATAAGTAACTGTTGCATTAAGAGGCAAAGTAGTTTTGGCAGAAAATAAACCCCCTTGCGTTCTAACACTCCTCACTTTGCAAGTAAAACTAAAGATGCTTTTTGGGGGGTGTGTGTTGATCCTTTTTTTTCCAATAGAACTGTTGATCCTCATGTAAAACTGAGGAATTTCCACTGTGAAATTTTAAAATTTAATTGAAAATCGTTGGTTTGGTTCCAGCTGTCACTTAAAACAAAAATTGTGTTTAGTTTTGAAGCGTGAAGGCTCTGAGTGTATAAGCCACAAGGCCATATCTTGAATCACCAGTGCTGATTCAAATGAGTTAAAACTTTAGTACAAGGTCAGCCATAGCAACTGGAATCAAATGAAACCTACCCAGACCTTATCATAAAGTTCTGATAAGTCTTATGTAAAGAAAATCTGGGGATGAGCAAGCTAAATGAGTAAGAATTGGGCAGTGATATTTCAGTAGTACTGAAGCACCCCACCTAGATCGATATAATCTGCCTCTCAGTGTGGTTAATTTGTACAGCTGATGTGGTTATATGGTCATATTGGCCCTTGCTCCTGTTCTGAGCAATCACAGATACTGAGTATGGGTAGATGAGCTGCATATACATTTTCTGAGGTGAAGATGCTCCCACAGCTGAATTGAAAATCCTGTTAATGTCAATATTAGCTGTTTCTCTGCTCATCTCTTCAGTTGATGAAAGGTGAGATAAGGGAAAGAAATGGAAATTGCTGAAAACTAATGGAATGCCAGTAGGAAAATAAAAAGTTATAGCAAGACAAAGAAAAGGGTAAGAGGCAAAGGAAAAGAAGGCAGGGAAAGAAAAGGAAAGGACATTTCATGTCGCAATGAAGTGGTTCACAAATGCCTGGAATCACAGAATCACAGAACCGTAGGGGTTGGAAGGGACATTTGGAGATCATCTAGTCAAACTCCCCTGACAAAGAAGGTTTACCTAGAGCAGGCTGGACAGGAATGCATCCAGGCGGGTTTCGAATATCTCCAGATAAGGAGACTCCACAACCTCTCTGGGAAGCCCATTCCAGTGCTCTGTCACCCTCAAAGTAAAGAAGTTTTTCCTCATGTTGAGATGGAATTTCCTGTGTTCAAGCTTGTGTCCATTGCCCCTTTTCCTGTCACCGGGCATCACTGAAAAGAGTCTGGCCTCATCCTCTTGACACCCACCCTTTAGATATTTATAAGCATTGATGAGGTCCCCTTTCAGTCTTCTCCAGGCTAAACAGACCCAGGTCTCTCAGCCTTTCATTATAAGAGGGGTGCTCCATTCCCTTGATCGTCTTTGTAACCCTCCACTGGACTCTCTCCAGTAGTTCCCTGTCCTTCTTGAACTGGGGAGCCCAGAACTGGACACAGTACTCCAGATGTGGCCTCACCAGGGCAGAGTAGAGGGGGACGATGACCTCCCTCGACCTGCTGGCCACATTCTTCTCGATGCACCCCAGGAGACCATTGGCCTCCTTGGCCACAAGAGCACACTGCTGCCTCATGGTCATCCTGTTGTCCACCAGGACTCCAAGGTTTCTCTCTGCAGAGCTCCTTCCCAGCAGGTCAACCCCTAACCTGTACTGGTGCATGGGGTTATTCCTCCCTAGGTGTAGGACCCTACACTTGACCTTGTTGAATTTCATCAGGTTCCTCTCTGCCCAACTCTCCAGCCTGTCCAGGTCTCGCTGGATGGCAGCACAGCCTTCTGGTGTGTCAGACACTCCTCCCAGTTTTGTATCATCAGCAAACTTGCTGAGGATACACTCTGTCCCCTCATCCAGGTCATCGATGAATATATTGGACAAGACTGGACCCAGCACTGACCCCTGGGGAACACCACTAGTTACAGGCCTCCAGCTGGACTCTGCGCCGCTGATCACAACCCTCTGAACTCTGTCATTCAGCCAGCTCTCAGTCCACCTCACTGTCCTCTCATCTATCCCACACTTTCTAATCTTATCTATGAGGATGTTATGAAAGACTGTGTCAAAAGCCACTTTTCCTAAAATAAGTGTAAGCAATAGTTAGCAAGGAGTATGAGAGCAGGGTATTAAGGTCTCCTCATCTTCAGGTGTACATCTCCACATGTTCCTCAGGAAAATGACCTAACCTTTAAGAAGAGACTGAGCGACAGGGACTGAGCAACTGTGTATGCATTTCTCTCCCCCCTTGCTGTTGGATATGATCTGTTGTGTATGCAAAACTAAAATAAAAAAAAAAGAATTAATGAAAATACACACATATGTATGTATATTCCCCCCCCATGCATATATACATACATATCTCTCTGTATATTCATCAGACGAGAAATTGATTCTACAGACCAGTGGAGATCTCTCTGACTTGAAATAAAAAGAAACTGTCTTCCTTCCCCAGAAAAGTAGTCCAGTGGTGTGCATAACTGGGTCTAATACATTTAAATCTAATCTCAGCAGATGACTTTTCATGGCTACTCTAGGTGTATTCTGGAAGCTTAAAACACCCGCAGACACACAAGGGACTGAAATCCACTGCAGCAGATATAGCTAGGGTCTGAGATCAAAGGGGCTGCTGTATTAAAAATCCAGCAGCAAATTTCAAAGTAGTCCTCAGTTCACATACCATAGCCACTTCTATCTGTCCATTTTATGCAACATATGGAAAAAGATAGGTATAGATATATAGGTATAGAGAGGCATGGCCATAGCTACAGTTAGGTACAAATGCAGATCTAAACATATGCTGAGTTTTGTTGCAGGTATTCTTGGAGAATAAACATGAACCAGATTGTCTTGTCAGACTACTTAAAAGAGCTTTTGAAAATATTCAAGAGCTGTAAATTATGTTCTTTTGTCCTTGAGCTGTCATTGGTACACCCTGATATTGCAACCTATAGGTCACAGACTGGTGATTAGATTCACCCATCCTAATATTATATCTCTTCTAACATAATGGAAAGGACTTAAGAGGAACAAGTTCCTCCATAGGTTGAGTCAGGTGGTAGACGGAAGAATCTAAACTTGAAGGAGCCAATTTCTCTCTATTGATGAAGCCAGGCGTGAACATGTTTCTAAGTGAGCCTCCTTTCCTGCAGTTAGACTCCACTCTACACTGACTAGCTTCCAGCAGCAACTGGTACCAGGGATGATGATTAAAATGGGTAAAATAGCATGAATATTGATTTTAGGACAACATCATCAAAGCAAACCCAATTTTAAAAAAACTGAGGACTCCAAAATCAATAGTAAAGAACTCATGGGTAAGACTGTGGGAAAGTGTGGATGCAGCATCTGTAAATCTTCATGTTGCTTTTGAATGCCTGTCTGAAATATGTTTTAGTTACAAACATTGATTGCTTTCAATACAAGTATAATGGGATAAAATGTTATGGTCTATGATGTACAGAAGGTCAGACTAGCTGCTTTAATGCATCAGTCTATGAATATATGAATCTATGAAAAATAAATCAATATTAGGGGGAAATGCTACATAACTACTATCATTGATCAGTCAATTTCTGTTGTAAATGAGCAATTTCTCATGATGCATTATAACTAAGTCACTCTACTCTTCTACTTCTAGCAAGTACATTTGTATTCGCCTCCTAGTACTTTTCTGAGGCTCTAGCAGTCTTACCATTGAGTTCAATGGGGGATAAGAAAGGCTGCTGATGAGACATTTTAGAAATCATGCCCTTAATCAATTAATGTTTCTGAAGTCATTTAAGTGTGCATGTACGTGTGGTGATAACTGAGATTCTTTAAGATGCTAGGATACCCACTTGGCTATCTTTCCTCATATTTTTTCTTTTCTTTCTTCATTTTTTCTTTAAAAATTTGAAAAGTGAAAGCATATGTGACATACGTGATAGCTCAGACTGTCAAGTGACAACACTTGAAAAATATTACCTGAACCAAACACGTCAAATATTTAAAGAACTGCAAGGTTTCACTGCATGTGACTATATCTCAGTAGCAGGTTAATATTATTAAGATATGCTTGATACTTCCTAATACATGTGTATTTATGTGTATATGTATATATATTTCTATGTATTTTCAGGTATCTTCAGCTGATGCATACAAATGTACCTTATAGCTACTTAGGGCCAAATCAACTAGTTTTATAACCTTTAAGATCAGTTAATGATTCAAGACACCAAAACCATTACAAAGATCCTAACCTGAGCCATCTAGACCCTGTCTTAAACCATGCAACTATTAGCAACATGATTGCTTACACTGCTTCTACTTACAAGATGCAGCAATCTCCTGTAGGATGATGAAGTGGTAATCTATATTTTTCTGCATTCCAGTACAGCTACTTTTCATCCTTTTTCAATGGTATTGTCCCAATATTTTGGACCTCCTTGGTACAAAAGCCTATATCTAATTAAGACCACTGAACTGCAAAATAATGTCGACACAGGGTCATTTACACCTGGAAACTGAATAAATTGAGATCCTCAAAAGTCCATTGGACTACACAAGCTTCCACTCCTGGTAAAGTATCAGCTCCAATACGCTGATGAATGAAATAATCATGCAAAGGATAGAAGCGCTTTCTTTACATAAACATCAAACTAAATGGCAGGCTTTATCCCAATATCTTTTACTCTGAAAATCAGCTGGAGACTTAATTTAAAAATTGTATGAATTTACTTGAATTTCACATTGATAAAATGTAATGAAAAATGTGAAGAATTTCATTTTAACATGTTATCTAAAAGTAATAAACTTTCCAAGTCTTTGTCTATCTACAAATCTTCAGGATGCAGATCCTCATATAGACATTAATCTATTCAAAGATGCATTCTTTTAAATTACATGGAGGACTGTTGCTTTTCTTCTTTGTTTTTTTTTTTTTTAAATTGAACTAAGAACAGCCTAAATCACTCTTACATACTAAACAAATCTCTGATTCTATCTAGAACCAAATATTTCTGTAAGCTGTGAGTGTCTGAGTATATTTGCACCTTGTGAATCTCTTTGCAAATGATTGTATTACAGAAATTTTTATTCATTACCATTTTGGTATTTTTGAAGTCATTTATGTCTATGGAAACTGGTTGCAAAATGACACCTTTTCTAATCTGATGCCCCCCTAAATGTACTGCAAGGACCATCAGGATATTATAGTACAAGCAAAACAATAAAAAAGTTAAAGTTAAGAACTTTAGTTATTATTTACAGGAGTGACACTGATGAAATATACACTCTGAATTTATAGATTTTCTTTTTTTTTATTTCTTGTTGACTTTGCCAGCTTTACTGAAGAAAGAAAACAATAGAAGATGACATGAAATGGGATAACAAAAGATATAAAACAAAACAAAATAAAATAAAATAACATCCCTCCTCTATCCAGAAGTGGGACAATGAGGAGGCTTAATTCTATTGGAGAAAAATTGTAAAATTTCTAGAAGATTAAAGAAACTTTTTATTTGAAACATTCTCAGATTTCTAGTGATCTCAACACAAAGATGAATCCCCAAGTCATTTAACCAAAATCAAATCAAATATCCTCTCGACTACCATAAACAGAACACATTATTTTTTGGAAAGAGTAGAAATAATTTAGTGCAAATTGATAAAAATGTTATTTTACTTACTTTTTACTGAAGAAGCATCATAGCAGGAAGGCCGCTTAGGGTTAGCTCAAAAATGATGGATGTTAGAGAACTGAATGTCAACACACTTTTCAGATCTGTCAGACAGTTTTGTGAATGGTTCAGTTCACAGGCTGACACCCAAATCTACTTTTTTAGCTCCTCCATGATAATAAATAAACATAATTAATAATAAATAAATAAACATAATAATATCTTTCTTGGCCATAAAAACAATTATTAAATGTAGTACTTCCTTGTCAAAATGATCTAGCATGACTTTATTTCCCTTTTTAGCCCTCCCATGAAAAAGCGCTGCCTATATGGCCACAGTATTTGTACTTCTGCATAGATGTGTGCCTGTAGCTGTCAGGCTCCCATTTCCTAATTTTGGATCACATTAGCCCCTTTTATCCAAATCTGATCAGGGAGAGGAGTTTGAAAACTTTAATGAAAATAGTTGGTCTAAAAAGGAGCAAGAAAGTTGTGGATGCCCCATCCCCGGAAGTGTTCAAGGCCAGGCTGGAAGGGATTTTGAGCAACCTGGTCTAGTGGGAGGTGTCCCTGCCCATGGCAGGGGTGTTGAAACTCAATGATCTTTAAGGTCCCTTCCAACTTGAACCATTCTATGATTCTATGATTCTATGAAAGCATTAATTTCCTAGCAAAGGAAAGAATGCAGAGTGTCTTCTGCCTTTCCAAAATTAGAGAGCCCACAGAGAGAAAACTAATACAGATGTCATAAACAAATGTGGTTATAACCAGAATGTGTATTAATCCTTCAATCCAAAAGTAAACAAATCAGTTCAATGTATGTCAGAGACACCCTGACATCAGAAGGGATTTGAAGATGAGGTCTTGATGGTTTGATGCTGCAAGTTCCCTGGCATTAACAAGTGCTCATCATTTCATGGTATTTGGGTGCTATGAAAATGAAGAACACTTAATAATGTAATATAATCAATGTCTATTGTCTTGTGTATAACAGATAGCTTTTTATTACCACTGGTTAATTACAAAGCAAGTCTACATCTTCTCTCCAGACCCAGTTTTGGTAAGTGCATTAAAATGGCTGTGACAGACAAGCAAGCATGTATGATGGTGGTGGTAAATTTTCCAGGTTAATCTCATTTCATCATGAGCCATGATCAGTGTTTTATCATTTCAGTTCAAAAATTACTCACAAGCATGGTAACATGTAACTGACTGATGTCACTCAGGGATTTATTGTTTGCCCCCTGCTTCCTCTGCCTTGCATTAAAATTTTCCTTTCAACCTTTGAAGCCAAGCAGAATTGTTCATTATTACCTTTCAGATGCTGCACCAGTTTAATCACATTGATAGAGGGCTATGCAATCAAAGTGACAGTTCAATGATGATTTGCTGTGGGACGAGGCCTGAAGAGCAGAACCCCGAGTACTGCTCAATTAACAAGCGGGGACATGTTGGAACTTGTAGGCCATAAACCATGGGAAACTGAGGGTGGTCCTGACCATAAAAGGGTTAGACAAGGACCTGAAAACAGGTACTTGACAAATGTTGCAACACTGAGATAAGCAACACTGAGATAAGCAAGTTCCTGGCGCCCTGCCTAAAAAGGCCTTAAGAACTGTGTCTTCAAGATAAGATAACTGTGTCCTCAAGATAAGATATGGTTGATGGTGTGATAGTATATCACTGACCAATCAGATGCAGCCGCACGAGCAGTGTATGTTCAAAAGGACCAATCTGTTTAAAACACACAGCCAATGTAAGCATATATAAAGGAATGATGGTATACAATAAAGGAACATTCTGCTTGCATCAAGCTGTGTCCTGTCTCTCAATCGCCGCAAATTGGTGACCCCGACGTGATGGGTTTATGAACCGCCTAGCTGAGCGACTTGCTGCAAGTCCCACAGAACTTTGAATGTGCTGCTGAAAGGAAGCAGGAGCCGGCCGGCCTGAAATCCCTCCGGAGTAGAGAGGTGAGCTGTGGGAAACATGGGGAATCAAGCGTCTTCCCCAGAAAGAGACGTATATGAACTTATGAAAGGTCTACTTAAAAAGCATGGGAAAAATATTTCCGGGCATGACCTCAAGGCAATGCTTAAGTGGGTGCAGGTGAAAATACCCACTGTAACTGCATTGAGTATTTTTACACGGGAACTCTGGGATGATGTGGGGGTGAAATTATGGGACGCGGCAACAACAGGAGATGTCGAGGCTCAGCGTATGCTCCCGTGGTGGAGGAGCATTTTTGAGACTCTAAAAGCCCAGGAAGGGGGAATAGAAGCCAAAGAAGGGGAAGAGGCCGAAACCCCTATGGCGCCACCTTCTGGGCCACCGCGTCCCGGACCTTTAGGCGCACACGTCGCTGGTCACCCCCCAGAAGAAGACCCTTTCGATCCGGGGCCGGTCGATCCGGACAAGGAACCGGACTTATACCCCCCCGACCCACACGATGTGTGGGCTAACATAAGATGACAAGCCCTGAAAGAGGGGGAGCTGGAGGTTGCTAGAACAATAGTGGCTCCGGTGATTTATCAGGGCCGGGGGGTGCAATGGGAAGCCCTGTCTTTTCCGGTTATTAAGGAACTGTGCCGTACCGTCACCGAGCACGGGCTTTCTTCCCCCTATTTTGTGAGTCTGTTGTCTTCTGTGTTCGACACATGTTATGACTTCTCATGATCTAAAGTCTCTAGCGCAGCTGCTATTGACTCCGACTCAATACTCGCTATGGGAGTCACACTGGAGAAGGGGACTTCAGGCACTTCTCCTTACATATGCGGGTCATAATAATGCTGCATTGGCTGCGCTGACCATGGAGCACCTTACCGGTACAGGTCAGCACTCAGATCCGGCAGCTCAAGCTCGAGACTGCCCCCGAAAGGCTCTCGCGGCGGTCCGCGAAGAAGCAAAAAAGGCTTTCCTTAAGGTCCCCGACTCACAGAAACCGCAGAAAGCCTTTACCACTATCACTCAGGGACCCCAGGAGCCTTACATGCAGTTTATCGATAGACTGAAACAGGCTTTGGAACGTCAAATAGACAACACGGAAGCTCGGGAAATACTGTTGCTAAAGCTGGCTGTTGAAAATGCTAATGCTGATTGTAAAAAGCTATTGAAATCTCTTCCTAATCCGAATCCCACATTGATTGAAAAGGTGGAAGCTTGTAATAGGATTGGCACTGTAGATCATAAATTTGAGGCTATGGCTGCTGCCTTTGCGGCCATGAAAGGTCCATCAGGCATGGGGAATTGTTATGGTTGTGGTAAGCCAGGCCATTTGAAAAAGAATCGCCTGGTCACGAAAGGAGGGGCTAAGTCTCAAGCCCCTGGGATTTGCCCTAGATGCCGAAAAGGACGTCATTATGCTAATCAATGCCGGTCTAAGTATGATTTCCAGGGTCAACTGATACAGGGAAACCGATCACGGAGTGCGGGGCAGCGACGCGTGCAGACACAAGTACCGCAGCGGACGTTCCAAACCCCTCGGAGGGAAGCAGCAGTGCCTCAAGTCTTTGTCCAGCAACAGCCAGTAGCGCCGGATTGGACCTGGCAACCTCCTACACAGTAATGTTACTCGATCCCTCGGTTCACCTATTGTCAACAAATATCTCGGGGCCCTTACCCCCTGGAACACAAGCGCTATTGTTAGGAAGATCATCTACAACATTGTCAGGCCTTTTTGTATTACCAGGGGTCGTTGACTCCGACAGTACTGATGAAATTAAGATTATGGCATGGACCCCATTTCCTCCCTGCACAATACCTAAAGGTAGCCGTATAGCGCAATTAATATTGATTCCAGCGGGGACGAACTCCCCCGTTCCTAGTCAACCTCACCAAAGGAGGGGAGGGTTTGGATCTATGGGGAACCTGCAAATTCTATGGGTGCAATCTATTTCTCAAAAGCGACCCGTATGTCAATGTACCCTTATCCGCGGAGGACAGCAAGTAGTGCTAAATGGAATTATTGATACTGGAGCTGATGTTACGGTAATCTCTCAGGCTAAGTGGCCCCCGCAATGGCCTCTGGCTAACATTTCCCAAGCATTGGCTGGAATTGGGGGAACTGGTAGCAGCCACCAAAGTTTGGAATTAATCCAAATCCAAGGTCCGGAGGGGCATATAGCCTCTGTTAAACCCTTTGTGTTACCCGTTCCTATGATTCTGTGGGGGTGTGATGTGCTATCACAGTGGGGAATGTCCATTCGGACCCATTTTTAGATGGAGCCATTGAAGTGCGTGACACCCTAAAGTTGACATGGAAAACCGATACCCCTATTTGGGTAGATCAATGGCGCCTACCACTGGAAAAGCTTCGTGCCCTCCAAGAGTTAGTTATGGAACAGTTAACGAAGGGGCATATTGTGCCTTCCACTAGTCCCTGGAATTCACCTGTTTTTGTTATTAAGAAACAAACTGGCAAGTGGCGCTTGCTCCACGACCTCAGGAAAATTAATGACGCTATGGAAGACATGGGGGCCCTCCAACCAGGACTGCCGTCCCCCACTATGATTCCTCGACATTGGCATTTGACTGTTATTGACCTCAAGGACTGCTTTTTTAATATCCCACTGCACTCAAACGATGCTCCTAAATTTGCTTTTTCAGTCCCAAGCGTCAACATGCAAGCCCCGTCGCAGAGATACCAGTGGGTTGTGCTGCCACAAGGAATGAAGAACAGCCCTACGATCTGTCAGTGGTATGTAGCTAAAGTACTTAGTCCTGTTAGGACCGCAATGTCCGGTGTCTTATTGTACCATTACATGGATGACATCCTAGTGGCCGCACAACATCACGAGGTCATGGAGGAAGCTGTAGCCCTTGTCACAACTGCTGTCAACTCAGCAGGCCTCTGTATTGCGCCAGAGAAGGTTCAAAAGATACCCCCATGGAAATACTTAGGTTGGTGCATCAGGGCCCAGACTATAGTTCCTCAACCTTTACAGATACAGGTAGACATAAAAAACTTGCATGATGTACAGAAATTGTTGGGAACAATCAATTGGGTCCGACCGCTGTTGGGAATTTCTAATGCGGACTTAGGTTCTTTATTCCAACTGCTTAAAGGAGATGCTGACTTGCATTCCCACCGCAGTCTTGGCCCTGAGGCCATTGACTCCTTGCAAAAGGTTGCTACAGCAATCACTCTCAGACAAGTACACCGGTGGGCTCCCAAATTACCTTTTTATCTAATTATTTTAAACCCCGCTCGACAGCCTCATGCACTAATATTTCAATGGGACCCTCAGAAATCAGACCCACTGCTGATTATCAAATGGGTTTTCTTGCCGAATCAATCTACAAAAACCATTTCGACGCAGCATGAGATGTTTGCTTCTTTGATAATTAAAGCCAGGCAACGCTTGTTAACATTATCAGGAGTAGACTTTGCTTGTATTTGCTTACCTGTGACGAACATGTATTTCCAATGGCTTTATCAGCAGTCAGATGCCTTTATTATAGCATTGGCAGACTATACGGGTCAACTCACATCCCACCCACCTTCGCATAAGCTGCTTAATGTTGACTTCCGCTTGATGCCCAGGCCGAAAAGGAGCGATCAGCCATTACAAGCCCTTACTGTATTTACGGACGGGTCTGGAAAATTGCACAAATCAGTCATCTTATGGTGGGACGACCAGCATGGACGATGAGACTCGGACATAGAGACCGTTCCCGGTTCTCCCCAGATAGTGGAGCTGACTGCGGTTGTTCGAGTTTTTCGAAGGTGGTCCACACCGCTTAACCTCATCACTGATTCAGCCTATGTTGCAGGGATTGTTGAGCGAGCTGAGGCATCTGTATTACGTAATGTCTCACATTCCGAACTATTTGCTTTATTACAGGAACTTATCTTTCTCTTGGACTCTCGCCCTCACCCCTATTTTGTTATGCATGTCAGGTCACACGCTTCTCTACCTGGCTTTATTGCAGAAGGGAACCGACGAGCTGATTTGCTGACATTACCAGTACAGGTATTGCCGGATCGCGTAGCACAGGCTAAACTCAGCCATTCTTTTTTTCACCAGAATGCTGGAGGTCTCAAACGGCAGTTTGGGCTTACCTCCCAACAAGCGTCTAACATTATCGCAGTATGTCCTGACTGCCAAAGGCATTCTTTCCCATCGATAGCAGGAGGGGTTAAACCCAGAGGGCTGCAGAGCTTACAGCTATGGCAAACGGACGTTACGCATTATCCGGAGTTTGGTAAATTGAAATATGTCCATTCCTCTATTGACACCTTTTCAGGCGCTTTGTTTGCTTCTTGCCACACAGGGGAGAAGGCGCGAGACGTCCGCAAACATTTGATGCGTGCTTTTGCCACCTTGGGCATACCCTCTCAAATAAAAACGGACAATGGCCCTGCATATGTCTCAACCGCAACGAAGGCCTTTCTTGACTCCTGGGGTGTGACCCACATTACCGGCATTCCTCATTCCCCTACAGGTCAATCTCTGATTGAACGCTCCCACCAGTCTTTGAAACGCTTACTGCAACAACAGAAAGGGGGAATGGGGACAATGGGGACTGCCACCCCTGAGGAACGACTACAGAAAGCTTTCTATGTTTTTAACTTTTTGAATTGTTCTTTAATAGATAACAATCCTTCAATAGTTCGACATTTTAATGCAAACGCTTCACTTGAGGTACGAATTAAAGCCCCGGTGTTGGTTTGTGATCCAGAAACAGGTAAGATCATGGGACCATATCCTCTTGTTACATGGGGAAGAGGTTATGCTTGTGTCTCCACAGAAAAAGGTCCCAGGTGGATTCCGGTGAAGAACGTACGACCCTCCCATGAATCCCTACCATAATCATCCGGTGACGACTCTGATCATCTCTTTGATCAACAAAATCCTGAACCCTCTGGGACCGCGAACAACTGAGACACTGACGACTAAGACACTGAGGGAGCCTTGGAGCGCCTGGATAGGACCAGACTTTGACTCTTGTTACTTTGAAAGAACTTGAGACCATGATTGGGTGTCTGGTTTTGATAACAATAGGTATAAGACCCTTACCTCTTTGGGGCAGTCCTTTTCCCCCCCCCTCTTCCTAAAGTAAATGTGTGGGTCACATTGGCAAATTTGACCGGACAAGACACTTTGTGTCTTGCTACTGCCTCTCCTAATAACCCCTTTTCTACGTGCCTCGTGGGTTTGCCACTGGACGAGTGGCCGATACCTACGGGGCGCCAATCCATCTTTCCATCCAGAAACGTGTCCTGAAATGTGACAGACTATTGGGACGTGTGGACCCCCCACCTCCCATCCACTACCCTAGAACCACAAGAGATCGAGCTCCTCGGATCAGTAAAAATGGATTTTTGTGTTAAGTTTAACTATACAGGAAGAAATGAGTCTAGGGCATGGGATGTCTCTCCTGCCCATCCCGTTTTTAAAAATGCTAGTGTTTGGTGTAATTACACAGCAACAAACTTGTCTAAGTCTAGCAATGTTCCCCTTCTATTACCGTCAGGGATATTTTTTAATTGTGGGGATAGGGCGTGGCCCGTTATCCCTTCTCATATAAAAGGAGGTCCGTGTAGCCTCGGACGCCTTTCTGTCCTGTCTCCTAATACATCTATGATTTTACAACACCGTCTTTCTCATAGGGCGAGGCGTGGCATCCATGCATATACCCCCAATTGTAATGACAACGTGGAGTTTTGGTCTTTTAGTCAACGCTTTGCTGCCTCTCTTTTGTTACCTGGAGCTGCCGCTGGGAAAGCATTAGCAACTTTAGATAAGCTTGGCCGCTGGCTTGCTAAACAGACTAATGCTATTAGTAATGCATTGTCTGGCCTTTTATTAAATGTTGATAGTGTTCGCCATGCTACATTGCAAAATAGAGCTGCTATAGATTTTTTGCTTTTAGCGCAAGGCCATGGCTGTGAAGATTTTGAAGGCATGTGTTGTATGAATCTCTCCGACCACTCGGAATCGATCCATGCCAGCATTCAACAGCTTAAAGATGGGGTCTCTAAACTCCGACAAGACGATAGTTGGGATTGGTTAGATAAACTTTTTGGAGGATGGGGTCTATCGGGATGGTTAAGAAGTTTGGTAAAGACGATCGTATATGCTTTAGCCGTTTTTATTCTTTTATTGCTTTTTTTGCCTTGTCTGTTACAATGCTTGCAAAGGATAATAGCACGCTCGATGAAGAAGGTTCTTTTTGTACAACAGGAAGGGGGAGATGTGGGACGAGGCCTGAAGAGCAGAACCCCGAGTACTGCTCAATTAACAAGCGGGGACATGTTGGAACTTGTAGGCCATAAACCATGGGAAACTGAGGGTGGTCCTGACCATAAAAGGGTTAGACAAGGACCTGAAAACAGGTACTTGACAAATGTTGCAACACTGAGATAAGCAAGTTCCTGGCGCCCTGCCTAAAGAGGCCTTAAGAACTGTGTCTTCAAGATAAGATAACTGTGTCCTCAAGATAAGATATGGTTGATGGTGTGATAGTATATCACTGACCAATCAGATGCAGCCGCGCGAGCAGTGTATGTTCAAAAATTTGCATCATGCCTGACTCATTACTTTGTGAAGAATTTGGCATACTAATCAATGGAAAATGATGTGCAGTCCTTTGAAAAATGACAGTAATCCATTTTCCACCAACTGGCAAGAGAAGTCCTTGACAGACTTACAAGTTAGAGCCAAAGCTAAATATTATTTGGCACGTTTGCTGCCATTTTGCAAATCCTGAGGGTATTTATCAAATCAGTAACTTTTTTTCTTTAATGTTGAAATCCTTATACCCTGCAGGACTTCCTTTTGTTTTCCAGGAAAACCCTTCAATGTACAGATGTTCCATGTCTTCATGTTGAATTCTATTATGACATCAAATACTTCTAAATTAACATCGTCAGTTGATAACACCCTAATAATACTAATAACATCCTGTGACAGTATTGATAACATCCTTCAACAACATCCTTGTCTAGTTCCCAGAGAGATGACATTTATTCTTCTGCAGAAAGCTTTGCACAACTTCTTGACACTACCTTAGGAAGATGTTGGATGGAGCTTTCACGGCATATCTGCATTCAGGACCCACCTGTATTGGCCCAACATAACTGTCTGCCCCATTCAACACCAGTCTATCACACACTTAATTCTGAGTTAAGGAGTTGGGATTTAAGAGAAAACACAGCATTGCTATGATTTTGAGCACATGGAAAGTGATGGACATTTCACTGAACATCTCAACAGCTCTGAAGACAGGGCTGAGCTCTCTGGAGATCCCACAGGTAGATTCTGGTTCACCTCTGAGTGCAGGCATGAACGTTGATTCGGCCTTTGCTTCATGTTGCTCTGGGCCTGGACGATTTTGAAAACTCAGCAAGCTGTTTTACACAGCCTCCAAACCCAAAACTAGGACACCACGTGAGCTGCCAAAGAAAGGGGGATATGTGTCTGTTACTAATTTTAGGATGCCTTCTGAAATGCCAGTCTTTGTCCTTTAACTTTAGAGACATCCAAGGTGACCAGGTTAACCTGTGATTCCATGTTTATTCTTTTAAGCTGGCACTACAAGTACAAATGCTTCCTCTGCTTCCTCTACAGTGGTCCTAACTATTTGCTTCTCTTTCTGTAATGGTAGTTCAGTCCTGGACATGCAAATATTTCTGAGGCTGTGCTTATCGGGGAACTAATCTAAAAAAATCTGAAAAAACTAATAAAGAAAAAAATATTATTTTTTTCTAATGTTGCAACTGATTTTTCAGATGGATCAGTGTTCTGCTTGAGGTGGTTTTTAACTCCACAAATAGTCATGGTGGTGTAAGCAATAAGGCAATTCATTGTGGTGTTGGGTCAGGAAGAATAGATAATAGTATTGTGTATCTGAAAACAGCATTAATGTTGAAGTGAAATTTATGCTTAGATGCGATACCCAAGTATGGTGAGATTTGTTTTGCTGAGAATTCCTTTCTTTCATCTTTTTAAATGAATATACTTTCAGTATGAGTACACATAGTGTTTATTTATGCATATGTTAAGTCTAAATCAGAAAACTATATTCTATCATTCATATGGGAAAATGATCTGGTAAAATCTGTCTGTTACTGGGAAAACTCTTTGTGTGTATATATATATACAGTCAGCAAAAGGAGCTATATGCACTCTAAATATGATATTTATTAGCATCTCTGATTGTTAAAGCAGCGAGATGTTATTCCCAACTTATATTCACTTGCTGTCATTAATTCACAAGTCTTTTTTTGAGATGTAGTATTTTTAGGATGCTGCTCTGCAGTGATAATTTTAAAATAAATACTATCAGACAGCTTTACAAAACAAGTAAGTAAGGGAAACAAGTACTTTTCTCAATTGTAGACAGTTATTGACACATTGCTTTCCAACATAAATAATAGAAAACAGTCTAAGTTTTGCATTTTAGGCTTGGTATATACATCAACGAATATTATGAAGGAGAACATCTGCAACAAATTTTTTTAGAAGAAACTGGAAAAATGTACTAAAAATGTTCTAAAGATCTAAGCATTTAAACACAACAAAAGGGGCAAAGAACACAACATTTACAAGCTTAATAATATATTTATCCAAAACATGCATAGCTGATTTAAAAACTTGAAACTAAACCTTTTTGTAAGGAATATAGAGTTTCAGAAATAAAGCTTTCCAGGCCCACAGTGGGTTTCTCTATTTTCCTTTTCTTTTTTCCAGTTAGATTTAGAGTCCTATTCTCAGAGGAAACACAGAACCAACCATATGTAACACAGTTATAAAAATGCACATACGACTCTAATGTTGACAGTTCTAGTTCAACTACCCACTTTGCCTGGTTCAAGTCCAGACCCTGTATTTCCATTTCCCACATTACAGGTAACTGCAGGGTTAGTGGGAATTTAAGATACTTAAGCTTCTCACATGCTGTGGTTTGTGTCTTTCTTCACAAAAAAAACCCCTTCAGGACAGCTTCTGTTTTCCTGTTAAAAATGTTGAAAATGTCTTTAGGGCAAAAGCTGTTTCTTTCCTAGCTCTTCATATTGATTAATTCAAAAATATAGCTCCATTCTGCAATGGTTCAACTTACACATCATTGGGGATAAATAATACAGCAAAGAGTTTATGGTATAAACAAGCCAGATGAATGGAAATATAAAATACTATCCCTACATAATAAATGGGAGACTGAAAACAAGCAGCTTGCCTAAGAAAGTCTGCCTGAGTGCTGAACTTGTATCTTTTTATCCAGAGTTCTGATTCAATGTCTTCAACACAAAAGCCATTCAGTACCTCAGCCTTCTCCATATCCCAGGCGATCAGGTCTCCTGTTTCCTTCTGCAGAGGGCCCACATCTTCCCTAGTCTTCCCTTTATCTCTGATATACTTAAAGAAGTTTTTCTTGTTGTCCTTGATGTCCCTGGCCAGATTTAATTCTATCTGGGCTTTAGCTTGCCTTTTCTGGGTCCTGGCCACTCGGACAGTTTCTCTGTATTCCTCCCATTCTACCTGTCCTTGCTTCCAATCTGTAGGCCTCCTTTTTGCTTTTGAGCTTGCCCAGGAGCTCCTTGTTCATCCATGCAGGCCTTCTGGCATTTTTGCCTGAATTTTTCTGTCTTGGGATGCACATCTCCTGAGCTTGGAGGAGGCGATCCTTGAATACTAACCAGCTTCCTTGTTCCCCTCTCCCCTCCAGTTCTTTTTCCCACGCTACCCTGCCAATCATGTCCCTCAAGAGTCCAAAGTCTGCTCTTCTGAAGTCCAGGGTAGTGAGCTTGCTGTGCATCCTCCTTGCTGCCCTAAGGATCTTGAATTCTACCATCTTGTGATCACTGCAGCCACAGATACCCTTGAGCTTGACATTCCCCACCAGCCCCTCCTTGTTGATAAGGACAAGGTCCAGCATGGCTCCTCTCCTCGTTGCCTTCTCTACCATTTGAAGAAAGGAACCTGTCGCCGACACATTCCAAGAACTTCCTGGATTTCTTGTGCCCTGCTGTGTTGTCCTTCCAATGGATATGGTTGAAGTCCCCCATGAGGACCAGGGTCTGTGAACGCAATGCTGCTCCTATCTGTCTATAGAGGGCCTCATCTGCTCTGTTGTCCCAGTCAGGTGGCCTGTAGCAGACCCCCACTGTAATGTCCCCTGTCCCTGTGTTCCCTTTAATCTTGACCCATAAGCTCTCTGTCGGGTCTTCATCCATCCCCAGGTGGAGCTCCATGCACTCCAGCTGGTCATTGACATAGAGGGCAACATCCCCTCCTCATCTCCCCAGCCTGTCCTTCCTGAAGAGACTGTATCCCTCCATTTGAACACTCCAGTCATAAGAGCCATCCCACCACGTCTCTGTGATGCCAATGAGATCATAGCCCTAGAGGCATGCGCATGTCTCTAACAACTCCTCTTGTTTGTTTCCCATGCTACCTTCCTTTGCATGGAGGCACTTCAGCTAGGCCCCCAGAGAACCCATCCCTCAGACCTTGGAGTGTCATCCCTTGGCTTGTCACAAGCAAGCCTGATAATATCCCCCTCCCTCATCAAGTCTAGGTTAAAGCTTGGTCAATGAGCCCCACTAACTCATGAGCAAACACCCTCTTCCCCCTCTCAGAAAGATGAATCCCATCTGATGCCAGCAAGCCTGGTGCTGTGTAGGCCATCCCATTGTCAAAAAAACCCAAATTGTGGCGGTGACTCCAGCCATGGAGCCATGTATTGACAGACTGAGCACATCTGCTTCTTTCAGAGTCACTGCCTATAACTGGGAGAAGAGAAGAAAGCGCAACAGTGTGTAATAGTTCAAGGGCTGTACCAGGCTAGGAAGTTTCCTAGTGATATCCTTGACTCAGGCCCCAGGGAGGCAGCATACTTCCCTAAGAAGAGGGTCTGCCTGGTATATTGGACCCTCTGTTCCCCACAGAAGAGAGTCACCTACAACTACAACCTGCCTCTTCTTCCTTGTGGAGGTGGTCGTTAAACGGGGGGTAGGCCTTTCCAGTCCTGGCAACTCTTCTGGTGTAGTCAAACCATCTTCCATATCATCTATGGGCCGGCTTACCTCCTCGAGAGCCTCATACCTATTGTACAGAGGCACCTGGTTAGGGGAGGTGGGCAAAGAGAGGGTTCGCTTGCCACCCTTAGCACAGACTTGCCTCCATTCACAGCTCTCCTTTTGGCCACTGCCTTCAGCCTGGCTGGGGGAGGGTACTGGACCTCCTTCAGCTCAGGGTTTTTTTGGTGGCTCTTCTGGCTTTTCTCTCAGGGAGGTCAGAGCCTGATTCCACCAATCTATTTCTTTCTCACATTCCCTGATACTCCATAGCCTTTCTACTTACTCTTTTAGCTCTGCCACCAGGCAGAGGTCCATCTCAGGGACTCTGCAGAATAGCAATGTTAACAGAATGTGGATCAAAATACAGAATATTTGCTACTGATAATACATGTTTTCCATCATCAGTCTGAAAATGTTTGGAGTATAGTACTGTGTCAGCATAATTATTTGATGTTTGTATTTGAGAGTCATTATCACAAGGGTGGTGCTATTCATATAGAGATTGAATGAACTTTGAATTAAAACAATACAAAAAACCAAGCAGGTTTACTTTTACTTTTCTTCCTGAAACAAGAAAGTCTTGTAACTCCCTGGGAACATGGAATTTTAATGTTTCTAGGCTGTGAATGAAGCCCAAACTTTATTGCTTATTATTAGATCTGTATATGTGATAATCTATACTCCTCTGACTATGAATCACTACAGCCACTTCTGTGCCAGGGGTTTCCCAACTCACAGAAGGAGATCCAGAGTTCAGGCTATTCAGAAGATGTATTATAAGCATCAACAGTGAATGAACGTCACTGCAAACTCTCTCTTCAGCTGTAGCTGACTTCATTTACTGTGAAACATGCTTAAGATGTGTTTTTTTCATCTGAGTCTGGGTTTCATTGGATTGGATTGCAGTGAAAAAAGTAATGCTTGAAAAAAGGATTAAATTATTAACACACAAGTGGAAAAAGAACACCAAAACCTCACCAAACTGAACAACAAAGAACAGAGTGGCCTCATCAACTGATAGGAAATGCAAGTGGAAAGATGTCCCCCCTGCCCTTCCAGAACAAGCGGAGAAGAAATCTCTTCCTGCTGGTCTCACAGGGCATGTGGCTGATCTGGCATGTGGAAGAAACTCAGGGTCTCAGTTTGTCTTTGGTGTCTTTGAACGAACTAGTGACTTCATGGCTCTCCATGAGATGTCCCAGCCCCTGGGCTGTGCAAACGTCCAGTCCCATCTCTCACCTGGTTGACATTTCAGCTGTATGTACAAGGTGGACAGCTTCAGCAGGAGAAATTGATACTTGGCTCTATCTAAAACACTGCCTCACACAGGAAACAATTTTCTTGACATCCCAGTTATTGTGATCACTGGGATGCTGCCTTAAGCAGTGGAACCAGTTTCTCTTTCTCTGTCGGCATGTGTTTTCTGCAAGGGGCCGTTCAAGTTGGAAAGGCACAGACAGAAAGGGAGGTGGTGGCATGGATATTAGATGGCTCAATGTGGTCAAGCACATGCAGAAAGACTGACATGCGCAGAGTGGCAGAAGTTGAGATACTGGAAAATAACAACCATGGTGACAGTGTAAGCAAGTATCTTGGTTACACAGTGGCTAAGCCAAGTTTTTTCGATCTGTGGTCTTGTGATTGATTTTATTAAATGCCAAAGTCCTTTCTACAAATGTAGCATCTTGGCACAAGAGGTGCACTTCCTAAGAGTGCAATGCATATGTTTGAAATTATTACTATACTCTAGCAGTGTTTCCTACCTAGTTATGATAAATATTTCCAGTCTGAAGTTCACAATTTATTTTTCCTTGTGTCTGGAAATATAAAAATAATGCTCTATTCTTCACTGAGGTTTCCCTGAGGCAAGTGTTTTAAAGGTGCTTATTTCAGAAGGCAAATTCAGATAAGCTAACCAATGTTATACTAATTCCAGATATACAAAAGCATACTCAAATTTGGGATATAAGAATAGACTGTTGACTTCAGAGAGGCTTGGGTGCCCCATTGAAACTGATATAAAATAGAATATATTGTTAACATTAGTTTGGATTCAGAGTAAATTTCCTTTTGTTCTGTCATTGTTATAAATTTCATTCACTAAAATCAGTCATGCAACTATCGGTGGATGAAGAAGAAAATTGTATTTAAAAATGGAGGATTAAATTAGAAAATAAAAGCTTACACAAAGTCAATGTAATAATAAAATAATAATAAAAAACCTGAAATAAATAACAGCAAACCAGAAACAGAATTTAAAATCATAATTGGAATTAAAAGAAATAAACAGTTTTTGCCCTTATCTAATCTGTCACTTGAACAGTAACGTGGTTTTGAATTAAAACATGTAGTTGGATGAGAACAATTCCATCCTTATTGTGATTCCATTAACACCAAGTGTTACACTATGTGGGCTTTGACAGGAATATGCATAACTACCAAAGGCAGGAATATAAATTCAGTAATGGGCCAAATCCTGTCAATGACTTTTTCATTAGCTGGAGCTGGGTCTAGGCACCAGCACTTATAGACCTGAAAGAAACCAGGAATAAATTGGTGGTGTTACTCCTGTGGAAATCTGAGGAAATGTGGAGCGATTAAGTAATGTATTACACAGATAATCATTGGCAAAGATGTGAACTGATACTAGCTCTGCTACCTGTCATCTGCCTTAAACACAGGAAAACTTGCCTGCTCTCCCGATAACCAGGACAGTTTCTCCCAGCCTTTGTTTTAGCTATTGAGATTGCTAATCCAGCAGCGCTGGGACCAGCCTTTGCCACATGTTTGTACAGTATGTGACACAAAACGCCCTATCTCGGAGGGGGCTTCATGGCTACAGTGCAAATAATGCTAATATTAATAATGCTACCAATAATGGCCTGAAAAGAGGTGGTTTAAATATTTGCTTTATAAGCAGTGACAGTGTATGTTAGAGATGAAGCTAAGCATTTGTGTCAGGCAAAGCAGGTGTTTGAACTGGGATTTTCAAAGCCTAAAAAGGTTCTGTCCCCGCAGCGCCAGGGCATGGCAAACCACACACAGTTTGTAAATACCCAGCGGATTCACCAAATGCTACTAGCTGTGAATCTCTACCTCCCTTTCCAATCTGAGCTCTACCATAAATTCCTTCTAGGGCTTGTCCCATCACCTTTTTGTGCCTCAGTTTCCCTGCCTATAAGACAGAAACAACCATATTTGCATGATGTGGTCACACAAAAAAATTAATTTCTGCCAGATGTTTTTTCAAATGACTTCATGGATATGGTTCTGTTAAGTATAAAATTTTATTAACAGGAAAGAAAAGAACTTTTAATTTGCCTTCAAAGTAGACCAATCTCTTTAAAGCACATTCAGTTACTTCTTGATGGGTAAAGCTCCTTTTTCCATCTCGATCTCAGGATCCACATCCTTACCATATCAAAATCCACTCTAGTCCTTTTACTGTGGAGCTTTAAAAATAATCTGGGGAGTCATAAGAACTATCCCTCTCCACAGATTCAATAGGCAGCCTAATAGAAAACAATTATCCTGAACAATAAAAAGACCCAATAACATTTGGGATGCTAATATTTTCATCAAAGGTGCAACCTGGTCTAATTAAAGATGTCCCTGCTTACTGCAGGGGGGTTGGACTAGATGACCTTTAAAGGTCCTTCCAACCCAACACATTCAATGATTCTATTAATTGTTCCCTAAAAGTACTCAGCACCCCAGTTAACTGCAATGAGTGACTGCAGAGCCTAGGGCGACTTGCTCGCATGTAGAGGTCTGCTGAGTAGATATCTGAAGCTAGATGAGATGAATCCTGGACTGGGATAATCTATCAGAAAACATGGTTAAACTCCCAGCTCTGGTCCAGATCTCCTGCTTTGAGACACTGGGGAAAACATCACCTACAGAAAATAATGGTTGGAATTCATCTCTTTTCAGGCCTTGCACAGGAATGAAGGTAGCTTAAGTGGACAGAAGGAGGGTGGTCTGAGTGTTGCTTCCACAGGAGCTCTACGAGTTCTTGAAGTGTATTGTTTGAAAAATGATGGTGTATAAGTTAGTGAGGCTGCAGGGCAGTAGCTTACTCAGTGTTAGCATAGCTGACATGCTGACAGTTTATATGGAATTTATGTGCCCATTTACTCTGCTTTTTATGGAAAACATATTGTTACCTTACAGCTGCCACATCATGTTACTTATCCTGTCTCAGAGCTACAGAGCACTTTCCTCAAGGAAATATACATACATCAATAGTTTATGTATTTTTTAACAACATTTTAAGGAGGAAACGATAAAATATGCATTATACTGCATACTAGCAGCTTTTAATTTTTCTAATTCATTTAACAGATTTAACTTATTCTATAACCATTTGCACTTCTCTTCTTTCCCATTCACATATTTGGAGTGAGATAAAGAAGTCAGGAGTAAGGAAGTATTTTCAATAGGATAAAGGAAGAGTATGAGAATCTGTTGAGGTTCTACAATAGTACCAAAATAACAGGAATAAACATATAAAACATGGATGGTAAAGGATGCTTAACAATGTTGACTGTGACAGTATATCAAATAGTAAATCAGATAGCAGAAGGCTGGAATTAGTGACAGAAGTTACAATCTGATCTTTCTATTCCAAAAAACTGTTCTAAAAAGGAAAATAAACAGAAATAATCCTACTACCATTATATCTTCTATCAAATTCTCTTACTGATATCCTTCCTCATTCAGCTGATAACCCATGTTTCTGCCTGGAAACATTCCATTTTCTCATTTCAGTAAGGGAATAACTTGAGAAAGTGGTTTTATCCTCCTGAAGTGATGCCTTAAAACTGGTTTCAGTAATGACGTGGATAATTACTTGCTACAGACCCTAACATGAAGAATAGCCAAAAAAAGGCCATTGCTGGAGTGCTATTACACTGAGCTGATGCTGGTTTAATTAGAACAGCTGACTACTGAATATAAACCCAGTATAACATTTATGTTTTGCTAGGGGTGAACCAGAACCTCATTTACCTGAGACTTGGGGATGAAAATGCACCAGCCTCTCTCTTCCATGACTCCAAGGGCTGAAAAGCCAAGAGCAATTTCTATATTTTAATATAGGACTGGAAAATTACCTTACAATACAGCCAAAACTCAAACCCCAGGATTTCCCACATCTCCAGCACCAGCTATTGGTACAAAAGCATTTTATATGAGAATTGTTCAACAGAGCTTGCTGGCAGGTTCCCTTTCTTTTTTCCTGCCTTTGCAAGAATGCAAAGATATGTTGGTAATTACATCTTCAGACCGAGAAAAAGCAAAGGTATAAAGCTGTTACACATTTAGGTCTGAAAGTGGCAGTAATTACAAGCTACCTGAAACAGTGCACTTGGGCTGCTTTCCTGATAACAGCACCAGGCTTTTTTGGAGGAAATGGCCAGTGTTGGTCCAACCTAACCAACAGCAGTGCTGAGTCCTAAGGGATCATGTCCACATCAGCTGGACCCCCCCTGGAGAGAAAGTTATCAGCCATTACTGCAGTTTGAATATGGAGGCAGCAAAAATGTATATACTACTATACACGGTCCAGTTCCTAAGACTGACATAAAATCTACAAAAGCTTCAAGAAAAGCATATTTTTAAAAAAAAAAGTGCTGGGGGATGACATTTTTCACTATTTCAAAGTAGCTCCAGTGCTGTACCCATGTCTCTGCCTAGATACATCTTCCTCAAGCCCTTGGGATTGTACCATTCTGAAAAAACACCTACTTTATGAAGGAGAATCCAGAATTTAGGAAGGCACCTAAATTTATACAAGACTGGGGACTGAAAAACTTTGGTTTCTCTGAGGTAAAGGTTGTGTTCTGCTAACCCAAAATGCTCATTTTTCTTTTTTCTCATAGGATTTTCTGGCACCTAGTAGATCTCTGTATTCAGAGAAAGCAGGACTTTTGCTGACAATGTGTATTCATCTGCGGCCACCCACTGCAGAAGTTTCCTCAGCTGAGCATTTTAGGATTTACGACAGTGCACTCTTTAAAATAAAATAAAATGCCACATAAAATGCACTTCCTACTACAATATAAAATGTGCTTCCATTCAGGCTCTCTGTAGCATTATCTCTAACTGCAGTGTAACTAAAAACTAATAACCTCATTTTTAATTAGCTGGGTTTGTGACATTTTGCACCCATCTCACAGATGTTCTTTCTACACTGTATATCATTATTAACTCCATATGTCTTCAAGGAGGTCTTAAATATACTTTGCTTTATTTCTCCTTTTCTTTCTCTGAAAATAGTTCTCAAAACTTTAGTATTCACTAAAAAAAAATAAATTCTAAAAGTGATCTTAAACACAACATGAGTGATTCTGATTTTAATCAGCTATTCCTTTTGTTCTGCCATTACCTGAATTCTTTCCTCTTTTTTAGCAAATAAACAGGAATATATTTTTTAAAATATCAAGGTCTTTCAGTCTGACTGCCCTAAAAATCATTAAGGTGTGAGTTTAAAAAAGGAGACCACAAATATTGCCCATTGGTTCACTCAATGTCAAAATAGTACTGAGTAATTACAAAAAGAACACAATATATCTTGGCTTGTGGTTCTTTCAGAGCCATAACATATACTAAGGGCTGATATAAAAGGATATACCTGATAAGGGCTGATATAAAAGCATATACCCCGGATCACCACCACTCCCTCTAAGAAAAAATGAAGGGTTATAGTTGTTGGGGACTCCTTCCTGAGGGGGACAGAGGGCCCAATATGCCGGGTGGACCCTCCTCAGAGGGAAGTCTGCTCTCTTCCTGGAGCCCGGGTGAAGGACGTCACCAGGAAACTTCCTGGTTTAGTACGGTCCTCAGCTTATTATCCATTACTGATATTCCACGTAGGTGAAGAGGAGACAGCGACTCAAAGCTCGAGAGCTATAAAGAGAGACTTGAAGAAGTTCGGAGGCTTATTAAAGGAATCTGGGGTGCAGGTGATTTTTTCGTCACTCCCTCCAGTGGCAGGCAATGATGCTGGGATGAGCAGACGGATCAAATCAGTCAATACATGGCTCCATGGCTGGTGTCACCACCGTAACTTTGGGTACTTTGACAGTGGGTTGGCCTATATGGCACTGGGCTTGTTGACAGGAAATGGAA
Source organism: Numenius arquata (assembly GCF_964106895.1). Taxonomy (NCBI): domain Eukaryota; kingdom Metazoa; phylum Chordata; class Aves; order Charadriiformes; family Scolopacidae; genus Numenius; species Numenius arquata. Next base: position 30,207,723 of record NC_133615.1, on the reverse strand, counting down.
GACGCCTCTCTCAAAGGGGGAAGACTGTTCTGGCCCAAGAGATTGTGGGGTTGATTGACAGGTCTTTAAACTAGATGTGAAGGGGGAGGGGGGTGATAACATCAGGCCTGTCTCTGAGGCTCCTGAGGCAAAAGGAATCCGGGAATCACAGATAAAGCACCACAAAGGAAGACCACCTGAAGAGCAACACAAAGGAAATGGAGCCATTCCAGCTAATAAGTCAGCCCCATTGGGTGCCCAGCTGAAGTGCCTTTACACAAATGCATGCAGCATGGGGAACAAGCAAGAGGAGTTAGAGACATATGCACGCCTCCAGGGCTATGATCTTATTGGCATTACCGAGACATGGTGGGATGGCTCTTATGACTGGAGTGTTGGAATGGAGGGTTACAGACTCTTCAGGAAGGACAGGCTGGGCAGAAGGGGAGGGGGTGTTGCCCTCTATGTCAACGACCAGCTGGAGTGTGTGGAGCTCCACCTGGGGATGGATGAAGAGCCAACAGAGAGCTTATGGGTCAGGATTAAAGGGAGAACAGGGGCAGGTGATGTTACAGTAGGGGTCTGCTACAGACCACCAGATCAGAGTGACAGGGAGGATGGGGCCCTCTATAGACAGATAGAAGCAGCATTGTGTTCACAGACCCTGGTCCTCATGGGGGACTTCAACCACCCAGATATCTGTTGGAGGGATAACACAGCAGGGCACATGAAATCCAGGAAGTTCTTGGATTGTGTTGATGATAACTTTCTTCTTCAAATGGTTGAGGAGCCAACGAGGAGAGGAGCCGTGCTGGACCTTGTCCTTACCAACAAGGAGGGGCTGGTGGGGAATGTCAAGTTCAAGGGTAGCCTCGGCTGCAGCAATCATGAAATGGTAGAATTCAAGATTCATAGGAAAGCAAGGAGGGTGTGCAGCAAGCTCGCTACCCTGGACTTCAGAAGAACAGACTTTGGTCTCCTGAGAGATCTGATTGGCAGGGTAGCGTGGGAAAAAAACTGGAGGGGAGAGGGGCCCAAGAAAGCTGGTTGGCATTCAAGGATCGCCTCCTCCAAGCTCAGGAGAGGTGCATCCCAAAAAAGAAGTCAGGCAAAAATGCCAGGAGGCCTGCGTGGATGAACAAGGAACTGCTGGACAAGGTCAAACCCAAAAAGGAGGCCTATAGAGGGTGGAAGCAAGGACAGGTAGCCTAGGCAGAATATAAAGAAACTGTCCAAGTGGCCAGTGGCCAGGAACCAGATCAGGCAAGCTAAAGCCCAGGCAGAACTAAATCTAGCCAGGGACATCAAAAACAATAAGAAAAACTTCTATACATATGTCAGGGATAAAAGCAAGACTAGGGAAGTTGTGGGCCCTCTCCGGAAGGAAACGGGAGACCTGGCCACCCATGATATGGATAAGGCTGAGCTACTGAATGACTTTTTTGCCTCATTCTTCACCGGCAAGGGCTCTAAGCACACTGCCCAAGTCACGGAAGGCAAAAACAGGGGCTCTGCTAATGAAGAACTGCCCACAGTAGGAGAAGACCAGGTTTGAGACCACCTAAGGAACCTGAAGGTGTATAAGTCCATGGGACCTGACGAAATCTATCCATGGGTCCTGAGGGAGCTGGTGGATGAAGTTGCTAAGCCGCTTTCCATCATCTTTGAGAAATCGTGGCAATCTGGCGAAGTTCCCGCTGACTGGAAAAAGGGGAACATAACCCTGATATTCAAAAAAGACAAAAAAGAAGACCCAGGGAACTACAGGCCAGTCAGCCTCACCTCTGTGCCTGGCAAGATCATGGAGCAGATCCTCCTGGAATCTCTGCTAAGGCACATGGAAAATAAGGAGGTGATTGGTGACAGCCAACATGGCTTCACCAAGGGCAAATCGTGCCTGACAAATTTGGTGGCCTTTTACGATACTGCCCCAGACTTGGTGGACAAGGGCAGAGCAACAGACGTCATCTACCTGGACTTATGCAAAGCGTTTGACACTGTCCCGCACGACATCCTGGTCTCAAAATTGGGTTAGATGCATGGACCATTCAGTGGATCAGGAACTGGCTGAATGGCCGCACTCAAAGGATTGCGGTCAATGGCTCAATGTCCAAGTGGCAGCCAGTAACGAGTGGTGTTCCTCAGGGGTTGGTACTGGGACCAGTACTATTTAACATCTTTGTTGGAGACATGGACAGTGGGATAGAGTGCACCCTCAGCAAGTTTGCCAATGACACCAAGCTCGGTGGCGCAGTCGACACCCTGGAGAGAAGGGATGCCATCCAGAGGGACCTGGACAGGCTTGAGAGGTGGGCCTGTGCAAACCTCATGAAGTTCAACCAAGCCAAGTGCAGGGTCCTGCACCTGGGACGTGGCAATCCCAGGCGCAAATACAGGTTGGGCGGAGAATGGATTGAGAGCAGCCCTGAGGAGAAGGACTTGGGGGTGTTGGTGGATGAGAAGCTCAACATGAGCCGGCAGTGCACACTGGCAGCCCAGAAAGCCAACCACATCCTGGGCTGCATCAAGAGAAGTGTGGCCAGGAGGTCGAGGGTGGTGAGTCTACCCCTCTACTCTGCGCTCGTGAGACCCCACCTGGAGGACTGCGTCCAGCTCTGCAGTCCTCAACAGAGAAAGGACATGGACCTGTTGGAACGGGTCCAGCGGAGGGCCACAAAGATGATCCGAGGGCTGGAGCACCTCTCCTATGAAGACAGGCTGAGAGAGTTGGGGTTGTTCAGCCTGGAGAAGGGAAGGCTCCAGGGAGACCTCATAGCAGCCTTCCAATATCTGAAGGGAGCCTACAGGAGAGCCAGAGAGGGACTCTTTGTCAGGAAGTGTAGTGACAGGACAAGGGGTAATGGTTTTAAACTGAAAGAGGGGAGATTTAGATTAGATATTAGGAAGAAATTCTTTACTGTGAGGGTGGTGAGTGACGCGCGGAAACAAACCTTACAACTCGCAGAGAGTTATAAAGCAGGTATGTTTATTGCGGCGCCGGGTGCAAGGGGGATTTCTCCTCCAAACTTGCACACCGGTTTGTGAAGCAAGCGTCTATTTATGGTGAAAAGCATACATATTCATTAAGGTGGGCGGGTTATTATAATTAATTCTAAGAAAAGGCGCTACTATTCTAATTATTTCTAAGAACTTATTATCATAAATCTCCTCCCCTTGCCGCATGCGCACTGCCGCCTGGTGGTCGTGGGCCAGGGTCTTCTGGAGGAAGGCTCGCAGTCTTCTTCACCGGGTACCTTCACCTTTGGCCCAGATTGCCGGGTTGGCCGGATCCCAAACCGCAAAACTAGTCCTGACCAGATGGACACCTTTCCCAGACAGTTGGGTTCCTCCTTAGCATGCAGCTGCTCCCGCTATCTTATACACAAGGCCATTTCTTTATCTTGGAATGCTGGGGCTCCGAGCTTTTGTTCTTTCCCAGACTGTACTACATCCACACTAACAACCTTTAACCGTTCATTTCTGAATCATGAGGCAGTGGAACAGGTTGCCCAGGGAAGTTGTGGATGCCCCATCCCTGGAAGTGTTTAAGGCCAGGCTGGATGGGGCTTTGAGCAACCTTCTCTATTGGGAGGTGTCCCTGCCCATGGCAGGGGGGTTGGAACTCGATGATCTTTAAGGTTCCTTCCAACTCTAAACATTCTATGATTCCATGATTCTATGACACCCTAGGATTAAGTGTTCACAGCACCACAGTGGTGTAACCAATAAACTCTCTCAGATTACAACCCTTCATCACAAACTCCAGAGAAGAGGAGACACACTACTCCCATTTAAAGAAACTTTTAAGCCATTGAAAATCTGACCTGAAGCCTACCCAAAAAACCAATGCAAGTGATGCAGCCTGCAGCCGTGCCACCTCCAGCTGTGATTCCATCATCTCTCAGGACCTCCATGGAGCTGAGTGGGGCTGGGGGAGACAGCCTGGGCAAACAGCCAAGCCACTTCCCTTTGGGGCTGGGACGAAGCCAGTCATACAGTGAAAGATGTCCCTGCCCACAGCAGGCGGTGTGGAACTGGATGATCTGTAAAGGTCCCTTCCAACCCAAACCAATCTGTGATTCTGAAAGAAAAAAAAAGGGTCATGAGCTGTACATACTGACTTGTGCCATAGGAATGACATATATATTTCTGTCACTTTTAGACCATTTAATATATTTCCATCTGAAAATATTCCTTCTTTTCAAACAAAGATAAACACACTTAACCATTCCCCATTTTCAAATCCATGTCTTTGTCTGTAGAGGGAAGTAAGGAGGACTGTTCATACCACTGCTTCTTTGGAAAGACTTTGTTAGTGATCAGTTAAATTTATTGGGATCTCCGGCACATAATTTTCTAGATACCCTGTGCTCTGCTCTGAAGCTACACCACTAGGAAACATGCACCCTGATCTTTTAAAAATTTGGCACAAGGTCATGATCCAGAAAACACAGGGACAAGAATTTTCCTAGTCCTCTTTGAGACATTTAAGATTCAGCTGGACAGGGTGCTGGGCCATCTCGTCTAGACCATGCTTTTTCCAAGAAAGGTTGGACCAGATGATCCTTGAGGTCCCTTCCAACCTGGAATTCTATTCTATGATTCTATGAGGCATCTCTCTACATTGTATTGTGGAAGGTAGATGCCCAGTATTGTAGCTGGCACTGTTTTAGCACTGATTTTCCTTCCTCAAGTTCATATAGAAAATAGGTAAAAGAAAGTAGAAACTTAAGAAGACAGTGGGAGTTGTCCATGTGACTGTTTTTAAGCATTTATGTCTGATGCCCCAGTTAGGATATTGGTTCCTAGAAGACACTTAAACAATTTCATCCAGAGGGTGACTCAGGATACATAGTTTAGGTTCCTCTCTTGAACTGCTCTCTGAGGGATTTGATCTTGTGCCATACTGGAAGTTGAATGACATTTGAATGTCTAACATTTTGCAGCATCTGTACCCTCTGCATAACTCGTCACAACAAATCTGGTAAAAGAGACATAGGTTCTTGAATTCAAACTTCAAATAATTTTCCTCCTATATCATAGAATCATAGAATGGTTTGGGTTGGAAGGGACCTTAAAGATCATAGAGTTCCAACCCCCCTGCCATGGGCAGTGTGGGAAAGTAACGGAAGATTGGTGAGGAGGATTGTAAATACGCTCAAGTGACTCGCACCTGGGGTGCTGGGAAACACATATATCACATTAATTGTTGTTCAGTCTTGTGTGCTTGCAAGTAGAACATCTGCACTTAGATAACATAAGTCTGTGATGGACTCATGGACATCTTACCTAGCTGCTTGAGATTCCTGCCCTGTTGTTGAAGAAGATCAAAGCACAGTGGGAAAACCCTGTTTGAACCCTTGAAATACCAGCAAGAGCAGGGAGTCTGCGCTCCCTCACTCTCTCACGCTCTCGCTAACAAGGACTCTGGCTAACATGGACTCTGGCTAGCAAGGACTCTCACTCGCTCCGTGGTGCCTGCTTCCCCTGCTTGCGTGCCTCTGCCCAGGTGTCGCTTCAGAGACTCTCCGATTTGTGAGGTATCGAGATTAAACTTGTCCTTTGCCTTTCATCTGTGGTTTCATGGTTGTTCCTGCACCCTGCCTGCATCGGCTCACACAGACAGGGATGCCTTCCACTAGACCAGGTTGCTCAAAGCCCCATCCAACCTTGTCTTGAACACTTACAGGGATGGGGCCTCCAGAATTTCCCTGGGCAACCTGTTCCAGTGTCTTACCACCCTCTATATGTTTTTCCTCAGAAGAGCCTATGCTTCCAATCATTTCTATGATCTGTGCAATGACACCTAGATCCCTTTGGTCAACAACCTTTTACAGAAATGCAAGATCACTGTCACAGAGATAATGCAGTACTGAAGAACAATGGAAATGTGTCTGGGGAATATTTTGTCTTGTACAAAGCGCAAGTAAATACATTGCTTTGTATTCTGTTTCTTTTTAATTTCTTAGCTCTCACTGGTTGTCTCCTTTTTCTATCTCTATGTTATTCTATTTTTTTATTAGATGGATTTAAAATCCTGTTTTTAAAGTGTCCTTGAATAGATTTCTAGAATTAGCAATTATAAATATAGTCTTGGGTTATGAAGTTTACTTTTATTGACTGCAACAGAAGGTGTAAGTTCAACTTCCCCTTATCTGATTATATTTACCAGAACTGTGGGAATTCACTGTGCTATAAAAATGGACCTTGTTGCTAGCTGGCATATCCCAGAAAATTTAAATAAAAATAGCAATGAAAACCCAACCAAATATTATTTATGTCAGTTAGATGTCGATGAAAACTAAGGCTTTCAGGGGTAGACAGGATCGATTTTTTTTTTTTATATGACAGAATGACACACTCTCCACTCAGCCACTCAAGCTGAAGAATGACTGAAGAAATCTGTGAAGGTCAAAAACATTTTCACCCAACTGATGCTCTTTTAAAACTGACTTAACCCTCCTTGTGCATTTCTGCACAGCATGGAAGTTAGCTTTGCAACTCCAAAGTAGGGGAAAGTGCAGCGAGAGCTTCCTTTTGTAAAGCTCTTTTGTGTTAAGCAGAACAAATTCCCTATAAGCAGAACTGCAATTTGCACATTGGAATGCATTCTGCCTATAATGATCTTCCCGGCAGAAGAATTTGTCATTTCACAAATGGGCCCACAGTGCTCCCCAAAGCTAAGCAAAAGTATACAGATAAAATTGAGAAGGAAGCTAATACAGGCCCTGATCCTGCAATGGACATCTAGGGTACAATGAAGACAGCATTATCAAATTGGAGAGATAACACTTTGCTCACAGTATGCAACAGCAGACATGGCAATTTGAGATAGAAGGAAAAGGAGACTTGGATACATTGCGGGTCAGCAGAGAAATGTGCCGCTTATGTGAATACCTAAATATGTTTCAAAAAGCAAACTTAAACCACAGAATCCCATTTCCTAAGCAGGAAAACTGAGATGCCAAGGGGACCAGCAGCCTCAATGGGCCTCATGCTAAAAGAAATCTCACTGGAAGAGGGATGCTGCTCTTTCAGGATCTCCTGCACAATTCATCATGCTCCACAACATTAGGTTGCACATTTGTCCCCATATCAATCAGCACCTTGAAGAAATAGCTATGTTATATAGCTATATTCTCAAATATCTGGTGACAGTGAGCATAAGAGGATGTTGGACTAAGAGGACTAGTGTCAGAAAATTGCCCTGTAAATCCCACTTCTATGCAATACAAGTTTTTCTTGTCTATTAAGATGATACTCAGTTCTGAGCGTTCACTGTGCCTCATAGAAAAACAACATCCTGCAAGTTAGGATAGTGAAAAAGGAGAATAAAAGAGACTTATGCTGAACTTTCTGATTGGATCTGGACATTTGTATTACAGTTTTGGGGATTCCCTTTTCAATAGTGAAAGATTTCTGTGGAGAGGATGTGGAAGGAAAAAGAGAGGGGGAATAAAATGAAAACATAAAGAAAACAAAAACAGTCAGAAAAGAATAAACTGTGTTCTAAGAAAAAGAAGCAGGAGAGAAAGATAGGAGAAAAGTCAGTGCTAAAAAAGTATAGTTTACAAGATGTCCATTCTGATGAGGGTTGTTGTGTTTCTTTTTAACTTGAAAATGCATGAAGAATAGAAAAGAAAATTATATTATTTTCCATATGTGGGTTTTAAATTTTCATTGCTAGTGTGTGGGGATATATGCCAAATAAAAATTGTTTAAAAAGAAAAAAAATCAGATGAGCTGTGGAGTTTGGCTATGGAGTCCTGTGCTAGGATCCACCACACCAGACCTGGGGATCTGCAAAGAACATGGAAGATTTGTTCAGCCCATTTTTTCCTAACATTTGAGAGATTTCAACTCACATCTCCTGGTCTATCAGGCTAGATCATGAGCTTCTTGGGTATGAGCCATTTGTTTCCACCTTGCCTCAGTTTCTCGGTTTTAAAATGACTAGGATTATCCCAAATAAGTTTGGACATTTAATGGAAGTGCCAATTTCAGAACTTTAGTGACTATTTTTATAGTGAACAGAGAGAGAGACATCTTCCATGGATAATTCAATCCTTTGATCACCCTACTTACTGAATGTTCTTCAGTAACCTGTTGAAATTTTGTGGACTGTGTCTATTTCCACTAACTTTAGCTAAGCTCAGCAAATTCAGACACAGTGGCCCTAATTGCTGTAATATTAAAGATCCCCTTCTCTCCTATACCTCTTCCTTTAGATAAATGAAGAACACTTGTACCTTCCCATATTACCCAGCAGCCAAAACGCGTCATGCTCACTGCCTCATTTCCCTCAGCACACTCATTCTCATGGTTGTGTCTCTTTACAGTATTCCTTGGCATGAGAAAACATCAGGCAACCTAGAAGACAAAATGTTGCATGATGCCTTATCCACTCTAAGCCTTGCAATGCTAAGGACCTTCCACCTGTAACCCGACTTTCGCTGGCAACCCAGTAACCTTTCATCAACATACCCCAAGGCTTCTGCGGCAGTGCCTTTACCATTGCACCCTAAGTACCCTTATCCACCTTGCACTGTGGGATTCTGACCTTTTTATGTCCATTTTCTTCTCCAAAGTCATTGCCCTTGACGTTTAAATGATCTTATTCTTCCTCTGCCTCTTCACCATTTTGCCTTGTAGCTACTAGTCTATACCTCCTCGTGTAGATTCATTCACCCTTCACCTTGTAGGTTTTAGTTTGCAGCTTCATATTAAAACAAACACAGCTTAGTAGATAATGAATAATAGTAATTTTAAAATCCATTAAATATTATCAATAATATACATGCCAAAACTTAATGGTCAATTAGTGTGCAACACCTGCACCTAATTAGACATGCTCCAACCAGCACCAGTAGTGTCATAAACAGTAACTACCAATAGGGAGACAGCAAGTTTTGATGAAAAGTATAATTGTACTGGGAAGAAAGAAAGAAAGAAAGAAAGAAAGAAAGAAAGAAAGAAAGAAAGAAAGAAAGAAAGAAAAAGAAAGAAAGAAAGAAAAAAGAAAGAAAGAAAGAAAGAAAGAAAGAAAGAAAGAAAGAAAGAAAGAAAGAAAGAAAAGAAGGGGTTTTTTTGTCAGTTTCAATATGATCATTGTCCCCACCTGCTGCCCTGGAGAGGATGCCCAGAGGAGATTTGTTTGGGTAGCTCATCACTTTTCTTCCCACCTGGATGCGGGGGAGAGGATTTCCTTTTTCTTTCTCTTTTGTCCTCCTTGTTTCATTCCCCATCCTAAGGCAGCTTCGAAGTATGATTGCCATCAGCTATGGTCCCTACTAATAATCTGTGTACACGTAAACCTACTTGAACTTTCACTGTACGGCAAAGGAGGATGTGTTATGAGCCAGGGCCAGGGAGAGGGCAGGTAGGAGAGAAGGCAGGAGTGGAGCTGGATCTCTCTGCAGACCATTTCATGTCCTTGGCTTGACTTGGATCATTAAACTTGTGCAAGAGTCAGGTATCTACTGTGGAAATAAACAGTTTATCCAGAAATGAGAAACTTCCCTTCTCCCTTACCCACAATCTGAATCAGTAATGTGAACATCAAGGTGCCATCACATCTCCAGTCAGACTGTTTTGCTGATGATACTTTCTCAGCCTTTTATGTTCTTAAACTCTTAGTCACCTCTTGGAAGAAGCATTTTAGAGGCATTAAGATGGAAGTCCAGGTGTAATTATATTTCTGGAAGGTATAAACGGTGCTGCTGTCAAGTATTTCAAAATTACACTAAGGACATATACAAAGGCAAAGCACCTTTAATGTGGGGCTTGTTTAGAGATAAGACTGGGGAAGACATGCTCCACTGAGACTCATTACAAATTTTACAAGAGGAAATGTTTATCCACCAGAAATGCTGATATCTGGAAGTCAGTTCCATGCGACTATGTCAATTATGATAAAATTTCACTTTGATAAATAAAACAAGCAAGCAAGTGAAATTAAATGGAAACTGTTTATAGCTTTGAGGGTTTTTTTGGTTGGGTTTTCTTTTTAATAAATTTTTAGTTTAGAAATAGATTTGCTATATTTAATCATAATCTTAAAAAGCTAGATATAGAAAGAAATTAAATAAAATATTTCATTGGCTGCAAACCAAGAACAAAAACTGACTTCAGAATATTTCTTATTCCAGTGTCTGTTCCTGTGAGGAGTTATTCCAGTTATTGGTTTAAAGTACCACAGAACAAATGCAACAGAGGTAAGCATATTCTTGGCTCTTTAAACATGGAGGGAAAGAGGAATGCCCACTGCCTCAAAGAGCTTATGACACAAACAGGCAGAAATGCAAAAGAAAACATTCAGTCTGGACATCCAGAGCAGTTCATCCCAGTCCACACCACATCTGAGAGCAGCGAATAGTCAAATGCAGTCCCCAAACTGTACTGTACCCTCGTGCTTTTTCAAGTGCTGGTCATCATTCAAGGATATAACTGGGTTGATGCAAATTGATAGAGGGAGAAAACAGTGTGATTTGCACAAGGGTAGCCCACTTTGCTTTCACACTGAAGCACCATTCATAGTTGTAAACCAAAGACTTCCTCGCATTTATTACATGATCCCATGGATGTAAATGCCAGATATTTCAAGGATTTAAAAACTTACTGTGCCTCAGCCAACTGTTGCTTCCCCTTCAGGTGTAATATGATAACTACTAACAGGGTCTCTTCTAGGCTGATTCAGTACAAAGTTAACAGCTAACTTAAACCTTTCTTGGTAATCTTAAACTGCTCAGCAATGTAACACTTTGATAGCACTTGTTCAACTATATCTCATATTGACACTGGAAAACAGTGGCTGAAATGAGGACAGCCCCTATCATGACAAGACCAGAGTTTATATTTTCTACTTTTCTCTCAGGGACATTGTGGAGAATGAGGAAATGATGGATGGAAACAATATTCAGGTAAATGTATCTTATATTTACAGTCCCAGAAAGGCTGTTGAAAGGAAAGGGAAAGTGTGGTTTATAGGAAACACAATGTTTTTTGATACAGTTTACTCAGAGGAATATGTTCAGCTGAAGAACAAAAATTCTAAAGCTATAGAACAAAGATCCTACCTATGTTTTAAAACCCTTTACAAATATGCATGAGACTGATTTTACTTTAATGTGCAGAGGATACTGAAGCCTGATATTATTTAAGGATCAAATATTATTTCAGGATAAATTTTAACTCCATGGTTGGAAAGGTGGGAGACCAATACTGGAGAATTTTCACTGAATTTCACTGAACTTTTTTTAGAGTTGGAAGGGACCATAGAGATCATCTAGTCCAACTCCCCTGCTAAAGCAGGATTGCCTAAAGCATGTTAGAGCATGTTACTCAGGACTGCATCCAGGCGGGTCTTGAAGATCTCCAGAGAAGGGGACTCCACAACCTCCCTGGGCAGCCTGTTCCAGTGCTCTGTCACCCTCGCCATGAAGAAGTTTTTTCTCATATTTGAGTGGAACCTCCTATGTTCCAACTTGTGCCTGTTGCCCCTCATCCTCTCACTGGCAACCACTGAAAAGAGTCCGACTCCATCTTCCTTCAACCCACCCTTTAGATACTTATAAGCATTGATAAGGTCTCCCCTCAGCCTTCTCTTCTCCAGGCTAAAGAGTCCCAGCTCTCTCAGCCTTTCTTCATAAGGGAGATGCTCCAATCCTTGAATCATCCTCGTTGCCCTTTGCTGGACTCTTTCCAGTAGTTCCCTATCCCTCTTGAATTGGGGAGCCCAGAACTGGATGCAGTATTCCAGTTGTGGCCTCACCAGCGCAGAGTAGAGGGGGAGAATGACTTCCCTCGACCTACTAGCCACACTCTTCCCTATGCAGCCCAGGATTCCGTTGGTCTTCCTGGCCACAAGAGCACATTGCTTGCTCATTGTCATTTTGCTGTCTACCAGGACCCCCAGATCTTTCTCTTCGGAACTTGGCTCCAGCAGGTCCACGCCTAACCTGTATTGGTGCCTAACATTCTTCTTCCCCAGGTGCAGGACCCTACACTTTTGCCTGTTGAACCTCATGAGGTTCTTCCTTGCCCAGCTCTCCAGCCTGTCCAGGTCTCGCTGGATGGCAGCACGGCCCTCCGGGGTGTCAGCCACCCCTCCCAGTTTGGTATCATCAGCGAACTTGCTGAGGATACACTCGGTCCCCTCGTCCAGGTCGCTGATGAATATGTTGAACAGGACTGGACCAAGTATTGACCCCTGGGGGACACCGCTGGTTACAGGCCTCCAGCTTGAACCTGTTCCATTAATCATTACCCTTTGGGTCCTGTCACACAGCCAGTTCTCAGTCCACCTCACTGTCCCCTCATCCAGCCCACACTTCCTTAATTTCCTAATGAGGATGTTATGGGAGACAGTGTCAAAAGCCTTGCTGAAGTCAAGGTAGATGACATCTGCTGCCCTCCCCTCATCCAGCCAACCAGTTATAGCATCGTAGAAAGCTATCAGATAGGTCAAACATGATTTACCCTTGGTAAACCCATGTTGCCCACTTCCAATAACCCCCTGCTCTTCAACTTGTTTGGAGATGACATCTAGAACGAGTCTCTCCATTACCTTCCCAGGGACAGAGGTGAGACTAACTGGCCTGTAGTTCCCAGGGTCCTCCTTCTTGCCCTTTTTGAAGACTGGAGTGATGTTGGCCTTCCTCCAGTCTTCAGGCACCTCTCCTGTTCTCCATGACCTTTCAGAGATGATAGAGAGTGGCCCAGCGATAACATCTGCCAGCTCTCTCAGCACTCGCGGGTGCATCCCATCAGGGCCCATAGACTTATGAATGTCCAGTTTGGCCAAGTGGTCCCGAACCTGGTCCTCCTCTACTGGAGGAAAAACTTCCTCTCTCCATACCCTCCCCCTTGCCTCCAAGGCCAGAGATTCATGAGGGACAGCCTTAGCAGTGAAGACTGAAGAAAAGAAGGCATTCAGCGACTCTGCTTTCTCCATGTCTTCCACCACTAGGGTGCCCATCTCATTCATCAGTGGACCCACATTATCCCTAATCTTCCTTTTTCTGTTTACATACTGGAAAAACCCCTTTTTGTTATTCTTAACTGTAGTGGCCAAGATGAGCTCAGCTTGAGCCTTGGCCCTTCTAATTTTCCCCCTGCGTATCTTCACCACTTCCTGGTATTTCTCCTTGCCTGCCAGGCCCCTTTTCCAAAGATCATAAACCTTCTTTTTGTTCCTGAGCTCCAGCCAAAGCTCTCTATTTAGCCAGGCTGGTCTTCTTCCCTTCCTGCTTGTTTTTTGGGACTTGGGTATGGCTCTTTCCTGGGCTTTTAAGAGTGCCTCCTTGAAGTACGACCAGCCTTCCTGGGCACCTTTGCCCTTCAGGACTGTCTCCCAAGGGACACTTTCAGCCTCCTGGCTCCTGAAGAGGCCAAAGTCTGCCCTTCGGAAGTCCAAGGTGGCAGTTTTGCTGGCCCCCCTCCTTGCTTCAGCAAGAATTGAAAATTGTATCATTTCGTGATCACTCTGTCCAAGATGACCTCCAACGTTTACATCCCCCACAAGACCTTCTGAATTAACTATCAGCAGGTCCAGTAGGGCACTTTCCCTAGTCGGTTCCCTCACCAGCTGCGTTAGGAAGTTGTCTTCCATGCACTCCAAGAATCTCTAGGACTGTTGCCTCTCTGCTGTGTTATATTTCCAGCAGATATCTGGGAAGTTGAAGTCCCCCATGAGTACAAGGGGGAGTGATCGTGAGGCCTCTGCCAGCTGCTTATAGAATATTTCATCAGAAGGATCCCTGGGTTTCTTATGGATCAGAAGATTGCTCAAATTGTTAGGTTACTGGGAAAAATAAGACTTTCAGGGAAAAACTTTTCATCTACTCTGGGTGCTTTTCTGTGAGAAAGGACAAACCTAGTTCAGGCACTCAGTTCCTGAAGAAGGTCCATAAGCATGCCTCCTCAGCAGACAGAAATACCCCAAATACCCTATTCCTCTCTAGGAATATCTATGCTCCACTCTTTCCTTATCATTTCTATTATATTAAGCAGCATGCATAACTAACTCTTCCTCTTACCTCAGAGGGCTTTGCTCATAGATTGTCACCTCAAATCTATGTCTAGCTTATGTTCTAGCTGATGTGCTAAGGATTACACATGCTTGTCTGCTTCTACACAGATATTGGGAAGTAAAAATACTTGAGGGGAGGAGGCTGCGCAAGCAATGAGATAGCCAGCCCTGGTCGCTGCTCAGCTCACCATTAACTGAAGTGTGAGGTGTGCCATCAGTTGAAGAACACAGACTTTCCTGAACCCTCACATGCAGGACTTTGTCGACCCAGAACAAAGTTTTATGAAGGTTATTTTCTTCTTTCATTTTGTTCTGTTTGGGGTTTTTGTCAAATCCATGGACTCACCCTGAAGCTTTCCAATGAAAGGTGCAATTAACAATGGATATGTATATATGTATAATTATACGACATTTAAGAGATTAGATGTAGCTCTTGAGGAGTTCAAATGTTGGTTGCATGGCAGGGCTATATAATGTGAGAAGTTGTGGGGGGGATGGTGGTAAGATTTGCTAGTCAGCCTGACTCCACGTCTAGAAGTGAGCTCAAATTGCCTGGTTTCAGATGCTGGAACCTTACAGTATTCCCAGCAGTTAATGGGGAAAGAAACCTTGAATTGGGGAAGTAAAAACTATTACTTCATGGGATACTATGAGTGAAGATTTGTCTCTCACCGAGACAAACAGCTCCGGTGCTGGCACGTCTGCCGCGGAGCCGGACAATCATGGCGAAAAAGGGCTTTTCCTGAGCTTTTCTGAGGCCGGGAGAGGCCAGGGCAGCGGCAGGGAGCCAGTAGCTCGAGAGGGCAGCTGACGAGGCAGGGGCGGAGCCTGCAGCAGCAGTGGCCAGCATCACCCCCTTAAAAAGCAGCCCTAGGGAGCGGGAGCGAGAGTGAGTAGGAGTTCGGAGACAGGCATGGCACGGCATGTGGAAGGGCGTGCAAGAAGGGTGCACGAAGCTCAAGAGGGGATTTCAGCCATGGTCTCTAACCGAAAGACGCAGAAAGCTATGTCTTCTGCGCTTGCCAGAGCAGATGCAGCCATACAGACAGAGTTCTCGTGGAAGCATGCAGCCACCCAGGTCTCTGGCTGCAGGGAGTGCTTTAACCTCTCATGGCTAATGGATGGCAGGGATGACAGCTGTGTGGGGTTGTGTGAGCCGATGCAGGCAGAATGCAGGAACAACCACAAAACCACGGATTAAGGGCAAAGAACAAATTTAATCTCAATACCTCATGGATCAGGGAACCTCTGAAGCAGCACCTGGGCAGAGGCAGGGGATGCAGGCACTGCAGAGCGAGAGAGAGTCCTTATTAGCAAGAGAGTTCTTATTAGCAAGGGAGTGAGAGAGCAAGAGAGCTCCCACTTGCTGTTTGGGCCTGTATTTCAAGGATTCCAGCAGGCATAGTTTTCCACTGTGCTTTGATGTCTTCAACAGCAGGGCAGGAATCTCGGGCATGTTTCATAAGGTGCCCCTGAGTCCATCCCAGGCCTATGTTATCTAAGTGCAGGGCCCAACGCAGGGCCATTGTCTGTCTTGATGGTTTCTGGTATACCCATAGCAGCGATGGCTGCTAGCCAGTGTCGTCGGACATCTCGACTCTTTTCTCCTGTATGTGCAGTGGCAAAGATATAATTAGAAAAAGTATCAACAGTGACATGTACATACTTTAGGTGGCCAAATTCTCCAAAATGTGTAACATCTGTTTGCCAAATTTGCAGTGGTGAGGTGCCACGTGGGTTAACTCCCAATTGTGGCAACGGGGCTATAGATTGGCATTCAGGGCATGTCAAGATGATATTACGAGCTTGGTCAGTGGTTAGCTGAAATAGCTTTTGCAGTGCCTTCCTGTTTTGGTGAAAAAAACTATGTGAGAGCTGTGCTTGTTGAAATAATTGCAGTGTGGTGAGGGAGACCATGGCTTTATCAGCAGCACGGTTGCCCTCGGCTAGGGGTCCCGGCAGAGAGGTGTGTGACCGTATATGCATGATATAATAGGGTAATTTACAATAGGAAACATAATGCCATCATTTTTTAAGTTGTGCGAATAACGCTGGGCTGTTGACTTCCTTTAGGAAAGCGCCTTCTATACACTGAACAATTCCTGTAACATATAAAGAATCAGTTATGATATTGAGATTTACATCAGAAAAAAGCTGAAAAGCACGTGCAACAGCTGCAAGCTCAACAACTTGGGGCGATCCATCGACACATTTTATATCTTGGTTCCTGAGATTGTCGGTGGATCGCCAAAGGACTACTGCCCTGTGTGTTTCCCCAGAACCATCTGTGAATGCTGTACCTGCATTAGAAAGTGGGGTATGAGAAAGTAAGGTTCGATTAGTCAGGGGTAATTCTTCTAAGGAATTTAACAGAGGATGTTTAGGTAAATGGATCAAAATTTGACCAGTGCAGTCTGCAAGTGCAGTCTGCACACTGAGAGATTCTGCTAACATCCAGTCCAAGTCTTTTTTGTTGGTGGGAATATAAATGAATTCTGGATCACCAGCTTTTAGAGTCTGAAGTCAGTGATGACCTTTCTGAATCAAGTTGGCAAACATTTCTAATTGTGAAGTTACAGTCTTTGTAAATGCATGAGGCAAAAAGAGCCACTCTAATATCACAAGTGGGGGTTTGTTTTGTTGAATCCCATTGGCTTAGAAGGGCATATGGCTGAAAGGTATTTTGAATGATGACTAAGTACACTGGAAGCGTTAAACAAAGATGGTGACTTTGATGCATCTGTAAAGCCTACATTACTTGCTGTAGACATTGCAGTCCAGTAGGTGTCAGCTGCCTTTTAGAGTTCAGGTCAGGGTCACCCTTTAACAATTGAAACAGGGGGTGTAGATCTTGTGTAGTGATACCTAGAAAAGGTCTGAGCCAGTTGATGGTTCCTAACAATTTTTGCAGATCATTCAGAGTCTTTATTTGTAACACCAGCTTCAGTGCTTGTGGCTGGATGGTGTGAGTTGTAATTTTCCATCCTAGATATTTCCAGGGTGGTTCATGTTGGACCTTTTCCTCGGCTATCTGCAAGCCTGCTCCTTGGACAGCAAGGCGGACTTGGCAGATGACTGTCTGCAGGTCTTTGTCTTTTTCGGCAGCTAAAAGTATGTCATCCATGTAATGATAAATTATAACATGAGAGTTTGCATTTCAGACAGGTTGCAAAGCATTTGCTACAGTTAGTTGGCAGATAGTTGGGCTATTTAGCATACCTTGTGGCAACACAGTCCAATGATACCGTCATGTGGGCTGTTGCTGATTGATAGATGGTACAGAGAATGCAAACCAGGGTGCATCCCTTGGGTGTAGAGGAATAGCAAAAAACCAGTCCTTGAGATCAATTATAGCTATTGGCCAATTTTGAGGCAGCATAGAAGGTGAAGGAAGACCAGGCTGCAGCGCACCCATGGGCTCAATGACTGCATTTATAGCTCACAGGTCATGTAACAATCGCCACTTGCCGCTTTTCTTTGGTATTACAAATACAGGAGTGTTCCATGGGCTGGTGGTGTGGACAGCGGCCAGTTGTTCTTGTACTAAGTCATGCAAATGCAGCAGTTTGTCCTTTTTCAGGGGCCACTGATCTACCCAAACAGGGTTTTCTGATTTCCATGTCAATGAAAGGGCCTGCTGCTTGTCAATAGCCCCTATTAAAAATTTGTTTTCAGGAGGATTCCCCACTGGCTTAACAAGTCTTGGCCCCATAACATACAGGGCAAGGGGACAATCTTTTTTAAGATGCCCAGGCTTTCCGCAATTATAGCAGTCTGCCTTTTGAGCAGCCCCCACAGTGAGGTGTATTGATAATGCATCAGCTAAGAGACTCCTTTTATGAGTTTCTGTGCCGATATCTTGGCACGCTTTTATCATATCAGTGATAGAAGGATTGATAAGGGAGATAACACTCAAGGGTTAATGGCAGGGCCATTGCTTGGTTTAAGCTGTGTATCCATCGCCTTAAGCCATTGACAAGGTATTTAGGCAAAAGAAAGGATGTGTTGAAACCATAAAGTGGTCACGTAGGCCTCGATGGGAGATAAGGGAAAAATTGGTATTCTCAGTTGTCCTGACAGAGCGATCATCTGGTTTCCCAACCCCGTGGCCTGGAGCAACACATTAACATTAAAAGCGAGAGGTACACAGCGAGGAAGACATGGCCTTCATCCCCGAGACCCCGGCCCAGGACCACTGGGAGACACTGCGCATGTGCAACGGGGAGGAGTTAAAGGCGGAGGCTATGGAAATGATTTCTCGTAATTCATTGTAATAAAGACCGCCTTTTCAGGGAAAGGTTATGGATATGTATAGGCGCCCCTTGAATATGTAAGATTTGATTGTATAAATCCTAAGCTAACTGCCGCGGTGGGTGCGCACGATTTTGGTGGGGTGACCCCCCGTGCTGCCCGGCGCCGAATAAACATACCTACTTTGAAACCTCACAGGTTGTGGAGTCTGCTTTCCGCACGTCACTACAGTATATTTTAAAAACTCAGAATCGATCCGTACCTACCCTGTCTTTGGTAACCCTCTTAGACTGGGTACAAGAAAATGAGAAAATGTCCCGGACTTTCCTAAGACCGGCACCTTTGACAAAGACGTGGGATCAAATTGGCACAAAGCTTTGGGACGCTGCTGCAGGGACAGATAAGGTTGCAGCTAAGCATTTACCAGTTTGGCAGCAGATATCTGAAGCCCTAGTAGAGCTCCGCAAAGGGACACAAAAAAAAAAACCTCTGAGGAGAGCCCAACGCGTCCTTCCGCCCCGCCGCTGCCACCCCCGGACAATACCTATGTTGCAGAAGAGAGTCTCTCAGAAGGAGATTCCTTCGATTCTGGGCCGACTAACCCAGACCAAGAACCTAATCTATTTCTTTGTGATAATAAATGGAAAGAGCTAGTGGGGAATGACCTAGGGACAAATGTCGAAAAGAAGCCTTAGCTAAAGGCTACGCAGACATTTTGCAGGTGTTTCCTGTTATTCATCGCAGAAATCGACCCGGAGCGTGAGAGGCTTTGAGTTATGATCATGTTAAAGAGCTGAGGAAATCAGGAAAAGATTATGGTCTCCAGTCAGCATACACCATGAACTTACTAACAGCTGTTGGGGATGGATATGTTATGACTCCTCATGATTGGAAACTGTTGTTGCGTATGATTTTGTCAGCTATGCAATATGCTGTATTCATGACCGAGTACCGTGATCTCGTGACTGCTAAAGCATTGGATAACTTAACTGGCAATTTAAATCATGTTGGTGTGAATGAGCTTGTCGGTGAGGGGCCTCGGGCTACTCCCGATGTGCAAGCCCAAATGGACAGACGGTGTTTTGAGCAAGTAAAAGAAATTGTACTGTGCGCGATAAGATGGGTACCTGATACAGCCGCTCCAGAAGCTTCCTTTTCTGCTATCACACAAGCGCCTGGAGAACCCTATATAAAATTCCTTGATCGGCTCCAAAATGCAATAGAGAGAAAAGTAGATAACCGAGCAGCTCATGATATTCTTATGAAACAATTAGCATTCGAAAATGCTAATGCTGACTGTCGTAAGGTATTGCGAACAATTAAGAATGCTAATCCTGACGTGCGGAAAGCAGACTCCACAACCTGTGGGGTTGTAAAGTAGGTATGTTTATTCGGCGCCGGGCAGCACGGGGGGTCACCCCACCACAATCGTGCGCACCCACCGCGGCAGTTAGCTTAAGATTTATACAATCACACTTTACATATTCAACAGATGCCTATACATATCCATGACTTTTCCCCGAAAAGGCGGTCTTTATTACAATGAATTACGAGAAATCATTTCCATAGCCTCCGCCTTTAACTCCTCCCCGTTGCACATGCGCAGTGTCTCCCAGTGGTCCTGGGCCGGGGTCTCGGGGATGAAGGCCATGTCTTCCTCGCTGTGTACCTCTCGCTTTTAATGTTAATGTGTTGCTCCAGGCCACGGGGTTGGGAAACCAGATGATCGCTCTGTCAGGACAACTGAGAATACCAATTTTTCCCTTATCTCCCATCGAGGCCTACGTGACCACTTTACGGTTTCAACACATCCTTTCTTTGCCTAAACACCTTGGCAATGGCTTTAGGCTATAGGTACACAGTTTAAGCCAAGCAATGGCCCTGCTATTAACCCTTGAGTGTTATTTCCCATATCAGTAGTACTTCGAGATTCATTTGCTGCTCTTTTGGCAGAGTGTTTCCCATGGTTCCCCGATCGCTCACCTCTGTCCTGCAGAAGGTGATGAGCCGGCAGTGAAGTCAGTCCTCGAGGCAATCCCTGGTTCGATCGGGCTATGCTACCAGTACGGCGTCTTTAGTCTCTTGATTCGTGCCCCACATTGGGCACCATTTGTAGCATATGAAGGCACAGACCCGGGTCGGAGGAGGTGCAACCAGAATCGTTTATTACAACAAACACGCAGCTTATATAGTACTAAGTATCTTCTTTCCCAACCAACACGCCCCTGCAACCCCCAACTGCCAGACAGGCGGAATTCCCCTCAATCAGTAGGGTCGTTAGGTGCTGTTTATGGGTCGTCCCCTGCCAGCGTTCCTGCTTCTTCTGTTCGTTCCTCTGGTCTTGCTTCTTCCACAATCCTGTTCACCCACATCAGGGAACCTCTGAAGCAGCACATGGGCAGAGGTGGATGGCAGAGGGCAAGCAGGGGATGCAGGCACTGCAGAGCGAGAGAGAGTCCTTATTAGCAAGAGAGTCCTTGTTAGCAAGGGAGTGAGAGAGCGAGAGAGCTCCCACTTGCTGTTTAGGCCAGTATTTCAAGGATTCCAGCAGGCATAGTTTTCCGCTGTGCTTTGATGTCTTCAACAGCAGGGCAGGAATCTCAGGCACGTTCGATAAGGTGCCCCTGAGTCCATTCCAGGCCTATGTTATCTAAGTGCAGATGTTCTACTTGTTGAGCACACAAAACTAAGCAACAATTAGTGTGATATATGTGTTTTCCAGCACCCCACATGCGAGTCACTTGAGCATGTTTACAGTCCTCCTCACCAATCTTCCGTTACTTTCCCACAGGGGTGCAACCAGGTAGATGACCTACTCAGCCTGGAGGAAGTAGAAAGGCTGTGGAGCATCAGGGAGTGTGAGAAAGAAATAGATTGGTGGAATCAGGCTCTGACCTCCCTGAGAGAAAAGCCAGAAGCCAGAAGCGGAAGAGCCACCAAAAAAAAACCAAGCTGAAGGAGATGTGGTACCCTCCCCCTGCCAGATCAAAGGCAGTGGACAAAAGGAGAACTGTGAATGGAGGCAAGTCCGTGCTAAGGGTGGCAAGCGAACCCTCTCTTTGCCCACCTCCCCTAACCAGGTGCCTCTGTACAATAGGTATGAGGCTCTCAAGGAGGTAGGCCAGCCCATAGATGATATGGAAGATGGTTTGACTACACCAGAAGAGTTGCCAGGACCAGCAAGGCCTACCCCCTGTTTAAATGCCACCTCCAGAAGGAAGAAGAGGCAGGTTCTATTTGTAGGTGACTCCCTTCTTAGGGGAACAGAGGGCCCAATATGCTAGGCAGACCCTCTTCTTAGGGAAGTATGCTGCCTCCCTGGGGCACCGGTCAGGGACATCACTAGGAAACTTCCCAGCCTAATTTGGCCCTCGGACTACTACCCACTATCATTCTTTCATGTGGATGGTGATGAGGTGGCAACACATCCTCCAGGAGTAATCAAGAGACTTCAGGGCATTGGGAAGGTTAATAAGGGAATTTGGGGTGCAGGTAATCTTTTCTTCTCCCAGTTATACGCAGGGACTCTGAAAGAAACAGACGTGTACAGTCTGTCAATGCATGGCTGCGTGGCTGGTGTCACCACCACAATTTTGGGTATTTCGACAATGGGATGGCCTACACAGCACCAGGCTCGCTGGCGTCAGATGGGATTCATCTCTCTAAAAGGGGGAAGAGGGTGTTTGCTCATGAGCTAGCGGGGCTCATTGACTGAGATTTAAACTAGACTTTTTGGGGGAGGGGGATATTATCCAGCTAGCTCTTGACAAGCCAAGGAATGATGCTCCAAAATCTGAGGGATGGGTCACTAGCAAGGGCCCTCAACCTGTTGCTCTGAGATGTGCTGGGTACACTGCAGCACACTCGAAGTCTTATGGGGACGAGCCAGGGGCTCCTGAGGCAGTAGGAAACAGAGAGTCACAGATAAAACACCTCAAAGGAAGGCCACCTGAAGAGCAGCAAGAGGAGACAGAGATGTGAGCACAGCTCTGGGGCTATGATCTTATTGGCATCAGAGAGACGTGGTGGGATGGCTCTTATGACTGGAGTGTTGGAATGGAGGGATACAGACTCTTCAGGAAGAACAGGCTGGGGAGATGAGGAGAGGGTGTTGGCCTCCATGTCAATGACGAGCTAGGGTGTTGGAGTGGGAGACGGACCCGGAGTAACGATGAGTCTCAATATGAGTATGGTCGTTCTCCCTTTATTCAAGTTCTCACAGAGTATATAAAGACAGACAAGCAGAGCACGCGCTAGCAACAATTATACGATTGGCTTACAGTCTCTGTTCACACGCCTAGAGCGCTCACACAATTAGTGCAGACCTCTTGTCCACACGCAGCAGATGTTTCTCTATCTCCCAGAGGCAGTACCGCTTATCTCTTGCTTATCATGTAGCTACTTCTTCATACTTCTGTTTCTCAAGGAGAGTTCACAGCCTCCTCCGGGCTTTCATCCCTATCAAAGACTGGGTTGCTCATTGCAATCAAGTCGTGCCCTTTTTCACTCAGCCATTCCTCCACACTAGGGTGCATGGAGCTCCACCTGGGGATGGATGAAGAGCCAACAGAGAGCTTATGGGTCAAGATTAAAGGGAAAACAGGGACAGGTGATGTTACAGTAGGGGTCTGCTACAGACCACCTGACCAGGACGACAGAGCGGATGAGGCCCTCTATAGACAGATAGAAGCAGCACTGTGTTCACAGACCCTGGTCCTCATGGGGGACTTCAACCACCCAGATATCTGTTGGAAGAACAACACAGCGGGGCACAAGAAATCCAGGAAGTTCTTGGAATCTGTCGATGACGACTTTCTTCTTCAAATGGTTGAGGAGCCAGCAAGGAAAGGAGCCATGCTGGACCTTGTCCTTACCAACAAGGAGGGACTGGTGGGGAATGTCAAGTTCAAGGGTAGCCTCGGCTGCAGTGATCATGAAATGGTAGAATTCAAGATTCTTAGGAAAGCAAGGAGGGTGTGCAGCAAGCTTGCTCCCCTGGACTTCAGAAGAGCAGACTTTGGACACCTGAGAGATCTGATTGGCAGGGTAGCGTGGGAAAAAAACTGGAGGGGAGAGGGGCCCAAGAAAGCTGGTTAGTATTCAAGGATCACCTCCTCCAAGCTCAGGAGAGGTGCGTCCCAAAAAAGAAGTCAGGCAAAAATGCCAGAAGGCCTGCGTGGATGAACATGGAGCTCCTGGACAAGGTCAAACCCAAAAAGGAGGCCTAAAGAGGGTGGAAGCAAGGATGGGTAGACTGGGTGGAATATAGAGAAACTGTCCGAATGGCCAGGAACCAGATTAGGCAAGCTAAAGCCCAGACAGAATTATATCTGGCCAGGGACATCAAGGATAACAAGAAAAACTTCTATAGATATGTCAGGGATAAAGGGAAGACTAGAGGAGATGTGGATGACAGTCACGTCACTGGCAGGCACTGGGGAAGTCCCAGACTGGACTCAGCGACAAATGGGAACTGGATTCCAGCTCTGGAGTCAAGAACACACGGATCGGGATCAAAGGCAGATGAACAGACAGAGTCCTCTCTGGACGTCGGCCATCGCAGGAAGAAGGGCTGACCCTTTGATCCCTCAGCTTTTATACTGAGCATGGGGCAGATGGGATGGAATACCCCAGTTGGTCAGGTTTGGGTCACCTGTCCTGTCCACTCCTCCCCACAGATGTGACCCCTCTACGTTTTTTCCGTTTCCGACCCTCTAAGGGGGCAAATAACGAAATTGGCTGACCTTGGTTGTTATAGCAATAAGTATAAGCAAGGGCCTCCCTGCATACCATTCCTTGGCATGGAGCACAAACATTGGGCTTATCATTCTGAGAACGAGCAGTTTTCTCCACAATATGCCGTTAATTTCAGAGAGTTAGAGGAGGCCTAGCTAGGATGTAAAGTTACAGAACAGAAAATTGGTTCGGTTTTACTTCAAACCGGGACATTCCACCCCTTATTCCATACCATTTGCATCATGCTTAGATTACAACTACTATCATCTCTAAAATCTATACATACATACATATATAGATAGATATATGTAAGTCAGTTATGATTTATCTCTATATACAAAAGTTAAGTCCATTTCACAGCAGATCAGGTTCTCAGGGTAGGAAAGATGGTGTGAAATTCATTGTGGTTTGTGCCCATGGGTAACATGTCCATCTCAGAGAAGTTCTACTGGACGCCACTTGATCAATCCGGCTAGGTTTCGTCATTGCAGTGTCATCCTGAAAAACACTTATAGAACACTGTTAGTATTATAAACAACTAACATCATACTCGGAATTAAGTATTCTCACCCAGGGTCAAATTCCCTTGAGGTACACATTGAACTTCTCCATTCTTCAGCATCACCCACCAAGTACATCCAGGTCCTTGAGCAAAAACAGTCCCATGAATGGGTTTGCCTTTGCCTGAGGCAGGAAAAACCCATACAGTTTTCCCTATGATATTCCTTTCATGCACCACAGGGACTTTATCCCATTCTACAATATGTAAAAGGTCTGATTGAGCAGGACCACCTCGATTGATGGATCCCCTAGTATTAACTAACCAAGTAGCTTGCGCTGAGTGCCTGTCCCAATTTTTAAAGGATCCACCACCCATCGCTTTTAGGGTAGTTTTTAACAATCCATTGTATCGTTCAATTTTTCCAGAAGCTGGTGCATGATGGGGAATATGATATATCCACTCAATACCATGTTCTTTTGCCCAGTTACTTATAAGATTGTTTTTGAAATGAGTTCCATTGTCAGACTCAATTCTTTCTGGAGTACCATGTCGCCACAAGACTTGCTTTTCAAGGCCCAGGATGGTATTCCGGGCAGTGGCATGGGGCACGGCATAGGTTTCCAACCATCCGGTGCTTCCTTCCACCATTGTAAGCACATAACACTCACCCTGGCGGGTTTGAGAGAATGTGATATAGTCAATTTGCCAAGCCTCCCCATACTTGTGTTTTAACCATCATTTCACACATCACATAGGTTTTAACCTTTTAGCTTGCTTGATTTCGGCGCATGTTTCACAATCGTGGATAACCTGCGCAATAGCGTCCATGGTTAAATCCACCCCTCGGTCACGAGCCCATTTGTACTTTGCATCTCTTCCTTGATGACCTGACAGATTTTTGCAACAGCATTGATGCTTAATCTAATTTTTGCAAGGAGATGTCAGGCTACCTTTCCATTAGCTCACACAGTCTATTTAGTTTTCCTAGGTTGTTTAGAAGCTTGATGGGGTTTAATTGAAAATGTCAGATGGGAATGGTTTATTTTGACTGCATTTGATATTGTGGCTAATGCATTCAGCAATTCATTGTAATTCAAAGCACTCTTCACATTCCACAACTGGCATTGCTATTATTTTAAAAGGTGAAATCTTTCATTGTTAATCAACATGAGGTATTTAGAATAGTTTATACTGTGTGTTAATTTTTTTTATATTTATGTGCTACACCTTTACAAGGACAGCAGCAAATGTGTGTTTTATGGTCTAATAAAGTTCCCCTCTCAAATTTCAAGTTCCAAAAGATCACAAAATATATCAGTTCTCTGAAATAGCTTCATTTTTAATTGTTGGGCCAGAGAGAAAAAAAAAAAAGTATATACTAGGGACAGCAAATATTACTTTTTATTAGAGCATTCACATAGAATATGAGAAGGTATAGGTCAAGTCCCTGTTTCTGGTTCTTATTTAGCCAGTTGTATAAAGATGTGTGTCCCGGTTTGAAGTAAAACCGAACCAATTTTCTCTTCTGTAATTTTACATCTTAGCTAGGCCTCCTCTAACTCTCTGAAATTAACGGCATATTGTGGAGAAAACTGCTCGTTCTCAGAATGATAAGACCAATGTTTGTGCTCCATGCCAAGGAATGGTATGCAGGGAGGCCCTTGCTTATACTTATTGCTATAACAACCAAGGTCAGCCGATTTCGTTATTTGCCCCCTTAGAGGGTCAGAAAATGGAAAAGCATAGAGGGGTCACATCTGTGGGGAGGAGTGGACAGGACAGGTGACCCAAACCTGACCAACAGGGGTATTCCATCCCATCTGCCCCATGCTCAGTATAAAAGCTGAGGGATCAAAGGGTCAGCCCTTCTTCCTGCGATGGCCGACGTCCAGAGAGGACTCTGTCTGTTCATCTGCCTTTGATCCCGATCCGTGTGTTCTTGACTCCAGAGCTGGAATCCAGTTCCCATTTGTCGCTGAGTCCAGTCTGGGACTTCCCCAGTGCCTGCCAGTGACATCATCCTGGGAGCTTGATACGGTTTTGTATATATTGTATCAATTTCATTATTTCCTTTTTAATTTTAATATTAATATATCACAGAAGTCACAGAAGTCACAGAATTGTCGGAGTTGGAAGGGACCTCTAGAGATCATCTAGTCCAACTCCCCTGCTAAAGCAGGATTGCCTAGAGCACATTACTCAGGACTGCATCCAGGCGGGTCTTGAAGATCTCCAGAGAAGGGGACTCCACAACCTCCCTGGGCAGCCTGTTCCAGTGCTCTGTCACCCTCACCATAAAGAAGTTTTTCCTCATATTTGAATGGGACTTCCTATGTTCCAGCTTGTGCCCGTTGCCCCTCATCCTCTCACTGGCAACCACTGAAAACAGTCCGACTCCATCTTCCTTCAACCCACCCTTTAGATACTTGTAAGCATTAATAAGGTCTCCCCTCAGCCTTCCCTTCTCCAGGCTAAAGAGCCCCAGCTCTCTCAGCCTTTCGTCATAAGGGGGATGCTCCAATCCCTCAATCATCTTTGTTGCCCTATGCTGGACTCTCTCCAGTAATTCCCTGTCTCTCTTGAACTGGGGAGCCCAGAACTGGACGCAGTATTTCAGTTGTGGCCTCACCAGCGCAGAGTAGAGGGGGAGAATGACCTCCCTCGACCTACTGGCCACACTCTTCCCTATGAAGCCCAGGATTCCATTGGCCCTCTTGGCGACAAGGGCACATTGCTGGCTCATGGATAGTTTACTATCCACCAGGACCCCCAGATCCTTCTCCTCAGAAGTGCTTTCCAGCAGGTCCACCCCTAACCTATATTGGTGCCTGGCATTCTTCCTCCCGAGGTGCAGGACCCTACACTTGCCCTTGTTGAACCTCATTAGGTTCCTCTCTGCCCAGCTCTCCAGTCTGTCCAGGTCACGCTGGATGCCGGCACAGCCCTCTGGAGTGTCAGCCAGCCCTCCCAGTTTGGTATCATCAGCAAACTTGCTGAGGATACACTCTGTCCCCTCATCCAGGTCGCTGATGAATATGTTGAACAAGACTGGACTGAGTATTGACCCCTGGGGGACACCACTGGTTACAGGCCTCCAACTTGATCCTGCTCCATTCATCACAACCCTCTGAGTTCTGTCACACAGCCAGCTCTCAATCCACCTCACTGCCCCCTCATCTAGCCCACACTTCCTTAATTTCCTAATGAGGATGTTATGGGAGACAGTGTCAAAAGCCTTGCTGAAGTCAAGGTAGATGACATCTGCTGCTCTCCCCTCATCCAGCCATCCAGTTATAACATCATAGAAGGCTATCAGATTGGTCAAGCATGATTTACCCTTGGTAAATCCGTGTTGACCACTTCCAATAACTTCCTGTTCTTCAACGTGTTTGGAGATGACATCCAGAACAAGTCGCTCCATTACCTTCCCAGGGACAGAGGTGAGACTAACTGGCCTGTAGTTCCCTGGGTCCTCCTTCTTGCCCTTTTTGAAGACTGGAGTGATATTGGCCTTTCTCCAGTCCTCAGGCACCTCTCCTGTTCTCCATGACCTTTCAAAGATGATGGAGAGTGGCCCAGCAATAACATCTGCCAGTTCTCTCAGCGCTCGCGGGTACATCCCATCAGGGCCCATGGACTTATGGATGTCTAGTTTGGCCAAGTGGTCTCTAACCCAGTCCTCCTCTACAGAGGGAAAGTCTTCCTTTCTCCAGACCTTCCCCCTTGTCTCCAGGGGCTGGGATTCATGAGGGACAGTTTTAGCAGTGAAGACTGAAGCAAAGAAGGCATTCAGTAACTCCGCCTTCTCTGTGTCTTCCACCACTTTATTAGTTTAGTTCATTCTAAACTTGTAAAACTCTTTATCTCTCCTCCTTTTCTCCTGGAGCGAGAGTTGGGGGGGGGGGGGGTGGGGAGCATCTGTCGCCGACGTAGGCCAATTCGGCCTTAACCACTACAATGTGAAAGACTGCAAGAATTGCAACACAGACTCTGTAATTCCTGTATGTTTATAGAGTGGTCCTGAAATACTGGTTCATACTTCAAGTATGTTTTTTCAGAAATGTTTCCCATCTTCAGAGGAACATCAGGGGCCCCAGTTGTCAGGTATATCAGAACACAATGAGCCTGCTTAAAAGCTTATACTTATCTGTCTTATGGGACTTGATCTAGGAGACATGACCTAAAAATACCTATTTGGACAAGTCTGGGGCCAGATTTTGCTCCAGTTCAAGTTTTTCCATACTTTAAATTTTAATTTATTTCTCCCAGACTACAGGCTTGGAGCTGTCACAACTCTACTCTTCGTAGTGACAACCAGCTATTTTCCAGCCTCTCCTGTGATATAGCTATCAGCTTCTTTTTACATACGTCTTGCAAAGATACAACACAGAATCGAGTCAGGGTCATTTTCTTTCCCTGGGAAGTCTTCTGCTCTAGACAGTTTTGCCTACCGTTATGATATTTCAGAAAAATGTATTTCTTTGAGAATCCTGAAGAGGAGTGTATATGAGTTGCCACAATTAGTAGCTTGTGATTTCCAGATAGAGACGATTTTGTGCTTACCTATTTGTGGGCAGCTTGAACCATGCAAGACTTTTTACTAGAAAAAAAAATATAATAGTAAGGAGATTAGGCAAATATGAGGTTCACTGAAAGCTGAGACATTTCAGAGCCTCATTTCTTTGTTGATTCAGCTCTGAGTGTTTTAATAGTGAGCTGAAGTGTACATTAATGCAAAGTCACTCTCAATTAGCAACATTTGCAACACATTGGCATTAACTAGCAAGTCTGAAGTAAAAAAAAATGAAAAAACCACAGTGATTGATCTTTTTGAAAAGTTTGACCTATTTTCTTATCTCATAGCAATGTTTGGCTTAGCGTTGTAATATGAAGTCTGCATGATCAAGTTGTGACTACTCTGTAATGTAGTTTCCTTGAACAACAACTTGCTATCTACATGAAACATTAAATATTTAATGAAACAGGAGAGACTCCTAGGAGTCTCATTCAGTAGCTAGGATCATGGTCAAGCTTCCTCTGCCCTTCATGGAGTTCCTTGGTATTTCTGTCACTGAAGCTCTTGTATTTCCTCGTTCTCTACACTAATGCACTGTTGGGTGCCATTGCAACCTTTCTAATGTGTTTTTGATTAGTGTTAAATTGTTCATAAGTCCTGAAGTCAAAACAAGATTTACAAAACATAGCCAGTAAGCACAATTGACAAAGAATGGGAATTCCCTTCTCTCTTGCACATTTGTTCTGAGAAAGAAATGGTCTATTCCTTGATTATTTAGAGATTTAGAGATGGCTTTTGAGTCAGGTGACTTAGAGACCAGTTCAGGCACAGCTTGCATTCTGAGGCTGTTCCTGGGAAGCAGCAGGGCTGTGCTACTTGAAAAGTTACTAAATTTACCAAATCCCTGGCTGTGGAAAGAAGTTTTCTTGCTTGATGTGTTACGGCTGACCTCACCAGGGAACACCTGCCAGGCCCTACCTACAAGGATGTGCTCGATGATCTTTAAGGTCCCTTCCAACTCTAACCATTCTATGTGTCCTGGTTTGAGGTAAAACAGAACTAATTTTCTGTTCAGTAATTTTTCCTTGTTAGCTGGGCCTCTTCTAACTAACTAAACTCTGAAATTAACGGCATATAGTTCAGAAACTGCTCGCTCTCATGGTGATAAGACCTGATAATACCAAGGAATGGTATGCAGAGAGGCCCTTGCTTATACTTATTGCTATAACAACCAAGGTCAGGTAAATTTGTTATTTGCCCCGTTGGAGGGTCGGAAGCGGAAAAGCGTAGAGGGGTCACACCTGTAGGGAGGAGCGGACAGGACAGGTGACCCAAAACTGACCAACAGGGTATTCCATCCCATCTGCATCATGCTCAGTATAAAAGCTGAGGGATCAAAGGGTCGTCTCTCTTCCTTCAATGGCCGACATCTGAGGAGGACCCTGTCTGTTCGTCTGCCTTTGATCCCGATCCGAGCAATCCTGACTCCAGATCCGGAATCCAGCTCCTGTCCATCACCGAGTCCAGCCTGGGACTTTTCCCTTGTGCCTGCCGGTGACGTGATCATCACCCTGGGAGCTTGATACGGTTTTGTATATACTGTATATATATATTTTTTTTCTCTTTTCTTTTTTTTTTTATTATTATTTATTATTTCATTATTTATTAATATTTTCATTAAAGTAGTTTAGTTTTTTTCTAAACTCATAAATCTCTTTTATCTCTTCCTCTCCTCTCTTTTCCTTAGAGGGGGGGGGGAGGGGCCATCTGTCGCTCTGATTGGTTAATCTGGTCAAAACCACGACAGATTTATTGGTGCCCAACGTGGGGCTCGACTGTGGTACGACTAGAGCTCTGGTAGATTGTCTAAATAGTTTGAATTCCAGCTTTCTCCGGGATTAAAACAGACAGCTCACATCATGTTTTTAGACAGGATATTGTATCATATCTTGATGGGGATTTCGTCCAGATTACTTGATTCGGCACTGTATAATTTGCCTTATGTGTTGTATAATTTACTTGCTCTTTGTGTCTGTATGCGGTGGTTCAAACGTGGTATTCTGGTATTGTGTTTGATCCTGATCCATACCGTGATTGAATGGCTGGTTTCTTTACCTAGATTCCTCGGGCATTTTGTACTGAATTCTGTTGCTAATTATACTTCGAATTTTACCTTGGGAATGTTTACTTCACCCTTTACTGCTTATGCGAATACGTCATCATCAGAGACAGAGGATGCAGCCCCTTTGAATAGTGTGAATGACAGCTGCATTCTTAAAATCATTATTTTAGTGTCAATTTTGCTGCATGGGCTGCAGGGGTGGTTTCTCTTTAAATCTTGGCGCAGAAATGCGATATGCACTGACACTGACCTTACTCGGACTCCATCCGCACCGGTACAAGTTGCTCCGGTGACCAGAAGGAAACGGAGGAGGTCAGCTCAGCCCTCTGTCCCTAGTGACAAACAGCAAGTAAGGCCAGACAGCAGGGGAGAGGACTTTTCTGACGGAGATGCAGAGGAGGGTTCTTCTAGAGCTGATAAGGGAGAGGCTCCTGTGCCAGCAAGGGAGGAGGACTCAGACACAGAGATAATCATTAAATCCTTCTCTATGAAGGATTTGCGGAATATAAGAAAGGATTTTAGCCGTAATGATGGTGAGACACTTGTCTCCTGGTTGCTCCGATGCTGGGATAATGGAGCTGATTGCATGGAATTAGACGGTGCAGAAGCTAAGCAGTTAGGAAACCTGTCCAAAGAGGCTGGTATAGATAAAGCTCTTGGGGAAAAGTCACAGACTCTCAGTCTCTGGAGACGACTCTTATCAGCTGTAAAGGACAGATACCCCTTTAAGGATGATATTGAATGCTCCCCAAGTAAATGGACCAACATAGAGAAAGGTATTAAGTACCTGAGAGAATTGGCTGTGAAAGAGGTGATTTATGGTGACTGGGATAAAACTGTAAATCCTGATGAGATGCCATGCAGACAACCTATGTTGCGGAAGTTTTCACGGAGTGCACCACCAATGTATTCCCACACTTTGTCGGTACTGATTTGGGCAGGAGTTGATGATGATTCATCATTAACTGTAAGTGAAGTGGCTAGCAGAATGCGACAGTATGATGACAGTCTCTCTCGTCCCCTAACTGTAGCAGCTGTAGAAAAACTGACTGATAAAACTGAGAAAATGATTGAGAAAAATGAGAAACTGTTTGATAAACTGTTTGATAAACTGTCTAGGATGGAGGAAAGATCCTATTCTTCCCCTCCATGGACCAACGTTGCAGCTGTCAGGAGAAGACACCCTCCTATGAGACCGACTCAGAGGAGACAGAACACGCTACGAAATATCCTGTGGTTTTGCCTCTGTGACTATGGAGAGGACATGAGTAAGTGGGATAAAAAACCTACCTCGGCCCTACAGGCACGAGTAAGTGAGTTGCAAGGTAAAGCAGATAGAAGACAGAATCATTCCAGGAGGACTGCTGCTCCAGTTCGTAGGGGGCGGTTCTCCGGTCCACGTAGAAACTCATCTGCTAATTATAGACGTTAGAGGTGCCCTGCCTCCAGCCAGGAGGAGGAGAGGGATAACCGAGTTTATTGGACTGTGTGGATTCCATGGCCTGGCACATTAGAGCCACAAAAGTATAGAGCCCTGGTGGACACTGGTGCACAGTGCACCCTATTGCCATCGAATCATAGAGGGACAGAATCTGTCACTATTTCTGGTGTGACTGGTGGGTCTCAAGAACTGACTGTACTGGAGGCTGAAGTGAGCCTAACTGGGAATGAATGGGAGAAGCACCCCATTATCACTGGCCCAGATGCTCCGTGCATCCTCGGCATAGACTTTCTCAAAAGAGGGTATTTCAAAGACCCAAAAGGGTATCGATGGGCTTTTGGTGTAGCAGCTGTAGAGACTGAGGACATTACACAGCTGTCTACCTTACCTGGCCTTTCAGATGACCCTTCTGTTGTGGGATTGCTGAGGGTTAAAGAACAGCAGGTGCCAACTGCTACTGCCACAGTGCATCGGCGACAGTATCACACGAACTGAGACTCCCTGATTCCCATCCAGAACCTGATTCGTCGGCTGGAGACTCAAGGAGTGATCAGCAAGACTCGCTCACCCTTTAACAGCCCGATATGGCCAGTGCGAAAGTCTGACGGGGACTGGCGTCTAACAGTAGACTACCGTGGCCTGAATGAAGTCACACCACCACTGAGTGCTGCTGTGCCAGACATGCTAGAACTGCAATATGAACTGGAGTCAAAGACAGCCAAGTGGTATGCTACAATTGACATTGCTAATGCCTTTTTCTCTATTCCTTTAGCAGCAGAGTGCAGGCCACAGTTTGCTTTCACCTGGAGGGGTGTCCAGTACACCTGGAATCGACTGCCCCAGGGGTGGAAACACAGCCCTACGATTTGCCATGGACTGATCCAGACTGCACTGGAGGAAGGTGGAGCTCCAGAACACCTGCAGTACATTGATGACATCATTGTGTGGGGTAACACAGCAGAAGAAGTTTTCAAGAAAGGTAAGAAAGTAATCGAGATTCTTCTGAAAGCAGGTTTTGCTGTGAAAAGAGGTAAGGTCAAGGGACCTGCACGAGAGATCCAGTTCTTAGGAATTAAATGGCAAGATGGTCATCGGCAGATCCCAATGGATGTCATTAACAAAATAACATCTATGTCCCCACCTACTAACAAAAAGGAAACACAAGCCTTCTTAGGCGTTGTGGGTTTCTGGAGAATGCATATTCCAGGTTATAGTCAGATTGTGAAACCTCTCTATGAAGTGACTCGAAAGAAAAATGAGTTTACGTGGGGTCCTGAGCAACGACAAGCTTTTGAGCAAATTAAACAAGAGATTGTGCATGCGGTAGCACTTGGACCAGTCCGAACAGGACAGGACATTAAAAATGTGCTCTATACTGCAGCCGGAGATAATGGCCCTACCTGGAGCCTCTGGCAGAAAGGACCAGGGGAAACTCGAGGTCGACCCCTAGGATTTTGGAGTCGGGGATACAGAGGATCTGAAGCCAACTATACTCCAACTGAGAAAGAAATCTTGGCAGCATATGAAGGAGTTAGAGCTGCTTCAGAGGTAATTGGTACTGAAGTACAGCTCCTCCTGGCGCCCCGATTACCAGTGCTGGGCTGGATGTTCAAAGGTAAAGTTCCTTCTACTCATCATGCCACCGATGCTACCTGGAGTAAGTGGGTTGCCTTAATCACACAGCGAGCTCGAATAGGAAATCCAAATCGTCCAGGAATTGTAGAAGTGATCACAAACTGGCCTGAAGGCAGAGACTTCACAATGCCACTAGATAAGGTGGTAACACGTGCTGAGGAGGCCCCACCATATAATGAACTCTCAGATAATGAGAAACAGTATGTTTTGTTCACTGATGGATCTTGTCGTATTATAGGAAAACATCGAAAGTGGAAAGCTGCTGTATGGAGTCCCACACGACGAGTTGCAGAAGCAACTGAAGGAGAAGGTGAATCAAGTCAATTTGCAGAGGTAAAAGCTATCCAGCTGGCCCTAGACATTGCTGAACGAGAAAAGTGGCCAATGCTCTATCTCTATACTGACTCATGGATGGTGGCAAATGCTCTGTGGGGATGGTTAAAACAATGGAAGCAGAGCAACTGGCAGCGCAAGGGTAAACCCATCTGGGCTGCTGAATTGTGGCAAAATATTGCTGAACGGATAGAGAAACTAGTTGTAAAGGTACGTCATGTAGATGCTCATGTACCCATGAGTCGAGCCACTGAGGAACATCAAAACAATCAGCGAGTGGACCAGGCTGCTAAGATTTTCCAGACAGATTTGGACTGGGAACATAAAGGTGAACTGTTTTTAGCTCGGTGGGCCCATGACACTTCAGGTCATCAAGGAAGAGATGCAACGTACAAATGGGCCCGGGACCGAGGGGTGGATTTAACCATGGACGCTCTTGCGCAGGTTATCCACGATTGTGAAACGTGCACCGAAATCAAGCAAGCTAAAAGGTTAAAACCTTTGTGGTATGGGGGACGATGGTTAAAATATAAGTATGGGGAGGCTTGGCAAATAGACTACATCACACTCCCTCAAACACGCCAGGGTAAGCGTTACGTGCTTACAATGGTGGAAGGAAGCACCGGATGGTTGGAAACCTATGCCGTACCCCATGCCACTGCCCGGAATACCATCCTGGGCCTTGAAAAGCAAGTCTTGTGGCGACATGGTACTCCAGAGAGAATTGAGTCAGACAATGGGACTCATTTCAAAAACAATCTTATAAGTACTTGGGCAAAAGAACACGGCATCGAGTGGGTATATCATATCCCCTATCATGCACCAGCTTCTGGCAAAATTGAGAGATACAATGGATTGCTGAAAACCACCCTGAAAGCAATGGGGGGTGGAACCTTTAAAAATTGGGACAAGCATCTAGCACAAGCTACCTGGTTAGTTAACACCAGGGGATCCATCAATCGAGCTGGTCCTGCTCCATCAGACATTTTACATAATGTAGAAGGGGATAGAGTCCCTGTGGTGCATGACAGGAATATGTTGGGAAGAACTGTTTGGGTTTTCCCTCCTTCAGGCAATGGCAAACCCATTCGTGGGACTGTTTTTGCCCAAGGACCTGGATGTACTTGGTGGGTGATGCTGGAGAATGGAGAAAGTCAATGTGTACCTCAAGGAAATTTAACCCTAGCTGAGAATACTCAATTCTGAGCTGTATGATATTAACTGTTATATAATACTAACATCTAATAAGTGTTTTTCAGGATAAATAGTGGTGGTGGAACCTGAGCTAGCTTCTCCGAGTGATGTCCAGCAAACTCTTCAAGAGGGACATGCTACTTGTGGATATGGACCACAATGAATTTCATATCATCTTTTCTGCCCTGAGAGTCTGCTATGACAAAAACCTGCAATTATGGACTAAAAGAACTCAATGAACTTTTGTGTATAAAGATAAATCATAAATAAGGGACTTCTGTATATATATTTGTATGTATTTGATGGATAAGATGTAATGATAATCAGAGCACAATGCAAATGGTATGGAATAAGGGGTGGAATGTCCTGGTTTGAGGTAAAACAGAACTAATTTTCTGTTCAGTAATTTTTCCTTGTTAGCTGGGCCTCTTCTAACTAACTAAACTCTGAAATTAACGGCATATAGTTCAGAAACTGCTCGCTCTCATGGTGATAAGACCTGATAATACCAAGGAATGGTATGCAGAGAGGCCCTTGCTTATACTTATTGCTATAACAACCAAGGTCAGGTAAATTTGTTATTTGCCCCGTTGGAGGGTCGGAAGCGGAAAAGCGTAGAGGGGTCACACCTGTAGGGAGGAGCGGACAGGACAGGTGACCCAAAACTGACCAACAGGGTATTCCATCCCATCTGCATCATGCTCAGTATAAAAGCTGAGGGATCAAAGGGTCGTCTCTCTTCCTTCAATGGCCGACATCTGAGGAGGACCCTGTCTGTTCGTCTGCCTTTGATCCCGATCCGAGCAATCCTGACTCCAGATCCGGAATCCAGCTCCTGTCCATCACCGAGTCCAGCCTGGGACTTTTCCCTTGTGCCTGCCGGTGACGTGATCATCACCCTGGGAGCTTGATACGGTTTTGTATATACTGTATATATATATTTTTTTTCTCTTTTCTTTTTTTTTTATTATTATTTATTATTTCATTATTTATTAATATTTTCATTAAAGTAGTTTAGTTTTTTTCTAAACTCATAAATCTCTTTTATCTCTTCCTCTCCTCTCTTTTCCTTAGGGGGGGGGGAGGGGCCATC
This sequence comes from Numenius arquata, assembly GCF_964106895.1. Classification (NCBI taxonomy): domain Eukaryota; kingdom Metazoa; phylum Chordata; class Aves; order Charadriiformes; family Scolopacidae; genus Numenius; species Numenius arquata. The sequence goes on along the minus strand of NC_133615.1, from coordinate 30,170,892 downwards.
TGTCGCTCTGATTGGTTAATCTGGTCAAAACCACGACACTATGATTCTATGATTCTATAAACAAATGCTTCTCCTAGTTCTTAAGTAAACACAAATAAAACAAAATGTTATCTATATAAGATATATATTATATATATAAATAACCAAGAATTTATATATTCTGGGAACTACTAGGAGGAAGTATGTAAGCATAATCTGAATGAACTCTTGTTTAAAATTATATTTGACCAAATACATTTGAAGGAAAACCATTTTCTTTCTTTGCCCAGTTGTAAAGAGGACATGAAAGCACTGGAGCCTGTGTAACTCAGCAGTCAGTAAAAGCAGTGAAGAATAAGGACTGTCAGCTATTACAAACTCTCTGTAGGCCCAGCTGAACCAGTGCTCTGCAGGAGAAAGACAAGGGAGCTTAGTACCTATCCCCTGAGCCGTCCACTCTTCCCTAGAGAGGCTTTTTGACATCAGGGGCTTAACATAGAAATTAGAGTGGAAATTGAAAGTATTCAAATATAAATTAATTCATACCCAAGGATTATTCATGCCAACTAGCAATAAATATGCTTGAAGTAAAAAAGGCTAATTTGAATGAATATGAGCAGGAAAAAAGCAATCAAGGGCAAGAAAGAGGCATATGCAAAGTATAAAACATCACATAGAGGAGACAGGACTGAAAAGATTGCAGTAGAAAATTGATGTAGAGAAAATGGTAACCCTGTGAAAATGTGGGGACCATCTTTCTGTGTCTTGGTGCTAAACTGTGTTGCCAGATCTACCTCATTCTTCTGGGACCTCCAAGACCTGTACATGATCATGTCAAAAATAAAATCAGGGTTTCACCCAAGATTCTTGGGGACATTTGTCTAAAATATTAAGTTGGAAAAAATGGCCTCCTAGACCTTGTCACTAGTTATGACGTGAAAGGATGATTGATGCAAGGAAAGCAATGAGAAAGGTTGTGGAGAGACAATGCAATGACCCATCCAAAAATGAGCTACTAGCAAATCCTATCAATTCACTACATTGGTCCCATAAAAGTCTGGTTGGCATCCCATCTGACACTTTTTGTATACAGGCATGATGGTTTCACTGGCCATATTGCCTTTGTATGGTCAAGAGAAACCATCAATGTCACTGTTGTAGAGCTGCCCATTATGGTTTGCCCTTAACTGATTTTGGGTCCTGGGGCACATAGCAGATTGTTTACAACAACAGAAAGAAGACGCAGTTTTTACCACTTTGCCTGGCTTCATCCCAGGGTAATTAGTTACTTGTTTTCATGAGTAGTAAATTTGTACTTACAACACAGAAAAAGAAAAAAGAGCAAGAATAGGAAATTGGAGTTGAGGAACAATGTGGAGAGAGGCTGGGACTAAAATTAAAAGTATTTTGCCTTTACTAGGATCAGCTGATGAACACAGAATGCAGAGTAATTTTCCTGTGTTTTGGAGGTGGTTTTGAATAATCTGCTATGGAACCCAAGTGTCCTGTATTCAAGCAGATGTGCAATTACAGACAAACACAGAAGGCAGAAAGTAAAAAAGTTATCAAGAAAGGCCTGGATCGTTAGACAAAATGTCATTGTTAATTGCTCTACCTCCAGCATAATTTCAACATATCAAATCCCAGCTTTTTCCATAGTTTCAGACACTAGCCAGAATTTGATGGTCTGTTCACACGAGGATCAACTGCAATTCACATTGGAGAAGCCTTTCTAGGAAATATTAATTTACTGGATGCACCTTGAACTGAATTAGAAGACCTCTAATTTATTCCTGGTGCTGCTACTGTCCTGCTGCATGACTTTAAGTTAAGTCTTTTTCCCTTTCTGTGCTTTCTCTTTTTACCAATTATCTCCTCCTTTACTCAGATTCTCCCTTATGATGTCTCTTTGTAAATTGCCGTGTTGCACTAGGGGACCCTTTTCTTGCTTGTGGTATGTAGTGAGTTTTTGCTTCACGATTCCCAGACTTTGCTTCTTTCCAGAATTATATACATGGTAAGATTTGGTTCACAGCAGCAGAACTGATGCTAAGAGGGAGACAAGATGAGAGATACATCTTCTACTCTGCATCCAAACCAGTCATCAAGGAGGTTAAGGTAGTCAAGTACTCCAAAAAACTGATGGCCTTTTCAAAGGTACAAGGGTAGCAACCAGTCATCTCCTTTTTTTTCTGGTAGTCCCAGCTTACTCATGTTCCTCAGGAACTGTTTTTGCATCACCCAGGCCACTTCTGACTCTCTGTGAGTCTTCACTGTGATAGTTTCCAGTACCAGTGACACCACAGACTGTATTTGACATGCACTGGCTGGCAGACTCTCAGAGAGCTCTCAAGATGCCTGACACATTCTGCTGTGTTTGACTTTTATTAGTCCTTTACTTTCATCCTTATTTTTCCCTCCTTTCTCCCCCTTGAATCCCCCCTCTGTTTTCAAAGAAGCAAAAGCTGACGTAATAGAAGCGAATTCTTCAAAGTCCATTTGAATCTGTCACATTAATTTGATGATGGAGCTGGACTCTTTTCAGTGGTTTCCAGTGACAGGACGAGGGGCAACGGGCACAAGCTGGAACATAGGAAGTCCCATTCAAATATGAGGAAAAACTTCTTTATGGCGAGGGTGACAGAGTGCTGGAACAGGCTGCCCAGGGAGGTTGTGGAGTCCCCTTCTCTGGAGATTTTCAAGACCCGCCTGGATGCAGTCCTGAGTAATGTGCTCTAGGCAATCCTGCTTTAGCAGGGGAGTTGGACTAGATGATCTCTAGAGGTCCCTTCCAACTCTGACAATTCCATGATTCTGTGATTCCGTAATTTTAGGATTGTTAGCCACACATTTATATGTCTGGCTTTCTGCAGAGGGCTTGAGCTGTGCAGTGAATGAGTCCAGCCACATTTTCATTCATTTCTCTCACTGCTTCCTGCCAGGAGGCTCAGGACTCATGCTGTGCTTCCCATAGATTCATTTTATGAAACAAACTCAAAGACAAATGCACTATCAATCTCTAGCAATGACCAAGTCCAAAAGTAAAATCAGTTTAAATATAGCAAAGAAAAAGTGAGGCACTCTCATGACTTCCACAGGAGGGAAAAACCTGAGCTAAGGACAGTTGAAGTACTGTTTTTTTCTCGATGTGGCCGTCCCCGTGTGCAGAAAAATGAGCCAACAGGGAAGAAGACTGGCCTGGCTGAACAGAGAGATATGGTCACAGCTCAGGGAAAAAAGGAGAGTTTATGGCTTTTGGAAAAAGAGGCAGGCCACTCAGGAAGACTACAAAGATGTTGTGACGCTATGTAGGGAGAAAATGAGAAGGGCCAAAGCCCAACTAGAACTTGACCTGGCCTTGGATGTTAAAAACAATAAAAAGAATTGATATAAATATATTAGTAACAAGAGGAGGACTCGGGAGAATCTCCACCCTCTATTAGATGCGGGAGGCAACATAGTGACAAAGGATGAGGAGAAGGCTGAGGTACTTAATGCCTTCTTTGCCTCTGTCTTTAGTAGTAGAGTTGGTTGTTCCCTGAGTACCCAGCCCCCTGAGCTAGCAGAGAGGGGCGGGGAGCAGAATGAAGCCCTCATAATCCAAAGGGAGATGGTGAGGGACCTGCTACAGCACCTAGACATACACAAGTCTACGGGGCTGGATGGGATCCACCCGAGGGTACTGAGGGAGATGGCAGAAGTGTTCACCAAGCTGCTTGCCATCATTTACCAGCAGTCCTGGTTAATCGGGGAGATCCCAGTTGACTGGCATCTAGCAAAGGTGACGTCCATTCACAAGAAGGGCCAGAAGGATGATCCGGGGAACTACAGGCCTGTCAGTCTGACCTCGGTGCCTGGGAAGGTCATGGAACAGATCATCCTGAGTGCCATTATGCGGCACGTGAAGGACAACCAGGCAATCAGGCCCAGTCAGCATGGGTTCATGAAAGGCAGGTCCTGCTTGACAAACCTGATCTCCTTCTATGACAAGGTGACCTGCTTGGTGGATGAGGGAAAGGCTGTGGATGTTGTTTACCTGGATTTTAGTAAGGCCTTTGATACAGTCTCCCACAGCATTCTCCTGGAGAAACTGACTGCTCATGGCTTGGATGGGAGTACTCTCTGCTGGGTAAAAAAATGGCTGGATGGCTGGGCCCAGAGAGCGGTGGTGAATGGAGTTAAATCCAGTTGGCAGCCAGTCACGAGTGGTGTCCCCCAGGGCTCAGTACTGGGGCCAGTTCTCTTCAATATCTTTATCAATGATCTGGATGAGGGGATTGAGTGCACCCTGAGTGAGTTTGCAGGCAACACCAAGTGTGGTGGGAGTGTTGATCTGCTTGAGGGTAGGATGACTTTGTAGAGTGATCTGGACAGGCTGGATCGATGGGCCGAGGCCAATGGGATGAGTTTCAAGAAGGCCAAATGCCGGGTCCTGCACTTGGGTCACAACAGCCCCATGCAGCGCTACAGGCTTGGGGAAGAGTGGCTGGAGAGCTGCCTGGCAGAAAAGGACCTGGGGGTGTTGGTCGACTGTCGGCTGAACATGAGCCAGCAGTGTGCCCAGGTGGCCAAGAAGGCCAACAGCATCCTGGCCTGTATCAGGAACAGCATGGTGAGTAGGACTCGGGAGGTGATCGTTCCCCCTGTACTCGGCCCCGGTGAGGCCCCACCTCGAGTACTGTGTCCAGTTTTGGGCCCCTTACCACAAAAAAGACATTGAGGTGCTGGAGTGGGTCCGGAGAAGGGCAATGAAGCTGGTGAGGGGTCTGGAGAATAAGTCTTATGAGGAGCAGCTGAGGGAACTGGGGTTGTTTATTCTGGAGAAACGAAGGCTTATAGCTCTCTACAACTACCTGAAAGGAGGTTGCAGTGAGGTGGGGGTTGGTCTCTTCTCCCAAGTAACAGACGATAAGGCAAGAGGAAATGGCCTCAAGTTGTGCCAGAGGAGGTCTAGGTTGGATATTAGGAAAAATTTTTACACAGAAAGGGTTATTGAGCATTGGAATGGGCTGCCTAGGGAAGTGGTGGAATTGCCATCCCTGGAGGTAAAGGACGGGTTGACATAGTGCTTAGTGACATAGTTTAGTGATGGTTTTTATCAGTTAGGTTGATGGTTGGACTAGATGATCTTAAAGGTCCCTTCCAGCCTAGACAATTCTATGATTCTAAAAGAAGTAATAGCATTTACAGTTTTAATTGAAATAATTTCATATTGATGATGTAAAGCAATATATTTACAAAATATTCAATATCTTCTAAAATTTAAATGTGGCATACATCAAAATAGATTTTTAATGCACATTAAAAATAAATTACTCGAAACTTGAAATGAATACATTTATTCTGCCAAAAGGAAACATCCATATGACTGAAAAAAGATGTCAGTTTCAGTGAAGGCACCTTTTCTTCTAACTAAATGTAGGTTGCACCAGTTTAGAGATCTCATCTGACCTGCTCATCCTGTGATTTTTTTTCTGGTCAAAGAAGAGAAAGATGTTCTTCTATTGCATCATTTATCTCATCTTAAAGTGGCCATCTAAATTATGTCTCAAAAGTGTCTAAATTATGCCTCAAAAGTGTCTATTAATGTTCATGGATCATAAATAGAACCGTGAGTGACTTTCTTAGAGGTAGCTAAGCTGGATACTTCTACTCTAGTTACATGAAACCCTTTGAAGTTACTAAGTTTCTAACCCCAGATGTTCCAGCATAATTTCTGCAGCTCCCAATGGAGGCTGAGGTCCCAAAAAGAAGCTATTAAAGAATTATAAAACCATAGAAATGTAAACTGTGAGGTACCTCTGGAGGTCCCCTATTGAACCTTCTGCTCATAGTAGGATTGTTGCCATCACTAGATGAGGTCATACATGGCATTTTCTAGGTGAATGATGAAAATCTTCAAGGATGGAGAGTAAGAAACCTCTCTGTATAACCTGATCCAGTGGTTTTCTACCCTCCTGATAAAGTAGGTTTTCCAAAAGTCCACCCAGCCCTCCACCCCCAGCAAACAAACATGCAAGCAAGCAAGTAAATAAATAAACAGATAGATAGACAGACAGACAAAATTGGCTCTTGTGCTGTTATTCCTTACTTAATTTTTGCCACAGCATAGAGTTTGGCTTTGTCCTCTTTGTAATACACCTTCAGCAGCTGCAGTTGCTACAGTTTTGCCCCTGCCAGAGTGCTGTAGAGTGGATTTCTACCAATATGCAGAAACACAGATCTCAAGGCATGACAGCACATTGCAAGAAGTGTCACAAGTAACAGACTTATTGCACTCTATTCTCTCTCTCCCTCCACCTCCTTCTCCCACCATTTTTTTAATACATTTGATTCCTCTTCTCTTAAGTATCAAGTGTGCAATTATCCTTGAGCAACTATAGCACGTCAAATGCTAACCAACTGACCTAACCAACCTGCTTAACCAACTTGATCTCTTGCTTAACCAACTTGATCTCTTTCTATGACCATGTGACCTACCTTCTTGATGCGAGGAAGGCTGTGGACATTGTCTACCTGGACTTTGGTAAGGCCTTTGACACCGTCCCCCATAGCGTTCTCCTGGAGAAGCTGGCGAATCATGGCATAGACAAGTGTACCCTTCACTGGGTAAAAAACTGGCTGGATGGCCGTGCCCAGAGAGTTGTGATTAATGGGGTGAAATCCAGTTGGCGGCCGGTCACCAGTGGTGTCCCTCAGGGCTCAGTTTTGGGGCCAGTCTTGTTTAATATCTTCATTGATGATCTGGATAGGGGATTGAGTGCACCCTCAGTAAGCTTGCAGATGACACCAAGCTAGGTGGGAGTGTTGATCTGCTTGAGGGTCGGAAGGCTCTACAGAGGGGTCTGGACAGGTTGGATCAATGGGCCAAGGCCAATGGGATGAGGTTTAATAAGGCCAAGTGCCGGGTCCTGCATTTTGGTCACAACAACCCCAAGCAACGCTACAGGCTTGGGGAAGAGTGGCTGGAAAGCTGCCCAGCAGAAAAGGACCTGGGGGTGTCGGTGGACAGCCAGCTTAACATGAGCCAGCAGTGTGCCCAGGTGGCCAAGAAGGCCGATGGCATCCTGGCCTGTATCAGGAATAGCATGGCCAGCAGGAGTAGGGAAGTGATCATGCCTCTGTACTCGGCCCTGGTGAGGCCTCACCTCGAGTACTGTGTTCAGTTCTGGGCCCCTCACTACAGGAAGGACATTGAGGTGCTGGAGCGTGTCCAGAGGAGAGCCACCAAGCTGGTGAGGGGTCTGGAGAACAAGTCATATGAGGAGAGGCTGAGGGAACTGGGCATGTTTAGTTTGGAGAAGAGGAGGCTGAGGGGGGACCTCATTGCCCTCTACAACTACCTGAAAGGAGGTTGTAGAGAGGTGGGTGTTGGCCTCTTCTCCCAAGGGAATAATGACAGGACCAGAGGAAATGGTCTGAAGTTGCGGCAGGGGAGGTTTAGATTAGATATTAGGAAGAATTCCTTTACTGAGAGGGTGGTCAGGCACTGGAACAGCCTGCCCAGGGAGGTGGTGGAGTCGCCATCCCTGGAGGTATTTAAGAAATGTGTAGACATGGCTCTTCAGGGCATGCTCTAGTGCCCGAGATTGTTAGTTTGTGTCTGTTTGTGGATGGGTGTGGTGTGTGGTTGTGGGTGTTTGTTTTGTTTTGGTTTTGGTTTTGGTGTTTGGTGTTATGTTGTTGTTTGTTTGTGGGGGGTTTTTGGGGTTTTTTTTTTGTTTTTTGTTTTTGGTTGGACTCGATCTCAAAGGTCTCATCCAACCAAGAAGATTCTGTGATTCTGTGAAATGTCTTAATTTTTTATACACTATTTACATGACCAACACACACTAGTCAGTAGCTTTGACATTAGCTCAGCAGTGGGGAACATGGATGTTTCCTTTTTCTGTAATAGATTTCCCAGGTGACCTTAGGAAAATCAGCTGAAGTCCCTTTGTCTCCCATCTCCCTCTGTGAAATAAGAATAATCAGTTTGACCTACTAAGGTAACTATAAGGTTAAACTCATTGATAACTATAGGTCTGCTTAAGTGTGATTTTGTTTCATTGATTTTCATTTGGTAGGTAGATTCGTTAAAAAGAACTTTAGAAATCACTCTTCTGATCAAAGATATTTTTATGAGATTTCATAGACGTAGCTAGTGCTTAAAAATAGAAGAGGATAATAATGATTAATTATACTTTTTTACTTCATTGCTGATTTCCACTCTTCTCTAGCTGTATGTAGCACTTTGCTGAGACACAAGAAAGCCAGACCCCTGTTCTCTGGCAGTTCCCTTCTGAATTGGACAGATAACATGACAAATAACTACTTTCTAACAACAACTTTTTCTCCTGGACATCTCTTTGTATTTTTCAGTATTGGCACCCATTAAGAAGTAAGGCATAGTTGTTCTTTAAAGCTTGTATCACATAAAGCAGCTAAGGCAGGTTTGGGAGGATCCTTTAATGACATAAATTCTTATGTCATTGTCACACACAGTACATGAAACATCCATCAACTTCACATCCGAAACAATATTCTCCTCCTATAAAAAGCTGGTCCTAAGGGTTTGCAGCATGTGTCCCAGAAGACTAATGATGAGTGCTGTTGTTTGATTGATAGAAACTAGCTTTTTTCTTGAAATCATATGTGACCAGCCACAGAAGCACAAAAAATCCAGCACTGCTTAGGCACTGAGACATAAACAGAAAGGACTACTTTTGATTTTCAAAAGGGGTGACATACAAAAGTGGGGAGAGAAAACAGGGGCACTCGGTACAGCAGGGGTGGTCATACTTTGCCCAAATACTTTGAGGACCGTATTGGTAAGTTGCCAAGAGCTGAAGGGCTGCATTGAATTTGCATTAAATGGAGTAGATAGCATCAGCTGCCCTCAACTTTAATGTTGAAATGTGGCCTACAGAGCAAATCTGTACAAAACTTTTCCAATTAAATCTGAAACAACATGCCTCATCTATTCCCCAGTAGCATAGCCTTTCTGGTGGCATTTCTGCAATTCTGCTTCTAGCCCCAGCCAAGAGAGACAATGGCAGAAGTGCAGAGAAATGAAAAATAAGAACACATGCAGACATACAGTTTTATCCAAAGTGTTTTTTGAAGCACCAGATGATAATGGATGGACTAGAATTAATCTCCATCGATCTTTACAGGGTAGCATTCTTTGTAACAAAAATGTGTTATTGTATTTATTAAATGTGAACTTCTGAACAAACCAGGCAGTGGTACCAGTGAAGTCTGGTCGGAGGTAGAACAAGGGAGAACCATATTTCAAATCAGCTCTAACATTGACTAGGTAAACTCAGAGAAGCCAGTTAAGGTTCACACTTTCGAATTTGCTTGTTTTACCATACATAAAATGAAATAATCCGGAATAGGCAATAAACCATGCTTTAGCTGTATTCATGCACTTCATTGACAGACTGCGTGAACATTTCCCACAAGGGTTAAACAGATGACACCATAAATAATTCCATTACACCAACAATTTCTGACAACAGCTGTTAATTCACTCTCCACAGTGGAATTCAATAGCAGGTAACGGTGTTTAGCAGTTATGAAACCTACCCACTTTTATTTCCTAGGATCAACTTTTCAAAATTTTTGTTTTACCTATTTATTTAATTTTCAAGTACTTTAGTCAAATATATACTTTCCTCATTCCTGCTTCTCATAAGAAATTAGGAGATAAAATTATGTATCCATGTTAAATATTATTATTAATAATAATTGGGCATATATGAAATAATCATTTCTTGAATTTTAACAGTCATGACCAGACTTCTGCATCTACTGAGATTGTGTGTAAACATATATTTGAAAAATAAAATGTGGTGAAATGAATAACTAAGCAGAAGTAAAATCTATTTTCATTTAACGACTTTCTGTAGGAATATTTGAGCCAAATTTTCCCTTGGTAGAATTCCACCAACATCAGGATTAAATAAGGCCATTTTTTGTTTCTTCTATGAAACACACAGGGAGAATATGTGTCTTTTTTAGTTTATAAATAAATGCATGCACTTACTGGTCAATAAGGTAATTGAGTGAGGAAAGCAGAAAAAAGGTTGTGAATAAATAAAATTGATTTTTACACATAGATCCCTGAAATAATATTAACTATTTGTGCACTGCACTTTATTTCTGTCCTGTTTGCCTCATCTAATGCACAGTAATAGTCAATAAGATACTGTTGATTAAACAACAAAACAAACAAACAAAACCAAAAAAACCCCACACCAAAACAAAACACCCAAAGCAAAAAAAAACCTCTTCTGGATGATGCAAAAGCAACACAGAAATAAGAGAATGAGATAAACAGAAGTGGGCATCCAGTTCAAACTTCTTCCGCTTCTTCCCTGTCTCAATGCAGGTAACTTCCATGTTAGAGCTAGAGCAAGAATTTTGTCAAGAGACAAGACTGAATCAGGCACTGCTGAGCCTCCTCCTCTTCGTTCCTTTGCACTAGAAGCACTGGGTATATCTGCTCATCTACCAAATTCATCAGGGGGACCATGTAATTCACCAGGTAAGACAGTGGGAGAGAGGAGGGAGAAGTGCTGCTCTGGAGAACTGGGGCAAAAATGAAGAAGCAAGCTGTGATTCTAACAGCTTATTTGACCAAATTAAGCCACCTCCAACACAGCCATGAACTTTTGGGAACTGAGATCTTAAATGACTGGGCAGCAGCTGGAAAAAGCTTTTCAACATTCTCATTTCAGACAGGGGTAGAAGTTTCATGAGCTCTGATATGCTCACAGTTTTGTACTGATTTAATTATTCAGGCAGGAATAAATGAGATTCTTAGTTTAGAGTTTCACCAGCCACCTTTCTTATAGTGGAAATAAGGCATATCGGTAGAAAAGTGGGATGTGTAAAAAAACTTGCCATCTCATATAGTGAAACACTTTAGGAATGTTTTATTTTAGTATCAAATCCAGTGTAATTAACATGGTGGTGCTTTTACATTAAGCTTGATCTTTTGGGGGGAGATCTGTCTTTTATTAAGCATTGCAACCTTTTAGATAGTATGACCAAATGGCACAGTGGGTTATTTTATTTCATTCTTTATTTAGAAACTGTTGTATTTTCACCTTTCCTATGGTCTGTTGGTTGCTTTGGGGTGAAAATTACTATTTTGTTTTGAGTTTTCCTGAGGGGAGGAAACTGAAGTTAAAAGTCTTCTAAGTTCAAGGAATGTGCCCTATGAGCCAAATGGTAATGGGTGAAATTCAAGCTTAAATCACTGGAGAAAAATTAGTTGGCGGCAGCATCTGGAAAACAAGTGTGCAGTTACAGAGGTTAGTTTTTAAAACAAATGGGCTTTAGAGATAAGTTTAAAGGCACAAGGTGGGAGAAAGAAAGAAAGTGATGCAGACACAGGGTTAGATCAGGAATCTGAAGAGGAAATTTAGTAGTGTGTGCATAGCAGGTTACAGTTAAACAAGAGACTCATTTGAAGGAAAAATAACAGTAAACACAAGGCAAAACTTGAAAAGGAACAGAGAACTATTGCTTGTGAATTTTCTGACATCTTTTATTTGCACATTAAAGTTCATATAAGAAAAATAAACTCTCACAGAAGAAAACCTAGTTTAATGAAAAAGAGTTTTCTAATTGTTCAAAAGAAATTTTCAAAATTTTCAGTGAAAAATGTCAATGTTTGTGTTTCCAAAGAAGCTGGCATTTTAAAATATGCAAGTACTTTGTTTAAAAATAACAGTTTAAAAGGAATCCTGAGTGTTTCCAAATTTTATTAATCCTCTTTATTTGTACTTTAACACGATAAAGTATATCTCTATCAACAATTATGCTAGGAGGTGGTGAACACCACTTTCTGATTTCAGTGGGAAGAGGATTGGGCTGAGTCCTTCCAGTACCCATCCCAAGCATCCCAATATGCAAAAGTGTTCTGTATGTTTGCTGTACTCTATCCTGCATCTTTCTGTCTAGCCTTAGATTCCTGAGTAAACCATGTAAGATATACTATTATAATTTCTATTAATCTTAAAAGTGATTGTAAAGAGCCAGAAGAATCACAAAATGGGATTATTACTGGAATGGTCTGTATCACACTATTAATATCTCTTTCCCTCCACTGACAGTAGTGGAAGCCTAGAGAAACTGCTCTTCTACTAGGCTGTCATTATGAAGTTAACTGGGATGATATAGCATTGTTATCTTTGGGAAGTTTGACCAGAAGTCTTACAAATAGAATTAATAACTGGAATTTTGACCCTAGGACTAACTAGAAGATTATTTTTTTCTTGAAAGTCCAGACCAGTATGCTGAGCACTCAAGAGTGAATTTGTTACCAGTAAGAGGTTCTGCATCTTCATCTCTGGGGACCCAAATAGGGTATGAACAACTGAAGAGATGAATGACTTCAAAATTAATTTATAAATTTATGAACCACAATTAAAATTCTTAGTAATGTTTGAAAATCATGCCATCAGCTATCCAATAGGAGATGAAGTTTCTCAGGCCCGCTGGAGTTAGCTCTACACACAGGTAATAGCACTTTCTGTCATGAATATTCAATTGTTTTCAAGCTAAATCAGAAATGAATGGAAGCTCAGGAATCCCAGTGTGACCCTCAGCACCTGATCTGTGCATCTTAGCAGTGATTGGGATCACGTCTGTCTGTCTGTCTTTCTTTCTTCTTTCTTTCTTCATAAAGGATTGCCGTATTGGTCATATATATTTCACACTGGAGTATTTATAACTGGTATTTACTGATCCAGATGAATGGTCAGGCACTGTGAAATCCTTCCCAGTTACATGGTATTATTGCTGGTTTATTCCTTATTTTTATATTAATATGAAATCCAGTAAACATCATAATTTTACCCGAAGGAAAAGAAAGAATCAGCAAAGTGTAAGTTTTTAGTGCAAGATATAGAGAGCAAAATACAGTGTAGTGCTGTAAAGGAACATAAAGCACCCGTGACAGAGATTTAACAGTCCAGGTATTATTGTTGGACAAAGATATACCGGGTCTCAAGCTGATTGGTTATTTACATGCCATCACTCCCTGTTCTGTATCTTTTATTGCTGAGACAATTTTTCAATTACATGCAGAAAACATTTATCTCGCTTGCTTTGTTTTATGAAAACAGCCTTTTAGCGTCTTTCTTTTTACTTGCAAGTCAATGACTTAGATGTGAACTCTCAGATGCTCTGCATTGCTTGTGTCCTTTGGCAACTAAAACCAACATGGAACTCTTCATAGTACAGTATTTCTCAGGCATCTTCCAGGAACCTTCATCTCTGGGCAAACATATTGCACAGTTGCATCTACACAAGATTAATCAAGGACCTCATTAAGCCAAGTCCCATGTCCCAGCTGCAGTTCTGCGGCATTGGGTAGGTCATCCCATGACACCAAAGTTAGGAACTGGCACTTGATCGTGTTTCTTTCTCTGAAACATTCACAATACCTAGAAAGCAAAATTTGATGAGGTCATACAAGAGTTATGTACTTGACTCCCAGTGAAAGTGAGCTCTTAAATTCTTAGAAATAAACTTCAACATCTATACATATAGATTTGGATGTCCAACTGAATATGTGTGGTGGGACTTTCAAAGGGAATGGGGATTTAGAAGCACAAATCCTCAAGATAGTTTGTCTATTGCCACCTTTAAATTTTAGGGTGTTTAAGTATCTTACTCCTACTTGTTAAGCTCTTTATCTTGGATTGGGGTTCATAGCATTCAGCTTTGGCCTTCTGAAACTTTTTTTGCCTCCTCTTAAGTAACCAGGGAGACTCTCTCTACATTCATTCAGTCGAAAGAAATCAGCACCTCCACAAGATAATTCATCCTATCCTACTTTAGCGTGAGAGATATCACTTTGTGAAGGTGCCATATTTCCTCCTTTGTCTACAGAGGAAGCTTAGATTACTGACTAAATAAGATAAGACTAAACTTGCAACTCTTATGTGGATAAATTTAGGTGAGATGAAAGCTCAAATCCATTCTTGCTAAATTCAGATTAGTTCTTTAACCTTAGTATGGAAACACACAAAGCTTCAGCCTAAAAGGGAAATTGCACATTTAATCAATGAAACACTGTTGTGTTTTTTGCTTGCCTTTTTCTTCTGTGCATAAAGACAACATTTGGAAGCCAGTTAAGGACTGAATTTGTTAAGCACAGGTGTTTCTGTAATTGTGATAAATAGCAAAAATGCACTGCATTCAATGGCCCTAAAAAGTCACACATCCACCCAGGTGACCTAGGGGTGGTGAAGTTACAAATCATTTGACTGCCTCCAACAGTGCAAAATGTCTGGTTGCTGGTGAGAGGCAGGCACAAACCCCAAAATGCCAACTTGTGGCAAAGAGTTTAAATGAGGGTTGGTACCTATTGTAAAACTGGGATGTGTGGTACCAGTTTTGATGGACTTCAGAATAATAGATGGAACTTTTTCTTTCCCATCAGATATTTCAGATACCTCTGAGTTTACACATTGTTGTAAATCAGTGTAAGTAAGAAGTGTTATCTTCTATCATGCCAAATAGTAAGGTTAGACAATACAAGGAAACCTTCAGGTGAGCAAGTCTTCCTTTGGATTTTTATTTTGTTTAATTCAGACCTGAAGAAAGACCTCTGCTTTCTTCCAGTTAACACTGTTTTTCTTGCCTGGAGTCATCTCAAGTCACAGAAAACTGCCCTCTACAAAAAAAAACCAACAAAACAATCAAAAAAAAAAAAAAACCCAAACCAAAAACCCCCCCCAAAAACAAACCTGCAGATTTTGCAGCTGGGTTTTAGCAAAGCACAAATCTAAGCAATCCCTGTTGCCAGACAAAAGGAAATTCAGACACTACAGCCCATAATCTCAAATAAAGCATCCAAAATTAAGACAATTTTCTTGAAAGATTAACCCAATTCATTTTGGGTTAAGAGCTCGGAGGAAACAAAAAGGTCCAAAGTCAATTCTATTAACTTGATCAGATCTATACGGTAACTGTGTCTCAAGATCATTATCTTGCAAGACACAAATGTCAATCTCATTGTGTAACCCAGTGTATTAGCACTTTCCTGTATAAATATACTTAATAGATATAGTTTTGACCTTTTGCTATAAAATTAATAAAGAAGAGATTGGTCTCAGCGTGCCAAGAGGCTTTTCTCAGTCACATTAAAGGATGATTTTTTTGTGTAAATGAATACATTTCAGCACACAAAAGAAGAAAAATGGTTTTTGAAGAATTGACCTGAGTTTCCTCTCCTCCATATATTATCTCTGCACCATTTTATTTCAGAAAAAAAATCTTCTTATTCCGGAGGGTTATCTGTCTATACTCATGTCTGTCTCCTCATATCTGTATTCCACTAGAATGTTAATACTTTAAAGTTTCAACTGTACCTCAGAGACAGATATATTTGACACAGGAATTTTGTTGTACTACAAGGACTGGCCCACAGAGTATGGAGCCCTGGGGAATTTCGATCCTTTGGTTTATCTGCACTTTTATAGGTCATCCTCATAGTATTTGAGAATGATGGGCATTTTGGGATTCATCTATGCATGCTGTGGCTTATGCAGTGACTTGAACAACTCCCTTGAGGCAGAGTGTAAATAATATTCCTTGCTCATGCAGAAATAAATGGGCTTTTGCTACTCTGCCCCCTAGAAGTCAGATGGGCAGGAGAAAGACTGTGAGAGCTGCAAGGAGGAGCAAGAGGAGGAAATCTGGACTCCTTCCTTCACTTCATTATGCGTTTACTGTGGCTGAGGTTTTACCATTTTACCAGGAGGGTGGCAAATGTAAGAAAAGAAGGTCAGATCTACAGGGATAATCTTGAGAGGGTGCATTCCAGTGTCATTTCTTTCTTAGGGACATCCTTTAATGCACACTCAACTTACACCTTTGGGAACCCAAGGGAAAGGTACTGTAATGTTGCTGACAGTCAGCAAGGAAACACAAAAACATTTTTGCTCTACTTATGCTTGTAATGGCAGTGAAAAAATCAAATACGATTTAATAAGGACATTTTGCCTTGGTTAGCAAGTTCAACAGCTGGCATGCAAAGACATCAAGAGTGGGTCTGTAGAGGATAAGGTATCATCCTGGCATAAGCACTGTTCTGTGCCCTTATACTGTCGCACCTGTAGTGCTCTCAACTTTGCAGAAAGTTTTTAATTGATTTATTCAAGCCTAAGAGAAGAATTAGAACCACATTTTGAAAATAATGGTACTTGATCATAATGTCACTTCAGACTATGCACATTCCCTTACTGGTGCCGGTTATTAATAAGTTATTAAAAAAAAAATAAAAGCAGTTCAGAGCTGAGAAATCTCTGTGCTGATGAAGCAGCGCAGAGAAAAATAGCAGGTTACCCCTTACCTCAGTCACTGGTTCTCACAGGATTTCCTCTGATGCAGCTGTGTTACCGCACAACAGCATTCACAGTGAAAATCAAGGTCCCAGGGAGCTGGGACTGAACTTACTGAATCTAAAGAATTAGCTTTTCATTACCATATTGAAATTTCATGCTATCCATAGAAAAATTCCCTTACTGTGAAAAACACAAGGTTGATTCTTGATACAAAGAACCTAAAGATGCCATTGCTTACATTAGTTCTCTACTGGAGTCTCCAGTGGTTTCCACTAAGCCATCTCTTTTTAGAACTGGAGTAAAAGAGAGCAGCTTTTCCATGCAAAAACCACCAAGGCTCATGCAAGGTTCTGGTCTCACAACAAGGTGCTGAGAACAGCAGATAATCATGGAAACCATCTTCAGATTGAGATAAACTTCCTCAATGCCACTGAACTCGGAGCAATCCCTGTGCTAAAAAAAAATAAACAACAGTGGGAGATCAGATCCTCACACAATGCTAAAAATTTTTAAGAATCAAATGTTGTCTTTATATCTGGCATCAAGTTGTGCTTATGGACATCAATGAAAATTGTGTATCCTTCAGTTGAATCCCAAATTTTCACCTTGTAACTTCCCAAATTCATTGAGATATTGAAGTGCTCTTTCCCATCTTATGAGTACCAGAATTTTCAAAGCACTTAACAATCCTTTATAATATAATAAACATAAAAAAAAATAAAAACATAATAACAATAATAAAACACAGGCAAACAAGCCAGATCAAATCTACTAGTATCTAGCAGGAGAAAAGCTATCAAAGCTCAGTCTCCCTATCTGAGCACAACTGTTGAGGTTTAGGCCGAATATGCCTATGATGGCGACAGATGCTCTCCCCCCACTTTCTTGCTCCACGAGAAAAGGGGGAAGAGACAAAGAGATTTACAAGATTCGAATGAACTAAACTACTTTAATGAAGTATTAATAATAAAATCAAAAAGGAAATAATGAAATAGATACAATATATACAAAACCGTGTCAAGCTCCCAGGATGATGTCACTGGCAGGCACTGGGGAAGTCCCAGACTGGACTCAGCGACAAATGGGAACTGGATTCCAGCTCTGGATTCAGGAACACACAGATCGGGATCAAAGGCAGATGAACAGACAAGGTCCTCTTTGGACGTCAGCCATTGAAGAAAGAGGGCTGACCCTTTGATCCCTCAGCTTTTATACTGAGCATGGGGCAGATGGGATGGAATACCCCAGTTGGTCAGGTTTGGGTCACCTGTCCTGTCCGCTCCTCCCCACAGGTGGGACCCTTCTACACTTTTCCCTTTCCGACCCTCCAACGGGGCAAATAATGAAATTGGCTGACCTTGGTTGTTATAGCAATAAGTATAAGCAAGAGCCTCTCTGCATACCATTCCTTGGCATGAAGTACAAACATTGGTCTTATCACTCTGAGAACGAGCAGTTTTCTGCCCAATATGCTGTTAATTTCAGAGAGTTAGAAGAGGCCTA
Source organism: Numenius arquata (assembly GCF_964106895.1). Taxonomy (NCBI): domain Eukaryota; kingdom Metazoa; phylum Chordata; class Aves; order Charadriiformes; family Scolopacidae; genus Numenius; species Numenius arquata. The sequence goes on along the minus strand of NC_133615.1, from coordinate 30,153,061 downwards.
GCTAAGATGTAAAATTACTGAACAGAAAGTGGGTTCTGTTTTACCTCAAACCAGGACAATAATCAAGTAAACAAGACAGCCAAGCGCCTCCAGGGCAGGGGCTCTGAGGAGAAGAGGAATGTCTGCAGAGTATGGAGCTGAAAGGTTGCCATTCTGCTAAGGATGTCAATCAGTCCTTGGTCATTCTCTGATGCAGGAAGAGAAAAAATGCTGTTTCACAGAGGTGTACATTAGTCCAAAGTAAAAATGTGGCTGGAGGATTTTTTTTCTTTTTTTTTTTTTTTTTTTGATAACTGAAATGAACATTCTACTAGAAGAGAAATTCATCAGGGAGGGACAAAACGGGCTGAATGCTTATTTGAATCAGGTTTTGCATCTTGAAAAACCAAATCCCTTTCCCATTGGAGCCAATCTTTTTCAATTTAAGTTTAATGAAAGATTTCAGTGAACGCATATCTTTATACATTCAAAGCAGAGCTGCACATGCTCTGGTAAAGCTGACCTAGAGGGACTTAGAGCTGGGAGAAGCTTCCAATTTTCTTTTTTTTCTTTCCAAACAATTTTTCCATAATTTACATTGTTTTCATATAAATTGTCTACACTTGTCAGTCTGCTATGTTTATCTTTTGGGGATGATGACTGCTGCATGAAAGGCTCATCTCCTGGATTCTGAAAAATAAGAGGTGTTTGCTTCAGCTAGGAATTTTTGTTTGACCATTTCAGCTTCCAGGAAAATCAGACTATTGTGCACCTGTCAAGGTTAAAGTTTATTTAATAAAAAATCTGTGTGGCTAATATGAAACTTACACCATCACCAAGTTGGATGGTCTTGCTGTTTTGGTGGTTGGTAGCACTCTTCTCTTTCATCCTCTTTCTTACTGCACTTCAGATGACTAAAATTCTTAGCTTTTTTTTTTACTTATAAACCCTATGGCATAGTCAGATACGTGCGTTGGTTTCACTTAGCTCTGTAATTCCATCCTTAGCTCTGTAATATCCATCCACGGGTCCTGAGAGAACTGGCGGACGAAGTTGCTAAGCCCCTCTCCATCATATTTGAGAAATCGTGGCAGTCTGGTGAAGTTCCCACTGACTGGAAAAAAGGGAACATAACTCCAATATTCAAAAAAGGAAACAAAGAAGACCCGGGAAACTACAGGCCGGTCAGTCTCACCTCTGTGCCTGGCAAGATCATGGAGCAGATCCTCCTGAAATCCTTGCTAAGGCACATGGAGAATAAAGAAGTGATTGGAAACAGCCAACATGGCTTCACCAAGGGCAAATCGTGCCTGACAAATTTGGTGGCCTTTTACAATACTGCCACAGACTTGGTAGACAAGGGCAGAGCGACTGACGTCATTTACCTGGACTTATGCAAAGCATTTGACACTGTCCCGCACGACATCCTGGTCTCAAAATTGGAAACTCATGGATTTGATGGATGGACCACTTGGTGGATAAGGAACTGGCTGGATGGCCGCATCCAAAGGGTTACAATCAATGGCTCAATGTCCAGGTGGCGGCCAGTAACGAGTGGTGTTCCGCAGGGGTCAGTACTGGGACCAGTACTATTTAACATCTTTGTCGGTGACATGGACAGTGGGATAGAGTGCACCCTCAGCAAGTTTGCTGATGACACCAAGCTCGGTGGCGCAGTTGACACGCTGGAGGGAAGGGATGCCATCCAGAGGGACCTAGACAGGCTGGAGAGGTGGGCTCGTGCAAATTGCATGAAGTTCAACCAAGCCAAGTGCAGGGTCCTGCACCTGGGACGTGGCAACCCCAGGCACAAATACAAGTTGGGTGGAGAATGGCTGGAGAGCAGCCCCGAGGAGAAGGACTTGGGAGTGCTTATGGATGAGAAGCTCAACATGAGCAGGCAGTGTGCACTGGCAGCCCAGAGAGCCAACCGTGTCCTGGGCTGCATCAGGAGAAGTGTGGCCAGCAGGTCTCGCGAGGTGATTCTGCCCCTCTACTCTGCGCTCGTGAGACCCCTCCTGGAGTACTGTGTCCAGCTTTGGAGTCCTCAACACAGAAAGGACATGGACCTGTTGGAACGGGTCCAGCGGAGGGCCACGAGGATGATCAGAGGGATGGAGCACCTCTCCTATGAAGACAGACTGAGAGAGCTGGGGTTGTTCAGCCTGGAGAAGAGAAGGCTCCGGGGAGACCTTATAACAGCCTCTCAATACCTGAAGGGAGCCTACAGAAGAGCTGAAGAGGGACTCTTTGTCAGGAAGAGTGGTGACAGGACAAGGGGCAATGGTTTTAAATTGGAAGAGAAGAGATTTAGATTAGATATAAGGAAGAAATTCTTTACAGTGAGGGTGGTGAGGCACTGGAACAGGTTGCCCAGGGAAGTTGTGGATGCCCCATCCCTGGAAGTGTTCAAGGCCAGGCTGGATGGGGCTTTGAGCAACCTGCTCTAGTGAGAGGTGTCCCTGCCCATGGCAGGGGGGTTGGAACTAGATGATCTTTAAGGTCCTTTCCAACTCTAGCCATTCTATGATTCTATGATTCTAATTGCTGATCTTGTTTGCAAATGTTGCTAAATACATGATTAGGCATAAACTGCAGCAGTCTACTCAATACATTCAGACTTTTTTTTTATTGCATTCCTTATCTCAAATACTCACAGATGAAAATTCCACTTACCCAGTTCACAGTTGTCTAATTTTTTTTCTGCAAGCTTTTCATTATCAGACTTCCAGCGCTGAAGGCAGAAACATTTATGCCAGTGAGGCTAAAGTTTGGACCTACAATATATCCTGGAGAGTTGGTCACTGAGCATACATACAGCCTGTAAAACATGAACACGGGTGTCTGGTATGTTCTGATTTTACTTACAGTTTCATGCATCAGTTTTAAAGCATGGGTGTGATCAGCTCACACATCTGAATGTTTTGGATGGGTCATTTATTATGAGAAAGGAAACCTGGGCCATACTCTGCACTGATTCACTTCAGGGCAGAACGCTATCTCAGCCACAATGTACCCACCAGCAGTGGTAGAATATGGCGCTAGATAGTCTCTAGCTTTACACTGGACTTGATGTTTTGCAACACAATCCCCCTCTCCCATGAATCTAAAGGTACTCACAGCATGGAAGACCAATTCTTTGGACTCCCATCCATGGGTGCTAAGGAAGACATCAACTGAGTGCATGCAGTACGGTGTACATCTCATACCAAATGGTTATAGTGGAAGGAGAGAAGAGGAAAATGGTAAAAGTCCTATAGTTTCATCTCTAGTAAATCTTTATTTGCAGCTTGCTCTCAACTGAGAAGCTGGAGGTTTCTTAACCAATAACCACCTGCCTTGACCCTCATATCAGTTCAGTGAACTGATATAAAAAAATCAGGTCTCTTGCTTCAGATTTCTGAAATCAAGCAGGAAGTAAATAAACATCGAGAAATGCTTTCATCTATTTTCGTTTTGAAGCTCGCTTATTTTTCTTTACATTTGAAGAAACAAGTATTTTACAAAAACAAGGCTGTTGATTACTCAGTTAGAATGTTGGTCAGGGATAGTTCTCACAGGTATGAGATCCATTTCACACCAAAGGTAGGAAATGACCTGGATGTGTTTTACCATCAGTGGACGGAGCCAGAACTTACAGGGGCACTTTTCTAGGGAGCTTCTGGGGCTTCAGAGAAAGAAGCTCTTCATAAAATGAGCCAGGTGAAATACATTCAGGAAATCTCTTTCTAAAGCAAATCCATACAAAAATCTCAATATACTGTGCTAAGCAGGTGTATTATCTAAACTTATATGGGACAAATGCCACCTCTTATCATTATGCTGTCATTCTAAAATCATTATTTATTTATTAAGGTTCAAGTAGTGTGGATATAAGACAGTCAGCACCATTTGTCCTGGTGTTAAAGACTTAATTCCAGCATATCTGATTTCTAAAGAACATTATAGATATACCAACAAAAGCTATAGGTATGAGATCACATGACCAAGAACTAAATATATTTCAATGAATCTGGCAAACTAAAATTACCATGCTTTGCTCTATTCTGACCATTGTTTAGAGTAATTAAATTCTATGCCTTCTGGAGTGTTGGGTTTGTCATGGAAGAGAAGTCAGACAAATTGGCTGCTTTGAATACAAAGGCAATTATTATTTATTGAGGTTGCTGAACGAAGATTACTCAGTAACAATGTGGCTAACACTTAGTCTACCTTGACACAACCTGGAATGTTTAAATGTAAGGACACAGTGTTTTTCTGTATTGTGTCCTGTTTTGTTAAGTCACGAAAAGAATTGCTGATGACCAGATTCTTATGCTGTCCATCTCTTGTTCAAAAAATTTGTCTCAAATAAAGGCCATGCTTTCATATTCCCGACAGTTCAATCTCAGAATTGCAAAAATTTGGAATTATTACCATTCTCACTTCTATTTCTGTAAACTGTGTGTAACACTTCTATTATTGACATTTACATGTTGCAACTGAGTATCCATATATGTATACGTACGTATCGAATCATAGAATCGTCTAGGTTGGAAGGGACCTTTAAGATCATCTAGTCCAACCATCAACCTAACTCTGATAAAAAAAACAAAAGAAGACCATACAAAAAAAAACCCCACATTACTAAACTATGTCTCTAAGCACTGTGTCTACCCATCTTTTGAATACCTCCAGGGATGGTGCCTCAACCACTTCTCTGGGCAGCACATTCCAATGCTTAATAACCCTTTCCATGTAAAAATTTTTCCTAATATCCAATCTGAACCTCCCCTGGCACAACTTGAGGTCATTTCCTCTTGTCCTATCACCTGTGACTTGAGAGAAGAGACCAATCCCCGCTTCTCTACAACCTCCTTTCAGGTAGTTGTAGAGAGCGATGAGGTCTCCCTTCAGCCTCCTTTTCTCTCAGCTAAACAATCCCAGCTCCCTCAGTCTTTCCTCATAAGGCTTACTCTCCAGACCCCTCACCAGACCCCTCACCAGCTTCATTGCCCTTCTCCGGACCCACTCCAGCACCTCAATGTCTTTTTTGTGGTAAGGGGCCCAAAACTGGACACAGTACTCGAGGTGGGGCCTCACCGGGGCCGAGTACAGGGGGAACGATCACCTCCCGAGTCCTACTCACCATGCTGTTCCTGATACAGGCCAGGATGCTGTTGGCCTTCTTGGCCACCTGGGCACACTGCTGGCTCATGTTCAGCCGACAGTCGACCAACACCCCCAGGTCCTTTTCTGCCAGGCAGCTCTCCAGCCACTCTTCCCCAAGCCTGTAGCGCTGCATGGGGCTGTTGTGACCCAAGTGCAGGACCCGGCATTTGGCCTTCTTGAAACTCATCCCATTGGCCTCGGCCCATCGATCCAGCCTGTCCAGATCACTCTACAAAGTCATCCTACCCTCAAGCAGATCAACACTCCCACCACACTTGGTGTTGCCTGCAAACTCACTCAGGGTGCACTCAATCCCCTCATCCAGATCATTGATAAAGATATTGAAGAGAACTGGCCCCAGTACTGAGCCCTGGGGGACACCACTCGTGACTGGCTGCCAACTGGATTTAACTCCATTCACCACCGCTTTCTGGGCCCAGCCATCCAGCCATTTTTTTACCCAGCAGAGAGTACTCCCATCCAAGCCATGAGCAGTCAGTTTCTCCAGGAGAATGCTGTGGGAGACTGTATCAAAGGCCTTACTAAAATCCAGGTAAACAACATCCACAGCCTTTCCCTCATCCACCAAGCAGGTCACCTTGTCATAGAAGGAGATCAGGTTTGTCAAGCAGGACCTGCCTTTCATGAACCCATGCTGACTGGGCCTGATTGCCTGGTTGTCCTTCACGTGCCGCATAATGGCACTCAGGATGATCTGTTCCATGACCTTCCCAGGCACCGAGGTCAGACTGACAGGCCTGTAGTTCCCCGGATCATCCTTCCGGCCCTTCTTGTGAATGGACGTCACCTTTGCTAGATGCCAGTCAACTGGGATCTCCCCGATTAACCAGGACTGCTGGTAAATGATGGCAAGCAGCTTGGTGAACACTTCTGCCATCTCCCTCAGTACCCTCGGGTGGATCCCATCCAGCCCCGTAGACTTGTGTATGTCTAGGTGCTGTAGCAGGTCCCTCACCATTTCCTTTTGGATTACAGGGGCTTCATTCTGCTCCGCACCCCTCTCTGCTAGCTCAGGGGTCTGGGTACTTAGGGTACAACCGATTCTACTACTGAAGATGGAAGGGGGGTTCCCAGGCTGAGGCAGATACCTTCTCCAGTTGTTTGCTGGGATTTTTTTTTTGTCCCTCACTGAGCTGCAGCTTCTTTTCCTTCAGTGAAAGCAGTATTTTCACAGCTCTTGAGGTTGTGCTGCTTCAATGATCAGTAATTGCCCATCAGTGAGTTGTCTGCAGTTCCAGGTCCTCTGTTTTTGACCCATGTCCACACCTTCAAGGCCTTTGCTGATGTTTCAAATTTAAACAGACATGATAATAGGGAAACCTGGTAACATGCTCAGGTTCACCCAAGAAGTTCTTGTAGCAAGCTGATAACAAGTCCAAGAGGCCAGGACAGGGGCCCAGCACTGTTAGCAGAAGGCTTATCTTCTATTGCTAGCACTGGTTATACTATTTTGAGACGTGCTGAAATTAAGCAAGCTAAAAGGTTAAAACCTTTGTGGTATGGGGGATGATGGTTGAAATACAAGTATTGGAGAGGCTTGGCAAATAGATCTGGGTTGCTGAATTATGGCAAGATATTGCTGACCGGCTAGGGAAACTAGTTGCGAAGGTACGCCATGTAGATGCTCATGCACCTATGAGTCCGGCCACTGAGGAACATCAAAACAATCAGCAAGTGGACCAGGCTGCTAAGATTTTCCAGACAGATTTAGACTGGGAACATAAAGGTGAACGGTTTTTAGCTCAGTGGGCCCATGACACTTCAGGTCATCAAGGAAGGGATGCCACATACAAATGGGCTCATGACTGAGGGGTGGATTTAACCATGGACACTATTGCGCAGGTTATTCACCATTGTGAAACATGTCCCACAAATAAGCAAGCTAAAAGGTTAAAACCTTTGTGGTATGGGGACGATGGAAAAAATACAAGTATGGGGAGGCTTGGCAAATTGACTATGTCACACTCCCTCAAACCTGCCAGGGTAAGCGCTATGTGCTTACAATGGTGGAAGCGACACGGGATTGTTGGAAACCTATGCCCTGCCCCATGCCACTGCCCAGAATACCATCCTGGGCCTTGAAAAGCAAGTCTTGTGGCGACATGGTACTCCAGAAAGAATTGAGTCTGACAATGGGACTCATTTCAAAAACAATCTTATAAGTAACTGGGCAAAAGAACATGGTATTGAGTGGGTATATCATATTCCCTATCATGCACCAGCTTTTGGGAAAATTAAGCGATACAATGGAGTGTTAAAAACTATCCTGAAAGCAATGGCTGGTGGAACCTTTAAGAATTGGGACAAGCCTTTAGCACAAGCTACCTAGTTAGTTAACACCAGGGGATCCATCAATTGAGGTGGTCCTGCTCAATCAGACCTTTTACATATTGTAGAAGTCCCTGTGGTGCATGACAGGAATAGGTTGGGGAAAACTGTTTGGGTCTTTCCTACTTCAGGCAAAGGCAAACCCATTCGTGGGACTGTTTTTGCTCAAGGACCTGGGTGTACTTGGTGGGTGATGCTGGAGAATGGAGAAGTTCAATGTGTACCTCAAGGAAATTTAACCCTGTGTGAGAATACTCAACTCTGAGCTGTATGATGTTAATTGTTATATAATACTATATATATATACTTATCTAATAAGTGTTTTTCAGGATAAACAGCGATGATGAAACCTGAGCTAGCTTCATCAAGTGATGTCTAGCAAACTCTTCAAGATGGACATGCTACCTGTGGATATGGACCACAATGAATTTCATATCATCTTTCTTGCCCTGTGTAGTGTATGAAGAGCATGGACTCAGGTCGGGGCTGCAAACAGAATCATTTATTACAACCAACACTCAGCTTATATAGTCTTTCAGATCACTAAGTCCATCAGTGCTATCTTCTTGCCCAATCGACACCTTCTTGCAGCCCCCAACTGCCTGACAGGCGGATTCTTCTCTAATCAGTAGGGTCTTTAGGCACTGTTCATGGCTTGTCTTTTGTTAGTATTCCTGCTTATTCTATTCCTTCTTCTGGTCTTTGCTTCTTCCACAATCTGTTCAACATCCTGTTAACCCACAGCCCTGAGAGTCTGCTATGACAAAAACCTGCAAAGGGTCAACTCTCTTCCTTCAGTGGCCGACCTCCGAGGAGGACCCTGTCTGTTCATCTGCCTTTGATCCCGATCTGAGCATTCCTGACTCCAGATCCGGAATCCAGCTCCTATCCATCACCGAGTCCAGCCTGGGACTTTTCCCTGTGCCTGCTGGTGATGTGATCGTCATCCTGGGAGCGTGATATGGTTTTGTATATACTGTATACTTTTTTCCCCCTTTTTTTCCCTTTTCTTCTTATTATATATTATTTCATTATTTATTAATATTTTCATTAAAGTAGTTTAGTTTTTTTCTAAACATAAATTTCTTTTATCTCTTCCTCTCCTCTCTTTTCCTTAGAGGGGGGAGGGAGGGGCCATCTGTCATTCTGATTGGTCAATCCGGTCAAAACCACAACATATTTTTATGGGCCATTAGGTACAAAAATGCTTATATAGTTATGCTATATTAGTGCGCTTATGTTTGGTTTCAAAACAAACTAATATTAAAATCTGCTCAGTGTGCTTCTGCTTACATGGGTGCAGCAGGTCTCTGTTCATCCAACATGTATTCGAATTGTAAAACCACTTTCCCATAACAAGCAACAGACCCACTGGTGCTGACTGCTCATCAGTTTCAGTGGGAGACAGGCCTAGGGGAAGAATTTGGCCTTGTAGTTTTAACCCAGGAACATGACTGACTGATGATGCTCTTCCAATTACTGCCGCTATTTTTCCAGGTACTTTGACACACTTCCCTTCTTGGATTATTTCTCAGGAAAAGACTGAGATGATGATCTTTCCAGAAAGAGAGCTGTTTTTATAACAACCTCCCATCACTCCAAGGCTTGTATATAAGCCCTTTCTTCACCTAGATGCAGGACAATGGTTATGGCCAGCTGAACTCCTGTTGTGAAGCAGGAGTCTTAAGAAGGAAATAAAACGTCTTGTCTGGGGTCATAAAATAACAAGGACCTTTGCTCTTGTCAGGGTGACATAAGGTCAGAGAAGTGAACCAGGGTGGTTCAATTTAAAAAACATACACAAAATCAAACTAAATAACATTATTAGACCTTTACATAAATTGAAATGAATGTAAAATTGCTCAACAGTTTCCATTTTTACTTTAGATGGGTGTCTAAATTCTCACACATCTGAATGCTAGAGGTGTCTTTGAAGATAAGAGGCTCTAATTTTAGGTCTACCTGATATACCTTTTTCAAGCTTGATCCTGAGAGCTCTTATCTCTTCTCTAACCTGGAGAGAAGCTTCTTTATTTGCTTGTTTTATATGAGTGGAACCAGTTCTTGGAGAAAGATGGAGACCTGCTGAAAGGACTCAGGTTTCTGCCAAAGGTTTCCTCAGTTCACATTTAGAGAGACAGAAATGTCCCTTCCTGAAAGTATGAGTGTGTTTTGCCCCACACTGAATTAATTCTTCTAAAAGCAGAGGAGTGATATAAGAAATGTCCCCATAAACATTAGTGTCTTGAATTCTCCTGCTTCACCATAACACCTTAGAAAACATTAAATGGGATTTGTTTCTTTATCCTCAGAGGTAAATATAATCCATATGATACTCTTATTATATCACCTAAACAACAAAATTCTGTCAACATCATGGTCTACAAATAATTGCTAAAATGTCAAAATCCAGATTCTGAACCCAGATCTCTTACATCACAGTCCCTACCTTAACCACAAATCTTTATGTTAAAATAAAATTTCCTCATGAAAGCTCTATTCAGACTACTGTAGCCTAGTGTGAGAAGATAGATTTAATGTGTGTATTTTCTGATCAAACATATACAGATGAAAATGTCCCAGACATCTGCAATATTTATACACAAAGTTTGCTGTGTTTTAATGGGAGAAGGGCTTCATGAGCCTCTGTAAAAGAGTGACAAACTAGTACAGGGCTTGGGGGTGAAAGAGGGGGGCACAGGAAAGCAGAAATTTGGTTTTGGTCTTGTTTCTCCAGTCAGATAACATTTTGTACAAAGTGTCAGGCAAGTGTCTGAAGTTCAAGATAATAACCCAGTTAGCTCTCCAGACTCATCAAAATTTTCAATGTTATCTGTACAAAGCTGAAGAAGTTTTTGTGAGCGTGGTTTTGTGTGAGAAGAATGTATATTTCATTATTTGACTTGTCAATGTTATTCATGAGGCTATGCTTTTCTCAGTTATGTTTTCTTATATTGAGAAGACTTGTGTGGGTTTTTTTATTTATTTTATTTTCCCTGCACAATAGTAACACATATGAACTTTTGATAGAGCTGGGCAAATTGTGCTTTTAAATGCTCTACTAATATTTACTTGAATTTTTAAAACAAGTTCTCGGTGACTAGGTTAGCCCCCACTCTGTTTTTGTTTTCTGCTCTTATTTTAGTTAATGAGTTTCCTGGCTGGGAAGTTCCTGGGAACAGCTAATTTTAGACAACTATTAAAAAATACTAACAGAAGGTGAATTTCACAAAATGCTGCTATTTGCAATGGAAGTCTGGTTTTAAGAGTTGTGGTTTGCTCATCCAATCAGAAAAGCATATGTCGTGGTTTCGGCCAAATTTACCAAAACCAGACTGACAGATGGCCCTTCCCCTCCCCTCTCCCCCCCCCCCGCCAAAAGAGGAGAGAAGAGGAGAAAGAGATAAGGAGATTCAGAAGTTTAGAATGAACTAAACTACTTTAATGAAGAATTAATATTAAAATAAAAATAAAGAAGAAAATAATGAAATAGATACAATATATACAAAACCGTACCAAGCTCCCAGGATGACAGTCACATCACTGGCAGGCACTGGGGAAGTCCCAGACTGGACTCAGTGACGAATGGGAACTGGATTCCAGCTCTGGAGTCAGGAACACACGGATCAGGATCAAAGGCAGATGAACAGACAGAGTCCTCTCTGGACGTCGGCCATCGCAGGAAGAAGGGCTGACCCTTTGATCCCTCAGCTTTTATACTGAGCATGGGGCAGATGGGATGGAATACCCCAGTTGGTCAGGTTTGGGTCACCTGTCCTGTCCACTCCTCCCCACCGATGTGACCCCTTTACGTTTTTCCATTTCCGACCCTCTAAGGGGGCAAATAACGAAATGGGCTGACCTTGGTTGTTACAGCAATAAGTATAAGCAAGGGCCTCCCTGCATACCATTCCTTGGCATGGAGCACAAACATTGGTCTTATCATTCTGAGAACGAGCAGTTTTCTCCACAATATGCCATTAATTTCAGAGAGTTAGAGGAGGCCTAGCTAGGATGTAAAATTACAGAACAGAAAATTGGTTCGGTTTTACTTCAAACCGGGACAGCATATCATATGATTTATGTGTCTGCTCACACCATTTTGAATTTCAGATTTTAAATTTTATGTACTTGGAACCATCTGCTCACAAGCTAAATTCATACCATGGTTTTATCAGAGAAAATACATATATTTGGTAAACAGTTTTGAATAGTTGATGAAGGGAGGGAAAATGCCATCTGATTGTACAATTTCTTCAGCAGGACTCGGAGGTCACCTTCATTTTCCTGCTTTCTCAGTCTGTAGTGTAATATTTTTATCATTTCTCTTAGTTTGGTCTAGATAGCTTCATTCTTCCCATAGGACTCAGAGTTTGCAGTTCCTGAATGACTACAGTTTCACTTTCAGGGAATTAATGGCTGGATGTCATGGGCAGAGTGATTAACTTCACTCGTAAGAGAGAAGTAGGGAAATATTTATTAAGGCGAAACAGTCGTTTAACAAAATCAGTAGTAAGTGCGATAAAACCAGTAGTAAATGCAATAGTGTTTTACGAGATTCGATGTCAAGGTACACTCTATTATTTACTGCATAGAGGACAGGGTCAGACAAGCTGTCAGGGAGACCCTCCCGTTGAGTCACGAGGTTCAGAAATGACCCCCTTGCTTTCTAAACTCCTTCTCAGAGAGGAGTCTGGGTGCGGCTGGATCCAATCCTAGTCCCAGACTTGGTCAACGGTTTATGTCTAAAGGATTATATATGCGCAATCAACCCTTTATATTACTTAGCTAAGATTTCAAAGTTTAGCATGCTATTAGTCACTTACCGAGAATCTGTTGCAGCAGGGAATCTCTCAACCTCGAGGAGTAGAACCTTAAGCGAGCGTCCTCACAAAAGGGGAGATCCTAGCATGCAGCCCGCTGCCATGCAGGAGAGCTCAAAGGGCTCTCGGGCTGTCCACTATTTATACAGTAAGATAATTGACCTATAGTCATATTCTCATGGGAACAAAATTTCTAGGTCCCCACTCCAGACAGTGTTTTGGCTGTGTTGCCAGCCATCCCCCAAAGTCCAGGTGTGAGTTATCGCAACTGATGTTGTGATGGCCATGGTGGCCATGGCCCGAACAGGAGCCGGGGGGGCGGGGGGGGAAGAAGAGGGGGAAAAACAGGGAGAGCACACTGCCACACTGGATGCTAGATTTTCCCTAGTTTCCATATTTTGTTGTCCAAATGATTAATCACTGCCTTTAGCCACAGCCTCTTCAGGAACTAGCCTGAACATGGTGTTCAGGAAAAGAGTAAAGATTTAGGCGTTAAACACTCTGGAAGACTATTTCATGGAGGCTCAAGGCTTTGCAGCAAATCCTGGAGGAGCACCCAGTTTCCAATGACTTCTGCAGCAGGGAAAGGACAGGGAGATTAGAACAGGCACGGGGCAAAGAGGTGCTGGGCAGCTCTAGTGCTTCTCTGGTTGTCCACAGGGAGAGAGGAGGAGCTGAAACAGCAGATGAGGCTGCTGAGGGGATCCACCACCTCTCCCTGTGAGCGCCACACACCTCTTTTCTGCAGCTTTGGCATGCTTTTCTCTTCACCTCATCTCATCCCTCCCTGCAGTATGCTGTGCTGAGCAGGTAGCTAGTTGGTTTGTGCCTATTGGAAGCCCTAGTTCCAAGTAGCATTTCTTTCTAGACACTTACAGGCTTTATGGTAAAACATGGAAAAACTATCATTAGCTGCATTGTTAATATTTTAGGTATAATTTCTGTTGTTGTGTCCAGATGTACCTCTTGGAGTGTATTGTGAAGTGCCCCAGGATCCTGGTCTTCTACCTGTCCAGATCACAATCTTGTTGGAGGACATCAGATCTGCTATCCAATATGCATATCCAGGTTTACTTGGGGAATGAACAAGATCTGAGAAGAAGGAAGTGGTTTGGATCCTTAACCTATAGATAATGTGAACCTAGATATAGACAATGTGAATCTATTTACAAGCTCTAAGTTACAACTCCAGTGAGATGTGTTGACAGAAAATATCCTTTCTGAAACATGATTTCTAAGGTTCTCCTAAAGTTGTGACCTACAGAAAGCCTTGAATCTAGGTGTATTTGATAGTGTGAAGAAACTCCAGGGCAGAAGGAGCAGTGTAAGGGAGGGGGGCAGGGAGAAGAAAACTATTGCCAGAGACCATGGAATCATAGAGTCATAGAATGGTTAGAGTTGGAAGGGACCTTAAAGATGATTGAGTTCCAATCCCCCTGCCATGGCAAGGGACACCTCCCACTAGACCAGGTTGCTCAAAGCCCCATCCAGCCTGGCCTTGAACACCTCTAGGGATGGGGCATCCACAACTTCCCTGGGCAACCTGTTCCAGTGTCTCACCACCCTCACAGTAAAGAATTTCCTCCTCATATCTAATCTAAATCTCCCTTCTTTCAGTTTAAAACCATTACCCCTCATCCTATCACTACACTCCCTCATAAAGAGTCCCTCCCCATCTCTCCTGTAGGTCCCCTTCAGGTACTGGAAGGCTGCTATGAGGTCTCCCCGGAGCCTTCTCTTCTCCAGGCTGAACAACCCCAGCTCTCTCAGCCTGTCTTCATAGGAGAGGTGCTTCAGCCCTCTGATCATCTTTGTGGCCCTCCGCTGGACCCGTTCCAACAGGTCCATGTCCTTCCTGTGCTGAGGACTCCAGAGCTGGACACAGTATTCCAGGTGGGGTCTCACCAGAGCAGAGTAGAGGGGCAGAATCACCTCTCTCGACCTCCTGGCCATGCTTCTTTTGATGCAGCCCAGGATGCGGTTGGCTTTCTGGGCTGCCAGCGCTCACTGCCGGCTCATGTCAAGCTTCTCATCCACCAACACTCCCAAATCCTTCTCCTTAGGGCTGCTCTCAATCCATTCTCCGCCCAACCTGTATTTGTGCCTGGGATTGCCATGTCCCAGGTGCAGGACCCTGCACTTGACCCGGTTGAACTTCATGAAGTTTGCACGGGCCCACCAGGGCCTGTCCAGGTCCCTCTGGTTGGATTCCTTTCCTCCAGCGTGTCAACCGCTCTACACAGCTTGGTATCGTTGGCAAACTTGCTGAGACTGCATGGAAGGAATCAGTGAGCTTCTCACCTTATTTTAATGTTTGTGCTGCAATTACCTAGTCTCAGGGAGGAGAGGCTAGAGGAATCCTGATAGCCCTAAATATCATAAAATCCCTAATGCAAGTTTCCGAAGAACACCTGGAAAAGTCAGGAGAATGTGTATAGAGGAACTTGAATGAAGAATGAGTATAGAAGAATGAGTATAGAGGAATGAGTATAGAGGAACTTGTCATAGCTTATTGAAGGCCCTTCATTATCAGTGAGAGGGACATACAGACACAGACAGAAGTACTGACTTCTGTCATTGTACCCAGTGTACACAGGTACTCTGTCAGAAACACAGAAAGAGGCAAAGTAACACCTATACTCATAGATGAGTGGATATTTCCTGGCCCTTATTTTGCACAAATGTCCCATAATATTTACAAATTCTCCTCTTCACAGCGTTCCAGAAGCACTCCTCCATCAGATGCAGACGTACAGAAACATCCACACTTGTAGAGAAATACATGCACACAATGCCAGATTCACAGAAATACTCCCACCCACACTTGCAAACAATGCACCATACAGACCGGTGTATGGCTCATCGGACACAGGCATTGACGGCAAGCTACCCACAGCTATAGAAATATTTAGAGCTCACGTTGTACAGATGTGACTACTTTCTGCATTCAAAGGCAGCTCGGAGGAGTCCAATACTACTACACACATACTAGGATGGTCAGTCACGACAAAAGGTGGCCACAAGGCCAGGGAGAGGGTGTGCTGTGGCTCTCTGCTGCATGGTCCCTGTGGGGTACATACTGAGAGCACAGTCTGGTTTTATCACTGTGACAGAGTTCCACACATTTAATCCCACCAGACATAAAGGATGCAGACAAGGAGCAGAGAGGAGGAAGCTTTATGGTCGCCAAAATTTGTTTTAATTCCCTGCAACTCTATTCCTCTTTTTGCATTCTCTGCCAGGAAAGCAGTCAGCTTGTCATGGCTAAAAATTTTTATCACAATGTCTAAAGTGTCTTGTAAGCATGTGGTTCAGGGATTCAAGCCCAGTGCAGTTATAGAATCATAGGATGGTTTGGGTTGGAAGGGACCTTAAAGATCATCGGGTTCCAACCTCCCTGCCACGGGCAGGGACACCACCTAATAGACCAGGTTGCTCAAAGCCCCATCCAACCTAGCCTTGAACACCTCTAGGGGTGGGGCATCCGCAACTTCTCTGGGCAACCTGTTCCAGTGCCTCACCACCCTCACAGTAAAGAATTTCTTCCTAATATCTAATCTAAATATGGGGGTTTTATGGGGTATTTCAGATTGGCATCCTTTATGAATGTCCTGGGTTGAGAGACACAGGACTAACTTTTCTTCTAATGCTGGGGAAAATTACACTTTTAGAAGACTCTAGTGTCTGAATTTGTGAAAATATTTACTTTATAGCCAGCCAGGCTCTGTGGGATTCAAGGTTTTAGTGGTTTTGAGCCTTTCCAGGTGCAAGGACAAGGAGGAGCAAGGCCTGGGCATTTGACCCAGGCTGGCCAACAGGATTATTTCATACCATGAACGTCACGTCCAATATAAATTAGAAAAGTTTGCTGCGTAACAGGCTCTCTCCCTTGATGGCGGCGGTCCAGACAACTCCTTGCCCCGGTGCCGGAACCCTGAGGCCTTCCCTTCCTCCTGAAGCCATTGCACTCACAGTGTCCGATATTTGCTGTCCACTGCTGAGAGTGCACAGCTTCCTACTGATATAGTTGGCTGAGTATAATTCCTGTATATCTTATATCAGTATCGGGATTAATACTGGTTCTTTAGTATTATTGTTAATTAATTAGTCTTAGTCTATTAAATCTATTTATATTTCAACCCTTGTGTTTCTTTGTGTTCCCCGATTCCCCTTTCCGAGTGGGGAGGGGTCATCGGGTGATAGAATAATTGTCTAACAACAATAGATTGTTATGGGTTCTCTCAAACCATAACAATGAACTTGCTATATCTTATATATATTTATATAGCTATATCTATATAGGTATATCTATAACCTAGCTGAAGTAGTTTTTAACTGAGTTTGTCCTTGTCTGTGCTTGCTGCTGAGCTTGTTCAGAGTTGCCACATTTCAGCAGATTGCAAAAGGAAACAGTGAAGATACCTGTCCAGTTTTTGTACAGTAGGCAAAACTGTTCCTTTTCTTCCCATAAATTTAAATACCATCTTTACCCATAGTCTAGTAAAACCTTTGCCTGTATTTCCAGTTTGATTTGAGACAGAAAATTTTTGAAAATATTACATTGACTAGAAAAAGAAAAGAGAAAGTTCTGATATTTGCACTTCTGAAATGATCACATTGTTCCATATAAAAAAAAAAAAAATTATCACCTATCACCTGCATTTGTTTGTATCTGCTGTTTTTAATAGCTCTTTTCACCAGGGCTGCATGTTTTCCCTGTTGTATGGTTAGTAGGTCTGATAAATTAACAGCCATGCCCAGCATCAGAAAGGAGATTGGTAGCAGAGGTGCAATTTTAATCTGACTTTATCTGTCACATTCCTTAACTGCAAGAAAGTCCTTCTCTGCTGTCTAACAAGCAGTATATATATGGTAATAAATGCCAGGATGTGCTGGTAGCATTTGAACAGGCTCTTCCCTCAAACATTTGTCACATGGCTTTTCTTTGTTTTAGGGGTATGATCACACATAGATCAAGGTGAAGGAGTGCGACACTTTAGAGAGGTACACACTAGCACTGCCCAAAGAAAGATGTGCTGTAATTCAGAAGACTTTAATTCTGCTCCTGGTTCTGATGCTGAGCTGGGAAAGTCACTTCACATCAGACTGCTGATCCCAGCTTCCCATGGAAAGCTCTTTAAGCTCCACCGATGGTAAGTATTATTGTCATTGTATTATTTAAGATTGATGTCATTACTTAAGCAAAAGCCTTTTCCTCATCAAAGGGGTGGTAATGTCATTTTACAGCAAACTTTACTGACTTACAAGTTATCGCTCTTTCTGCTGGAACTGCTACTGCACAGCACCACGCTCAGTGCTCTGATCACATGGCACACCACTCCACTGCTCTCATGGAGCAGTGGGGGGTGATAGAAACTTTACAGCACACTTCTGGCCTGGAAGGTGATCCCAATGTTCCTGACATTTTCTGTCATTTTCTGTATTCCTGAAGCTAATGATTTACACTGCATAGAGAGTGTGAATGAACCCTGTGGTTTTGTATCCACAGCAAGGATAGCATAGCACATGCAGGGAAAGGAGATGCCATTAACCATGGTAAAAAGAGATGCAGTTCTATCCTTCTACCAGAAGAACAACAACCTATGACAAAAGGCACGTGGGGCCCTTGAAGCTTGAGGATATATGATTGCATCCCTCAGCCCTTGCATGGTCTTCCACAGATGTCCAGATAAACACAGAGAACATGAGCTAGACGTGATTGTAAACAGAAAAAAAGTGTAAGAGAAACACACTGCAAGCCTCTCCTTTGTGAAAGTTATGTAGGGGTGTTCACACTTGTAGCTAAAAAAGGTAACTGTCTTCGGTCATTCAGAGAGAATATGAATGTGTGAGGGGATCAGGTCCTCATCACAGTCTCAGAGGATGTAGGGGAGTGCGAATTGTAAGCCACACACAGATTTTGGATTTCTGATCCCTCATTCATTTGATTTGTTTTCTGACAGTCCCAGATTCATCTTTAGAACTCACAGACACTTGTCACGTGTGCTCCCTAAAGATGATGGAGCCACTGAAAACCATAGATTTGCTGCTGCAATTGGGAAGAAGAGCTCCTAGAAATAGTCTGGGTGAAGTAACTATGACAAAATGCTCAGATACAGCTGTGCATTAAGGCATAAATGTACATGAAACAGAGCATCTCAAGATGCATAACTGGTACCAAGGACTCAATTAAATCATCACAATAAACTTCAGATGCTCAAAGCCTTATCAAAAAGAAGTTATCTTTTAAGGAAGGATTTTTTGCACAGCCTCAGATCCCACCTTCAAAGTGATTGGGACAGTAGGAGTTGACTGTATGCTGACATTTCTGGTCTTCTGGTCTTTGGTGCTGCTCAGAAGCTCCACATAGATCATATCCTAATTGTTTTTGTGTCTATAGGACATCCTTTTCCTTGACTGCGAACTCAGTGAATGCATAGGCAATTCAATACTGAGGGTAACCTGATTTTATACACCACAGGATGGCTGGAAAATAACCAGCCAAACTGCAGATCTCTGTTCAGCTAAATTCTCCCTGCACCATGCCCCTCTCTATAGAATTTTCCTCTCACTAAAATATTTTCCCATCTAGACACGTTCAATTAACATGTGTAATTCCCAGCGCTGTCAAAATGTGTCAGGCACATCAGTGCTGAGCTGATCAGTTGGGAGAGCCAATTCACGGAATCACGGAATTGTCAGAGTTGGAAGGGACCTCTAGAGATCATCTAGTCCAACTCCCCTGCTAAAGCAGGATTGCCTAGAGCACATTACTCAGGACTGCATCCAGGCGGGTCTTGAAGATCTCCAGAGAAGGGGACTCCACAACCTCCCTGGGCAGCCTGTTCCAGTGCTCCGTCACCCTCACCGTAAAGAAGTTTTTCCTCATATTTGAATGGAACTTCCTATGTTCCAGCTTGTGCCCATTGCCCCTCATCCTGTCACTGGGAACCACTGAAAACAGTCCGACTCCATCTTCCTTCAACCCACCCTTTAGATACTTGTAAGCATTAATAAGGTCTCCCCTCAGCCTTCCCTTCTCCAGGCTAAAGAGTCCCAGCTCTCTCAGCCTTTCGTCATAAGGGGGATGCTCCAATCCCTCAATCATCTTTGTTGCCCTTTGCTGGACTCTCTCCAGTAGTTCCCTGTCTCTCTTGAACTGGGGAGCCCAGAACTGGACGTAGTATTTCAGTTGTGGCCTCACCAGCGCAGAGTAGAGGGGGAGAATGACCTCCCTCGACCTACTGGCCACACTCTTCCCTATGAAGCCCAGGATTCCATTGGCCCTCTTGGCGACAAGGGCACATTGCTGGCTCATGGATAGTTTACTATCCACCAGGACCCCCAGATCCTTCTCCTCAGAAGTGCTTTCCAGCAGGTCCACCCCTAACCTATATTGGTGCCTGGCATTCTTCCTCCCGAGGTGCAGGACCCTACACTTGCCCTTGTTGAACCTCATTAGGTTCTTCTCTGCCCAGCTCTCCAGCCTGTCCAGAGTTCAGGGTTTCATACCTAATGTTACTGATGAGGCTGAGTTCAAGGATATATACAGAAAGGAGATAGAGAAGAATGGCTTCTTGGGGGATTCAAGACCTGACTTGTAGACAGCAAATTGTCCAGATAAAGCAAGTAAGTTTGTTAGCACTTGGGATGACGTGCAGGTTGCTTTATAACTTCTTAAATAAAACATTAAAACCCACAAGTTTGGGGTTTGATTTCTGATTTGGGGGTTTGGGGTTTTTTTTTGGCATTTGGGTTTTTTTTTTTTTGTGAAAGAACCTAAAGATGATGTTATATGAATCTTCTTACGGCTCCTGTAGATTAGATACATTAATTCAGCCTCCACTGCTAGCATGGGTGAATTCATTACTATGAAAGAGGGAGGTAACAGAGTGTCAGTGTAGGATGCCACAGATGTAAGTATGAAGGAGATCCAGATATCCATGGATATGAAGTTCCTATCACATTATGTAGATCTCCCTGCATCTGACCAGTCATGTCTTGGTCAATGCAAAGGAGATGAATGAGCTGCTCGTCCACCCATCTGGTTTGCTAACAGGAACACAGCAAGCACAGACCATCGCTGACTCCAGATGCAGGCGCATTTTATGAAATAGGACTCAAGCCTTATAGGAGAACCCATTTATTTCAAGTCCTACAGGAGCAAAGTTTTGCCTCAGCTGACACCCTCAGTACTGCTCAAACAGCCATAGAAGAGAAAAGTCTAGGTGTTTCTATAACCCCATCTACAGCAAGTATGAATCCTCTGGTTCTCAGCCACATGCTCTCAGATTTTCTGTATTGCTCATATCACTTGTCCAGCTCTTTAACTGTCATTCAAACTTACTGTGCAAATCTGGGAGGTGCAAAGCTTGTTCTCAATTTTTACTTAGGATGGTGACTTTCTGCTTCCTTCTGAGAAGCACTAGATGTACATTTTATATGCAAAGTTTTCACTGTGTATATAAAGCCTAGCATAAATTTCATGGCTCAGGGCTCAGTGAAAGCAGAGGTAAAGAGAATAAAAATTGAAAAAAAAACAAAGAAAAAGATAAATATTCAAACTTTGGCATAGTGAAAATCTCTCCTCTTATATACAATTTGCTTTTCTATTCATTTCCTCCCCTTCTGTACTTATACTTGCCCATTTTGCACAGTGCAAATGTGTAGCAAAATATCCAGCTCTTAATACATTTTCCCTTAGGGAGATGGCAAATAAATGCATAAATTAACATATATGTGAATTTCTGTCTCAAGGGTTTAGCATAACTTTTGAAAATTGACAAGCTGGAGGTTTTCAAGTCATATTTCTATAATTTATAGGAGATTCTGAACATTACTTTGTGTGTGTGTGCACCATAGCATTCTTTGCAATCTTCTGAAACAAGCTTATGCCTTTGAAAGTTTTGTGGAGATGGGTGGGGAGTTTCACAGATATTTTTTTTCTCTTTTTTTAATAACTCCAGATCCAAAAGGAAGACCTCATGAATTTAAAATTGTCCATTAAGCAAGCTTACTGGATCTTGGGGAAACCTATCAGTTCAAGTGGAAATGGAATATTGTAGAAATCCATATACATGAATTCTTACACACAGTACATGCATATGTATGCACACTATGAATAAACATGAAAATACATGTGCACAAACAGGTAATTAAAATGTGTCTTCTTGAGCAGTGGACAGTTGAGTGTTGTCTTAGTAAAGGAAAGTGAAATTCTTGTTTTGAACTTCAAGGTCAGGAAAAGAATACACTGTGCAATGAGCTTGCATGCTTGACAGCAAAGCTGGAAACCTTCAGCTAACTTAGGTCATGTGTGAGACGTTCTAAAACTGAGTGTTGGTACAGTAGTTGAACTTTGTTGCTACCATAAAGCAGCACAGCTAAATTATGATACCTCAGTGTTACAGGGGATGAATTTGGTCCTCAGTACAAAGCAATCTGTATAATCATCCTCTAGTTTACATTAGTTTTCCACATAGACAATTCGCTAGATATTGGACTCATACTTAAATCTTTGAGTCTTCATTCACATATAATCACTTTAAAAGCAAAGAAAGAAACAAGCAAACAAACCTAAAATCTCTCAGGGCTCTTAGTCTTGATAATTAAAAACAAAACAAAATAAAAATAAAAAAAATCCAAACCTTTTTTTTTTTATTAATTTGCCTTTAAACTAAAAGTGCAACCAAAGATAGTTTGCATCTGATCACTAGGAAGTAGGAAAACCACATTTTATGCATCTGACTGTAAAGGTCTTGATACATCAGTTGAGAAATTTTCATTTTCATTTTATTTTTTTTCTTCATTCCATCTTTTAACTGTACTTTCCCAACCTTTAATATGCCTGCAAAGACTTGAAGACATTTTTTGATATCCACACTCTTACTGCTTTTCTTTTAGCCATTGAAATCATAAAGTGGATGGAAAAAAAAAACAATAAAAAAATCCCAAGCCCCAGACACTCACTGACACTGAGACACAAGCTACTCTACCAAGCCATATACCATATGACACATGAAAGGTCTGGACAATACTGTACAGACAAGGTCAGGCTGGGTTTATATGGAAGAAGTTAATTACAAATGTGAGAAGTCCTTAGACTCTCTATAACTGTGGAGGATTTTCTGTTCCCTTGTCAAAGTATTTAGCAGTTTTCTGACTTTGCTTGTCTTATCACACTATTTGTCATATAGTCATACTCTGAAAATCAGCACTTAACTCCTGCAAATCTCAGCCTAATGCAAGACAGTTTCCTTGCTACTGTCCTCAAACAACCAGGTACCTACTGCCACTCTTCATGTAGCTTAGCCATTGTCTCCAGCAGGTACGTTGCATGTGTGAATACTCAGAAACTGTCTGAATTTTGATCCATGTACAATGTCTCTCTTGCAACTGCCATCAAATAAAAATCATGACACTTTTCTCAGGGAGAGAATGACATTTTACCATAAGCACTTCAAATTAGTGTTCTTTGGTTTCTCTGTGCTTGCTCACCTGGCATGGGTGACATGAAGGCTCTTCCAATGACTCCTGCTCACATAATAATATTTGGTGCTTCATGACTGTTTTTTATGCCTCAGATTTTAGAAGGTCCCACAGGAAAGTATAGAAAAAGACTTTGCTTTTTGAAGGTTTATAGATATGGACATATACTTCTTAAACCATCAAAAAATACTCATGAAATAGTGTTCAGGATTTTAGATTTAATTTTCAGATTATAAACAGCTCTGGGAAGGTCCTGTTTTGTGCAGCTAGTGTCTTACCAGAAAGGAGTTCTGGTTTTCTGGTTCCTATCACGCAGTAAGAAATCTCACAACAGTGAAGAAAACAATGTAGCTGGAAATAAAAACCTAGATGGTGATATTTCTCATTAGCATCTAGCATCCTGCACAAAGTTCTGTACTAACTTTTGAAAATAAGAAAAGGTGTGAGTAATGAGGATGGAATTAGGATGGAAACTCAGAGCAGAAATATGAGCCTAGACTTTATATATCCCATATGGGCAGCACTGTAGCCAGGTTGAGGTTCCTGAACTAAACAGGAAAGTTCAAAATTCAGCTGTCTTCCTTGAACAGACAATATCTTCTGTGTGGTCCAGACTTGCATAAGACCTTACACAGCTCATCACCAATGGTTAAAGTTTCCTCTCAACCCAGTTTTACACAAAGCCTGTGACTGTAGACTTAGCCATGTCATAGCAAAAGTGCAACAAATGGCTGAGTATAGGTAAAGCAACTCACACAGTAAAACAGCAACAACAATTTTAACAAAACCAAGCAAAAAATCTGCCTCCCTTATTTTCTGGCTTTGCACTTTGCAACTCCTGGCAATGTCTTTCCAGCTTAGATGATCTAAATATTCTCCAAATGGAATATCACCCTCCGTCATGCAAAGGGACACAACAGAGAGCTTCTGCTCAGAGACACTGCAGTGAATATAGTGGACTAATTGTATGGGAGCACCCAGCCAAACCGGTTTCAGAGCACAATAGGTGAGATGCAGGGGGTTGTCATCCGACTCAGCTTCATCTCCGACTTGCCTTGTCTATGCAGAGATAACTTGGGGGGAGCTGCAAAACCGGCTCAGCCCGGGGTTGTCTCAAGATTGCATCACAATAAGAACCGAAACCCAATGGAGCACAATAAGAACCGAAACCCAATGGAGCCTTAACTCCCTTAACAAATAAAATGCCCTGAGTCCCATCCCACCACTAGTCCCATGACTTTGAGTGCTAGACATCACAAAATTGGCAACAGAGACTTGGCCATCGCACCACCAGAGGTAAACATCCCAGATAGTGTAATCCACTCAGGCATAATCCTGCACCCCCACCGAATCAGGAAATATAAACCGCAAGGTTTGAGGAGGAAAACGGGGGTAATCTTCCAACGATACAGCTGGCCTGTAGGAGATTCGTCCCCCCCCTTGTCCAGGACGCTGTACAGGGTAACTTCCCAGGGATTGAGCGACCTTACCTGAGAGAAGGGGTAAGCGATAAAGAAACATACATATGGTATATGGCATGCTATTAAGATCGTGATTTGTGCACTCTTTTAAGGTATTAATATCTAGCGCGCTTGTGGTTTGTGTTGTTACTTTTCGGGATCACTTGTAGGTTGCAATAGTGTATTCCGCGAATTGCTTTTAAATTGCAATAGTGTAATCGCCATTGTACACATAGAACTCGCAATAGTGACGTATTGGACCTGTGAGTGAAGTCCAAATAAATTATTAATTTGAACCTCTCAGTGAAGTCCTTTTTCCCGTTTCGTCACAAAAATGGTGCAGCGAGCAGGGTGTATAATGGACGAGCTATTGCAGAAACATGGTTGTAAACCCTCTCCCGCGGATAGGGAGAAGGCTAAGAGGTCGTGGAAAGTGGTGGAATGGGTAGAGAAGTGTAAGAAGGAACAAAAGAAAAAAGACGGAAAAGGTAAAGGTGTTCTGTGTACTGTTTTTGGAGCATGTTTAGTCTGTGCACAGGAGGAGGCACGGAAATCTGAGGCTGTTAAGAAAATGGGTGTAGCTAACTCGGAAGCAGACTAATTGTAGTAAAAAGGTGTGTGAATTGCAAGCTGAAGTTGAGGCTACCAAAGCTGCTTTAGAGGAATAACGAAAGACAAAATATTAGCTGCTGAAAGGGAGAGGAATCGGAGGTTACAGGAAAAATTAGATCTTTTGTTGTCAAGTGCTCCGACCCCCTCTCCCACCCAAGTCAGGAACTTAATTATGTGTGCCGACCCTGATACTTGGGACGGGGACATCTGGGGTGACCCAGATGAGGAGCCCGAGGGGACAAGTAATATTGAAGTTCGACCCCTCATTAAAACGGAGGTGCAGTCAAATGATAGAAATGATCGGAGATATACTACAACACGTATCACCCCATGGTCCGGACCCGAGCTTGCCCGAATGCAAGAACAATTTTCACGCAAGCCAGGGGAAAGTGCAACTGAATATTTATGGAATGTTTCGCTAAAAGGAGGCGATCGTATCTTGCTGAGTGAGGAGGAAGCAAGAGGTTACTGGGGTCCTGGCCTATTTCTGGATAGGGGTCCGGTAGGGGATCAACCCTTAACACTTAGAGTCGCCCACTGGGCAGGGGGGATAGATTCTAGAAAGCGGGGCGAGCCACTGGCTATTAAAACTGCTGGGCTGTCTGGGCTAGCTGAGTCTGTACAAAAGGCTGCCTGTATACAAGCCATGTATGAGCGTGGTGAGCAGGGCATTCCCCTTGCTGCTCCGGTAGATCCGGTCCACCTTAAACCATTGATTAGAGGTCTCCCTGATTCCGTGAAAATGTATGTGCAAAACCTAAAGGAAAAGATTGCACAGGCAATTAACCATAATACTCGCAACCCGCACCAGCGGTAGCAGCCTGTTTTGACTTGGGGGGAACAAGAAATAGTGATTTTTGGTAGAGACATGGGTTGGTTAGAGGAAGGCTCACATTTACAGCGCCGGGTCTGCCAGGCACGGTTTGTTGGGCATAATAATCCTCGTCCTCCCCGACAAACTAATTCTCGCTTTGACCCCCAGCGTAATGAATTGTGGAGAAAGGCGTTAGCATTAGGAATACCCCGATCAATGTTACATGGGCAGTCCACAGAGAATATTCGTATTATGGTAAACCTGGTGGAGCAGCCTATTAGCAAGACTACAGAACATACTGATACTGCTAAAACACAGAGAGAGAAACCCTCTGCTCCTGCGAATCCTTTCTCAGATTTAAGGAAGGATTTAATAGATCTAAAAAACTAGAAAGCGCGGGGGGTATTTTAGGCCGACCCACCCACGTAATATCTAACTTAGAATGGCCTAACCATTTAAGTGACCCACATATTACTTTAGCTACCGGCCCCAGACGAATACCTGTAAATTTTCTAATTGATACTGGAGCTCAAATAAGTGTCATCACTGAAAAAACAGCAAAAAAGTTAGGTTTAGTCCCCACCCGGAAGAAAATAAATGTAATAGGAGTAATTGGAGTCCCTGAAATCAGACCAATTGGTACGGTGTGTGTCTGGCTTCCAGGAGAAAACCGAATGACTAAGATAAAAGTAGTCATCGGTCCTTATCGTAATGACATTTTGGGATTTGATGTATTAGCAAACAAAGTCTGGAGGTTGCCAGACGGGACAGTGTGGAGCTTTGGAGCCCCACCATGTGAAGTTCGGTTACTGGAGACAGCCACTAGACTGCCTCCTTCCCAGGTAACGAACGTTAATCAATATCCACTACCAGCCGCAGCCAAAACGGGGATCAGGGAAGTTATTGAAGACCTGGAAGCCCGTGGCATTATAATCAGGACACACTCACCCTATAACTCCCCAGTATGGCCGGTACGTAAAGCGGACGGTAGATGGCGACTCACAGTTGACTACATGAGGCTTAATAGCAATGCAATGCCCCTTACGGCCGCTGTTCCTAGCGTTGCTGACTTGGTTACCCAGATTCAAGCTAACCACCACACATGGATGTGCACATTAGATGTTAAGGACATGTTTTTTATGATTCCTCTTCAGGAGGAAGATAAACCTCAATTTGCATTCACGTGGGAGGGAGTGCAATATACCTTTAATCGGCTCCCACAGGGATACAAACACTCTCCCACTGTTGCCCATAATGCATTAGCAAAAATATTGAAGGAGATAAAAGTACTAGATAGGGTAAGCATGTACCAATACATTGATGACATCTTAATAGGTGGGGACAATGAAGAGGCAGTCAGAGAAGTGTCCAGTAAGGTCTGGGACACACTGACTTCATTGGGATTAGAAATCCCTCCTGCTAAATGTCAGGGACCAAGTCAAGAGGTTAAATTTTTAGGAGTTTGGTGGTCAGGAGGAGCTGTGGCTATACCAGCTGATACCCTGGAAAAGGTAGAAGCTGGTAAAGCTCCAGAGAACAAAAGGGAACTACAACAGATACTTGGGACTTTAGGTTATTGGCGAAAACATATCCCTGGATTTTCTATAATTGCTAGACCCCTGTATAATTTGATTAAGAAAAATGCTGTGTGGCAGTGGACCCCTCAGCATGAGGAAGCCTTGAATTTACCGATTCATGAACTTCGCATATATCAGACTTTAGGCCCTATACACCAGACAGATCCTATACAGATCGAGTGGGGATTCAGTGAACATGGTTCTCATTGTAATTTATACCAACGGGGGCCAGAAGGCCCCGATAGACCCTTGGAGTTCTCTTCTCACTCATTCAATGATACTGAGCAGAGATACACTGACTGGGAAAAAGGTATGTTATCACTAGTGCGGGCAATAAAAAAGGCTGAGAGGATTTGCATGAACCAAGGTATGGTCGTCCGGGGGCCTTTCCTTCTCCTGGAATCAGTTAGGAAAGGGACTCCTCCCCCTGAGGGAATTGCCCAAAAACCCACTGTCCAGAAATGGTACTCCTATTTGGAAGGTATTTGTCAGTTAGTTACCATTACTGAAGGGCCGGTAAAAATATCTAAATTACAGAAGGATGTTAACGCAGACCTTTCTATGTTAGTCAAACCTAACAAACCATCACCTATTTTAGAAGCACCCCCTTTCACAGCTGAATCAGATCAATCAGGAGTATGGTTTACAGATGCTTCTGCAGTTCGCAAAACCCGGATTTGGCAATACACAGCGGTAGCTCTAGAGATAAAAACAGGAAAAACTGAGATTGAGAAAGGAGAGGGTAGTGCCCAAGTAGGGGAGCTACGGGCTGTGTTGTTAGCTGTGAAACATGGAGCTCAAACTATATATACCGACTCCTATGCAGTGTTCAAAGGGGCAACCGAATGGATCGGGCATTGGGAAACTAATGATTGGCAAGTCAATCGAGTGCCTGTGTGGAGAATAGAGGACTGGAAGCAGCTATTAGAAGTGGGAAAGGAAAAGGCACTGCGAATAGGCTGGGTAAAGGCACATGATAAAGCTATAACTGAGGTTGCCCACTGGAACAATAGAGTTGACTATCTCACCCGCATACATACATTAGAAGCGGATGAGAGTACAGATGCACAGGAGTGGGTAAGGTTAAGGGAATGGTTACATGAAAGGCGTGGCCACACTGGGAAAGCTGATCTGTATAAGGAATGTCAAGCCAGAGGGGTGGCCTGCTACACTGGCAGACTGTGAAAGGACAATAACACACTGTCCACAGTGTTGCCTACGATTAAAAATGAATCATCCAAATCAGGCCCCACCTTTACATATTAGGGCAGGGAAAACACTCTGGCAAACTTGGCAAATTGATTATATTGGGCCACTTAAAGCATCTAATCATTATAGATATATCCTAGTAGGTGTAGAGGTGGTGTCAGGATTGACCCAAGCCACCGCAACCACAACAGCATCTGGAGAATGGACTGTTCGAGTGCTAAAGGAATGGTTTAGTACTTTACCTATGCCTTCTGCCATCCAAAGTGATAATGGTTCACATTTCACAGCAGCCATCGTCCAGGAATGGGTAAAAGGGGAAGGTATTTACTGGGTCTTCCATACTGAAACAGAAAACAGAGGGATTAACCATGACAGGGACGTATATCTCAACCTTGGAGGGGAGGAAAGAAAACAAAGAATTTCCCAATTAGCGGAGGCGGGCCTCAGCCTTGAAGGAACACTTCGCAAGCAAATGGGAACATCCTGACTGATAACAGGAGAAGATAACCAGAGACTTTACGACCCCTGCCAGACCACGCAGAAGACAAGCGGAACATCCTGATCGATTACAGGAAGATAGCAAGAGACTTTTACGGCCTCTATCAGCAAAACAATCGAATCGGTTCAGTGATCGTGGAACTTACTCCCTAAGACGCCCCCCCAAAGAAAAACATCAGGAGAAGATACGCACATGCCTGAAGGATGAGACTTATTATAATGAGGCTCCGGAAATAATTAACATAGTCACACCTATTGTTAGAACTAATTGTATTAGCCCATCCCATAGTTTGCATATGTATGATTTACCTTATAAATAACTACGGGTTTAGCCTAAGGGTGTGCAAGTTTGGAGGAGCAATCCCCCTTGCACCCGGCGCCGCAATAAACATACCTGCTTTATAACTCTCTGCGAGTTGTAAGGTTTGTTTCCGCGCATCAATACCCCTTATTACCCCCAGGCAAATGGAATGGTAGAACGGATCAATGGATTAATTAAAAGATTTGCAAAGGTCCATGAATCAAATTGGAACCTGAGACTATCTGAAGCAGTATATACTGTTAATAACAGATGGGGTGAAAATGGAAATGCAAAAATTAAAGCCTTTTGTCCTACTAGAGAAATGATCTCTAAGGCACCACAAAAAATGGACAAAATCCCTGTACCATTGCATCCTGGTCAACCAGTAATGGTCAAATTACCTCAAACTGGAGTTATACCCCTGACATTGACCAATCCAAGGGGATCATATGCATGGGAAGCAAAAGATAACTCTGACCACATACGTCGAATAAGTAGTAGGTGGATCATACCAGATTTTTAACTGACTCATTGTCGATCATATATACGGTCGAGCAGCACTTTTCCATTTGCTTGCAGGTGCGCCTCAACAAAAGGAGGGACAAGGAGTACGACGGGGTGGAGACCTAAGATGCGTCGACCCGAAGTATGAACTGTGCTTGCATGGAATGGACAAACTGTGCAGAACTTGAAAGTGGACCAGAAGTTCTTGGTTGTTTTCCGAGTTGTTGTTTTTTTTTTTCTTTTTTCTGATCTTTGTATATTTGTTTTGATAAGAATAATTTTGGTTGTTTGTTAACCTAAGTTTTAATATTAGATGCTGTATCATGGCAGTGATTGTAAGGCCTTTTGTAATAATAGTCATTAGCTCCATAATAATCATAGGTATAAGTAGGCAATCTAGAATATGGAATAGACAGCCTCGGGCTTTTGAACAACATGTTGATGGATCCCCAATTATAAATCACGCTGAACCAGACAATGTGATCTATAAGATGATGCAAGGCTTTGCCCGCATGCTTAATTTTTCTCATGTAACTACCTGTCTGCCTCTACCACATACCCCCACTCAGGGGCTCCCCATAACAGCTCTCCCCGTGGATATGGGTAAAAATTTAGACTGGCTCTGGAATCAAAATAAGTCTATTATTTGGGGTGAATTTGAATGGAGGTGGCCGTTTAACAATACACTAAATCGACCTTCTGTTTGGAGTTTAAACTGTTCCTATGCCCCTCTTTGGACAATAAGACTGCGGGATGTAGAGGTAAACAACCACAATTCTTCCAACAGCCGTGCTCCAAACACCCTTGGGCAGATACGCGTTATGGGGAGAAACCGTACTGGGGGAAACGTTTAGTCCTGAGGTATGTGGAACCGGTAAACACCCAGTGGTGCTTTGAGTTTCCTTCAACACCCAGTAATCCATGTACATGGTTCAATGTAATGCAGGGGCCACCTTCTGATTGTTTATGGTCTCATGTCCATGAGGAGAAAAGAGATGACAGGAAGGATTGCTATCCATGGAGGTCTCAACAAAAGACCTCAACACAACCCAGTGTAAAAAGCCCACTGTGGAATTGCACAAATATTATCAATTGTACCACTGGTGGGAATCTACAAAACAGTTGGGTGTGGTTAATCCCTTCATTACGGCATTTAATTAGTGTTGCCTGCTTGTGTCAAAATTACACAAAGCCATATCCTCCAGCAATGGGGTGTAACACCAGCATAAGCTATAAGGACTTAAAATATTCTGAGAAATCCTCCTGTCGGATCCCTCGAACCATGGGCAATTGCGATGACTCACCTATATATGCTCCTCGCCAGTTAACTTGGATATGCTCAGATGGGACTATTACAGATATGTTAAACCCTATTCATCCCGGTCTGCAATGTACTTTGGGAGTACCATCATTATGTCCTTCTTACTACTCTGAAAAATTTATTTCTCAAGGACTGTGGCATCCCCGTACCAAACGAAGTACAGATGGTACTGGTTGGACTGTATCCCAGAAATTAGCAGTATGGGCGGAAGGATTCTTCGGATTAGGAATAGGTCACCTTAGAACTAGAATTATGTTGTCCAATTTAACTGCACAAGTAGAAACTTTAGCAAACCTTACTAATGACAACTTTGAATTGCTCAATGCCCAAGTGCAAGCTGTTTCGAAAGTCGCACTTCAAAACCGACTCGTGCTAGACATGATACTACTCAAAGAACAAGGAGTGTGTGGATACCTAAAGGCAAACCACGAACAAGAAGAATGCTGTGTCACAATTCCAAATGTGTCACTACCTCTCCGGGAAAACCTCCAGAAGATGAAGAAGATAGCTGAAGTGACACATGAGCTGCAGGACCAAATGAAGGACACTTGGTTGGGAAATATTTTCACTAAAATAGGATGGGTATTTACTGGATGGATTACTAACTTGTTGCAAACATTGTTTGTTATCATAATTTGCATTATTGTAGTATGCATTGCCGTTAGTTGTGTCAAAAGAATTATTGTAAAATCTATCTCTCAGGTAAGGGTCCACCTGGAAACTGGGGAATACCTGGATCTACTTAAACACTCAGATGAAAATTATACAGACACATTGGGTGATGATGACATATCCGTGGTGGATCTGTGACTCAGGTCACGGGGTGGAATGTATGGGAGCACCCAGCCAAACCGGTTTCAGAGCACAATAGGTGAGATGCAGGGGGTTGTCATCCGACTCAGCTTCATCTCCGACTTGCCTTGTCTATGCAGAGATAACTTGGGGGGAGCTGCAAAACCGGCTCAGCCGGGGTTGTCTCAAGATTGCATCACAATAAGAACCGAAACCCAATGGAACCTTAACTCCCTTAACAAATAAAATGCCCTGAGTCCCATCCCACCACTAGTCCCATGACTTTGAGTGCTAGACATCACAAAATTGGCAACAGAGACTTGGCCATCGCACCACCAGAGGTAAACATCCCGGATAGTGTAATCCACTCAAGCATAATCCTGCACCCCCACCGAATCAGGAAATATAAACCGCAAGGTTTGAGGAGGAAAATGGGGGCTGGCCTGTAGGAGATTCGTCCCCCCCCTTGTCCAGGACGCTGTACAGGGTAACTTCCCAGGGATTGAGCGACCTTACCTGAGAGAAGGGGTAAGCGATAAAGAAACATACATATGGTATATGGCATGCTATTAAGATCGTGATTTGTGCACTCTTTTAAGGTATTAATATCTAGCGCGCTTGTGGTTTGTGTTGTTACTTTTCGGGATCACTTGTAGGTTGCAATAGTGTATTCCGCGAATTGCTTTTAAATTGCAATAGTGTAATCGCCATTGTACACATAGAACTCGCAATAGTGACGTATTGGACCTGTGAGTGAAGTCCAAATAAATTGTTAATTTGAACCTCTCAGTGAAGTCCTTTTTCTTGTTTCATCACAATTAGATAAAGAAATGAAAGGAAAATACACCTAAGGCTGCTAAATACAAACATGCAGCCTCTAGCTCAAGAAGCTTTCAAGACACAAACCACTGAAGACTGTAAGAGTACACTAGGAAAACATATTACAGACCTGTCCATTATCCTGGTTTGCTTTAGTTATCAACTGCTAGCAAGTAGTGAAAAGGGGATATTGGCCTAGGTGAACCTCTGGTCTGATCCAGCACAGCCAGTTGTATGGTCTGATGCCTTTTCTCCCTAAATGAGTTAGTGAAGCAAGTACCCGTAAAGCAAAACATGGAATATGTCTGGTTTGATCTCATTTTAAAACTGACATGTCTATTAGCTGCAAAACCAAGGTTTAATAGCAGAAGAGATGACATTTTCTCAAATTCTGGATTAAAGGTATGCTTTTGAACCAACAAAAGTCTTATTGTTTTCCACAACATGTTGTGTCAACCATATATGATGATGATGAGTTCACTATATGCATGACAGAAAATAAGTTTCAAGGAATGTTGAAAAGTTATATTAAAAAGAAAGGCAAATGAGGTAGATGATCCATACCATTTATTGCTTTGTTGATAACCCTTCTGATATCACTGTGACAGATCCTGTCAGAGAATAGAACAAGGTAGTACTGCAAAGCTTCAAGTAATAAATACAGAAATTTGTCTGGAATAAAATTAGATCATTGAAAAATAATCTTTTACATTTCAGCCAAAAGTTCTATACCTCTGTCCCATTGATGTACAGAAAGAGGAAAAAAATTACCTCAATATTGCTCTTTCACCATTGACTCATCCCAGAACTGATATGCTTGTGCTGTGGTTGCCCTGGAGTGTAATAGTGTACCATTAAATTCCAGCTGCAATACCGTTATATCGCTATTAGAAAAGACTGCCAAGCAGCAAAATTTTTCAAATAAATATAAATTGTGAATGGCTGAAATGTGAAATGCCCTCAAGTGCCCAGGAGCAGGATTATCAAGTGTCCTTTTTCAGTGGACAGGTTTTACGCTCTCCAGCAAAGGAATGGCTCAGTTTCTCTTTTGATTTTTAGTGGTAGTCTTAACAGGCACATATAATAAAGAGTCATACAGAAGTCTGGGCCATGAACTCTCTGTAGCCTGATGAAGGCACTGAAGTTCTGATGAATATTACCAGTGAGAAAGTTGCACCTGCAGCCTCAAAGAGGTAGTTTAAAACCTGTTGTGATTCTCAGTCCTACCTAGTTGCCATTCTATTAACTTTGTGCTGTTCACCAGCTTGCTTTGTTTGCGTTAAAGTAGGGCAAAATTAATCTTATCATAACAGAATAACACCAGAAAAGTACACAGCTCTTTATCTAAACAAATACAAATCTTTGACTTTCATCAGGCTTGTCTCCCTGAAATTCACACTTCTGTGTCAAGAGGATGTTTTTTACACCTACTCAGCTGGAATACAGTACACACTGCATGTTGATAGCCAGTATTTTCACACCCACTTATTCATGCATATGCTAATAGTTTTTTCACTACAACTGCTGTGCTTTGTTCAGGATCCCTTACACCTGTTTCAAGCATGCACCACCAATCAGATAGCTTCTGAGTAATTTACACCTTCTCCCTACCCGGTGGTATTTCGATAGCTGAACATACAAAATATGTATGACCATCAGCACTGACCATCAAGAGACTTCATGTTCTTCCTTATCATCTTATAGGTGTAAAACAGATGGGATACCCAACGGAAAGAGTGTGAGTGATGTTAGCTGCGAGTGGAACTCTAGAGTGCAGTTGCATACAGTCACTTAACAGCACTTTGTTCACAATTTCCAACTGGTTTTATGCTAATGTTGACAAATATGCATAGATATAGGTGCTTTTAATCCTCAAGAAATATGAGTTTAATCATTAATTTGTATTTAAATAACTATTTAAAAAAGGGAGAAGCATGGTTTAAATCGCAGATAGGTTGTGATTCCTTGCTTAAAATACTATTGCAGTTGTTAAACTAGTATGCCAAACCGTGAATTACAGCTTCAGCACCTGCCAGTGCATTTTATTGCTAATTCTGACGATCTTTGTTCATTTCATACCTTTAAATTAATGACAGGAAAATCTTCAAAATAAGGTTGAGCAAACCTGCCGATGGCAAAGAAGGTCTTTTTCTCTGTTAATGCTCTGCCTTGGGACTTGGGAGAGTTTTCTTCATTCATCACTGAACTATAATTTTTGTGGACTTTGACTTAATGGCATCTGAGGATTTCACTGCAGGATCTGAAGAGATCTGCCTAGCTGCAGGTGTCTGGCCCATCTTTGTGCTGGGGGTGGAAGAATAAATAAATTTTTGTCCAATGATTTGGTGAAAGTCCTGGAGATGTTATCTTGGGGAAATTCATCAGTCTTTTCTGTAAATATTTTTTATTATAGTGTTTTTTTCATTATCTTATGCATCTTCTCCCTATTTGGAAATCAGCTGCATATACCCCTATTCAGCAATGAACTGCCTCTGGAGGCTCTTTGGGGACTGACTTCAGAATTTTATAGGGATCCAGTTTGACTGGGGTTATTTGCTTGTATAGTCTGACTTCCTGTACCTCAAAAAACTTTTTTTTACTAAGGTGTATTGTAGTACAGCCATTGATTTTAGCTAAAGTAAATAATTTCACTATTTTGAAGGCCAGATTATCCTATTGAACTCAAACAAGGGGAAAAAATTTTATGAGGTTGAAGTTCTGTGTTATGATATAAACCTAATCAAATGACTCACTACTGCTGAAAGGGAGATGACCTCCTCCCTCCCCTTTTCTTTGTCAATCACTCACACTCATTTGAAACATCTGACAATAAACTGAACATTTTTACTACAGCATAAGTGAACCGAGTCATGTCAGAAAGGGATCAAATGAATGCCCAAATCTGTGCAAGGTGTACAGGGGAAGAATGAGCTTGGACCAAAAATAAAATAAAATCATAGAATAATAGAATCATTTAGATTGGAAAAGACCTTTAAGATCATCAAATCCAACCATGAGTAAGGGAAAAAGAGATGAGGGACCAGGAGTTGCTCTTTGGTGAAAACAAACTGTTTAGATTGGCTTTGCCACCCATGGGCATGATGAATCATACCACACCAGCTCTCCTTTCCTTCCTTATTTTGAATCTGAGCATATGAAAAAGAGAGACTACATAGGCATACAAGGATGATAAGATAGGGATAAGAGTGTCTTCACAAACAGGTGATAAAATATGGATAAGAGTGTCTCCACAAACAGGGAAGTTAATTTAAATTGCAAGAGTAAGATAACTGAAGGAAATAGGAGAGTTAATTGAAACTGCAGGAGTGAGAAAACCAAAAAATTGGGGAATTAACTGAAAATGCAAAAGTTAGACAATTATAAAACTGCAAAAGTTAAACTTTTATGTAATAGGTGGATCAAGAAGTCTGTACCTTCCAAGTACCTCAGCCAATGGGGAAAGGAAGAGGGTTACATGTGGCTGCGTCCTCCAGCAAATTGAGAGACCCCACAGGGGAATGCCCCAGTGGACTCTCCCTTTATTTGAATAAAGTCTTTGCAGGGCTCCTCTGTCTCCTTTGTGAACATCGACCTCTGGCAACGGGGTTTTCTGCACAAGGAGAAAACTTCTCTGTAACACAAGTATATCCAGGTAGTCTGAACTGATATTTTTTATTTGCTTATATAGTTTTCATTATTTATTTCACTAAAATGACATGGGATACAGAACCTGCATGTGCTGAAACACCCTTCCCAGATTTGAACAACTAGACCTTTATTTTGTCAAAAATAGGAAATGGGTTTCAAGACCCACTTTGCATGAAACCCTACTAATTGCTATTAGTAATACTTTTAGCTTCTAATTCTTTGTTGATACATTCTTAGGATATGATGAATGACACAGCTAAGTCAGAGTTTAGATCAGTGACAAGTCCTTTATAATAACCGGGTAGGTTAATGACATTGGAGAAAAGAATTTTCAAGCAAGTGTGTGTGCAAGAGAGGCAATTGTTTGCCTGGCTTGTTCAGGCTGTTAAAATTGGCTGCATCAAAAGACAATGGTCTGAATCAGAACTTGTCTCAGATGTTATATTTCAGCCCAGGATTTTTAAAGGGTAAGTAGATTCAAAAGGTGAAAAGCTTACAGTTATCTTTGAAGCTAATGTTTTATTTATTTTTAATTAGAATCAATGCCAGACTGATCTGCCTTTTATTCCCTACACCATTTCCTCTTAAATTTTTTGTAATATCAGACTCTATGTCAGTCTTGTAAAAAAAATCTTTATATATTAACAATTGCAAAAAGAATTTTATATTCATGACCTCATCAGAATGTGCGGCGAACCAGAAGGACGTAGTAATGTGTAGTTAGCTCTTGGCTGTTATCATCCTGCTGGTTAGAAGGGATGCCTGGGATAGAGCTGTATGATCTCATAGAATCATAGAATGGTTAGAGTTGGAAGGGACCTTAAAGATCATCGAGTTCCAACCCCCCTGCCATGGGCAGGGACACCTCCCACTAGACCAGGTTGCTCAAAGCCCCATCCAGCCTGGCCTTGAACACCTCCAGGGATGGGGCATCCACAACTTCCCTGGGCAACCTGTTCCAGTGTCTCACCACCCTCACAGTAAAGAATTTCTTTCTGGTATCTGATCTAAATCTCCCCTCTTCCAATTAAAAACCGTTACCCCTTGTCCTGTCACTACACTTCCTGACAAAGAGTCCCTCTCTGGCTCTCCTGTAGGCTCCCTTCAGATATTGGAAGGCTATATATATATATATATATGTATTATATATATTATATGTATATGTAATTTCCTCACAAATCAGGTGGAATCTAAACATTCTAGATCTAGAACAAAATTTCATTATATATTAATTTATGGTGCCTACCATGCCTCTAAACAGATCAGGGGCAGGAACTACACAGCCATGTCTGCATCATTCAGATATGCAAGCTACACCTGCCAATACATCTGGTGTGCAGACACAGAGAAAACAGAAAGTGTACTTTTAGTTGACCACTGGTTTGGAATCTGAGTAAAAAACTCTACCTGTGATAATATTAGACTTTAGAGTTCAATAGCAAAGAGAAAAAAAGATAAATCAATGGGTTTGGCTTTGTACACCAGGAAGTTTCATTCAAATTGGAAAATATTGTGTTTCATTTTCAAGTTATTTAAGCCTTTTTTTTTCTCTTTTTCTTTTCTTACCCTTTAAAAAGATCAATTTCAAAATGAAAATGACATTTTGAAATGAAACATTCTAGTTGATTCTGAAAATGTTGATATAAAGCATTCTGACATTTCCTAAAACCGTTTTCTTTCATGTGTGCATGTGTATATGAAGACTACTTGAAGGATGAGACAACCTTATAAATTCATACTTGTTGATAGAACAATACAGGTAGAGGTGTACATAAAAATGTACTTTTTCTCTTGCTAAAAATATTTCACCCAGCTGTAAATAGCTGCAGGATTTAACCAATTATTGTGAACCACATGAAGCAGAACAACCCTTTGCTGTAGACCCCACAATGTTGCAATCTGAAATAGTCACAGCCCCGCCTCCTTCCAAAACCGTTTCTATATCATCATGCAACAGCAAATCAACAACAAAACAGAAACAAAAATTTTCTTTTAGGGATTCATTCTTTGTCCCAGCAAAGTATATTTTAAACACTATCTATACCAGAAGGCACAAGGAAGAGGGGATCTTTTTGGATGTTCAGCTTTACAAGGCCACATTTTGTTATTTTAATGATCTGGGCTATCCCCAATACAAAAACTTAGTACAATATTATACTTGCATTTAAAAACAAACAAACAAAACCCTAAGAATTTCCCTTTTTTTTCTGCAGTGACAGCAATTTGCCTTTGTGTGTAACAGCAGGACTGAGATGTGGTGAGGTGAAAGGGACTCGGTTTTTGGCCCTGCTGCACATCTGGTCCGAGGACAGCGAAAGAGAGGACATCACCTTGACTCTTGTTCACACTCCAATCAAGCATCTGTGTAGGTCAGTTCAGGATGGGAGAGGAGTTCTCAATTTTCTGAAAGGTTTTGCTGGCCAAAATACCATGTGTAATCTTGTGCAGTTAAGGGATGCCATCCAAGTCAACATGGCTAATATCTCCAAATTTGCAGGAACCTGTTGAGAAGACTTTATTGATAGTGCTCAAGTCTAATTTCCTGTTATCACCTTGGTTGTTGCCTAGAATTAGAGAAGAAAAGGAATCTAAACCCCAGCATTTTACCTATTAAAAATTGCAGTGCTGAAAGAAGCAAGGGGGAGGGAAATATGCAAATCTGTCTGTACTGCCTCTTCTTTCTCTCTCTCTCTTTTTCCTTTTTTCTTTCTTTGTTTTTTTTTTTTTTAATTTAAAAATGAACAACATGTAATTGGTTTTAATCCTGCTGAAAATTGGGGAAGATTTATGAAAAAGGGACTTGAAGGGCTCATTTTCAGTGGATTTGATATTATTAACTGATACTTAGACTCCTGAGGCATCGCTTGTGCAAAATAAGCATAAAAACACTACAAGCAATTAATTGCATGGTTTTTGTACTGTGCTTTGAGATGGCCTATCAACCCTATCAACCCTTTATTAATATTAATGAGAAGAATTAGTACCAAAGATCAGGGATCCATGATAGCTGGAAGAACCTGCAAGGACCCTCCAGCTCTCATGCTTTATTATTTTTTAATCAAAGTAGCTGACTTGAAGGCACAAAATTAAAGAACGAAGTTCTTTATCATTCCACAATGATTCAAATTAAAATGATCTATACTTGCATAATTCCAATGAGCCATTTTGTGCTAGTTAAAAACAGTTAAAAATTGTGTAAATGCATGATTTAAGGGCTGCAGCTTTCTAATCTTAATGAAAGGGATGGTTTTTTGTATACTTCTCAACTCTCACGTGATCAGAATAAATTCACCACAGAAGAGCAAGGGAGGGAGAATATATTTGACAGCAACATTCTGCCAGTAAGTTACCTTGAGAAAAGATGGGATTCGGGATCATGGGTAAGATTTTCTGCTTGTCCGAATAGACAATTATGTTCTTGTAAGTATATAAAATATCCTGTCATACTTCTATTTCTATTACAACAGGGTTTAAATGTCTCATCCAAGATGGCTTTTCTGGAAGACACTGTCTACAGAGTAGTTAGTGATAAACCAAGCTGTGACAAGCTCTTCACAAACAGTATAAAAATATAAAAAGACAAGACAGGAATGGAAGGGGAAACGATGAGTAGCCTACAGTCATCCTGCAGGTGAAGAGCAGAAACCAAAATACAATGATGCAGTAATATTCAATGGATCATACTGCCTCTCTAAAATTTGTGTTATTGTAAATTATGTAAATTCAACCCATCAAATAATTTCAGAGAACTGTATTATGGGGTATTACTACACTAATTATATAAAATAAAGGAGAAAAGAAATCCTTAGGTCCAGACTCTTTTGGATACCTTTCTTGATCCCTGACAAAAAGTACATAATCTATGCAGCACTGACAGACATTAGCTAAATGAGGCTTCTATATCTGTCTAGCCACTGCAGCACAGAAATCAGTGTGAGCTACTCTAGTAAAAATCTTGAGCCACTACTTTATGCTGAGATCTGTTTTGCTGTGCCTAGGATAAGATCATTTCCCAAGCAAGCTTATTTGAGGTAAGCAGTGTTTGGACTATGCCAGAATCATGACAGCATGATCATGCCCTTAAATGTAGTGAAATTTTGGCAAGTTCTAATTCTTAGCTCCTCTTTGGAGTCATGTCAAAGTGCCTTTAACAAATCCTCAAAGAACCACACTATGGATTGTAAGGCATAGTTCAAATATCTACAATCAGCCCATAATCTACATATCATCAATACAGTATAATGGATCATCAGAGCACTCCGCCACTGTACATTCAGAAGTCCTAAATCCACTGATCATGAACATGATAGACTGTAACAGTCCTTTCAAAGAGTTTACAATCTATCCTACCAATGTGGATTTAGATAACAGCAGATTTCCACATGCATAGCCCCTCTATGCAGTCTTAATGGTCAGAAGTTATGGTGTATGAAAAGCAGGAACATTTTATAATTCTCCTGCTGGGAAAAAGCACCTCTTTTTTAAAACATGTATCAGATGTCCATGAGCTATCAATTTTGTCCCCTTTAGCCATGCCAAGAGGTTTGGTGCAGCCTTCCTTGTAGAATAACTAGAGCTCAAAATCTACAGAACTGCTTTTATGTCAATGTATTACATAAATTTTGTGAATGGGCGCAATCATCTGGTCCCAGTTCCCCAAATGGTGTAGTGAAAATGGGATTAGAATAGTTGCATGGAGTGCAAAGCTCCTGTGATGATTTGTACCAAATATTATGGTCCTTAATATTTTAGTCCAAAGAACAAGAACAATTTACACATAGGTCATATTTTCCAACCCCTTATTATTAATTGGAAGAGATTATTGGTTAATTCAGTGCTTATAGTTCAGTCTATATGTTCCGCCAATGAATTTCTATAAGGATATCTATCTTCATCAGCTGTAAGTTCAGTTTTTCATTATAAAGGTTTTAACTTTCTTTGCTTGCTGAAAAAGCATGAGTTTAAGCCTCACCCAGATGTAAGGTCAACCTAAGTAGATGTAAATATGTCCTGGGGCATCCAGGCTGAAAGCCAAAGGTAGCTTCATGTGATACTAATCACACTGTTCCTCTGACACTGGCTACAGAAACCTTTGGGACTTCTATCAACCTGGTAAGCTATTTTTGCTCCAGTGGATTCTTGACCTTAGCAATGACCTTTTCTCTAACCAGGCCTGAATTTACCCATGGGAATTTTTAACAGTTATAACAGCCTTCACCTGAGATGGAGGAGAAGGAGAAGGGAACTCAGCTAATATAAACTATTTTCTTCAGTACACACTGGAGTAATCTCAGTTCAGTTACACCAATTCATGAATTTATGCCAAACAAGAGTATTTAAAACATTACAGCCCACTTCCCAGATAGATTGCAGACATTCCTTTCCAATTGACAAGTATTACTGACAGTGTATTTTCACACACAGAATCACACACAGAATCTTAGTGGTTGGAAGGGACCTTTGAGATCATCGAGTCCAACCACATTAAAAAAACAAACAAACAAACAAAAAGACAACACACAAAACCAAACAAACAAGCAAACAAAACAAACAAAAAAAAAAAAAAAAAAAAGCACCCACCAACTAAACCCCACACCCACAACCTCACACACAACACCCCACCACAAACCAACAATCCCGGGCACTAGAGCATGCCCTGAAGAGCCATGTCTACACGTTTCTTAAATACCTCCAGGGATGGTGACTCCACCACCTCCCTGGGCAGGCTGTTCCAGTGCTTGACCACCCTCTCAGTAAAGTAATTCTTCCTAATATCTAATCTAAACCTCCCTTGCCGCAGCTTCATACCATTTCCTCTGGTCCTGTCATTATTCCCTTGGGAGAAGAGGCCAACACCCACCTCTCTACAACCTCCTTTCAGGTAGTTGTAGAGGGCAATGAGGTCCCCCCTCAGCCTCCTCTTCTCCAAACTAAACATGCCCAGTTCCCTCAGCCTCTCCTCATATGACTTGTTCTCTAGACCCCTCACCAGCTTGGTGGCTCTCCTCTGGACACGCTCCAGCACTTCAATGTCTTTCCTGTAGTGAGGGGCCCAAAACTGAACACAGTACTCGAGGTGAGGCCTCACCAGTGCCGAGTACAGAGGCACGATCACTTCCCTGCTCCTGCTGGC
Organism: Numenius arquata; assembly: GCF_964106895.1. Taxonomy (NCBI): domain Eukaryota; kingdom Metazoa; phylum Chordata; class Aves; order Charadriiformes; family Scolopacidae; genus Numenius; species Numenius arquata. Next base: position 30,110,583 of record NC_133615.1, on the reverse strand, counting down.
CACGCTATTCCTGATACAAGCCAGGATGCCATTGGCCTTCTTGGCCACCTGGGCACACTGCTGGTCATGTTAAGCCGGCTGTCCACTAACACTCCCAGGTCCTTTTCTGCTGGGCAGCTTTCCAGCCACTCTTCCCCAAGCCTGTAGCGTTGCTTGGGGTTGTTGTGACCAAAATGCAGGACCCGGCACTTGGCCTTATTAAACCTCATCCCATTGGCCTTGGCCCATTGATCCAACCTGTCCAGATCCCTCTGTAGAGCCTTCTGACCCTCAAGCAGATCAACACTCCCACCTAGCTTGGTGTCATCTGCAAACTTACTGAGGGTGCATTCAATCCCCTTGTCTAGATCATCAATGAAGATGTTGAACAAGACTGGCCCCAAAACTGAGCCCTGAGGGACACCACTGATGACCGGCCGCCAACCAGATTTTGCTCCATTAATCACAACTCGCTGGGCACGGCCATCCAGCCAGTTTTTTATCCAGCGGAGGGTACACTTGTCTATGCCATGATTCTCCAGTTTCTCCAGGAGAATGCCGTGAGGGAAGGTGTCAAAGGCCTTACCAAAGTCCAGGTAGACAACATCCACAGCCTTCCCCTCATCGAGAAAGCGGGTCACATGGTCATAGAAAGAGATCAAGTTGGTTAAGCAGGACCTCCCTTTCATAAACCCATGCTGGCTGGCCCTGATCCCTTGGCTGCCCTGCACTTGCCTTGAGAGCTCACTCAGGATGATCCTCTCCATGATCTTTCCCGGTACCGAGGTCAGACTGACAGGCCTGTAGTTTCCGGGATCCTCCTTCTGGCCCTTCTTGTAGATGGGCATCACATTGGCCACCCTCCAGTCATCTGGTACCTCTCCTGTTGACCAGGATTGTTGATAGATAATGGAGAGAGGCTTGGTGAGCTTTCCTGCCAGCTCCCTGAGAACCTTTGGGTGAATGCCATCCGGCCCCATAGACTTATGCGTGTCCAGGTGCATAAGCAAATCATTAACTACTTCCTCCTGGATTACAGGGGAGTTGTTCTGTTCTCCATTCTTATCTTCCAGCCCAAGAAGCTGAACACCCTGGGGGTAGCTGGTCTGACTATTAAAGACAGAGGTAAAGAAGGCATTAAGTATCTCAGCCTTCTCCTTGTCCTTGGTTGCAAGGTTTCCCCCCGCATCCAGTAAGGGATGGACATTCTCTGTCACTCTCTTTTTGTTGTTTTCATTGTGTAAATTCTTTGAGGTGCATATTTGCATCTGCAGTAGCAAAACCCTGCAACACATTAGATCATAGCAACACAAAAATTGACATAAAGGACTTATACTAGCTGGTTTTCTTTCTTTTGGTGCTGTGTCTCCTTTGGTCCAGCTGGAACTTCTGAATAAGCTTCTGTGATTTTGCTTTCTGAAATTTGCAAAATAAATTTGCTCTGGGACTGAGACCGTGCATGTCAGATAACAAATTTATACATCTGGCATACAATGTACATGGCCCAGAATGTAAGGCTTGATAATGGAAAACCTGACAAAATCATAAGTGGTCCTAGTGGGCAATACTATAATACAGTGTTATTATGCCAGATTTCCAAAAACATATATTACTCAAGAACTGAAATTACTGTTTGGCAGCCCAGGAGCTTGTAATGCATTGAATAAACTGTAGTTTCTGACTGATATTTGCATGGCTAAGAATATGTAAATGTGACAGTTTCCCTCCTGGAAAAATTAAAATCCCATATGAATTGAAGGGCTAAACATGCAAATAAACCTCATGATTCACACGTGTCTCATTTAATTTTTCAAAATGTATTTTGCGTTTTGATTATGCTACAAAATGCAGCATGGAGGGCAGAGCAGCAAGAAAAATAGAAGTGTGTGTACAACATATTTTTCATATCAAACAATGTGTTTTACTTTAATCATTCCATGAGTAACAAATAACTGCAAGTGCATGCTTTGAATGCCTTTCAGGTATATGTAGTCAAGTTAAAAAAAAAGTGATGCTGTTTATACTTGCACTTTATATGCTGTAGGCTTGATTTTTCTCTCAATCACTTTGGCTTTCCTCTGGTATAATTCTAGTTTTGACTTTAACAGAATTGTACTTGATTTTTACATATATAAGTGAGAGGAGAATCATGCCTCAGATGCCCCTGTTGTGGCAGAACTGAACCAGTTCTCTTTGGATATGTTTATACTGTTGGACATAAAATTCAGTGTTATTTATTTAGACCCTCAGATACATTCAGCAATACAAAGACTCTCCAAGTAAGAGAAAGCCCACCCAGGCAATGCCCCTCACTGCATCCTTGAGCCATTTACAGAACTTAGCATTAAACTTCCCCAGTCTCTTACAGGTGTGAGTAGAAAGTATTTAACTGTCACTTGCACGTCTTCTCAAGGTCAGTGAAGACGAAGGGCAGGGGAATAGAATATCCTCCTTGAAAATTGTTCTGAGAGAGCAGAGAGTAGATGTCCTCTGGCAAATCTGGTTGCAGGGGTTTTAAGACATACATTTGCTCAGCCCTCTGGCTCATAGCCTCTAAGCTATTCTCCCTCTAAAAATATAACAGAAAAGAAAAATCTAGCTGCACCTCATCATTTCAGCTCACAGTTAAATCCACTCATGTAATTTAGTGCAACTTAACTTCCAACTGACACAGCTGAAAAGCAGGTGCTTCTGCCACCCACTCTGTAGGAGTAAGCAGAGGGGGATGGTAGGTAGGTTGGGTTGTGGTGACATCTTAAGCTGCAATGAAAAGGTTCACCAGGAGATGCCCCTCAGCACTCAAACACTAGTACTTTGCTAGTCCCCATCATAGCTGCAAAATATCTGCAAAGCAAAAGTGTCTTATAGTTAGTTTACCTATGGTATCTTTGCCCCACATAAAGATTAGAATATTTCACATCTTCATATGCAAGACAAACTGTTGTGGTTGAGCTACAGGGTTTTCTATTACACAAAACATGGCATCTGCTTTCTTCTCTTTTCAGCGCGGCTTCTGAAAAATTAAAAGGATAAGTTTTGTTTTGTTTTCATCCTGGAAGGTGTTTTTGTCTTCATTCAAAAATTGAACAAATAAAACTGCCTCTATTTTTTTTTCTTTTCAATTTTGAAAAGCTGATTTTTTTTCAAATACTATTTTCCAATCGGCTCTAAAGTAATACAAATAATAACCAAGTGAGACAAAATAAGGTGATTTTTTTCATAACTGTCAAATAATGACAACATGAAGCAGAGACAAATATCATCCTGAAATTAATCATACAGAATGGATCACAGTGAATGTCCTTTCTTTCTGCCCAAAAGATGTATTTAATTTTCCTATCTTTATTCACATACAGATTCAGGCAGAGAAAGCTGCCTCCAAAAGCCATTTCTTTAAGATACCACAAAATAGAAAGGTTAATAGTTAACGCTGCTAAGAGTCCCATTATTAAAACTGCTTTGCCATGCAATACCAGGACAAATGGAGAATGAAAATTAGCCTAGACATCTACAACCTCACAAAGGAGATTCAATGTCTCCAGGGTTGTTATTCCAGCATTTTTACATGATAATCAAGCAGGTTTTGTGTACTTACTGTAGTTAATGCCACTTCTTCCCATTTTCATTTTGTTGCAAGCACAGAAAATATAATCAATAATGTGCATGTTCTTTTTTCTTTGAGGGGAGGAAAGGGGAGAAAAAAGAATTTAATTGACAGATAAAGCGGATGTAGAAAGGGTAATTTCATTTTCCATCAGAAGTAAGGTTTTATGTTGGGAATTAACAGCACATGAAATTGGCTTTTCCTAAGTTCATATTTTTTAACTTTTTTATAAGAAGAAGAAGAAGGAGAATAAGAAAGAAAAAGACCCCCAAACCAAGGTAGAGTTGTAAAAAGCCTGACAATGAGCACAGATTATTTCCAAAGACAAAACTTCTCCATTGCAGTGTGGTTGTGGGCCTGCTTGCTTTTCAATCACTCTGCATTTTCTGCTTGTGTGATACTAAAAAGTTATGCTTATAAATGTTTCCTGATTTCTGTGTGTGATGTTCCATCTTCTGACTCCAGCTGGTTTTAAGCTGCACTCCCCACCCCACATCTTTTCCTCTCTTTCCTCAGCTTATTCAAGTTGCCTGCATGTTGTGATTTATCTTTGCAGTTAATACATTTGTATTCACATAATTTTTTGCTTATTTTTGGCTAGGCAAATCTTTATTGGAATACCAATATCTATGGATTTCCATATTGTCATTACGGACAAAATAGTAACATGGGAGTGAAAAAAATCGAAGTGATGAGCAAGAAAAAAATATGCAGTAAAGGGAAAAATCATTTTGAAATCACAAAATGTGATGGGTCCCCCCTCCCCTTTAAATGCATAAAAGTGAACTTAATTAAAAAAAAACCTTACTAATATTGTGTTTCGGAGAAACAAAGAAGATATTTATAAAGAGATCCCTTGATGATTTATCAAGACAAGTATAAAAATCAATTATGAACCAAGTGAAGAAAAAAATGCACATATACACGTTTGATATGTGCCCATTAAAAAAAAGCAAAACAAAACCAAACCCATACATTATAGTAAACAATGATGAGTAGCATCATAATCAGCTAAAAGTTGAATGGTTTTGACAATTTTTGTTTTATTGGTGAATTGAAAACAATGTTCTCAGTCACACAACAACAATTTTTTTTTTAACTTTATTATTCTTTAAAAATCTGTTGTTGTTTTTCACTAACTAGCAGAACACCCTTTAACACCAGAAGGTCAAATTTTGCAACACATTTGCCTGGAATTAAATTTCTGCTCAAACTCTCAAGGAATTTAGTGGAAATGGTGTTATTTTCAGAATTATCTCACAACTTCAAATGTCCCTGAAGTGAACACCAACTCTGGGTGCTCAGAATCCTTAGGCAAGTTTGTGTAAGTACACAAGAGACTAAATGCTTAAGTACATGTAGCTGGTCGTCTAATCTTAAGGAGTCTGATATATTTCAATAGGTGACAGACAAAATTATGTATGTCTTTGTAGTGAGCTGACCTTGGCCAGCTGCCAAACGCCCATCCTGCTGCTCTCTCACTTCCCTCCTCAGTGGGACGGGGGGGAAATGGTATGAAAAAGCTTGTGGGTCAAGATAAAGACAGGGAGATCACTTAGCAATTACCATCACAGGCAAAACATACTCTTCTTGGGGAAAATTAATTTAATCTATTGCCAATTAAAATAGACTTAAATAGTGAGAAACTAAGGCAAAAATTTAAAACAATACTTCCCTTCCCACTACCCCTTTTTCCAGGCTCTACTTCACTCCTTCATTCTGAGCCTGTCTACCCGTCTCTCTCTAGCGGTGCAGGGTTCTGGGGATGGTTACAGTCCGTATACAGTGTTTTTTTCACTGCTGCTCCTTCCTTCTCACACTTGTTCCCTGCTCCAGAGTGGATTCTTCCTACGTGCTACAGTCTCCTTCAGGAATATCCACCTGCTCCAGCCTGGAGTCCTCTACAGGCTTCAGTGTAGAGGTCTGCTCCACCACAGTCCTGTCCCAAGAGCTGCAGGAGAATATCTGCCCCAGGGCCTGGAGCACCTCCTCCCCCTCCTCCTGCTCTCTTCTTGGTGTTTGAAATGTTCTTTTCACTGTTTTTTCTCCTCACTCCTCTGCCCATCTGGTATTTTTGCACTTTCTTAGATATTTTTTTCCCAGAGGTGCAACCAGCCTCACTAACAGGTTCAGCTGTGCCTTGCAGGTGGAGCTGTTGTGGAACCAGCTGGAACCAGCTGGAACTGTGTCTGGCACAAGGCAACCCCAACCTCTCCTCACAGAAGCCACCCCTGCAGCCTCTGTGTGTATATCTATACACGTGTGTGTATATGCCGGTGTGTGTTTATACATGCAAGAGTGATTGTATAGGTAGCATCCTGTGGAGACGGGCTATGATTTCATGTGATGGCATAGGATCACAAAGGCCATATGAAAACAAAGGCCTTATGAGGAGCGGCTGAGGGAACTGGGGTTGTTTAGTCTGGAGAAAAGGAGGCTGAGGGGAGACCTTATCGCTCTCTACAACTACCTGAAAAGAGGTTGTAGCAAGGTGGGGATTTGTCTCTTTTCCCAAATAACAGGCAATAGGACAAGAGGAATTGGTCTTAAGTTGTGCCAGGGGAGGTTCAGATTGGATATTAGGAAAAATTTCTTTACTGAAAGGGGTTGTCAAGCATTGGAACAGGCTGCCCAGGGAAGTGGTTGAGCCACCATCCCTGGAGGTATTTAAAAGACCTGTAGATGTAGTGCTGAGGGACATGGTTTAGTGGTAACTTGGCAGTGCTAGGTTAATGATTGGACTGGATGATCTTAAAGGTCTCTTCCAACCATAATGATTCTATGATTCTATGATTCTAAAACCACACAGTTGAGAAGGAGGTGTGTCTGTCCTCTGCTGAAGTCCATGACAGTATTGCCCTCGATCAGAGTGGTGGTGCCATGGTAAAGACTTGATCAGGGCTGGTAGGTGAGGTGACTGGTTGATGGATACAAATGATGTTCATGTTTATCATGAGGTGTGATCGTCAATACTCACTGACACTACCCCTGATAGCTTCAAAGAACTTTGGGCCAAGTGTCTTCCAATTGATAAACCAATATAATCAGATTTGCCAACGGCACAGATGGCTTTTGAACATCTCTTTTTATTTTTAATTCTTTTCTAACTATTCACCTGATCATACAAACATTCACTTCCTTTTACATTAGCCCTTTTTTGTACGCTTATGTGAGTATTGATACAACCAAAATAATCAGAGTACTTTTGACATCACTTTAAAATGAAATGTCTTTGATTTAGATGTGATTCAGATAACCCAGGTAACTTGCTAAAGCTCTCAGTTATTGCCAGTGGAGAAACTGGACATTTCTGAAGGCTACCAGATTTCCAGGACCTGATTTTTGGAGTGAGCCTCTGGCTATTGACTGTATGTAGGGTGAAGGCATGAGTATTTTTATGCTGAAAGGGAACCAGAGCAGCCAGCATAGGGTGGTAAGTAAATCTTATTTGAGGTGTTTCAGCGGGGGACTTTGCTTCTGTTATCTTCCTTCCACTGCATCAGTGAATGCATCAATGAAGCTAAGAGAAGTAGGTGTAGACAGGTGAACACATCAGGCCTTCCTCAATGGGAGTTTAGGCATTTCCTTCTCTTCACTCTCAGCAGACATTAGCTGCTGGTTGGCTCCTACCCATCTCTCCAGGACACTCTTAGCATCTTAACATGTGCAGTAGAGTTTGTTTAGACCCAGTCTAAACTGAAATCTAGAAAGGAAGAATTAGTGATTTAATTTGATTCCAGGCTTTTTTGGATGTTCTAACAGAGAGTATTGCTATTTTGATATTTAAAGCTACGTGCTTTTTTTTCACATTTTCCCCCTTCTTAGTTGTTCCTTAGCAAAGTGATAGCTGGGATTCTGTGAACAGGTTTAAACATTATCCTGATAACTTCAGTGAGGATGATTCAGTTGCTGAGTACTGGCTATAAAGAAAGACAACAGGTGGGATTTGTCTGCCCTAGCTTAGACATCTAACTCTGAGGGAGTCATCCCTTCGAAACAATGGATGAAAACTGCTACCTCCAAAGAGCAAGTACCCTCACTCCAGGACAAGTGTCTAAAATAGGCTCAAAGAAACTTCATCTAGAAGTAATTCTTTCCAAAGTTTAAAAAGAATCCTTATCATAATTAGTTCAGATATTGATAACTAATTTTTAGAAATCAGTTAGTAGGTGAGCATAGTATTGATCTGATATACAATTATTACTTGGGAGATGGGGAGGCAAACAAGGCAGAAATTTTCCATCAGCAAGCTAACCTGACTTGCTTGCTGCCCTGGTATTCCCAGCCCCAGTGCAAAGAAGGAACAGGAGTATTTACTGGACATGGGGAAAATGTATACAGCTGTCCTTCTCAGCATCGTCCCATACTTGGATAGGACTAAGCAGGATGTGGAACTGTACATTTTGTCCACTGTGGCGTCTGTGCAAAAGACAAAGATTTCTTAGCGAACAATTTGCGAGAATGGAACAAACTCTGGTACAATTTAAGAACCTGCACAGATTTTACTGTGTTTGGTGCTCAGGTCAAACTAGCTGACTTTGCCCCACCGTCTCAGTTTGGGTAAATATTTCATAAGATGAAAAGAAGAGAGTACCAAAATGAAGTATTATTCTGGGCATGTACAACTTTGGAGAGAGAATGAGAGAAAGAAGGAGCCACACCAGGCAGATGTCAATCATGTTACTTAATTCATTACTGTCTTAAATATAGGTAAATGAATGACACTGAGAGCATTATAAAACTAACCTCCACAATGAGAGCTGAATTCCAGCTTCTAAGAGCTTCTTTATATCCTTTATACATTTAAAAAACATATGAAAATATGTTTTAAACTGAAAAAGGGGAAATTTAGATTAGGTATTAGGAAGAAATTCTTTACTGTGAGGGTGGTGAGACACTGGAACAGGTTGCCCAGGGAAGTTGTGGATGCCCCATCCCTGGAAGTGTTTAAGGCCAGGTTGGATGGGGCTTTGAGCAACCTGGTCTAGTGGAGGTGTCCCTGCCCATGGCAGGGGGGTTGGAACTCTATGATCTTTAAGGTCCCTTCCAACCCAAACCATTCTATGATTCTATGATATATACCTACATATATATACTTACACATATATTTATGTGTATATATTTAAACAATATATATAATTATGCAGATGTAGAGTTATATATATGTATATTTGTGTGTGTGTGTATGTATATGCATAAATAGATCTTTCATTTCTCAAAGTCTGGTTTTGCTCCTGTTTTTCCAGTACTTAAGATAGGATCTGTCAGGAGGAAGAAAATCCACAATAATAAAATTTTACATTAAAATTATTTTATTAGGAAAAAAAAGAACAGGAAGAAGAAGAGACAGGAAGAGACAGAAAGACAGAAAAATAAGAGGGAAAGAAAAAAGAAAGAGCAAGTGTGAGATGGAGGTATGCATTTTAGGGTGACTGCATTCTCAGAGAATAAGAGCTTTATCTTGATTTCAAGCTCTCCTAACAATAAGGGATAGCATCTCAGAAAATGGGCCTTCTTTTTTCTTTTGCTGACCTACTAAAAAAACCCAAAAAACACAGTACAAAAAAAATCTCCATTGCTGATATATTTCCTTTTTCTTACCTTTCTGCTAAGAGCTCTCAGTGTTTCTGGATAAGAAGAGATACTTTATCGTCTCCTGCAAAGATAGAAGAGAGGGGGGAAAAAAGCGCCTTTTGTTAGAAAGGAAACTAACCACAATTTGAAGAGCGACTGTAATAGTCAGTATTGTTGAAGGCAAACAGAAACTAAAAAGTAAGCTCTTTAGAATATTATCCTTCCTTAATATTTTGATAAAGTTCCTTAAAATGGGAGCCACTTTTGCCTCTGCAGCACTTTAATTTCCTATAATCATCTCTGATGGAACAGATGATACACACAGATTTACCCCAGGTATTGTTTAAGTGGGGACTGAATTACTTTTATACTATCACTAAATGATTGAAGAAAGGAAATAAAACATGTTTTCAGCATTGCTCTGCTTCCATGCTGCAAGCCCAGCATAGTGATGCTCTCTCTAATTCTGTTTAATCTACATTCCAGAAGTATCCAGAAGCCAATTTTTTTAAAGCCATGAAAAAGAATGTACAAGCAACATAGGGTGAAAGGCAGAGGCAATATTCATTATCAGGCCCAGAAAAAAAGGATGTTTTGAAGAGAAAACCCACAAACTACAGGACTCTGAGGAATTTGCAAGTTATCTTTTCCATTTGGGTGACTTTAGGCTTCACTGCCAAATTGAAACACCATTTTCTGAACAATAATACTATACATTTTTTTTGACATCACAAAAGAATACTTTTAAGTCATTAAAAATGTATTTCCCTTATGTAATCAAAACCAAAACTATATAAATTATAATGCAACGCAGAGTCCAATTCCTCCATTCAATGCATTTAAATGGTATGTGCTGATTAAGCTCTTAGTCATTTATGTTAAATGTCTAATGAAAAGCTCTTTGAATCTGGTTTAATCCATATTAAATGCCCTAGTGGTGCCCCTGGAATTAAAAAAAAAAAGAAAATTAATCCTATTCTTTGTTCCCTTCATACATTTTAATAAATTATACTGCATCTTCGTAATGCCTTTATGTCTCAGACAAAATGCCAAATGGTTTGATCTTTCCAACAAAAAGTCAAGGAACAAATTTGCACATTAAAATGTAGCTATTCAACATTTCAAGGCATAGTGTTTTCCAGAAGATGATGTGTTTTCTATGTTTCTTAATGACTCTGCACAATGATTTCTGCTTTGTGCGTAAGCAGGCTCTGTTGAAAGTTTGCTGAGTTTATTTTTTTCTTTTCTTTCACTCTGTACAGCTTAACAGAATAAACACAATTTTCAAAATGCAATAGATCCCAGAGCATAATGTTGTGTTGGTACAAGGGCTTCAGTAAGCTGGCAGTTGACAGGACCATAGATAGCCAAAGTAAATTCAGAACAGTCAGGATGTCCTCTTCATGTCTTATTTATGTAGAACCATAGAGATTCAGCATTGGAACTGACCTCCAGAGATTACCTAGTTGCTCTTTCAGGTCTAAGGCCAAATCATATGGCCAGACAACTCTTAAGGGATGTTTATCAAACCTGTTTTTAAAAATCTTCAAGGATGGGGATTTCATAACCTCCATAAGTCACCAGTTTCTTTTTTATCCTTACAAAAAGAAAAACACTTCCAACAGATTCCCATTGCCATCCCTGTTATACAGGATAATTTCTCTGGTTGCAGAATCAGCTGACTGTTTCTTGCTCTCCTCCCAAGAACATGGAAAATAGTCAGTTACTGTAGTATTTAACTATGCTTCATCGTCTGAAAATGGTCTCCTCTTTTTGGCTCCATAGTTAGCAGATTTGTAAATTGTTTCAAGACCAAATACCTTAGCATTGAGAGTTTTCATGATCCAAATTTAAAATCTAGTGAAGGGTAAGTTTCTATAAATTTTAGGCAGAAATTAAGCAGAATAATGTCAACAACAACAGTAATGATGTAAATACCTCAACAAGAAAATGAAACAAGAGATGGAAATGTTTATGTTAACAGAATTCAAGATATTGGAATTAGAGTGTAACTAATGGTTGTTTATGTGTGTATGGAGAAGTGTGTAAAGGAAAAAAATAAATTACACTTAAGTATGCTCCGTTTCATCCTGATTACGAAAACATTCTTTTAAAAATTCCTAAGACTTGCCTGGAATAGGAAAAATCTATATCTACAGATTACAACTGAGAGTCTTCAGACAGACTTTTAAACCTAAATACGTTGTACTATTACAGGATTTCTGTTTCTTCATTTAAAGGGCAAATGGTATTTATTTGCTTTGAATCCAATAGTGGTCCAAATTGGAAAGTACTAAGATTATTTAATATGACTTCAAGATTAAATATTCTGGAAAATTAAGAATTACAGTGAGAGCTAGTGGTCAAGAGCAGCTAGATACTGTGGACTTTAGCTGATTCATGACATGTGGATGACTACTAAAGAACCTCAGCCTCAAGGTCAATGACTTCTTCCCTGGAGGCAAGACGTTCATGTTGTTCTAGATTTTTACCCCAGGTATGTCTGAAACTCTGAGTGCTTGATGCTTCCAATTTCTGTGGTTTAAAGACAGTCTTGAAGCCACAGAAGCTTATTCCTTACTATATTATGTGATCAGTAGTAAGAAAGTCTCAAGAATTTAGTTCTTGAAATTCCTAATGTTCTTGTTATGGAATCAGGACCTTGAAAGTACTCAAGCCCTAGAAGACAATAGCCCAACAAAATTTTCAGCCTAAACTTCCAGATATGCATGAAGAATTCTGGGATCCTGGAACATTTTCCAGACTTGCAAATTCTTCACTGAAAAACAGAGTTCCTAGAAGCAATGAGAGCTATGGTCTTGTTTATGTCAGTTTAAATTTCTGCTGCTGAGATCCCTGAAAACCTACACCTTCAAGGTCCCTGATGCAAATCTGGGAGCCTGAAAACATGATAAATCTGTGTCTAGTAAAAAAACCCTTGGAAACACAGTACTTCTACCTTCATGTCTTCAGAGTCTCCTGGTTCCTCATGTGGCCAGCCACTGCCACACCGTCCATAAATTAAATGTTATAAATTTGCCTCTAATATCCATTCTGGTAGCTGTAAAAATCTTAAGAACATATTTAATTTCAGAATACCTGTTTGTAAGAGTACCTGATTGTGGGAGACTGGCTAGCTGAGAAGGGTCTCGTAGACATGGTCCAGCTGGCTGAGCAGGAGCTTGGGAAACATCGGACTCAGCTCCTGTAACTGCTGAGCTGGCAAGGACACCCTGTCCTTGACTGTAACTGTTGTACGATAACAGGGAGATTGCAGCTGCTCAGGCATGGGAAAAGAGGATGAAAGTAACTGTAAAGAAGGAACTAAGGGCGGGGTTGAAGTTTGGAGGACAGGCCAATCAGAAAGATGTATTGCAGAATATGTATTAGCTAATTATAACGAAGCATAAAAGACGGCTGTACTATTCAATAAACGAAGCTTGCTGATCACTCATATTGAGTGTCCCTGTCTTCCCTCCATCGCGACACCTGATATGAGAAGGTTTGCTCATCTGTTTGTTTTAATGAAGGATTTCTTACCTTGGGAAAATTTTAAAATGTCAAAAATGGAAAAGTTTGGATATATTTCTGGCTTGTTAATTACTTATAACAACTCCCTTTGTTTTAATGTTTTAGCTAGCATTGCTTGAAGAGAATTTGGAGGAGCTAAATTGATTGAGGATGAGGAAATGAGGTTGTCAACAGTGGGAAGTTAGGAAGTTATATGCTGGACCAGCTGTACAACATTCATGCTGGGTGCAGCTGTAAACTGCAGTGCATAAAAATGCAATGAGTGCTTCTGTGGCCTAATGAAAAAAACAGAGAAACTCCCAAGAAATTCAGGGAAATTGTTCATGGATATGAATGGGATATAAGCAAAGGCACTCACTGCATAGAAAATACCTCTTCTTGTTCCATGTTTCCAGTGATAGAGAATGATGAGAAAAAGAATGCTGAGTGGATGAAAAAATAAAAAAAAATCTCAGGGGGTAAATTAATCCAATCATACCTTAACATATGGTCATTTCACCTTCCTCCAATGCATCTATTTCCACAGAAAGAATAAAGAGTGTGTATGGCTCCATAGTTAATAAGGGAAGTGCATTCATGTGATGTACTATCTAGGCATAGTTGAGAAGAAAGATTTTAAAGACTCGGTATTCCTCATACAAAAATATGCCTGTACTGAATGCAAACTTTGCAACTCCTTGGTATGTTATATGTCCATGTAATGTAATCCCAGACTACATTATGCTGGCACCTGGGCGAGTGACAGTGCATGGGTCCTATTCTTTACTTTGCTCCAGTCTGAGACGACTTTAGGGAAGTTCCTTGCCCTCATCTGGCAACTTCTTTCAGCAGCAGACCAGCAAACCTACCTAAGGTCTTCAAGGGCTTGAATGGTATGTGATTCTTCTACAGTTAAGCAAATTGATGCTGAGTGATTTGCCAAATGTCAGACAGAAAACTGTTTATAGGACTCAGGATACCTTATTACCAGTCTGGAGCTCTACTCATTAGTGACACTCCTCAGTAATTCTTCATGAAGCTGGTCTGATTCATCCACCACCTGCTGTACAATATAGCTAGGCATGACATCTTGCAGCAAGATTTACTACTAGGTGCTACATGCCGATGACAGTTTGCAATTAAGGGAACTGCTTTTTTCCTCCGTTTCTCCCCTAAAATGAATTATTTGATCCTGTAGACCTTAATGATTTTCCTTTGCTCTTAATTAGATAATTAAACCCTGAGTTCAGATCATAACATTCTGCATTAATGATATCTATTTAATCAAAATGTCCATTTCTTTTCATTATATTATGTTTAGTAAGAGATGTTTAAGAGAGTTCTATGTTAGTTCGGCTTTTTTCTTCCTCTTGGCCTTTTCTTATTTATTGTGTATATATCTACAGATATAAAGACTATAATTTTTATTTTTAGAGAACAAAACCACAGTATTTAAGTCTGTTGGCATTATACTGTCATAACAGAAATGGCATGATCTATGTCCAGCATTTTTGAAAGTTTGAAGTGATCATACTCAATCCATCTAGCAGTTCAGATTTTGGATATCATCTTTCAGAATATTTTAAGGAAGCTCCTTTTGAACTATATGTTCTTTATAGACACTGAGAAATAAAGGTAACTGAAAAAAAAAGATCATGTTTTAAAATCCTGTCTCATAGATTTCTAAAATAATTTCCATTTAAAAAGCTGGAATCTTTTATAGCACACCACTGATTTTGCTTTCATTATTTCCCATGAAGGCTTAATCTACATCAGATGTAAAACTCAAGATAGAAGTAGTGAAAGTTCACAGAATCACAGAATCGTCATGGTTGGAAAGGACCTCTGAGATCACCGAGTCCAACCATACACACACAACCCCCCCCCCCCAATCTCTTCCACTAGAGCATGCCCTGAAGTGCCACATCTACACGTTTCTTAAATACATCCAGGGATGGTGACTCAGCCACCTCCCTGGGCAGGCTGTTCCATTTCCTGACCACTCTTTCAGTAAAGGAATTCTTCCTAATATCTAATCTACACCTCCTCTGCTGCAACTTCAGACCATTGTCTGAAGTTATGTTATTCTCCGTGATACTGTAGGGTTCCTCCCCCCACACACACATATTTGTTAGCATTCTTTTCCTTTTATTTTATTTTTTCCCTCTTACAATGCAGGAGTGCAGCAATTGTACTTAATTTTTCAAAAGATAAAACTGAAAACGATGAACCCAACCACGTAGTACACTAAAAACACAGAGAAAATGAATGGCTACCTGTCCTGTGACTTTCTTTTAAAAGACCTCCTTGGCCTTGCCAGAAATTTGGCAGATAATTATCCTTTAACATGACAACTCCATTAATGAATGCCCTGGCTCTTTCTCTTGCTGACTCATAGCAGGATGCTTCTCTAACGGAATACCAACTGCACCAGCTCTTTTTCTGCTGTTACCATCAAATGAGGAAACAACATTTTAGATTGGGACAATTGGGACAGATTAGGAACAACACTGAAGCTTGTTGGTGGAAACAAAAATGGAGTCACTGATCAGGAGCACTTATTTGAGGACCTGAATATTTTGGGATCCCCACAAGAAAACATGAGTTTGTCAAAACTGTAAAAATAAGATTGTTCATCCAAATATCCTGTGAAAACTCATTATGATCACACAAATGAAACTTGATTAAATACATCACTGTAACTTACTGGTATAAGATTAATGCAGAAAAATGCTATTCAAAATAAGGTACTAAAATTAAAAATATAAGGTTGGTTTAAGAGTTTGGACAAGGTTTGTTAACTTTCTATGTCTGCTTCCAAACTCAACAAGAAAAAAAAGCACAAACCACAAAATGAGGGAGGAAGGGAAGAAGGGAGGGAGGGAAGCAAGATTTTTTGTCTCCTATTTGAACTATGATAGTTAATTATATACATACTACCACCTAAGTGGCAGTCTTAGTGTAGACCCAAATTGCAGCTCAGACCCAAGTCACAGCCATTAAGAAAAAACACCCTCCTATGAGACCAACCAAAGGGAAACAGGACTCGCGCTGAGGTTTCCTGTGGCTTTGCCTCTGCAACTACGGAGAGGACATGAGTAAGTGGGATAAAAAACCTGCTCCAACCTTACAGGCACGAGTGCTTGAATTGCAAGGTAAAGGAGACAGAAGAAAGGATTGTTGCAGGAGGGTGGCTGCTCCAGTCCATAGTAAGCGATGTTCCATTACAGATAGGAATTCGTCTTGTAATTGTAGATGCTGTCCTCAACATTAGGGTTGCCCTGCCTCCAGCCAGCAGGAGGAGGAGAAGAGGGATAACCGAGTTTATTGGACTGTGTGGATTCGATGGCCTGGCACATTAGAGCCACAAAAGTATAGAGCCCTGGTGGACACAGGTGCACAGTGTACCCTATTGCCATCGAATCATAAAGGGACAGAATCGGTTACTATTTCTGGAGTGACAGGCAGGTCTCAAGAACTGACTGTATTGGAGGCCAGAGTGAGCCTGAATGGGAATAAATAGGAGAAGCATCCTATTGTGACTGGCCCAGATGCTCCGTGCATCCTTGGCATGGACTTTCTCAAGAGAGGGTATTTTAAAGACCCAAAAGGGTATCGGTGGGCTTTTGGTATAGCAGCTGTAGAGACTGAGGACGTTACACAGCTGTCTACCTCACCTAGTCTTTCAGATGACCTTTCTGTGCTGGGACTGCTGAGGATTGAAGAACAGCAGGTGTCAATTGCTACTTCCATGGTGCATCGACGACAGTATCACACTAACCGAGACTCTCTGATTCCCATCCAGAACCTGATTCATCAGATGGAGAATCAAGGAGTGATGAGCAAGACTCGCTCACCCTTTAACAGCCCGATATGGCCAGTGCACAAGTCTGATGGAGGCTGGAGGCTAACAGTAGACTATCGTGGCCTGAATGAAGTCACACCACCATTGAGTGCTGCTGTGCCAGACGTGCTGGAACTGCAATATGAACTAGAGTCGAAGGCAGCCAAGTGGTATGCTACAATTGACATTGCTAATGCCTTTTTCTCTATTCCTTTAGCAGCAGAGTGCAGGCCACAGTTTGCTTTCACCTAGAGAGGCATCCAGTACACCTGGAATCAACTGCCCCAAGGGTGGAAACACAGCCCTACCATTTGCCATGGACTGATCCAGACTGCACTGGAGGAAGGTGGAGCTCCGGAACATCTGCAGTACATTGACGACATCATTGTGTGGGGTAACACAGCAGAAGAAGTTTTCAAGAAAGGTAAGAAAGTAATCGAGATTCTTCTGAAAGCAGGTTTTGCTGTGAAAAGAGGTAAGGTCAAGGGACCTGCACGAAACATCCAGTTCTTGGGAATTAAATGGCAAGATGGCCATCGCCAGATCCCAATGGAGGTGATTAACAAAATAACAGCTATGTCCCCACCTACTAACAAAAAAGAAACACAAGCCTTCTTAGGCATTGTGGGTTTTTGGACAATACATATTCCAGGTCATAGTCAGATTGTGAAACCTCTCTATGAAGTGACTCGAAAGAAAAATGAGTTTGTGTGGGGTCCTGAGCAACGACAGGCCTTTGAGCAAATTAAACAAGAGATTGTGCATGCAGTAGCACTTGGACCAGTCCGAAGAGGACAGGACATGAAAAATGTGCTGTACACCGCAGCCAGAGACGATGGCCCTACCTGGAGCCTATGGCAGAAAGGACCAGGGGAAACTTGAGGTCGACCCCTAGGATTCTGCATTCAAGGCTATAAAGGCTCCAAAGCCAACCATACCCCAACCGAGAAAGAAATCTTGGCAGCGTATGAAGGAGTTAGAGCTGCTTCGAAAGTAATTGGTACTGAAGTACAGCTCCTCCTGGCGCCCCGATTGCCAGTGTTGGATTGGATGTTCAAGGGTAAAGTTCCTTCTACTCATCATGCCACCGATGCTACCTGGAGTAAGTGGGTTGCCTTAATCACACAGCGAGCTCCTAACACAAATCATCCAGGAATCATAGAAGTGATCACAAACTGGCCCGAAGGCGGAGATTTCACAATACCACCAGAGGAGGTGGTGACTTGTGCTGAGGAAGCCCCACCATATAATGAACTCTCAGATAATGAGAAACAGTATGTTTTGTTCACTGATGGATCTTGTCGTATTGTAGGAAAGCATCGAAGATGGAAAGCTGCTGTACGGAGTCCTACACGATGAGTTGCAGAAGCTACTGAAGGAGAAGGTGAATCAAGTCAATTTGCAGAGGTAAAAGCTATCCAGCTGGCTTTAGACATAGCTGAATGAGAAAAGTGTCCAATACTCTATCTCTATACTGACTCACGGATGGTGGCAAATGCTCTGTGTGGGTGGTTAAAGCAGTGGAAGCAGAGCAACTGGCAGCGCAAGGGTAAACCCATTTGGGCTGCTGAATTATGGAAAGATATTGCTGACCGGCTAGGGAAACTAGTTGTGAAAGTACACCATGTACCCATGAGTCCGGCCACTGAGGAACATCAAAACAATCAGCAAGGGGATCAAGCTGCTAAGATTTTCCAGACAGATTTGGACTGGGAACATAAAGGTGAAATATTTTTAGCTTGGTGAGCCCATGACACTTCAGGTCATCAAAGAAGAGATGCAAAATATAAACGGGTCCATGACCGAGGGGTGGATTTAACCATGGACGCTATTGCGCAGGTTATCCACGATTGTGAAACATGCGCCGAAATCAAGCAAGCTAAAAGGTTAAAACCTTTGTGGCATGGAAGTCAGTGGTTGAAATACAAGTATGAGGAGGCTTGGCAAATTGACTACATCACACTCCCTCAAACCCGCCAGGGTTATGTGCTTACAATGGTGGAAGGAAGCACCGGATGGTTGGAAACCTATGCCGTGCCCCATGCCACTGCCCGGAATACCATCCTGGGCCTTGAAAAGCAAGTCTTGTGGCGACATGGTACTCCAGAAAGAATTGAGTCTGACAATGGGACTCATTTCAAAAACAATCTTATAAGTAACTGGGCAAAAGATCAGGGTATTGAGTGGATATATCATATTCCCTATCATGCGCCAGCTTCTGGAAAAATTGAACGATACAATGGATTGTTAAAAACTACCCTAAAAGTGATGGGTGGTGGATCCTTTAAAAATTGGGACAAGCATTTAGCGCAAGTTACCGGGTTAGTTAATACTAGGGGATCCATCAATCGAGGTGGTCCTGCTCAGTCAGACCTTTTACATATCGTAGAATGGGATAAAGTCCCTGTGGTGCATGAAAGGAATATCATAGGGAAAACTGTATGGTTTTTTCCTGCCTCGGGCAAATTTGTGGGACTGTTTTTGCTCAAGGACCTGGATGTACTTGGTGGGTGATGCTGAAGAATGGAGAAGTTCAATGTGTACCTCAAGGGAATTTGACCCTGGGTGAGAATACTTAATTCTGAGTATGATGTTAGTTGTTTATAATACTAACAGTGCTCTATAAGTGTTTTTCAAGGTAACACAACAAGGATGAAACCTAAACCGGATTCATCAAGTGGCGTCCAGTAAAACTTCTCTGAGATGGACATGCTACCCGTGGGCACGAACCGCAATGAATATTTCACCATCTTTCCTACCCTGAGAATCTGCTCTGCTATGAAATGGACTTAAACTTTTGTATATAAAGATAAATCATAACTGAGTGACCTACATATATCTATTTATCTATATAAGTGTGTGTGTGTAGATTTCATAGATAAAAATATTAGTGATCTGAGCATGATGCAAATGGTATGGAAGAAAGGGTGGAATGTCCTGGTTTGAGGTAAAACAGAATCAATTTTCTGTTCAGTAATTTTACTTTTTAGCTAAGCTTCTTCTAACTGAACTCTCTGAAATTAACAGCATATTGTGGAGAAAACTGCTCGTTCTCAGAATGATAAGACGTGATTATTTGTAATTTATGCCAAGGAATCATATACAGAGAGGCTCTTGCTTATACTTATTGCTATAACAACCAAGGTCAGCCAATTTTGTTATTTGCCCCATTGGAGGGTCAGAAACGGAAAAAGCATAGAGGGGTCACATCTGTGGGGAGGAGCGGACAGGACAGGTGACCCAAACCTGACCAACTGGGGTATTCCATCCCATCTGCCCCATGCTCAGTATAAAAGCTGAGGGATCAAAGGGTCAACGCTCTTCCTTCAATGGCTGTTGTTCAAAAGGACCCTGTCTGTTCATCTGCCTTTGATCCCGATCCGTGTATTCCTGACTCCAGAGCTGGAATCCAGTTCCCATTTGTCGCTGAGTCCAGTCTGGGACTTCCCCAGTGCCTGCCAGTGTTGTCATCCTGGGAGCTTGATACGGTTTTGTATATATTGTATCTATTTCATTATTTCCTTTTTGATTTTAATATTAATACTTCATTAAAGTAGTTTAGTTCCTTCTAAACTTCTAAATCTCCTTATCTCTTCCTCTCCTCTCTTTTGGGGAGCGGGGGAAGGGCCATCTGTCATTCTGATTTGCCAATCTGGCCTAAACCACAGCAGAACTGTATTGGAATGAAATATGGAATAAAGAGTCATCATTGTGTCAGGTATTTTGATACCTTCCTCTAAATTAAATTAAAAAAACCACCAAAAACCTTAGTGATTTCTAATTCTAAGAAATCTGAAAATAAATTTGTGGTTGGATTTCCACTATTGTCAGGAAGAAAAATCACATTTTCTACTGTTTTGATTTTGAACATGGTTTGGATACATATAGCTACACTTCTCTTCTGCCAGTCCTATAGTATCATCTGTTATTACCAAATCACAGAATCTAACATGACATTGTCATTGCTAGTGAGAGATGGGTTTATTTATTTAAAAATAAAATTAATTTAGGAATAAACAAACATGGGTCATAACATCTTGTCTAAATCTTACATAGACCTTTAGTTGCATTCATTTGCATATGCACAGCACCTAACACCTTATCTGGGTGTGTGGCACAAAGCATTGCATACATTTGAAATGGCTGCATGATGAAGGAGTGGCTAATTGTAAATCCTTGCTGCCCATATTGCATGCTGCCATTTATAATCTATGCTGCCAAGAGTTTTCAGTGGCCAAATTAGGGGCTCTTCATAAATCTAACATCATTTATAAAGCATAATATGATAACGCAAATACTTTGGGAATGAACAGAACTGTTTGCGAATTAAAAAGATAGCTACACATATTGATCCAAATCCCAAGATTTTCTAATGTGTTTAGAAAACTGACAATCCAGTGCCTTGTAATTATGCACAACTAAACAGTCATAGTCTATGAAGCAGTAGAAGAACATCCAGACTGAAGGTTTACATCTAATGTCAGGCTATGGGGACAGGAACAGTGGAGGGGACAGCCTCTGAAAGCCATCCTGCTACTTGCCAATCTTATTTAAATTTTATTGCTGCCCAAATTGGAAAGATTAGATCGTAATTAGCAGTTTCCCCACCAGTATAGATTCTGCCTCTCCAAACAATCTTTGATAATGATCCCGTCTCTCCTCCCTGACAACTTCAGGGAAATTTCAGAGCCAAATATTAAACAGGCAGTTATGAAATTGTGCTCAACCACCTGTTCTCTTGACCCGTGGCCGACCCGCTTAAAAAAGGACTGTACATCTCAATTAGGCCAGGTGATCCCATAGATTGTCATTTGATAATTAGCACATTCTCCTCTTCTCTCAAGCTTATACAAGGCTCTTTTCATGAAGATGCCTTCTGTGATACAGAAGGGGATGTCAAAATGATGCCATGTCAAAAAATTAGCTAAATATTTGAGTAATATCTTTGAAGAGTGATAAGGGAGAGATGAAATCATGGATAAGAACATAAGATCAGCTACAGCGTGTCATACCAAAGGCTCATCTAAAACAATATCCTGTCTGTGGCCAAAAATATACTTCCAGTAATTAGTATAATATCAGGGTTAGCATATGTGATGTTTTTCTTGCTACTTTCCGAGCCTGCAATAATTGCAGCTCAGGTTATTTTGAGGTGGAGATGGGTTCTGCAGATGTAATTATCCTCAATGACCTTGTCCAGTTTTCCCTTGAAACCATACAGACGTTCAGATTTGACAAGATCCTGTGGCATGGAGTTCCATAACTTAATTAATGCAGAAAACCTGAATAGAGAGTGATCATTCATTGTTTCTCAAAATACAAGAACAAGAGAAATTATCAGGCAAAGGTTAAAAGCAAAAGAACTAGTCTTTCAAACAAGGCACTGAGGAAGTGGTTGCTGCTGTCAATTGTGGAAAATGGAAGTACCAACAGATTCAAAAATGTGTTGATGTAACGGATGCATCTAACCATGGCTATTAATTATTGTTCATTTAAATATATTTTTCAGCTCTGGAGGACCAGTCATTATCAGAAGATGGGAGGTTATTAAGGGAGATGAAATATGTACCATTATACACATTCTTTGTGTATATACAAGCACTTTATAAATTTACCACTAGACAGTTTGGAGGCATGGTTCAAATGGCTCTTGTCTTACAGAGATTGTAGCTATATAATCTAATAATGCTGAACTTCCCTCAAATCTTCTATGGAAGTGGCAAGGGAAGATGGTAATGTGATGTTAGAAAATGCAAAGGGAGAAGGACTGTGAAGTGGATATGAAGATTTAGGGTAAAATATTTGTCCTTTACTAACTTCTATGAGAGCCACAATCATTAAAAATACTTGTTGCCTTCCAGATCCTTTAAACTATTTGAAGAGGAGACGATTAGGGGACAAGACTGTCAGAGAAGTAGTGTAGAATAAAGGAGTGAAAGACAGAAAAAAATAAGAAAAAAGAATTTCAAGGAAAGGAAAAAGAGGCAGAAGGATTAGACAGGAAATCATGGAAGACAGGAGAAAGGAAATGTTGATGAAGGAAGGAGGGAGTTGAAGAACCATTTGAAAAATGAGGAAACAGAAAAAGGAGTAGAAAAAACAATACAGAGGAAAAGATGAGGAGAAAAAAATGTAAAATATAAATTAGAGCTGGGAGAAAAGAAAGAGAAGTATTTGAAGAATGGGATAGAAATGTGAAATGAAGAAATAAGGAAACCAAAGAAGAAAGCAAACAAAACCCTCAGCAACCTAATGTAAATTTGAAGTTGGTCCTGCTTTGAATGAGGGTTTGGTCAAGATGAACTCCAGAAGACCCATCTAACCTTAATTATTCTATGATTCCATGAACGAAAATATCTCCATGTTAAGCTTTAAATATTTTTGCTTATGGTCATAGTTGTGGATATGTTGATGAAAAAACATCGCTATTTTACATAGTATACTTTGACATCTACAGTTGGAAGGTTCATTAAAAGTTGCAGGAATTTCTCTTAACTGCAGTACAAACCATACAAAGGTATTATTTTCCTTGAAAGAGTGAAGTGCATTCCAAAATAATGTGTTTATATGCAGATCTTGCCATTTCTTTAACTAGTTTATAAATTAATTGCCATGATTTAAAGAAAATTGCTGGCCTGTGAGATAAAAACCCATTGAAATACTGAACTGAAAGCTTTATCGCCCTCTGCGATCAATGCTACTAATTCTTTGAGTGTTTTTACATACACAATTGCAGCTTCAGGCCTTCAGTCTTGAGTGTGTATTTGGAGATTGCTAATGGAAAAATCAAACATGAGCACTGTTTTCCATTCTGTTCCCTAGGTCTTGGGATTCATTGTGATAAGACAGACTGGAGTGAGAGACTTTCTTCTTCCCTTACCAACCATCACAGAAGCACATAGGTATTTTTTGCTTTCTTCATTTCCAATAGCCAGGAGTTTTGCTAAGTTTCTTCAAACAAAGCAGGTCACTAAGGAAGCAAATGAGAAAGATAATTGCACAAAGAAACTGATAGCAACTCTCTGCAAATGCTAGCTGTGCTGTAACCTGGTCAAAATACAAACAGAGTGTACCAAAATTCCTAAATTTCTTTTAGGTATACCTGTAATGAATGGCTTTAGCAGAATGAATTTCTTATAAGAATCACCTATCTGGCCACAGTTGTCTTCTGCCCAGAAATGCGGTCCAGTCAAAAAAAAAAAAAATGCCAAAAATAAAAAAGCATTTGACTAGGAACAAAAGAGATCATCGAGTCCAACCACAAAAAAAAACAAAAACCCAAAAAACCAACAACCACAACACCAAACACCAAAACCAAACCAAAACAAACGCCCACAACCACACACCACACCCACCCACAAACAGACACAAACTAACAATCTCGGGCACTAGAGCATGCCCTGAAGTACCATGTCTACATGTTTCTTAAATACCTCCAGGGATGGCGACTCCACCACCTCCCTGGGCAGGCTGTTCCAGTGCCTGACCACTCTCTCAGTAAAGGAATTCTTCCTAATATCTAATCTAAACCTCCCCTGCCGCAACTTCATACCATTTCCTCTGGTCCTGTCATTATTCCCTTGGGAGAAGAGGCCAACACCCACCTCTCTGCAACCTCCTTTCAGGTAGTTGTAGAGGGCAATGAGGTCCCCCCTCAGCCTCCTCTTCTCCAAACTAAACATGCCCAGTTCCCTCAGCCTCTCCTCATATGACTTGTTCTCTAGACCCCTCACCAGCTTGGTGGCTCTCCTCTGGACACGCTCCAGCACCTCAATGTCCTTCCTGTAGTGAGGGGCCCAGAAC
This sequence comes from Numenius arquata, assembly GCF_964106895.1. Taxonomy (NCBI): domain Eukaryota; kingdom Metazoa; phylum Chordata; class Aves; order Charadriiformes; family Scolopacidae; genus Numenius; species Numenius arquata. The sequence goes on along the minus strand of NC_133615.1, from coordinate 30,086,269 downwards.
TGAACACAGTACTTCAAGGTGAGGCCTCACCAGTGCCGAGTACAGAGGCACGATCACTTCCCTGCTCCTGCTGGCCACGCTATTCCTGATACAGGCCAGGATGCCCTTGGCCTTCTTGGCCACCTGGGCACACTGCTGGCTCATGTTAAGCCGGCTGTCCACCAACACCCCCAGGTCCTTTTCTGCTGGGCAGCTTTCCAGCCACTCTTCCCCAAGCCTGTAGCGTTGCCTGGGGTTGTTGTGACTGAAATGCAGGACCCGGCACTTGGCCTTATTAAACCTCATCCCATTGGCCTTGGCCCATTGATCCAACCTGTCCAGGTCCCTCTGTAGAGCCTTCCGACCCTCAAGCAGATCAACACTCCCACCTAGCTTGGTGTCATCTGCAAACTTACTGAGGGTGCATTCAATCCCCTTGTCTAGATCATCAATACAGATATTAAACAAGACTGGCCCCAAAACTGAGCCCTGAGGGACACCACTGGTGACTGGCCACCAACAAGATTTCACCCCATTAATCACAACTCTCTGGGCATGGCCATCCAGCCAGTTTTTTACCCAGTGAAGAGTACACTTGTCTATGCCATGATTCGCCAGCTTCTCCAGGAGAACGCTGTGGGGGACGGTGTCAAAGGCCTTACCAAAGTCCAGGTAGACAACATCCACAGCCTTCCTCGCATCAAGAAGGTAGGTCACATGGTCATAGAAAGAGATCAAGTTGGTTAAGCAGGACCTCCCTTTCATAAACCCATGCTGGCTGGCCCTGATCCCTCGGCTGCCCTGCACTTGCCGTGAGAGCTCACTCAAGATGATCCTCTCCATGATCTTTCCCGGTACTGACGCGCGGAAACAAACCTTACAACTCGCAGAGTTATAAAGCAGGTATGTTTATTGCAGCGCTGGGTGCAAGGGGGATTTCTCCACCAAACTTGCACACCGGTTTGTAAAACAAGCATCTATTTATGATGAAAAGCATACATATTCATTAATGTGGGCTGGGTTATTATAATTGATTCTAAGAAAAGGCGTTACTATTCTAATTATTTCTAGGAACTCATTATCATAAGTCTCCTCCCCTTGCCGCATGCGTACTGTCGCCTGATGGTTGTGGGCCGGGGTCTTCTGGAGGAAGGCTCGCAGTCTTCTTCACCGTGTACCTTTACCTTTGTCCTAGAATGCTGGGTTGGCTGGACCCCAAACCGCGAAACTGGTCCCGACTAGATGGACACTTTACCCAGACAGTTAGGTTCCTCCTTAGCATGCAGGCTGTTCCTGCTATCTTATACACAAGGCCATTTCTTTATCTTGGAATGCTGGGGCTCCGAGCTTTTGTTCTTTCCCAGACTGTACTACATCCGCACTAACAACCTGTAACCGTTCGTTTTCTGAATCAAGTCCCCCCTTTTCTTTCAACTTTGTAAATTCTTTTACAATCACCTATAACACATTCTCCCTCTCCATCTGATTTCCAAAATACTTCCCAGATTCCACTCATTCACGGAGCTGATGCTTCTTCCATTGAATGTATTCGTCTTTGGCCCCCCTGGTACAACACATAAGACATCTAATTAATGCACACACTAAAGTTCCTAACATAAGTATTGCTACTAGAAGGATAAACAGTCGCTTAAGCCAAGCAAAGTTAGGTAACCACGAGGTTAACTTTTCCCAAAGATCAGAAAACCCGGATGTGGTGTCATCTTGCGCAGTCAGATGCAAAATCTGAGTTTTAGCTATGAGATTTTGTAAGTCTTTCTCTATTCTTCCGCTTTGGTTTACATATGAGCAACAGCTTTGATTAATCACTGCACATAAGCCTCCCTCTTTCCAAGTTAATAAATCTAATGCCATTCTGTTTTGTCCCACCACATTTGCTAATGACTGGACTTCTTGTTGAAGTGCCTGTATGGCATCGATTGTAGATTTCTCAAGCACTTCTATAGTAGCCGATATGTTTACAATTGCTTTCTCCAATTCACTGACGCCCAGGGATGGTATAAGCCACCTTACAAAGCTATGGAATCTTGTTCCCCTCGTCACTAGAGGGTTTTCTACTCCCCGAATTCTCCTCCAAGGTGTTCTCAACATACCTGAGGGGATTTCAGATTGATTAAACACTGTATCCTGGCTAGTTAGATAGCCTATCGTGCAAGTTCCCTTCCATCCTGCGGGCAGCTGTTTTCTACTATATCCATCTCCACACAACCACCAATACCCTTTAGGTAACTTACAGGGTCCAACAGTCGCTGTCAAATTCGCACCTAAAAATTTCCCCGCCTGGTACCATCCATACTCCCAGGAATATCCTTCTCCTTCGGAAATACCACTACTTTTATATGCAACTAGTTGTGTTTTGTCGCAAAAGTCAATATACATTACCCTTATCCCTGTTAGATCCCAACTTCCCACATCAACAGTTGTCTTATTAATCCAGTACTTGCTCCATCCCCAGGCTATTGTCTTATTCACCGGCCCCCTGCGTCTATATTCCCCGTGTTCCCAGGTACAATTGTTACTGCTAATTAACACCACAAGCTCTTCTTTCAACAGTTGTAAATCAAATCTGGGTCCTAAGGGGTAGATATTATCATCGTACTCACAATACCCATTCGACTCATTTCCCCCTTTTGCCCAAAATTTGGGCCAGGTTCCGTTGGCATAGTTCCAATTGCTTGCTGCCATCCCATATAGAGGTAGTTTCATTTCTCCTTTAGGTAGGGTAGTACATACCCAACAATCTGACAGATTAGTAGCCCTTACCAATGTTTCCAGACTTCGTGTATATGTATTCACACACCATGTCCCTCCCCCTGAAACACAAAGTCCTGGCATGTTGATGACTGTTAATGTCATTAATGTCCATCTTTTCGTTGGAGGCGAAGTTTCAGGGGTCCGGCCTGTGTTGATGTCCATGCGGTTCTGGAGCTCTCTTGACTCGAGTCCAATGGATCCAAGCAGCTTGTTCCTTAATCTTTATGGCTGTGTGAGTGGTCAGCAGTACCTGGAAGGGACCTTCCCACTTTGGCTTCAGTGGTGAATCTGTAAAAGACTTGACATATACATAATCCCCAGGTTCGATCTCGTGTACTGGTCCATCCAGCCCATGAGCTCTTGTTCCCAGAACCAGTTTTTCTACCTCTCGGAGCTGTTTTTGTAAATTTATCATGTAATCTGTCAATATTTCATTCCCTAACTCTGTGGATATCCCATCTTGTACACTATATGGTCTCCCATAGAGTATTTCAAAGGGGCTCAAACCTTCTTTGGTTCTGGGTTTTGTTCTTATCCTGAGAAGGGCTAATGGTAGTGATTGAGGCCAGGCCAAGTTAGCTTCCTGGCCTAGTTTCACAATTTGCGTTTTGATCAAGTGATTCATCTTTTCTACTTGACCACTCAATCGTGGGTTGTATGGGGTGTGAAGTTGCCAGTCTATACCCAATAATCTGCTTACTTTCGAAACAACCCTTGCAGTGAAATGAGATCCTCGGTCCGAGGAAATTACTGCGGGAACCCCGAATCTTGGTATAATTTCATGCAACAATGCTTTGACCACTTCTCTTGTTTTGTTGGTTCGACAGGGAAATGCCTCTGGTCATCCTGAAAAGGTATCAGTTAACACCAATAGGTATCGAAACCCCCCTTTTCTTGGAAGTTCTGAAAAATCAATTTGCCATTGTTGTCCCGGATAGTTTCCCTTCCCTATTTGGCCAAACTGGACTCTGGGACCTGTCCTAGGGTTGTTCTGTAAACATACCTCACACTGCTGAGTGACTTGTTTGACAGTGGCATATAGATTCCGAGCACATATTAGCCTACTCAGGTATCTGTAAAGTGCCTCTGTTCCCCAATGGGATTTCTTATGTTCTGCCATGACTACAGCCCATAGTAACGAGAAAGGCACTATTATTTTTCCCTGTGGGGTTCTGACCCATTTCCCTTCAATTTTCCCATTTAAGTCTTTGATCAATTTGTGATCGTCCTTAGAATATCTAGGTTCATTGTCAATTTGTATCTTACCGTCTGGGACCAGGGATTGTCCCTCTGCATTACCCATCTCTGCTGCTCTTTTGGCTTCTCCGTCCGCCAGTGCATTGCCCAATTCCATAGCGGTGTTCCCTTTTTGGTGGGCTTTGCAGTGCATGATAGCCACTTTGGTAGGCAGTAATACTGCATCTAAGAGCTTGAGAATTTCTTCAGCATGTTTGATGTGTTTCCCTTGTGTAGATAAGAGTCCTCTTTCTCTCCAGACCGCCCCGTGAGCATGCACTACCCCAAAAGCATATTTAGAGTCTGTCCAGATATTTATCCGTTTTCCTTTGGCCAATTCCAGGGCTCGGGTTAGTGCTATAATCTCAGCCTTTTGGGCTGATGTATTTGGGGCCAGGGCCTTGGACTCTATTACCTTCTCTGTGGTGGTTACCGCATAGCCAGCTTTGCGTATCCCCTGTTGAATGAAGCTGCTCCCGTCGGTGAACCAGGAATCCTCTGCATCCTCTAATGGTTCTTCTTTCAGGTCTGGTCGGCTGGAGTACACCGCCTCGATTGTTTCCAAGCAGTCATGGGTCACTGATTCTCCTTCGGTTCCGCTGAGGAAAGAGGCTGGATTGACAATATTAGTTACTGTTATTTCTACATCATCTTGCTCTATCAGGATAGCCTGGTACTTAAGAAACCTCTGAGGCGAAAGCCAATGCCCCCCTTTTACTTCCAGTACTGCTGAGACGGTATGTGATACCATAACTGTGATTTTCTGGCCTAGGGTGAATTTACGGGCCTCTTGGATGTTTATTACCACTGCTGCCACCGCTAGGAGACAGCTAGGCCACCCTTTACTTACTTCGTCAAGCTGTTTGGAGAAGTATGCCACCGCCCTTCGATAGGGTCCCAAATTCTGGGCTAGGACTCCTAAGGCCATTCCTTGCTTTTCATAGGAAAACAACCAGAAAGGTTTAGTAGTGTCAGGTAATCCCAGGGCAGGTGCTTCCATTAACCTCTTTTTTAACTGATGGAAGGCTCTGTCTGCTTCCCTATTCCACACAATATTCTTTGAGTCAGATTTTAATAACTCGTATAGCGGCTTTACCAAGAGTCCGTAGTTATATATCCAGAGACGACACCATCCTGTCATTCCTAGGAAGGTTCGAAGTTCCTTAGGCATCTGTGGTCGAGGTGTCTGGCAGATGGCCTCTTTCCTCTCCTTCCCAAGTGTCCGTTGGCCTGCGGTTATTTCATATCCCAGATAGGTCACTTGCTGCTGGGCTATCTGTGCCTTCTGTGGAGAAACTTTATAGCCATTAAGTCCAAGAAAATTTAGCAGGCTCACAGTCCATTCTAGGCATGTCTCTCTGGTGTCAGTGGCTAGTAACATATCATCCACATACTGCAATACCACTCCTGACCCAGGCGGGCGTTTCCACTGTTCTAAGTCTTTGGCTAGCTGATTTCCAAAAAGTGTTGGACTATTTTTAAAGCCCTGCGGTAGCACAGTCCATGTAAGCTGTGTTTTCCTTCCAGATTCTGGGTTTTCCCCTTCGAATGCAAATAAAAGTTGCTCTCTGGGCTCAGAGGCAAGCAGAAAAAGGCATCCTTTAGGTCCAAAACGGTAAACCATGCCAATTCAGGTACCAATTTATTTAGAAGGGTGTATGGATTTGCTACCACCGGATGTAAATCCTCAACAATTCTGTTGATGGCTCTGAGATCCTGCACTATGCGATAGCTACCATCCGGCTTTTTGACAGGTAATATTGGAGTGTTATACTCTGATTCACATTCTTTCAGCAGCCCATACTCAATAAACTGGTCTATAATTTGTCGGATCCCCTCCCTATCCTCTATCCTGAGGGGATACTGTTTGACTCTCACCGGTCGTGCTCCTTGTTGAGGCTTTATCACTATTGGGGAAGCACTTTTTGCTCTCCCCGGCACTCCCGAGGCCCATACTCCCGGATAAATTGGGTCTCTAATCTCCTCAGGCACTCCTGTAGTAATAGGAGTTCCTATCAGGGCCAAACTTAGTACTTCAATTAGTTGATCTTCTCTTATCCGAAGTTCCATTTTCCCTTTTTTGAATTTAATTTCTGCTCCGAATTGCTCTAATAAATCTCGCCCTAGCAGGGGTTTCGGCGAATTTGGCAGATATAAAAATTTGTGTATCCCCAATTGTTTTCCCAATTTGAACTTAAGAGGTTTGAGAAAATATGCCTTTTCACTCCGGCCAGTGGCTCCTGTTACTGTTATAAAATCAGTATCAATAGGGGTCAGAGCTTGATTTAAAACCGAATACGTTGCTCCTGTATCCACCAAAAATTCTATTTCTTGTTGCTTTTTCCCTAGCCTTAGGGTAACCAGTGGATCCGCTAGGGTAGATTCCCCAGGTCCCCGTCAGTCTTCTTTATAATGGGCCTGAATTTTTTCTTTTCGTCTTTTTGGGCACTCATTCTTCCAGTGCCCTCTCTGCTTACACCATGCACATTGATCTCTTTCTAATGGTTTCCTAAAATTCCCTGCTTTCGTTTCCCCCCTCCCATGTATTGCTGCCACCAGTGCCCGTCTGTCCCTTCTCTTATCCTCCTCCTCCCGGTTGTTAAACACTCTCCATGCCTCATCTAACAGAGTCTCTAGATTTCTGCTGTCGGTTGTTCTCAATTTTTGCAGCTTCCTCCGGATATCATTGGCAGACTGCCCTAAAAAGAGAGACACTAACTGCTGGATTCCTATCTCTGATCCAGGGTCCAAGGGGGTGTAGCGTCTCATTGCATCTCGTAATTTATCCAGAAACTCCGAGGGACTCTCCTTCGGCCCTTGTCTCACAGCATACAGCATTGACCAGTTAATGGCTTTCGGGATAGCCCTCTCCATCCCTGTTATAATCCAATCTCTGTAAGTTTCTAGCGCCTCTGAGTGAATGCTCCTGTTTGGGTTCCAGTGAGGGTTCTGCAAGGGGAAATAATCTTTAATGTCCCTTCCTGAATCTTTCAGTTGGTCTGTGGCTATATTGTGAGCAGTTTTTAAAACCAGTTGTTTCTCAGTTTCTGTCAGGTGATCTAATAATAACTGGATATCACTCCAGTCAGGGTTGTGCTGCTTTACCAGAAACTGAAAATGTCTAGTAACCCCTACGGGATCATTCCGATAATTCTTTGCCACGCTTTTCCAGGTTTCTAAATCAAATGAGGAAAAAGGGACTTTTATCAATACAGGTAGTCCTTCCGGACCCACGGCTTCCCTTAAGGGTGCCTGAATCAATGCTCGCCCTGTTCCCTTTCGGGTACGGGACGATACCGGGCTATCAGGTGGGGTTCTGGAATTAGTTTCTCCGTCTTCTTGGGAAACCTTTTTCGTCCCAATGGTCTCCCATTACCTTAACCGGTGGTAAGTAAGTTTCAAGTAAATCCTCTTCTTCTTTAAAACCCTGAATCTTTCCAGGCTTTGTGTATCTCTGCCCTATGCTACAGGCTGAACAACATCTTTTTATATTTGCCTTCATTTCTTTCCTTTTTTCTTTCTCTAAGGCTAATACCATCGGGTCTTGTGGAGGTAATAGCCCGCAGTTCCGTTGGTACTCTGGGTGGTTCCGAAGGGTGAAAAACTTGTCTGCATATGTGACTTTCCTTCCCTTCTAAGGAATAGCATTAATCGTAATATAGTATTGTAATTAAGGGTCCCGTTAAAGGGCCATTTCTCCTGATCATCTAACTTGTAAAGGGGCCACCATTGATTACAATATTTAATTAAGGTTTTCTTGTCCACGCTGCCACCTGGTGAGCCCCCGATCTCCTTCCAGTGTGCTAAAATACACCCTAGGGGACTCTTTTTCAGTGTCTCACTTCCTTGATTATTGCCCATTTTATGTTCCCCTTACCCCCTTAGTTCAGAGGTGATCCTGATCTCCGTGTGTCACTTAGGTGTTACCCCCCCCGCTGCCGCTGCCGCTACCTTTACCTCCAGGGGTAGGCTATGTCTCCACAGATTACTTGTTTCAACTCTCCCGCCCGCTCGATCTTTTCCCACTCAGCCCAGCTACCACACTGTGGACACCAAAAATCGTCCCCCCGATCTACCCAAACCTCCGTATTACAAGCAAAGCACCTTAAGATAAAAATAGGATCACAAACATTATCCGAATGTCCAAGACACTGCCACTTAATATTCTCAATATTTGGTTCACACAATGTTTCTTTACAGTCTGTCATACGCTTCGTTCGTCTCCGGCCACTCTCCTCGCGGAGAACACGGAACCGCGGATCGGAACTCCGCACTCGCTCCGCAGCAGTGCCGCGTCTCAATCACTCAGTTCACTCATACAACAATTACAGACAATAACACGGTAGGGGTACCTTATGACAAATACAACAAATAATCAACAATATTACAATTCCACACACTAACACAAAACCCAAAACCCAGGGATCCCACACCATTAGCCCAAGCTTGAGCATACCCTGGGGCGAGTACACCGACTCTTTACCACGCGTAGGACGTCTCCTCACGACTTACAGGTCCCCCCCTTAAGAAACCCTGAACATACCTGGTCCGCAACAGATGGTCCTTGTCTGTCCCCGCGGTGATCTGGAGGAGTGGGGGAGTCCTCCCGAGAAATCTCGGGGGCGCCCAGAGGAGTCCCGTCCTCAGCAGGTCCCGCAGCCGGACAGAGGGGGTCCCATCTGGGGTGCCAAATTGACGCGCGGAAACAAACCTTACAACTCGCAGAGAGTTATAAAGCAGGCATGTTTATTGCGGCGCCGGGTGCAAGGGGGATTTCTCCACCAAACTTGCACACCGGTTTGTAAAACAAGCGTCTATTTACGATGAAAAGCATACATATTCATTAATGTGGGCTGGGTTATTATAATTGATTCTAAGAAAAGGCGTTACTATTCTAATTATTTCTAGGAACTCATTATCATAAGTCTCCTCCCCTTGCCGCATGCGTACTGTCGCCTGGTGGTCGTGGGCCGGGGTCTTCTGGAGGAAGGCTCGCAGTCTTCTTCACCGTGTACCTTTACCTTTGTCCTAGAATGCTGGGTTGGCTGGACCCCAAACCGCGAAACTGGTCCCGACCAGATGGACACTTTACCCAGACAGTTAGGTTCCTCCTTAGCATGCAGGCTGTTCCTGCTATCTTATACACAAGGCCAGTTCCTTATCTTGGAATGCTGGGGCTCCGAGCTTTTGTTCTTTCCCAGACTGTACTACATCCGCACTAACAACCTGTAACCGTTCGTTTTCTGAATCAGTACCGAGGTCAGGCTGACAGGCCTATAGTTTCCCAGATCCTCCTTCTGGCCCTTCTTGTAGATGGGCATCACATTGGCCACCCTCCAGTCATCTGGTACCTCTCCTGTTGACCAGGATTGTTGATAGATAATGGAGAGAGGCTTGGTGAGCTCTCCCGCCAGCTCCCCGAGTACCCTTGGGTGAATCCCATCCGGCCCCATAGACTTATGCGTGTCCAGGTGCATAAGCAAATCATTAACTACTTCCTCCTGGATTACAGGGGAGTTGTTCTGCTCTCCGTCCTTATCTTCCAGCCCAGGAGGCTGTACACCCTGGGGGTAGCTGGTCTGACTATTAAAGACAGAGGCAAAGAAGGCATTAAGTATCTCAGCCTTCTCCTCATCCTTGATCGCAATGTTTCCCCCTGCATCCAGTAAGGGATGGAGATTCTCCCTGACCCTCTTTTTGTTGATGTATTTATAAAAAAAGATAAAAATAAAAATCTTGGTATAGACCACTGTGACCATTTCACAGTATGACTAACTGAGTTCCAGTGCTCAAGAATGCTTCTTGGGACTGCCAAATTTGCCATTGTAGACAAACATCCTGGGAGGAGACCATAGCAGTAAATGATCCCAAAGCCAAAGATGGGGAGAGAGGGAGAAGTGTTAAAGTACCACAATCTCCTTCAGTTGTGGGATAAAGTCCTCCAGGACTTTATGTCAGAGGAACAAAATCTCTCTTCTCAGATAAAGGCATAAGGATTCATTTCAAGTGAAGGAATCAACATGTTTTATTTGATTTCACAGGACTGCTAAATAGAACAACCTTACATTTCTGAATTTATATGATGCAAAGAAAAGGGAACAAATACAGCTAAAACTAGCTAACAGAAGCTTCTCATCCCTTAAGCACGACTGCAAGTTAAGAAGGTGCATTACTGTTGGTCTGACTCCTGAAGTGATAATATTTCAGCACACCTTCACTGAAGTTAGCATAGTTATTGGTATAAAATGCACAGCGATTTTTTTTTATTTGTGTCTCTTGAAGTCTTCTTACCTCTCACAATAAAATCTGGGCTGCAAGGCAGAGTGTACATGTTCAAGACTGCTATGATCATTTAGTTTGACCTTCTATGATGCAGTATTTCTTGAAAGGCAAGTATCTGATCATGCTGACTACATTTTATTTACTGAACAAGTGAAGGGGCCGCACATGTCTCCCAAGAATTTGCTCTCAATTGCAGAAAGTAAACAACTGTGAGATCTTCAGATGAAAGTTGCTGTGGAGAAGCACAGATCATATATTTATGATAAAAAATGAGTGTAAGTCAGGAATAAGTAAAGTTTGTCGAGTGTTTTTCTGACCCTAACTTCCCACAAAGGCACTTCAAGTACCACCTAAATGAAGGTTAAGGTGTGAGAGTCAAACACATCATATTAGGAAGCTGCTAGTTTCCTAATGAACCTTCTGCTTCTATAGCAGTCCAATGAAGATTTATTCTGACTTGTAGACTCATATCATAAGCCTGTTTTCATTCAAATGAAAGCAAAAACCAACGGATCACCTTATCAAGAGTAAAGCTTCCTAAGAAAGTGGAAAGCTTCAGTGAATCATGAAGTCGTTCCACCATTTGTGTCTGATAACTCAATACCTGTAATATTTGCTTCACAAAAAAATCATAAAGGCCATTTAACTTCCTATTGCTTTTAAATCCTGAACGTTTGCTCTGTTGCAAAATCTGTAGTAAGCAGGCATTTGAGTGACACCTTTCACCCAAATTCTCTGCCCCATTTCAATGTGTGTTTGCAGATGCCTGGGTAGCACAAGGGACTTCTGATGGAGAAAACTTTTCACATGTAGAGAGATTTCCTCTTCTGTCCTGTTGAAAACAAGTCTGGATTCCAAACTAAACAAGTGTATTATGGTTGTAATAAATTTAACAGAACCTAGGTGAAAGTTAATTTGATGATCTCAGCCCACTTCTCAGAAATCAGGAGCATGTGTCACAACCCACAGCTGGCTCACTGCACAATGTGCCCTCTTTTTGGAGGTCCCAGCTTCTAGACAAAGGATTTGGAATAAGAATTTAGTATGGCATTAATTAAACCTTTGATATTTTATCCTACCTGGTTAAAAAGTATCTCTTTTTCTTTAAACACCCACCTGACATAGAAAAAAAAATATCTCAGTTTTCTCCCTGATGCTGTTTTTCTCCTTTTGTCTGTACGATTTTGAAAGCATAGTGGAGTAAATCTATCCAAGACCTGAGGTATTTGAGATATATGCTGAATCACTGTTGGTAATTATAGAAATATAATAACTAGCCTAGAATCTCAAGGTAAGCTAGATAGATTTCAATATTTTCTGATCAGAACTGCAGCTAATGCACTTGGAATTAGTCTATTAAAGCTACTTTGCAAATTCCCCTGATATCGCTTCACATTATTTCCCCTTAAATCTATATCTTTCTAAAGAACATTAGGTCAGATTATGAATATTAAAGGCTCTCCAAAACCCACACTAATTTTAAACTACAGGCACTGTGAATTGCAAATGACCTGAACTGTTTAAGCATCATAGTGTATGTGACTCATCTGCTTCAAAAAAATCAGGTCATGAAATTTTCTGTGTGCACAACTCAGGTCCCTGAAAGACCAAGTCAGTGTTATGATTGTCCACATTTTTCTTTTCAGACATATTTTAAAAAGATAATTTATAGCCTGAGAAAGACCTGTTATCAGACATCCACAGTGCCCCAGAGATTAGAAGCTTCTCTTCAAGCACCGGGTAGGGTTTCCTGTGTACCATAATACCCCACCTTGAATATAACTGCTGCTGTTCTTCTCTCCTAGATCACCCCAAAGTACCATATTTTCATTTCTGACTACAGGGCAATGATTTTCAAGAATTCCTTGTTCAGGATAGACATATCAGTCCATATTCTGCAGAAAAAGTAATTATTCATGAGGATTAAACTAATGAGCATAAGCCTTATCAGTCTTTTCTTATCAGAAGACTAGATAACTTATCTAGTTACATTTACATATACATATATCCCTAAACATATCAATATGCAGACTTTGATAGAGGTTGACCATAAACCCTGACAAAATTTGTTTTGTAATCCCACCTCTCCCCATCTCCCTCTTCCTTAATGCAGAAGACGTTGTCACTATTTTTCATCACAATGCAATAAAAGATTTTGAAGCACAAATAAAGATGTAAATAACCTATACAACAGCATAGCAAGACATGGAGTTTTTTCATATAGAGCTGTTCGATTGCTTAACTATAATAGATGACAGAAACCACAGAAAACAGAGAAAACATTGGACACGATGCACTTTTTGATTACTTTTCCTGCTGTGTTTGTCCACAAAACTATGGACTGACACAGAATAGATGGTGAAACCTGGGGATAGGTTGACCAGCCTTGCCTAGAAGCCCCCCAAATCCTACATTTCTTAAAGAGGCTGACTCGTCTGATCTAAAAAGCTTTTTTTAGGATCAGTTTTCTTGCACTCCGGAGTTGCCTATTTCTCTCTATAATTTATAAAGGTGGTGTGGGTTGGCCCAGGCTGGCAGCCAAGAACCCACACAGCTGCTCCCTCACTCCCCACGGGGGAAAATGGGGAGAAAGAGAGTGAGAAAACCCATGGGTCAAGATAAAGGCAGGGAGATCACTTACCAATTACTGTCACGGGCAAAACAGACTCGACTTGAGGGAATTAACATAATTTGTTGCCGATTCATATAAATATTTAATTACTAATTTGGGTATTGGGAAACAAAAACAACAACAAAAAAGGAAGAAACATTTAAACACTTGGGGAAAACAATTTTCTGCCTCCTTTCCCAGACTCAACTTCACTCTTTCCACCATACTCCTCTCCTCCCCCCTTGCCATCACAGCAGTTTACATTCAGTCCCTTCAGAGAGGACACAAGTGGTGCAGGGGGGTGGTCTACTGGTCCTTCCTTCTTATGATTTTCCTCTGCTCCAGGGAGGGTCCTCCAAAAGCTGCAGGGCATATCTGCTCCACCATGGAGCACCTGCTCCTCCTCCTCTGGCCTTGGTATTCCCTCTGCTGTTTCTTGCTCTTTTCCCCTTCCCCTTCTTGCTTCTTCCCCTTCCAAATAAATATGCTTTCACAGAGGCACCACAAACTTGGCTGATGGACTCAGCTGTAGCCTGCAGTGGGTCTACTATGGAGCTGGCTGGAAAAGGCTGTGCCCGGCACAGGGCAGCACTTCACCTCTTCTCAGAGGCCAACCCTGTAGCCCCTCTGCTACCAAAACCTTGCCCCATATACCAAATACAAAAGGAAACCTACATAGTGAAAAGACAAAAAAAAATATCTTGTTGATGCTTAAATTAGTGCAAATCTTTTCCATCTCTACCCTTTACCAGCTGCAACTTTACTAGATAAAGTACCTTCTGGTCCCCATGGGCCCACAGACAACCAGCAAGGCTAAATGAGTGCCCTGAACAAGCTGTTCTTGTAATTGATCCTTAAATCTTTTCAATAAAAATGAATTCAGATAGAGAAGATGACTGTTTTATGGTTGGAAGTACATAGTGGATAGTTACGTCTGGAATAGAACTTTTGCTGGTAGCCTAACGTAGCACACAGACCTATTCTCCTTGGCTGTAAAAATTTTGTATAAGTTTTAATTAACCCTTTCTTTGTTTGACCAGCTCAAGAAACAAAAGGTTGTAAGTCTATTATAATTAGTTGGCCTTTTGCATGGCAGCACCTTGCACCTTTCCTAAGATTGATGGTTGGACTAGATGATCTTAAAGGTCCCTTCCAACCTAGACAATTCTATGATTCTATGATTCTATGTCATTAGCATTTAAAAGAAGAAAGGTCAACTGCACACATTATACCTCAATAGTACAAAGCCAGACAAATGATCAGAGGAAAAATACAATACTGCAATAAAAACAAGAGTTAGGAAGCACACTTGGAAGGTACGTTGGCCTAAACCATTTTAAAGAGAGGTATAGAAGCAAGATAAAAAGTTACTTTTGAACTCAAATGTTTTGTTCAGGTTGTTTAATTTGTTTAGTGGAAAATTGTTTTCCTGTTTTCTCTTTTCATAAGGCAAAAAGTCTGTTTGGCTTTATATAAACCAGAATTGGAAGTTACTCCAGATTCATGTTGCTCTACACAGAAGCAGAATTTAACCCATAGGCTTTCTAAATCAAATCAGATTGCTGACTTCTGTAACATTCAAAGTTCATTTTCCCACTTGGTAATTTAACCTGATGATCAGATTCAATCCCTGGCACAGGAGGTTCCCACATTTCTTTTGCTGGATGGACAGGTCTGATGGAAAATTATTTCATATTTGTTCTTTTTTAATATTTTTTCCATAACCTTTAAGGTATCCTTTCTGGCCAAAGTCAGAGGCAAGATATAGTATAAATGTGTCCTGGTTTGAGGTTGATAAGACAGGGATAAGAGTGTCTTCACAAACAGGTGATAAAGTATGGATATGAGTGTCTCCACAAACAGGGAAGTTAAATGAAATTGCAAGAGTAAGATAACTGAAGGAAATAGGAGAGTTAATTGAAACTGCAGGAGTGAGATAACCAAAAAATTGGGGAATTAACTGAAAATACAAAAGTTAGACAATTATAAAACTGCAAAAGTTAAACTTTTATGTAATAGGTGGATCAAGAAGTCTGTACCTTCCAAGTACCTCAGCCAATGGGGAAAGGAAGAGGGTTACATGCAGCTGGGGAATTAGGATAAAATGGAGGCTGCATCCTCCGAAAAAAACGAGAGACCCCACAGGGGAATGCCCCAGTGGACTCTCCCTTTATTCGAATAAAGTCTTTGCAGGGGTCCTCTGTCTCCTTTGTGAACATCGACCTTTGGCTATGGGATTTTCTGCACAAGTGGGGACTCGTCCGGGATCCTTCCACCTTCCAGGGATGGCGGACAATGAACGGAGCTGATGGCACGCCTCACCAGAATTTCAGTGATCAGTTCCCTTCGACGGCTGCCGGCACTGGACGACTGATTGGGTACCTGAGAGTGTTCAGGAGACAGACGAGCAACAGGCTGCAGGGGTCCGTGAAGAGGTCTGCAGGGAGAGACCATTGGAAACCTCACTGGTGAGTACTATGGGAAATTCGGGGAGTAAAAGAGGGAGGACGCCCAGGGAGGGCAGTAAAAAGAGGACGCCCAGGGAGGGCAGTAAGGGAAAGTCGAGAATGGGTCTCGAGGACCAGGATTACGATCCCGAAATACCCCCGGAAAGTCCCTTGGGGAGAATGTTAAGATCTTGGGGAGATCTACACATTCACACAGAAATAACTAAGGAAACAATGGTAAAGTTTTGTTATTTTACCTGGCTTGAATATAATTTGCAAAAAGGTTTTAGATGGCCTCCTCTTGGGTCAGATGTTAGTCTTTTTAGCAGTGTTTATGCTTATACTTGAACGACACTGAGAAAGGACTTACTTACTTAAAAAGCATGTGGGGAAATATGGTTAAGAGCGCCGCCGACAGGAATTTATGTGGTTAGAGGGAGAAGAAATAAGGGAGAGTCAGAAAATGGCGGGGGATGGGTGGGGGGAGGAAGGGGACAGAGAAGATGTGGGATGTTCTTCAGTGTCTTCCCCCGCCTTATCGTCAAGCCCCTCCCAGTCCCCCAGGGGACCCAGGAGTGGCTGCTGGGCCTTTATACCCCCAAATCCCAGATCAAGAAAATCAGGGAGAAACCATCCCTACAGCCCCTCTTAAAGAGGACAACAGTGGAGGGGAGGATGGGCAAGAGATTATGTCCCCATCTAGAACTAGAAGGGGGACACAATATGAAGCAGCAAGGGTGCCTAAAACCCAGGAGGCAAGCGTTCATCAGATGCCTCTTCGCCAGGTCCCTTTGGGCGGACAAAGGGGGGGATTTGGGTTTGTAATTGTACCCCTTACAACTCAGGACATAAGGGGGTTGAAAAAGGAATTACCCCCATATCTGGATGACCCCATAGGGGTGGGGGAGAAGGTAGACAAATATCTAGGGAATGCAGATTATACCTGGAAGGACTGGGATTTTCTTCTGGGAATTTTATTTGGGCCACAGGAAAAACAAATGATTTTGCAAAAAGCCCATCGGTTGTGGGAAGATGAAGACCCGCAGGCAGCGGGGAATGCAGGGCAGAATGTGCCCGTGGTTGATGATGCAGTCCCCCAGGTGGACCCCAACTGGGATCCAAACAATCAGGCTAACCTAATCTGCCTTGGGGATTACAGAGCCTATTTGATTAGAGCAATTAAGACAGCAGTTCCCAGAACTAACAGTATGACAAAGGCTATGTCCCTGGAACAGGAGAGAGATGAGAGTCCCTCTCACTGGTTGGAAAGGACCAGGAATGCCTTAAGAAAACAGGGAGGGTTAGACCCCGAGGGACCGGCCTTTGACACACTGTTGAAGGTACAATTTGTCACCAAGTCCTGGCCTGACATAAGGAGAAGAATACAGAAAGATGAGGATTGGCAAAACAGGCCTTTGGACGAGTTGGTTAGAAAGGCGCAGCAGGTGTATGTGAGAAGGGATGAAGAGAGGGCAAAGATGAAGGCAAGAGTGATGGCACAGCTTTAACAGCCTCCAAAGGGAAAAATGCCAGGACCCCCAGGATCGAAGGGGAGGGGGCAACCATCAGGATTTAACAGAAACGTGTCTTCCTCGGTGGGGAGGGGTCAGCCCAGGCCTCGGCTGGGAAGAAATCAGTGTGCTATTTGTAAGAAAGAAGGACATTGGAAGAGAGAGTGTCCGTGGAGTCAGGTGGATTCTAATGAGGAGGAAGTCCACCGGTTGACGGAAATGGATTGTTAGGGGTGTCAGGGGCTCCCACTGTTCCAGGGACCCACCACCTTGGAGCCCTTGATAACCTGTCGGGTGGGTCCAAATCGGGAGGAGGTACACTTTTTAGTGGATACCAGAGCGTCTCGATCTACTTTAAACTTTGTGCCTAAGGGGAGACAGTTGTCAAGAGAATCTTTAATTATCCAAGGAGTAAGTGGAAAGGATGAACGGGTACATTTCATCCATCCACTATTAATAGCTATAGGAGATAAGTTTGAGATGCATGAATTTTTGTTTGTTCCTAATTGTGAACCTAAGGGACAATGAGGAATGGAGGCAGGTCCCTCCTCGGAAGGGCAAGCAAAACTCCTGCCAGCCCCTGTCACCTTCCCAGTTGCACCTACAAAATAGGTCCGGTGCTTTGGAAGTCGAGGGCCAGGCATACGAGGATAGGGACAAGGATTTAGACAGTGAACTACCCAGAGCCAGCCAGCCACCCCCACGCCTTCGGACTTCAGCAACAAAAAAAAAGAGGAAGGTAATTGTGGTGGGTGACTCTCTTTTGCGGGGAACAGAAGGCCCCATTTGCAGACCGGATCCTTCCCACAGAGAAGTCTGCTGCCTCCCTGGGGCCAGGATTAAGGATATAAAGAAAAATCTCCCTGCCCTGGTCCGCCCCTCGGATTACTATCCATTATTGGTATTTCAAGTAGGCAGGGATCAGGTAGCTAACAGTAGTCCAAGGGCCCTGAAGAAAGACTTTAGGGCCCTTGGACAGCTGGTTAAGGGATCAGGAGCACAAATTGTGTTCTCCTCCATCCCATTACTTGCAGGAATTGATGAGGGTATAAACAGGAAGAGCCAGCAGATTAACTCTTGGCTCCAAGGCTGGTGTCACCGTCAGAACTTTGGTTTCTTTCATCATGGGATGTTCTATAGGACATTAGACCTGGTGGCAACTGGTAGGGCAAGCCTTACCCAAAGGGGAAGAAGAATACTGGGACAAGAATTAGCAGGGCTCATTGAAAGGGCTTTAAACTAGGGTTGAAGGGGGATGGGGATGAAAGCAGGATTACTAAGGAGGAGCCTGGGAGCAGATTACCAGTGCCGATGGGTAAAAGTGCTAGCAAGGTCTTGTGGCCTGTTGCCTCAGCAGAGGTGGAGGATGGTAACCCATGTGGTAATGACATGAGGGACAGTGATAGGCTGGATACCACAGAAGGGTCTGAGCATGGTCAGGGAGGTGTTGGGCCTCACCCCCCCCATAAAAATGGCAAGAAAACTAGCCCAGCTAAAGTGCATTTACACAAATGCACGTAGTATGGGCAACAAACAGGAGGAGCTGGAAGCCATTGTACGGCATGAAAGCTATGATGTAGTTGCCATCACGGAAACGTGGTGGGATGAATCGAATGACTGGAGTGCTGCAATGGATGGCTACAAGCTCTTCAGAAGGGACAGGCAAGGAAGGAGAGGAGGAGGAGTGGCCCTGTATGTTAGGGAGGAATATGAATGTGTGGAGATAAATGAGGGTAATAGTAGAGTTGAGTGCCTGTGGGTACGAATCAAGGGGAGGACCAGCAAGGCTGATATTGTGGTGGGAGTCTATTACAGACCACCCAACCAGGATGCAGAGGTTGATGAAATGTTCTATAAGCAGCTAGCAGGTGTCTCGAGATCACTTGCACTTGTCCTGGTGGGTGACTTCAACCTACCAGATATCAGCTGGGCACTCCATACAGCTGAGAGGGAACAGTCTAGGAGATTCCTGGAGTGTGTTGGGGATAACTTCCTGACACAGCTGGTGAGTGAGCCAACTAGGGAAGGAGCGCTACTTGATCTGCTGTTTGTAAACAGAGAGGAACTTGTGGGGGATGTAACAGTTGGAGGCCGTCTGGGGTACAGTGATCATGAAATGATAGAGTTTCTGATTCTCAGGGAAGCAAGAAGGGGAACCAGCAGGACTGCCATCATGGACTTCCGGAGGGCAGACTTTGGTCTTTTCAAAAGTCTGCTTGACAGAGTCCCTTGGGAGGCAGCCCTGAAGGGCAAAGGAGTCCAGGAAGGCTGGACACTTTTCAAGGAGGAAGTCCTAAAAGCACAGGAGCAGGCTGTCCCTGTGCGCAGGAAAGCGAGCTGTCGAGGGAAGAGACCGGCCTGGCTGAACAAAGAGTTAAGGTCACAGCTCAGGGAAAAAAGGAAAGTTTATGTCCTTTGGAAAAAAGGACAGGCGACTCAGGAAGATTACAAAGGTGTAGTAAAGTTATGCAGGGAAAAGATTAGAAAGGCCAAAGCTCAGCTAGAACTGAACCTGGCCCTGGATGTTAAAAACAATAAAAAGAATTTCTATAAATATATTAATAGCAAGAGGAGGACTCGGGAGAACCTCCACTCTCTCCTGGATATGGAAGGTAACATAGTGACAAAGGATGAGGAGAAGGCTGAGGTACTGAATGCCTTCTTTGCCTCGGTCTTTAGCAGTGGAGTAGGGTGTCCCCCGAGTACCCAGACCCCTGAGCTAGCAGTTAGGGGCGGGGAGCAGGACGAAGCCCCCATAATTCTAAGGGAGATGGTGAGGGACTTGCTCCATAACCTCGACATAAACAAGTCTATGGGCCCAGATGGGATTCACCTGAGGGTTCTGAGGGAGCTGGCAGAAGTGCTTGCAGAGCCACTTTCCATCATCTACCAACAGTCGTGGCAAACTGGGGAGGTCCCAGCCGACTGGCGCCTAGCAAATGTGACGCCCATCCACAAGAAGGGTCGGAAGGATGATCCAGGGAACTACAGGCCTGTCAGTCTGACCTCGGTGCCTGGGAAGGTGATGGAACAGATCATCCTGAGTGCCATTATGCAACACATGAAGGATGCCCAGATGATCAGGCCCAGCCAGCATGGGTTCACAAGGGGCAGGTCCTGCTTGACAAACCTGATCTCCTTCTATGACAAAGTGACTCGCTTGGTGGATGAAGGAAAGGCTGTGGATGTTATCTACCTAGACTTTAGCAAGGCCTTTGATACAGTGTCCCACAGTATCCTGCTGGAGAAACTGGATGCTCATGGCTTAGATGGGTATACTCTCCGCTGGGTTAAAAACTGGCTGGAGGGCCCAGAGAGTGGTGGTGAATGGAATGAAGTCCAGTTGGCGACCGGTCACGAGTGGTGTCCCACAGGGCTCGGTACTGGGGCCGGTTCTCTTCAACATCTTTATCAATGATCTGGACGAGGGGATCGAAAGCACCCTCAGCAAATTTGCAGACGACACCAAGCTGGGTGGGAGTGTTGATCTGCTGGAGGGTAGAGAGGCTTTGCAGAGGGATCTAGACAGGCTGGATCGATGGGCTGAGACCAACGGGATGAGGTTCAATAAGGCCAAGTGCCGGGTCCTGCACTTGGGTCACAGCAACCCCAGGCAGCGCTACAGGCTTGGGGAAGAATGGCTGGAGAGCTGCCTGGCAGAAAAGGACCTGGGGGTGTTGGTCGACAGCAGGCTGAACATGAGCCAGCAGTGTGCCCAGGTGGCTAAAAAGGCCAACAGCATCCTGGCCTGTATCAAGAACAGTGTAGTGAGTAGGACCCGAGAGGTGATCGTCCCCCTGTACTCGGCACTGGTGAGACCCCACCTCGAGTACTGCGTCCAGTTTTGGGCCCCCTACCACAGGAAAGACATTGAGGTGCTGGAGCAGGTCCAGAGAAGGGCAACGAAGCTGGTGAGGGGTCTGGAGCACAAGTCTTATGAGGAGAGGCTGAGGGAGCTGGGGCTGTTCAGCCTGGGGAAGAGGAGGCTGAGGGGAGACCTTATTGCTCTCTACAAGTACCTGAAAGGAGGCTGTAGAGAGGCGGGGGTCGGTCTCTTCTCCCAAGTTACAGATGATAGGACAAGAGGCAATGGCCTCAAGTTACGCCAGGGGAAGTTCAGGTTAGATATTAGGAAATATTTCTTTACTGAAAGGGTTGTTAGGCATTGGAATGGGCTGCCCAGGGAGGTGGTTGAGGCACCATCCCTGGAGGTATTCAAGAGAGGAGTTGACATAGTGCTTGGGAATATGGATTAGTGTTGGGTGGTGTGGTGGTGTGTGTGTGGGTTGCGTGTGTGGTGGTTTTGTTTTTGTTTTTTTGTGTTGTGGTTTTTTGTTTTTTTTTTGTTTGTTTGTTTGTTTGTTTGTTTTTTTTTCATTGGTTGGACTAGATGATCTTAAAAGGTCCCTTCCAACCTCTGTGATTCTGTGATTCTGTGATTCTGTGACTGTAATCTATTGGGGAGGGACCTGATGGCTAAATTGGGGATGCAGATTAATATCATAAAGGGTGACGAAGAAGTGAGTACTGTTGTGACTTTGTGCAAATTGTCTGATGAAGCTTATACTAAAATAAACCCAGAGGTGTGGGCTGTCCCAGGGAAATATGGAAAATTAGATATGGAACCTCTTCAGGCTACTTTGAAACAGCCTGGTCAAGTGGTCTCTAAAAAGCAATACCCTATTTCAAGATGATTAGGGGCCTGGAGCATTTCTCTTATGAGGAAAGGCTGAGGGACTTGGGCCTTTTTAGTCTAGAGAAGAGAAGACTGAGGGGGGGTCTGATCAATGCCTATAAATACTTAAAGGGTGGGTGTCAAGAGGAAGGGGCCAGTCTTTTTTCAGTGGTGCCCAGTGACAGGGCAAGAGGAAATGGCCACAAACTTGAATATAAGAAGTTCCATCTAAACATGAGAAGGAACTTCTTTACTTTGAGGGTGGCAGAGCACTGGAATAGGCTGCCCAGGGAGGTGGTGGAGTCTCCTTCTCTGGAGACATTCAAAACCAGCCTGGATATGTTCCTGTGCAACCTGCTCTAGGTGGACGTGCTTTGGCAGGGGGGTTGGACTAGATGATCTCCAGAGGTCCCTTCCAACCCCGTATCGTTCTGTGATTCTGTGATTCTGTAAAAGGCCACCAAATTTGTCAGGCACAATTTGCCCTTGGTGAAGCCATGTTGGATGTCACCAATCATCTCCTTTTCTCAGATGCAATCTCACCACCATTTTCTCAGATGCAATTTATTTTAATAAATAAAACTACTTTGCTTGTGTTGTTTATTGTCACAGTAGAAAGATAATGTAACTACCTTTGGACAGGATTGCATGCAATCTTTTACCAAAGCATCCATTTGACCCCACATTGATCTTTTTGGATTGGTCAAAGTTGTGTTTTATTTATTCCCTTCCCTGATTGGTAAGTGTGCCAAAAGTCTCAGAATTTCTATTAAAATGAATATTTATAAATATTTATGAACATGGCTCTTGGATTCTATTTTATTCATTGTCAAAAAAGGCCACTTGATGTATTCATGAGAAAGCCAGTTTTACCTAATTGCAATAGATGTACAAAATTGCAAATTAAAAGTACTTTTCTAGGGGGAATCTATCCATTTCTGGTTGGTTTCAGTGTCCCGGTTTGAAGTAAAACCGAACCAATTTTCTGTTCTGTAACTTTACATCCTAGCTAGGCCTCCTCTAACTCTCTGAAATTAATGGCATATTGTGGAGAAAACTGCTCGTTCTCAGAATGATCAGCCCAATGTTTGCGCTCCATGCCAAGGAATGGTATGCAGGGAGGCCCTTGCTTATACTTATTGCTATAACAACCAAGGTCAGCCCATTTCGTTATTTGCCCCCTTAGAGGGTCGGAAACGGAAAAAACGTAGAGGGGTCACATCAGTGGGGAGGAGTGGACAGGACAGGTGACCCAAACCTGACCAACTGGGGTATTCCATCCCATCTGCCCCATGCTCAGTATAAAAGCTGAGGGATCAAAGGGTCAGCTCCCTTCCTGCGATGGCCGACGTCCAGAGAGGACTCTGTCTGTTCATCTGCCTTTGATCCTGATCCGTGTGTTCCTGACTCCAGAGCTGGAGTCCAGTTCCCATTTGTCGCTGAGTCCAGTCTGGGACTTCCCCAGTGCCTGCCAGTGACGTGACTGTCATCCTGGGAGCTTGGTACGGTTTTGTATATATTGTATCTATTTCATTATTTTTCTTCTTTTTTTTTATTTTAATATTAATTCTTCATTAAAGTAGTTTAGTTCATTCTAAACTTCTAAATCTCCTTATCCCTTTTTCTTCCTCTCTCCTCTTTTTGGGGGGGGGGAGGGGGAGGGAAGGGCCATCTGTCAGTCTGGTTTTGGTAAATTCGGCTGAAACCACGACATTCAGGAACAAATTTCTTCAAAAAATTCTGTTTCTCCTCTATATATTAGATAGACATTCCATGTTTTCGCCATACTAATAACTAATGGCTTTGTAAACAAATTCTTTTTACCTCCAGCCAGGCCTCACTGAGTTGTTTGCTTGCAAAAAGTCCTCACTGACCTTTGGAAGAATCTGAAAGTGAAATAAATGCAGTAGTGTTGTCTAATATGGCAGACACTCTGGGTCACAGGATAAGGAAATGCTTGTCCTGTCCCTTCAGCTTCCCTCTTGGCTGCCAGCAAATCTCCTGCTTGTTCTTTCTGTTCTTCTGGTGGATGAGTCTCATTGAGAGATTTTAGCACGACTTCATGTTCGTCAGTGCAGCAGTAATGAGAGGGTCTGAGATAGTGATAGAACTGCTTTAAACAGTGACAATTTCTTTTAGAGAAGACTTTAATTTTGTTTGTTTGTTTGTTTTATTAACAGTAAGGGGGTGGGGGGAAACAGCTTACATGAGCGATGAGATAAGCAGTAGAACAGGCAGTCATGTAATAGCTGACACATCATAGAATCATAGAAAGTTTGGGTTAGAAGGGACCTTTAAAGGTCATCTGGTCCAACCCCCCTGCAATGAGCAGGGATATCTTCAACTAGATCAGGTTGCTCAGAGCCCTGTCCAACCTGACCTTGAATATTTCCAGGGATGAGGCATCTACCACCTCTCTGGGCAACCTGTGCCAGTGTTTCACTACCCTCATCATAAAAAATTTCTTCCTTATATCTAGTCTGAAACTTCATCCCAAGTTCACTTCCTAGCTTATCAATACTCACCTTGCTCTGGTATAATTTTCTCCTTAAACAAAGCACAGTGATCTGACAAGCAAATGGACTAGTTGACAGAGCATTGCATTAGCCAAGTGTGAATCCATTATAACTTTCTCACACATGCTTTACAAAATACAGATTCATTCTAACACATGTGCTTTGCTTAGGTTTGTGGGTTTGTTTGGGTTTTTTGTGTTTTGGGTTTTTTTCCCCAAAAAGCCAGACATGTTCTACAATGTGTTTTCATGCTCATTATTTTTTTAAAAAAGTGTGAATGACTGTGTGTGAAGGTGTATTTATGTGTATGCATGTACTCACCACACTTGCTAGCTAAGCTCTATCCAAATAAAACAAAATGACAAGCAGAAGTGCAAAACTCCATTCATTTACTTGTCAGCCTGTGTACAAGTCAGAGAGGAATTGCCTCTAATGATGCTTCCTTCCTTGTTAGTATTAAAAAGTGAAAAACCATCATGGAGGTCACTTCTGACAAGCCTGTTTATTTTCCATTTTCCACAGCATTTGCTGAGCATCCTGCTCAGTTTGTGATTTCATTTATTTATTTACTTATTATCTGCACTGCCCCCTCCTCTCCTTAGCCTTTTTCTCCTTTTTCCCCCTTTGAAAACTCTAATGACTAGAGTCAACTAAAATGTCAGCACTTGAAATTCTGGAGCTTCATTTAAGCAATAAAAATAATAATTAAAAGGGTAAAACCTTAGATATATTTCTGCATTTTATATGGTTTGCCAGAGATGATACACATTCAAAAAAGCCAGTAAAAGAATTAATTAGAAACAGCTAAAGCTCAACAAGCTATGCAAGTTAATGAAGCAGAGAGGGAAATGTCATCTTTGAGACCCAGAGCTACATTGGCTTGAATAATATATAGTCCTGCCTTACTCTCCTAACTAAACCTCCCAAATATTTCATATACAATTCCAACTGCTATCAGTATTACGGTGTCTGAAAATCTTCCAGTAGTTCTGCGACAATTTTCAGCAGCTCTTCTGAACTATCTTCCTGGAATTAATTGTGAGAATTGTCATGGCTTTTCTATGCTTTCTTCTCATTTTCCAAAATATTTCATTTTTCCTTGCAGAGACCTAAAAAGAGCTTACTGTGTTATGTATTGAGATATTGAAGGTATTTTTAGTCTTTTTATTTTCACTGAAGCCTCCACCAATGCAAAGAAAGTCTATATACTGAGACATGCGATTTCTTGACAGATCCAAAAAATAAGTAGGATAAAAGTACATAAAGTGTGAGTCTAAACTGGTGATTTTCTAATAGATGTAAAAAGTTTCTTTATTAAAAAATATGCTTGCCTTTTAAAAGTTTTAGTTATATTACATATATGCATCTCTTACTTTTTACACAGCCATAGAAAAGTATTTTATTATTATTTAATTGTTATATATATGTATGTGTTATTAGCAGAATTTTCATAGAATCATAGAATTGCCTAGGTTGGAAGGGACCTTTGAGATCATCTAGTCCAACCATTAACCTAACACTGACAAAAAACATCACTAAACCATATTGCTGAGCACTTCGTCTATGCGCCTTTTAAATACCTCCAGGGATGGTGCCTCAACCCCTTCCCTGGGCAGCCCATTCCAATGCTTAATAACCCTTTCAGTGAAGAAATTTTTCCTAATATCCAATTTAAACCTCCTCTGGCACAACTTGAGGCTGTTTCTTCTTGTCCTATCACCTGTGACTTGGGAGAAGAGACTGACCCCCACTTCTCTACAACCTCCTTTCAGGTAGTTGTAGAGAGTGATAAGGTCTCCCCTCAGCATCCTTTTCTCTAGGCTGAACAACCCCAGCTCCCTCAGTCTTTCCTCATAAGACTTGTTCTCCAGACCCCTCACCACTTTCGTTTTCTGGACATGCTCCAGAATCTCATTGTCTTTCTTGTAGTGAGCAGCCCAAAACTCAACACAGTACTTGAGGTGGAGCCTCACCAATGCCGAGTACAAGGGGACAATCGCTTCCCTAGTCCTACTCACCATGCTGTTCCTGATACAGGCCAGGATGCTGTTGGCCTTCTTGGCCACCTGGGCACACTGCTGGCTCATGTTCAGCCGACAGTCCACCAACATCCCAGGTCCTTTTCTGCCAGGCAGCTCTCCAGCCACTCTTCCCCAAGCTTGTAATGCTGCTTTTTGTCCTACCTTATATATTATCAACTTAGTGAACCTGTTTATGCTAATCTGCTGGACAATCTGATGGTTCAAACTGCTCCTAAATCCTGTACATCTACAGAATAGATGTCGGAGGAGGAAAACCTTCCTGTAAATGATCATCCTTGCCATGCAAAGTATGGTAAAGTGGCTAGAGAAAATCATGTACAGCCTAATCTCTTAGGATATGTGCCAACATCTAACAGTGGTGTTTTGCGCAAGCCTGAGATGGACGTCAACTCTGGAACCCTGATCCAAAAAACTTCTTGGTCTCAGTTGTGATAAATGTAAAATGTGTACAATACTACTTGCCTTCTATTTTGCACTGCTGTGAGCAGGAACATATACATAGATTGGATATTCATTAATATTTTTAAATTTATCTAAGAACTTTAGCTCAAAGGTGCCATATTCATGCAAAGCTTTATTACTGCTATCGCACAGGAGAGCCATGAGGACAAAGTAATTAATGTTTGTAGAGTATCTTGCAAATGCAAAGGGCAATGTGAATATGGATCATTATTATTTATTATCCTAAAAGATGTAAAGATATATGGAAAAGCCTGAGCTCCTTTTAAGTTGCACTTCTATTGCATCAAAGTGGGCATAAAACTGCCTTAAGGCACCTGCTGAGGATTCAAAAGCAACAAGGATGATCTTCTTCAGGGTTAGGGCTTCACTGCTGGAGTTTCATAAACATTACGCATATAACTGGCAAGAATGACCAATATATTTGATTTTGCCTTCTGAAAAGTTACTGGGCAATATGACTAATTTGTATCTTACCCAGAACAATTTTCTATAATTCTGTGTGTCCTTATGACTAGAGAAGTTTGAGTCATGCTTGGAGGTGAGATTTTAGGGTGAATTGGCATAAGGCGTACAACTTGTTCCTCTCATTACTGAGTCCAACATCCTTACCCAATTTCCAATGTGCACAGAGTTCCCAAGAGTACTTTCCATTTTCACATCTGGCCCCATACTTGTTACTGGAAATATGGAGGAGAAGGAATTTGCTTCCCTCATAGACTGGTATACTTTTATTATTCTCCTATCAGTGAGCTTTTTTTTAGATCCAAAGATAAACTTGGGCTGCAATCTTATTTTGAGGAATAATATGTTTCTGGTTTTGTTTTTTTTTTTTAAATAGTGGCCAAAAAAATTACAAAGAAATAAATATTAAAGCTGTAAGAAGTGATAGTTTTAGACTCCTGCAGCTTCCAAGAAAACTTGCAGCAAATATTTACCTTTTCTTTTTTTGCCATAGAATTACTTTGTGAACTTTAGCATGAAAAAGATGCCTTTTTCCCAGTTATTCTCAATATCCCTGCTCTCTGGGTGATGTCTGCCTGTTTTCCCCCCCTCCATCATTTCACACTGTAATGCTATATGGGTAATGCTTAAACTGTGCCTACACACTGTGAATTCAAAAAGATAGTTAAATCAACAAACAAACCCAGCAGTGCTGCCTTTCCCCATGTTTGCTGCTCAGCCATTACTTGGGAAAGTGATAAACACTGGTTTGGCAGGATAAAAAGTACAAAGCTAAGTGAGGAAATGGAAGGAAACAAACTAGTCTTAGTAATATCTTCTTTTTCAAAGATATATACATATAAGAAGAGTCATTTTCTGGATAAGTATACATATATAAAGTTTGTAACAATTTATCTTCATTTGATAATAAATTGCATTATATGTTTATCTGTATACAATGAACATATTGACAAATAACCACCACCACCCAAAATTGGTGCTTTTAGGTGAGGTGATGAAGGTGGATATCAGCCAACAATGTGCGCTCACAGCTCAGAAGGCCAACCATATCCTAGGCTGCATCAAAAGAAGCTTGGCCAGCAGGTCGACAGAGGTGATTCTGCCCCTCCACTCCGCTCTGGTGAGACCCCACTTGGAGTACTGTGTCCAGCTCTGGAGTCCTCAACACAGGAAGGACATGGACCTGTTGGAACAGGTCCAGCGGAGGGCCACAAAGATTATCACAGGGCTGGAGCACCTCTCCTATGAGGGCAGGCTGAGAGAGTTGGGGTTGTTCAGCCTGGAGAAGAGAAGGCTCCGGGGAGACCTTCTAGCAACCTTCCAGTACTTAAAGGGGGCTTATAAGAAAGATATACCTTTCTTTTTACCAGGCCTGTAGTGACAGGACTTGGGGAAATGGTTTTAAACTGCAAGAGGGTAGATTTAAATTGTGTTTAAGGAAGAAGATGAGGGTGGTGAGACACTGGAATAGGATGCCCATAGAAGTCATGGATGCCTGATCACTGGAAGGGTTCAAGGTCAGGTTGGACAGGGCTTTGAACAACCTGATCTAGTTGAAGGTGTCCCTGCCCATGGCAGGGGTGTTGGACTAGATGATCTTTAAAGGTCCCTTCCAATCCAAACCATTCTATGATTCTATGATTCTGTGATTTGCAACAGCAATTTGTTCTCAATTTTTTTGTCCATTTGTTTACTTTCCCCAAAGGCTTCAGTGTAAAAGACATATCTGTACCTCTGACTGGTATAACCTGGATGAAATGTTCAAACTGAAGTTATTCTGGACATGAGACTTCACCAGAAGAAGAGACTGAAGTGTAGGTTACTACTACTAGTTTCGAATGTATGGGGAATCAACATTACTCCCAGGTGTACTGGGTGTCCAGTCCCAAAAGCAAGAGTAACTATTATATTCTTAATGCAGGTGAACATTAACATTTCTTAAGCTTATTGAATTATTTTGTGCTCTGTTAAATAATGGCATAGTCAATACTTTATTACTCATGGGCAATGCTGGGAAAAGAAAAAGAAACACCCAAAACCAAACAAATGCTAAGCTTGATCCTTTAATTTACAGATCAAGGATTTCTTTTATCACAATGATATATGCATATCTGAAACCTTCTCTATATTTTAAAATATACCACCATGCCCCTGATGATGGCAAAACAAATTAAGACTTTAATTTCTACTAGGCAGTAAAGCCTAAAGGCCCAGATGCTTTAAGATATACTGATATGCCAAGCTTCAATTGAAGTCACCATGTGATCAGCAAGTGATATACCTAAATGACCTGATCAAACCTACACAGACAATTCATGACAGAAGACGTATTATGCACAGTTTCTTTACATACAGACTAAAACAGAAACAGGCCTTTAAATTCACCTTGATGTTCCCAGTCCTCAAGAAAAATTGCCTCTGATACTAGTAACTGAAAAAAAGAGTGAGGAATAATGGTACAGAAGTTGCAGGTAGGTAGATAAATTCATACTTCACAGAGAAATGTGGTTAACAAAGACAAAATTCTACCATGGCTACTTCCATTGGCTTTAAAGACTATCCACAGTGACCATGGGGTATGGATCACAGACCTGCAGTTACGCGTCATTTCCAAAAGAAGCAAATAGGATGATTTCCTGGTCAGGAAGGTAACCCCTCATGAAGTTAAGTTTTACTGTGTCATTTTCTATCCTGATCAAAAGATTTTAATAACCTTTTATTCTTATTAAAGCATCTTTTGCCTTGTTCATGACGAAAGAACTCATTTAAACAGGACAGCTCAAGTACCTTTTTATTCAATACCTACAGGCTATTTTCCTTCTTTCTTTCTTGTCTACAGTTCCTTCAAATTAAGTTGTTCCTTGCAGTTAATTTGCTATGAAAGGCAGTCCCCATCTCAAACCACTCTTCTGGCAACATCAGCATTTGATACAGTAAATAATTTTTCAGTTATCTTCATATTCCACCAAGTATGCCAAGTAGTGTCCCACCACAAAATGTGATCAAGTATTAAAGACTCCTGAGAACTAAACGATTCAAGCTCAGAAGCTCTGAATCCCATGATAAGTTGTACAAAAAGGGCACTTGAAGAGATTTGTAACTTATTTGGCCACTCAGAACGCCTCCATTTCAATTAGAGGTAATCAAGAGGTATGATACTAATAATTTTTGCTGATATCAAGAAGGGTTATGAGAGGTGAGGGGATAGAAGCAATGACTTCCATAAAACATACGTAGTACAAGTGCCTTTGTCCCTGTTTTATGCCCTTGAAGGGGAGAACGATAGTGCCGAGATCAGCTGTGGTGGAGGTAAGCGGCACTGCGGGAAGGGATCGCGGCAAGAAAACCTTAAAAGGATCGGCAAGGAGCTCTTTTGAAGCCAGTAAAAGCGACTGGTCTGTGCTGGAACCTGGCAGCTTGTGGGCAGGCTGCGGAGGCGGTGTGGGTGGAGCCACTCCCCCCGCCCCGGCTAAAAGAGGCCTCTCAAGAGCACAGCGACCGGTCGCTGTGCACCGAGAAAGCACACAAAGTGCAGGGAGCGACAAAGGGAATGCAGGGAGGAACCCGAAGCTCTGACAGCTTGACAGGTGAGTCCTCCTGGTGATCATCGTCCCCCTCAGTAGGAGTTTAGCCATGGTCTCCACCCAGAGGAAGGTCATGCGCTCGACCCTAAACAGAATGGATGTGGGAACCCAGATGGACCTCCCACAGAAACATGCAGCTGTCCAGGTCACAGGCTGCAGGGAGTGCCAGGACCTTTTACTGGTACCAGATGATAGCTGTGAGACCTGCTGTATAAGATGTGAACAGATCAATGATCTGTTCAGCCTGGTGGCAGAGCTGAAAGAAGAACCTGAAAGGTTGAGGGATAACAGGGAGAAAGGCAGCAAGGGTCCAGGAGCCCCTGTATGCACCCTTGGTCAGGCTGAAGGCGAAAGAGTAAATGAAAAGAGCGAGTGGAAGCAGGTTCGTGGTCGTGGCACCAGGCAACCTCCCACCTTACCTACCTCGTCCTGTGAAGTACCTCTGAGGAACAGATACGAGGTTCTGCTTGAGAATGGCCAGTCGAGTGAGGAAGTAGGTAAGGAGCACCCTATAACACAGATGACTCCTAAGCCAAAAAAGTATATACCCTGCATCACCACCACTCCCTCTAAGAAAAAACAGAGGGTTATAGTTGTTGGGGACTCCTTCCTGAGGGGGACAGAGGGCCCAATATGCCGGGTGGACCCTCCTCAGAGGGAAGTCTGCTCTCTTCCTGGAGCCCGGGTGAAGGATGTCACCAGGAAACTTCCTGGTTTAGTACGGTCCTCAGCTTATTATCCATTCCATGTAGATGAAGAGGAGACAGCGACTCGAAGCTCGAGAGCTATAAAGAGAGACTTCAGACTTCAGGGAGTTGGGAGGCTTATTAAAGGAATCTGGGGTGCAGGTGATTTTTTCGTCACTCCCTCCAGTGGCAGGCAATGATGCTGGGATGAGCAGACGGATCAAATCAGTCAATACATGGCTTCATGGCTGGTGTCGCCACCGTAACTTTGGGTACTTTGACAGTGGGTTGGCCTATATGGCACTGGGCTTGTTGACAGGAAATGGAAGACGCCTCTCTCAAAGGGGGAAGACTGTTCTGGCCCAAGAGATTGTGGGGTTGATTGACAGGTCTTTAAACTAGATGTGAAGGGGGAGGGGGGTGATAACATCAGGCCTGTCTTTGAGGCTCCTGAGGCAAAAGGAATCCAGGAATCACAGATAAAGCACCACAAAGGAAGACCACCTGAAGAGCAACACAAAGGAAATGGAGCCATTACAGCTAATAAGTCAGCCCCATTGGGTGCCCAGCTGAAGTGCCTTTACACAAATGCATGCAGCATGGGGAACAAGCAAGAGGAGTTAGAGACATACGCACACCTCCAGGGCTACGATCTTATTGGCATTACCGAGACATGGTGGGATGGCTCTTATGACTGGAGTGTTGGAATGGAGGGTTACAGACTCTTCAGGAAGGACAGGCTGGGCAGAAGGGGAGGGGGTGTTGCCCTCTATGTCAACGACCAGCTGGAGTGTGTGGAGCTCCACCTGGGGATGGATGAAGACCCAACAGAGAGCTTATGGGTCAGGATTAAAGGGAGAACAGGGGCAGGTGATGTTACAGTAGGGGTCTGCTACAGACCACCAGATCAGAGTGACAGGGAGGATGAGGCCCTCTATAGACAGATAGAAGCAGCATTGTGCTCGCACACCCTGGTCCTCATGGGGGACTTCAACCACCCCGATATCTGTTGGAAGGACAACACAGCAGGGCACATGAAATCCAGGAAGTTCTTGGATTGTGTTGATGATAACTTCTTCAAATGGTTGAGGAGCCAACGAGGAGAGGAGCCGTGCTGGACCTTGTCCTTACCAACAAGGAGGGGCTGGTGGGGAATGTCAAGTTCAAGGGTAGCCTCGGCTGCAGTGATCATGAAATGGTAGAATTCAAGATTCATAGGAAAGCAAGGAGGGTGCACAGCAAGCTCGCTACCCTGGACTTCAGAAGAGCAGACTTTGGACTCCTGAGAGATCTGATTGGCAGGGTAGCATGGGAAAAAGAACTGCAGGGGAGAGGGGCCCAAGAAAGCTGGTTGGCATTCAAGGATCGCCTCCTCCAAGCTCAGGAGAGGTGCATCCCAAAAAAGAAGTCAGGCAAAATAGCCAGAAGGCCTGCATGGATGAACAACAACTGCTCAAACCCAAAAAGGAGGCCTATAGAGGGTGGAAGCAAGGACAGGTAGCCTAGGCAGAATATAAAGAAACTGTCCAAGTGGCCAGGAACTAGATCAGCAAGCGGAAGCCCAGGCAGAACTAAATCTAGCCAGGGATGTCAAAGGAAATAAGAAAAACTTCAATAGATATGTCAGGGATAAAGGCAAGACTAGGGAACATGTGGGCCCTCTCCAGAAGGAAACGGGAGACCTGGCCACCCATGATATGGATAAGGCTGAGCTACTGAATGACTTTTTTGCCTCATTCTTCACCGGCAAGGGCTCTAAGCACACTGCCCAAGTCACGGAAGGCAAAAACAGGGGCTCTGCGAATGAAGAACTGCCCACAGTAGGAGAAGACCAGGTTTGAGACCACCTAAGGAACCTGAAGGTGCATAAGTCCATGGGACCTGACGAAATCTATCCACGGGTCCTGAGGGAGCTGGCGGACGAAGTTGCTAAGCCACTTTCCAACATCTTTGAGAAATCGTGGCAATCTGGCGAAGTTCCTGCTGACTGGAAAAAGGGGAATATAACCCCGATATTCAAAAAAGGAAAAAGGAAGACCCAGGGAACTATAGGCCAGTCAGCCTCACCTCTGTGCCTGGCAAGATCATGGAGCAGATCCTCCTGGAATCTCTGCTAAGGCACATGGAAAATAAGGAGGTGATTGGAGACAGCCAGCATGGCTTCACCAAGGGCAAATTGTGCCTGACAAATTTGGTGGCCTTTTACGATACTGGCACAGACTTGGTGGGCAGAGCAACAGACGTCATCTACCTGGACTTATGCAAAGCATTTGACACTGTCCCGCATGACATCCTGGTCTCAAAATTGGGTTCGATGGATGGACCATTCGGTGGATAAGGAACTGGCTGAATGACCGCACTCAAAGGATTGCGGTCAACGGCTCAATGTCCAAGTGGCAGCCAGTGACGAGTGGTGTTCCTCAGGGGTCGGTACTGGGACCAGTGCTGTTCAACATCTTTGTCGGAGACATGGACAGTGGGATAGAGTGCACCCTCAGCAAGTTTGCTGACGACACCAAGCTGTGTGGCATGGTCGACACGCTGGAGGGAAGGGATGCCATCCAGAGGGACCTGGACAAGCTTGAGAGATGGGCCCATGCAAACCTCATGAAGTTCAACCAAACCAAGTGCAGGGTCCTGCACCTGGGACGTGGCAATCCCGGGTGCAAATACAGGTTGGGCGGAGAATGGCTGGAGAGCAGCCCTGAGGAGAAGGACTTGGGGGTGTTGGTGGATGAGAAGCTCAACATGAGCTGGCAATGTGCACTGGCAGCCCAGAAAGCCAACCGCATCCTGGGCTGCATCAAGAGAAGTGTGGCCAGGAGGTCGAGGGAGGTGATTCTACCCCTCTACTCTGCGCTCGTGAGACTCCACGTGGAATACTGTGTCCAGCTTTGGAGTCCTCAACACAGGAAGGACATGGACCTGTTGGAACGGGTCCAGCGGAGGGCCACAAAGATGATCAGAGGGCTGAAGCACCTCTCCTATGAAGACAGGATGAGAGAGCTGGGGTTGTTCAGCCTGGAGAAGAGAAGGCTCCAGGGAGACCTCATAGCAGCCTTCCAATATCTGAAGGGAGCCTACAGGAGAGCCGGAGAGGGACTCTTTGTCAGGAAGTGTAGTGACAGGACAAGGGGTAATGGTTTTAAATTGGAAGAGGGGAGACTTAGATTAGATATTAGGAAGAAATTCTTTACTGTGAGGGTGGTGAGGCATTGGAACAGGTTGCCCAGGGAAGTTGTGGATGCCCCATCCCTGGAAGTGTTTAAGGCCAGGCTGGATGGGGCTTTGAGCAACCTGCTCTAGTGGGAGGTGTCCCTGCCCATGGCAGGGGGGTTGGAACTAGATGATCTTTAAGGTCCCTTCCAACTCTAACCATTCTATGATTCTATAGCATGTAAATTTGATATGACACAAGTGTACCTAAGCACTGTAATGATGGTTGGGATTTATGTATACAATTTAGAAGAGCCGCAACAATGCATATTCTCGGCAGTATGTACGCTTCACCAAGAATACTGTCGAGCAGAGGTTCAGCCTAAAGCTAGTTCAATGATTACGTTCATAGGAGTTATACATGATTGAAGGAAAATTATAAGATCATACCGACAAGCGGCTTTGGTTTCAATCCCAAAGGGTATGACCACCACACATGGTATGGATAAATCTCAAATGACTAAATCGATTGCTCTCTCTCCCCAACCTATCCCCTTTCCAAAAGTGAAACGTTGAAATACTATTCTCAATTATAATGTACCAATAATATATAAGAAATATGTAATACATGGGGAAAATGTAGTATGCAAAAAGGAAATAAAAACTTTCACCCAACCATTTACCTTTAGGAGTATGGTTACTTGTAATGCATCTGAAAAGGCTGAAAACATCACTCTAAATATAAAATACGATAGCACTCAAAAAGGGAAACTTACCATATGGGAGGTACCAACAGCTACTCTGACAGCTACATGTCAGCAACCTCAATGTAGCCTTACTATAGTAAATAAAAGGGAAGCAGTTTATAAACTAAATGCACTAAGAAGCCTAGAAAGCCTTTCAGGAACATTCCCCTTTTTGCTCAATGTGCCTTGGAGAAATATAATTACTCCAAGTCCAACCACCATCCCTCCGTTTGAACCAGCTGACTGTGCTGTAAAATACCACAACCTCTCATTCGCAGGCCCTTATGTAGTGAGACAATCCAACGAGCAGAAATTATTTCTGGACCCCACATATTCTTTAAAGAAGGTACAGGTAAGAGGACAAGCTGATATATCTCAGATAAAATCAGAATGCTTACCTTTTATTTCGCAAAGCCTTAAAGGATGGAAGGCATGGTTACATTCCAGAGCTCACCACTCAAGGAAATGGAGAGATTTAACAGGATGGTTTGGATCTGGACTAGGAGTTTTAAACTCGATTGATCAGGAAGTAATGATTAATAAACTGAGCACAGTCACCTCTGATTTAGGAAGGCTAGAAGTACCATTAAGGTCATCTCTAATTACTCTGGCTGAAACTCAGCAATTAACTGTTGATTTTATTTCCCTACTATCTAACCATACTACTGAGGATTTCCAAGCAGTAGCAACTTTTGTACAAGGACTACAAGGAAATGTCTCTATTGCCATTCAATGTATACAAACACAACTCTGGATACAATCTGTGGTTTCTGATATAATCAGAGAAGGGATGTCAGGAAACCTACCACAAGAGATTAGAGAAATTATTGCTAAGAATGATACTACCACCCCATTCGAATTAAAACATCAGGCTTGGTGGCAATTAGTTAATTTCACTTATGATGACACAAAAGAACAAATTGAAGCCTATGTGCTCACAATTCAAAAGGCAAAGGTGTGGGATATTTTCCCTATTTTAGCACTAGGGGCAATCCATCAAGATGTAGTGGTCAGACCAATAAACCATAATGTTTGGGCAAAATATAGTGATGATATAAGGAAATGGCAGACCATTAGTACTGAAGCCTGCATTCCAAAGGAACAACTAGGATATGTTTGTGAGAATGCAGTAATTGAAAATGAAGATTTGTGCTTAGACACAGAGGACAGTACATGCACGTTTGAGATGCTTCCCTTGGAACATGCTCAATCACAGGTGTATTATGTAGGAAAAGGATGTGTCTGCATAAGGACTAGTTGTGTTAATGTTAGCATTGATACTTGTGAAGAAGAAACAAATGGAACTAACTTTTGTGTTTGTAATTTTACCAAGATACAAGGTTGTGATTTTAACTATTCTGCTCCTATAACCACTTCTCAGTTGATCTCTGACAGTTTCATGCTGTACAATGATGTACCTAAACTACAGATTGGAATGGACATTAATGTCCTTAAGAAAATGCTTTCCCACCCAGGCATTAAAATACTGCTAAAGAAAGCAAAAGAAGCTTCTAAACGAACATTATGGCAAGTCCAGCACGATACTCTGGAAATAAAGAACATCATCACAGCCATTGAGAAAACCGGTGAACACCATTGGTGGGACATTTTTCTAAATGCCTCACTTAAATCTCCAACCGCTGCACAGTTTTTCAACTTCCTAGTGCATCCTGTACTAGTGTTGATTTTTGTAGCCCTACTGCTGACTATTCTCAACCTTTGGCTGTGGTGGAAAGTACGGACTGTTGCACAACAAGTACATGTATTATGGACTGTAAACAAAATTATGCAAAAGAATTTGCAATAGCATAAAGAAAAGGGGGGATTGAATTAAAGAATAAGGCTAGGTATGGCTTGAAGGTTTGCTTACCTAAGTATGAGTTAGCAAATATAACTTGGCTGACCACAAACAGGGGCTTACCCCCTTGCAGAGCTATGACAAGTAACAAGGCAGGAAGGCACGTATGTAGGTAGCAATCATGAGGCCAGCACAATGTTATCTTATCTCTGACAAATGGGGAGCTCCAAGAGGGAGGTAGCATATGGTAATGAATTACTGGAAACTAATGAATATGTTAATTAGTCCTTGCATGAATATGTATGTGTGGTGTGCATATATGTTGTTAAACTGACTCTGTCTGGTACGCACATTTGGAGGAGCGATCCCCTGTGCGTCCAGCGTTGCAATAAAGGATACCTGCTTAATAGTCATCCTGACTATTGAGTCCTGATTTTGTCTTTCACGGCATCAGTGTCTCACTCGGACCATCCTCTATTATCCATGACAGAGTCATACAATCTGACGTAGTCTTATCTGACTAGCTATTGTGCCTTGGTTTTGGTCCCTGAGCAAGAGAGCTGTGCATGGGAAGTTATGGGACTGCTGGAGTAATAATAAACTATGCAAAGGGTAAAACAAAATATGCAAAGGAGTCATAATTTCCATGACAGCACAGCAGCTTTGTCCATGATGAAATTAGTGTGACGAAACGGGAAAAAGGACTTCACTGAGAGGTTCAAATTAACAATTTATTTGGACTTCACTCACAGGTCCAATACGTCACTATTGCGAGTTCTATGTGTACAATGGCGATTACACTATTGCAATTTAAAAGCAATTCACGGAATACACTATTGCAACCTACAAGTGATCCCGAAAAGTAACAACACAAACCACAAGCGCGCTAGATATTAATACCTTAAAAGAGTGCACAAATCACGATCTTAATAGCATGCCATATACCATATGTATGTTTCTTTATCGCTTACCCCTTCTCTCAGGTAAGGTCGCTCAATCCCTGGGAAGTTACCCTGTACAGCGTCCTGGACAAGGGGGGGGACGAATCTCCTACAGGCCAGCCCCCATTTTCCTCCTCAAACCTTGCGGTTTATATTTCCTGATTCGGTGGGGGTGCAGGATTATGCTTGAGTGGATTACACTATCCGGGATGTTTACCTCTGGTGGTGCGATGGCCAAGTCTCTGTTGCCAATTTTGTGATGTCTAGCACTCAAAGTCATGGGACTAGTGGTGGGATGGGACTCAGGGCATTTTATTTGTTAAGGGAGTTAAGGTTCCATTGGGTTTCGGTTCTTATTGTGATGCAATCTTGAGACAACCCCGGCTGAGCCGGTTTTGCAGCTCCCCCCAAGTTATCTCTGCATAGACAAGGCAAGTCGGAGATGAAGCTGAGTCGGATGACAACCCCCTGCATCTCACCTATTGTGCTCTGAAACCGGTTTGGCTGGGTGCTCCCATACATTCCACCCCGTGACCTGAGTCACAGATCCACCACGGATATGTCATCATCACCCAATGTGTCTGTA
The DNA here is from genome assembly GCF_964106895.1 of Numenius arquata. Lineage (NCBI taxonomy): Eukaryota > Metazoa > Chordata > Aves > Charadriiformes > Scolopacidae > Numenius > Numenius arquata. The sequence continues at coordinate 30,047,777 of NC_133615.1, read as the reverse complement.
TAATTTTCATCTGAGTGTTTAAGTAGATCCAGGTATTCCCCAGTTTCCAGGTGGACCCTTACCTGAGAGATAGATTTTACAATAATTCTTTTGACACAACTAACGGCAATGCATACTACAATAATGCAAATTATGATAACAAACAATGTTTGCAACAAGTTAGTAATCCATCCAGTAAATACCCATCCTATTTTAGTGAAAATATTTCCCAACCAAGTGTCCTTCATTTGGTCCTGCAGCTCATGTGTCACTTCAGCTATCTTCTTCATCTTCTGGAGGTTTTCCCGGAGAGGTAGTGACACATTTGGAATTGTGACACAGCATTCTTCTTGTTCGTGGTTTGCCTTTAGGTATCCACACACTCCTTGTTCTTTGAGTAGTATCATGTCTAGCACGAGTCGGTTTTGAAGTGCGACTTTCGAAACAGCTTGCACTTGGGCATTGAGCAATTCAAAGTTGTCATTAGTAAGGTTTGCTAAAGTTTCTACTTGTGCAGTTAAATTGGACAACATAATTCTAGTTCTAAGGTGACCTATTCCTAATCCGAAGAATCCTTCCGCCCATACTGCTAATTTCTGGGATACAGTCCAACCAGTACCATCTGTACTTCGTTTGGTACGGGGATGCCACAGTCCTTGAGAAATAAATTTTTCAGAGTAGTAAGAAGGACATAATGATGGTACTCCCAAAGTACATTGCAGACCGGGATGAATAGGGTTTAACATATCTGTAATAGTCCCATCTGAGCATATCCAAGTTAACTGGCGAGGAGCATATATAGGTGAGTCATCGCAATTGCCCATGGTTCGAGGGATCCGACAGGAGGATTTCTCAGAATATTTTAAGTCCTTATAGCTTATGCTGGTGTTACACCCCATTGCTGGAGGATATGGCTTTGTGTAATTTTGACACAAGCAGGCAACACTAATTAAATGCCGTAATGAAGGGATTAACCACACCCAACTGTTTTGTAGATTCCCACCAGTGGTACAATTGATAATATTTGTGCAATTCCACAGTGGGCTTTTTACACTGGGTTGTGTTGAGGTCTTTTGTTGAGACCTCCATGGATAGCAATCCTTCCTGTCATCTCTTTTCTCCTCATGGACATGAGACCATAAACAATCAGAAGGTGGCCCCTGCATTACATTGAACCATGTACATGGATTACTGGGTGTTGAAGGAAACTCAAAGCACCACTGGGTGTTTACCGGTTCCACATACCTCAGGACTAAACGTTTCCCCCAGTACGGTTTCTCCCCATAACGCGTATCTGCCCAAGGGTGTTTGGAGCACGGCTGTTGGAAGAATTGTGGTTGTTTACATCCCGCAGTCTTATTGTCCAAAGAGGGGCATAGGAACAGTTTAAACTCCAAACAGAAGGTCGATTTAGTGTATTGTTAAACGGCCACCTCCATTCAAATTCACCCCAAATAATAGACTTATTTTGATTCCAGAGCCAGTCTAAATTTTTACCCATATCCACGGGGAGAGCTGTTATGGGGAGCCCCTGAGTGGGGGTATGTGGTAGAGGCAGACAGGTAGTTACATGAGAAAAATTAAGCATGCGGGCAAAGCCTTGTATCATCTTATAGATCACATTGTCTGGTTCAGCGTGATTTATAATTGGGGATCCATCAACATGTTGTTCAAAAGCCCGAGGATGTCTATTCCATATTCTAGATTGCCTACTTATACCTATGATTATTATGGAGCTAATGACTATTATTACAAAAGGCCTTACAATCACTGCCATGATACAGCATCTAATATTAAAACTTAGGTTAACAAACAACCAAAATTATTCTTATCAAAACAAATATACAAAGATCAGAAAAAAGAAAAAAAAAACCAACAACTCGGAAAACAACCAAGAACTTCTGGTCCACTTTCAAGTTCTGCACAGTTTGTCCATTCCATGCAAGCACAGTTCATACTTCGGGTCGACACATCTTAGGTCTCCACCCCGTCGTACTCCTTGTCCCTCCTTTTGTTGAGGCGCACCTGCAAGCAAATGGAAAAGTGCTGCTCGACCGTATATATGATCGACAATGAGTCAGTTAAAAATCTGGTATGATCCACCTACTACTTATTCGACGTATGTGGTCAGAGTTATCTTTTGCTTCCCATGCATATGATCCCCTTGGATTGGTCAATGTCAGGGGTATAACTCCAGTTTGAGGTAATTTGACCATTACTGGTTGACCAGGATGCAATGGTACAGGGATTTTGTCCATTTTTTGTGGTGCCTTGGAGATCATTTCTCTAGTAGGACAAAAGGCTTTAATTTTTGCATTTCCATTTTCACCCCATCTGTTATTAACAGTATATACTGCTTCAGATAGTCTCAGGTTCCAATTTGATTCATGGACCTTTGCAAATCTTTTAATTAATCCATTGATCCGTTCTACCATTCCATTTGCCTGGGGGTAATAAGGGGTATGGAAGACCCAGTCAATACCTTCCCCTTTTGCCCATTCCTGGACGATGGCTGCTGTGAAATGTGAACCATTATCACTTTGGATGGCAGAAGGCATAGGTAAAGTACTAAACCATTCCTTTAGCACTCGAACAGTCCATTCTCCAGATGCTGTTGTGGTTGCGGTGGCTTGGGTCAATCCTGACACCACCTCTACACCTACTAGGATATATCTATAATGATTAGATGCTTTAAGTGGCCCAATATAATCAATTTGCCAAGTTTGCCAGAGTGTTTTCCCTGCCCTAATATGTAAAGGTGGGGCCTGATTTGGATGATTCATTTTTAATTGTAGGCAACACTGTGGACAGTGTGTTATTGTCCTTTCACAGTCTGCCAGTGTAGCAGGCCACCCCTCTGGCTTGACATTCCTTATACAGATCAGCTTTCCCAGTGTGGCCACGCCTTTCATGTAACCATTCCCTTAACCTTACCCACTCCTGTGCATCTGTACTCTCATCCGCTTCTAATGTATGTATGCGGGTGAGATAGTCAACTCTATTGTTCCAGTGGGCAACCTCAGTTATAGCTTTATCATGTGCCTTTACCCAGCCTATTCGCAGTGCCTTTTCCTTTCCCACTTCTAATAGCTGCTTCCAGTCCTCTATTCTCCACACAGGCACTCGATTGACTTGCCAATCATTAGTTTCCCAATGCCCGATCCATTCGGTTGCCCCTTTGAACACTGCATAGGAGTCGGTATATATAGTTTGAGCTCCATGTTTCACAGCTAACAACACAGCCCGTAGCTCCCCTACTTGGGCACTACCCTCTCCTTTCTCAATCTCAGTTTTTCCTGTTTTTATCTCTAGAGCTACCGCTGTGTATTGCCAAATCCGGGTTTTGCGAACTGCAGAAGCATCTGTAAACCATACTCCTGATTGATCTGATTCAGCTGTGAAAGGGGGTGCTTCTAAAATAGGTGATGGTTTGTTAGGTTTGACTAACATAGAAAGGTCTGCGTTAACATCCTTCTGTAATTTAGATATTTTTACCGGCTCTTCAGTAATGGTAACTAACTGACAAATACCTTCCAAATAGGAGTACCATTTCTGGACAGTGGGTTTTTGGGCAATTCCCTCAGGGGGAGGAGTCCCTTTCCTAACTGATTCCAGGAGAAGGAAAGGCCCCCGGACGACCATACCTTGGTTCATGCAAATCCTCTCAGCCTTTTTTATTGCCCGCACTAGTGATAACATACCTTTTTCCCAGTCAGTGTATCTCTGCTCAGTATCATTGAATGAGTGAGAAGAGAACTCCAAGGGTCTATCGGGGCCTTCTGGCCCCCGTTGGTATAAATTACAATGAGAACCATGTTCACTGAATCCCCACTCGATCTGTATAGGATCTGTCTGGTGTATAGGGCCTAAAGTCTGATATATGCGAAGTTCATGAATCGGTAAATTCAAGGCTTCCTCATGCTGAGGGGTCCACTGCCACACAGCATTTTTCTTAATCAAATTATACAGGGGTCTAGCAATTATAGAAAATCCAGGGATATGTTTTTGCCAATAACCTAAAGTCCCAAGTATCTGTTGTAGTTCCCTTTTGTTCTCTGGAACTTTACCAGCTTCTACCTTTTCCAGGGTATCAGCTGGTATAGCCACAGCTCCTCCTGACCACCAAACTCCTAAAAATTTAACCTCTTGACTTGGTCCCTGACATTTAGCAGGAGGGATTTCTAATCCCAATGAAGTCAGTGTGTCCCAGACCTTACTGGACACTTCTCTGACTGCCTCTTCATTGTCCCCACCTATTAAGATGTCATCAATGTATTGGTACATGCTTACCCTATCTAGTACTTTTATCTCCTTCAATATTTTTGCTAATGCATTATGGGCAACAGTGGGAGAGTGTTTGTATCCCTGTGGGAGCCGATTAAAGGTATATTGCACTCCCTCCCACGTGAATGCAAATTGAGGTTTATCTTCCTCCTGAAGAGGAATCATAAAAAACATGTCCTTAACATCTAATGTGCACATCCATGTGTGGTGGTTAGCTTGAATCTGGGTAACCAAGTCAGCAACGCTAGGAACAGCGGCCGTAAGGGGCATTGCATTGCTATTAAGCCTCATGTAGTCAACTGTGAGTCGCCATCTACCGTCCGCTTTACGTACCGGCCATACTGGGGAGTTATAGGGTGAGTGTGTCCTGATTATAATGCCACGGGCTTCCAGGTCTTCAATAACTTCCCTGATCCCCGTTTTGGCTGCGGCTGGTAGTGGATATTGATTAACGTTCGTTACCTGGGAAGGAGGCAGTCTAGTGGCTGTCTCCAGTAACCGAACTTCACATGGTGGGGCTCCAAAGCTCCACACTGTCCCGTCTGGCAACCTCCAGACTTTGTTTGCTAATACATCAAATCCCAAAATGTCATTACGATAAGGACCGATGACTACTTTTATCTTAGTCATTCGGTTTTCTCCTGGAAGCCAGACACACACCGTACCAATTGGTCTGATTTCAGGGACTCCAATTACTCCTATTACATTTATTTTCTTCCGGGTGGGGACTAAACCTAACTTTTTTGCTGTTTTTTCAGTGATGACACTTATTTGAGCTCCAGTATCAATTAGAAAATTTACAGGTATTCGTCTGGGGCCGGTAGCTAAAGTAATATGTGGGTCACTTAAATGGTTAGGCCATTCTAAGTTAGATATTACGTGGGTGGGTCGGCCTAAAATACCCCCCGCGCTTTCTAGTTTTTTAGATCTATTAAATCCTTCCTTAAATCTGAGAAAGGATTCGCAGGAGCAGAGGGTTTCTCTCTCTGTGTTTTAGCAGTATCAGTATGTTCTGTAGTCTTGCTAATAGGCTGCTCCACCAGGTTTACCATAATACGAATATTCTCTGTGGACTGCCCATGTAACATTGATCGGGGTATTCCTAATGCTAACGCCTTTCTCCACAATTCATTACGCTGGGGGTCAAAGCGAGAATTAGTTTGTCGGGGAGGACGAGGATTATTATGCCCAACAAACCGTGCCTGGCAGACCCGGCGCTGTAAATGTGAGCCTTCCTCTAACCAACCCATGTCTCTACCAAAAATCACTATTTCTTGTTCCCCCCAAGTCAAAACAGGCTGCTACCGCTGGTGCGGGTTGCGAGTATTATGGTTAATTGCCTGTGCAATCTTTTCCTTTAGGTTTTGCACATACATTTTCACGGAATCAGGGAGACCTCTAATCAATGGTTTAAGGTGGACCGGATCTACCGGAGCAGCAAGGGGAATGCCCTGCTCACCACGCTCATACATGGCTTGTATACAGGCAGCCTTTTGTACAGACTCAGCTAGCCCAGACAGCCCAGCAGTTTTAATAGCCAGTGGCTCGCCCCGCTTTCTAGAATCTATCCCCCCTGCCCAGTGGGCGACTCTAAGTGTTAAGGGTTGATCCCCTACCGGACCCCTATCCAGAAATAGGCCAGGACCCCAGTAACCTCTTGCTTCCTCCTCACTCAGCAAGATACGATCGCCTCCTTTTAGCGAAACATTCCATAAATATTCAGTTGCACTTTCCGTCTATACCAATACCGAACAATTGGTATACAGAGTGATCATCTGGTTTCCCAACCCCGTGGCCTGGAGCAACACATTAACAGTAAAAGCGAGAGGTACACAGCGAGGAAGACATGGCCTTCATCCCCGAGACCCCGGCCCACGACCACCAGGAGACACTGCGCATGTGCAACGGGGAGGAGTTAAAGGCGGAGGCTATGGAAATGATTTCTCGTAATTCATTGTAATAAAGACCGCCTTTTCGGGGAAAAGTCATGGATATGTATAGGCGTCTGTTGAATATGTAAAGTGTGATTGTATAAATCTTAAGCTAACTGCCGCGGTGGGTGCGCACGATTGTGGTGGGGCGACCCCCCGTGCTGCCCGGCGCCGAATAAACATACCTACTTTACAACCCCACAGGTTGTGGAGTCTGCTTTCCGCACGTCACCCAAGAAGATCACAAATCTCTACAGGGCTGAGAACCTAAATTACCTTGCACTGATCTGCATGTAGTTGTTTAACTTGGGAAAGCAGTCATTCAGAGATACATGGAGAGGATGTACTTTTGCAGTCTAAAGTCCTTATCTAAGTGGCTGAAGATCTTGGGCTACTGTGAAGATCATTTATAATTAATTATGTTTTTAAAACCTGTCACTGGATTACATAAATAAACAATCTTACAAACAGATAAGAGAATTTAAACCTTTTCTTTTACAGCAGAATACTAAAGTCAAAGTCTGTTTTCTTTCCTTTTCACCCTGCGAAATTTGTTGCCTAATAGCTGAGCTTCAAAGATGGGTACATGTAAATATCTGGACTATAGATAATTATGGTATTTCCCTGATTTATCCTAGTAAATATGGGGTTTGTTGGTACAAGCCCACAGGTTTTGTATTGACCTGACAGTACAGGGTCTCTGAACTAAGTATATAAGTCACATCTGTGTAACAAACAATAGCTTCTTACGTTATTTGGGACCGGTAGAGGCTATAGTGCAATTTCAAACTTCAGCTGGGAATCCATAAAGAGGAAGCAGATCATGCAAAGAAAATGTGAGGGGAAAAAAAAAGACCTAAGTGGACTGAAAACTGAGGAGAAGGAATCCTCCACCGTGAACATCATACAGTTCCCTGCATCAGGACACTGTTGACTTGTAACTCCATCTCATGCATTCCTCTTCGGGAGGACTGAAGCTTACAACATTGTGACCCTGAGGCAAATTGGAAGGCTAAGCATAAAAGCAAAGAGAACTAGTAAGTTTTCTGAATAACAATTTTACCTGTAAAGGGCTTTTCTGTGTTAATTTCCACTATGTGTATTGGAACTGGAGCTAATAAGAAAAAAAGATTAAGTTTTTATTAGACTGTTAAACATTAATTAAAGTAACAATAAAGTCTTAGCTCCAAATACAAGAGATAGTGTTCCCCTTTGCGCCAACAACATTTTGAGTGTTATACCATCAAAATAAAAGAGTTCAGATCTACTGAGAGTGAGACGCGGAACAAACTTTACAACTCACGGAGAGTTACAAAGCAGGTATGTTTATTGCAGCGCTGGGTGCAAGGGGGATCACTCCTCCTAACTTGCACACTGTATCGCAAAGCAAGCGTTCATTTATGATACAAAACATGCATATTCATTAGTACAGGCTGGGTTATTACAATTAGTTCTGGGAATAGGCATAACTATTATAATTATTTCCAGGAACTCATTATCATGTCTCCTCCTCTTGCCGCATGCATACTGCCATTGGGTGGTCGTGGGCCAGGGTCCTCTGGAGGAAGGCTCATAGTCTTCTTCGCCGTGTACTTTTCACCTTTGGCTCAGAATGCTGAGTTAGCTGAGCCATTAACTGCAACACCGGTTCCAACCAGATGGTCACTTCTTACAGACAATAAAGTTCCTGTTTCATGTCTTTGTGTACTCTGTTATCTTGTCAAGGCCTCTTGCAACAAGGTTTCCTGTTATCCTGACGTGCGGAAAGCAGACTCCACAACCTGTGGGGTTGTAAAGTAGGTATGTTTATTCAGCGCCGGGCAGCACGGGGGGTCGCCCCACCAAAATCGTGCGCACCCACCGCGGCAGTTAGCTTAGGATTTATACAATCAGATCTTACATATTCAAGGGGCGCCTATACATATCCATAACCTTTCCCCGAAAAGGCGGTCTTTATTACAATGAATTACGAGAAATCATTTCCATAGTCTCCGCCTTTAACTCCCCCCAGCTGCACGTGTGCAGTGTTTCCCGGTGGTCGGTGGTCGTGGGCCGGGGTCTCGGGGATGAAGGCCATGTCTTCCTCGCTGTGTACCTCTCGCTTTTACTGTTAATGTCTTGCTCCAGGCCATGGGGTTGGGAAACCAGATGATCACTCTGTATACCAATTGTTCCCTTATCTCCCATCGAGGCCGATGTGACCACTTTATGGTTTCAACACATCCTTTCTTTGCCTAAACACCTTGGCAATGGCTTTAGGCTATAGATACACAGTTTAAGCCAAGCAATGGCCCTGCCATTAGTGTTATTTCCCCTTATCAATCCGTCAAGGCCTTCTGCAACAAAGTTTCAGTATCCTGCTAAACCATTTGCTATGCTCACAATATTTAGCTAAGTGTTTATCTTCCCATATCAAGAGTAGGACAGAAATTATAAGCAGTATTCTCCAATTCATATATGAGTGACAGTATTGAAAGGCATACACAGACTCACTTCTTTTAGTCATATTTACATGTAAAACTGCCCCTGACTACTGTTCTTTGTTCTGTATTCAACTCCCTGGATAGATAGTAGGTGAGCTGTGAGCATTTCTATCAATTGAGCCACCTGAGGGTAGCGAGCATGAGAATTCCTACTTATGATAGAAGAAGGGGCCAGAATCAGGGCCAGATTAGACCAGGTTGCTCAAATCTCCACTTGAGATTTGAAGAACTGTAAATGAGTATAGGTAGGCCAAGTTGGCTGCCACAGTAGTCAAGTGAAAAAAACAGAACTTTAGGTCCTTCTAAGTTTATACTAGAAATTAAAGTCGTCTTTACAGAAGCTGAAGTTGCTAAGAAGTGTTGGTTGAGGATCACTGTCTTGGACATAGGGGCATAAACTTTGAATAAAGCTCAGTTTAAAGACATAATTTCCTTCTGGGATTTGGTTTCTTGTATATTATGCACTAACAAGAAGTATAAATGACTACTGTATGTAATAATTAGAAGAATAAATTAATAATGATAAAAACCAAATACAATAACTTTAACAACAAGGCAGATCTGGATGTGAAAAATTGTAAGATCCCTATGGGTAGGATATAAATTTCATGCTCTGCCTTAGCCAGGGTTTGTGAAGGAATGTTGGGAGGGGAAGAAGAACACAACAGTGAAGGGGAACTTTTAAAACTCAGAGCAAAACCTGCTAATGAGAAGACAACCCAGGAGATACCGCATGGCCTTTGAAAAGAGTATGTCACCAATGACTAATCCTTTGATTTGCCACAAATCTCAGTTCTTAGTCCTGGAGAAATCTGTTGGGTATAAAACCAAAGTTGGGTTTAATCTGTTGGATATAAAACCAAAGTAAAGCAAAATAAAGCAAAGCAAAATTAAATTAAATTAGATAACATTAAATTACATTAAATTAAAAAAATAAAATAAAATGCACATATAAACAGTGAAATGTCTGAGAATTTCTAATTTTTGCCGTAATGATCCCCCTCTCCCCTTTTTCAAATATCATCCCTAATTCTGTAGTGTATCATGCCATCACAAAGACATCCATTTAATCAAATGCCTTCTGCACCTGGGACACTGCTAGTCAATATGTAATAAACAACCAATGTGTTCCAATCTAAAGTACGGACACTATGTTTCAGAGAGATCCATTGGTCTCAAATGGCAGAGTTAGTTTTCTTTTGTGAAAAGAATCTTTCAAATAAAGCTACTTGAGTGTTTGAAGATGTGAGTACTTTGATGTTTCAAAGCCTCAATTATTTAGGTACCACAGAGCTGAGCATTGTTTATCTGCCAAAGTCTTGTTTAAAAAGCTCAAATGGCTAAGATGTCATGTTCTGTTCAAAGTCTTCTGGTGACTGAAATTAAGAGAAAAGCCCTTTCATTTTAGTGACTCCTAAGGCTCTGTCAGCGTCCACTCTGCTGTGCTTCAGCATGACATCATTAAATGCTTGCTTGCAATTTGAGTACATTGTCAACAGAGCAGATAGATTCTAAGGAAGTGATAAGGCTGTGGTAAAAGCAAAAAAAATAAACAACAAAACCCCACAGCTTCTGGTATCTATTATTAAAGGGATAGGATTCAAGTGCCTGGCTGAAAAGCAGTTGTAATGATATCATTGTCTTTAATAATTAAGTCAGTGTTTGTCTCCAGGATTGTGTAAAGGCAAGCGTTCACCTATCCTTAATTTACTACAGTTGAGGAGAGAGTAATTCTTTCAGTGATGCATCATGCTGCTTTCTCTTATTACTAACCTATTATTGATTATTTCTATGTAGACTCCTGAGCTAAGTTGCATTACAATAGTTCAGCAAGTCATCAAGATCTATCCCACAGAGGAAAATGTGGTATCCAGACAGCAATGAGACCACCCTTTAAACAAAATGGTTGAATAGAAATAGGTGGTTGAGAGAGGCAAGGAAAGGTTTACGGGTGGTATTGTGGGTGTGAAGACACAGGCTGAACCCAACTTTAGGCTCATAACTGAGGTATTTAGGCTAGAATACTTTAGATAAATTACTCTCTGCTCCCTCTTTAGCTGCTAGAAAGCTACAGGAACCTCCAGGGTGATTCAGATTTAAGCGGAGTAAATTGCCACTTCAGGAAGTATATTTTTCTCTTTCGATTATATAAATAGACTAAGCTACTAAGTAAATGGTCTTAGCTAAGAGCCTAAAATTCAATTGAATGAATCTTTGCCTTTCTTCCTGTTCATGAAATGTGTTCCCTGATTAAAAACAGGAAATAACATGAAGAAAGAAGTAAAATACAGGTGGAAGAGTTAAAGGTATAACAGTTGAATAGATAATAGAAATGAGTCCTTTATAGGCTGCCCAGGGAGGTGGTGGAGTCTCCTTCTCTGGAGACATTCAAAACCCTCCTGGACAAGTTCCTGTGCAACCTGATCTAGGTGGACCTGCTTTGGCAGGGGGTTTGGACTAGATGATCTCCGGAGGTCCCTTCCAACCCCATGTGATTCTGTGAGTCCAACTCTGAGTCTTGGGCAAAAGATGGAAGCAGCTCTGAAAAGACAGATTATTCAGTCACTGCCTGTTACAGGATTTTTGGTATCTTTCTTTGAGGTATCTTGTGAACAGCCACTAGATGGACCACCAGCTTGAAACAACACAGCTGTTTCTGCAGTGCAGTGAAGTGCTCTAGGCTAGCAAGTTGTCCTCTCTTGCTGTTACGTCGCCACTCCACTTTCACACACAGGGCCCTTCACTCTCATGCTCAGTGAGTGTGGACATGTGGGTGCAGAAGCAAGGTTTAAGGCATGAACAGGTAGAGTATTGCACCCTGGCAGCTGGACCCAGATGTATCAAAAGACAAGTCTGGGTGTTAAAAATAAGCAGCTGAGAGTATTCTGCAAGTCAATTTGCCACAAATGGTGCAAGAGCATTTTCTTGCAATAAAGAACAACTTTCAGCTTCAGGCAGGTTAGGGTACGGGTACAGAGGAACTGGGTATGGAGGTTGTTAATAGAAGTGACTTAATTAAATTGCAGGATTCACTATGGGCACCTTAGGAGTTAAGAGCCTGACATTAGGGACTGTGAACTTCCCTGCAACTCTAAAATGAACTATTTTTATTTCATCGTTACACCACCATTGTCAGCTAAAAGACATCTCCCATGAAAAATGCAAACTTTTATCCATGCTGACTACTACGTGCTTAGGTTTCTTTTGGGTAGGAGAAAAATAAAAAAATATTCTGCTGGGTTTGTTTGTTTTTTTCTTATTTTTAATGAAAATATGTACTTTGCAATATGTAACCACATTTTCTACCATTTTTCCCTCACAGGCACCCAGGAAAACTGGTTTGATTCACTTTCTTTTGCCATATTTGAAAGCCAAAAGATTAAGGAACTCACCCAGGAAACAACAGTAAATCTGTCATGGTTTGGGCCGGATTGTCCAATGAGGAGACGACAGATGCTCTCTCCCACCTCTCTCTCCAAGGAGGGAAGGGAGAGAGATAAAGAGATTTGTGAGTTTAGAAGGAACTAAACTACTTTAATGAAATATTAATAATAAAATGAAAAGGAAATAATGAAATAGATACAATATATGCAAAACCATATCAAGCTCCCAGGATGATGATCATGTCACCAGCAGGCACAGGTAAAGTCCCAGGCTGTACTCGGTGACAGACAGGAGCTGGATTCCAGATCTGGAGTCAGGAATGCTCAGATCGGGATCAAAGGCAGATGAACAGACAGGGTCCTCCTCAGATGCCAGCCACTGAAGAAAGAGGGCTGACCCTTTGATCTCTCAGCTTTTATACTGAGCATGGGGCAGATGGGATGGAATACCCCTGTTGGTCAGGTTTGGGTCACCTGTCCTGTCCACTCCTCCCCACAGGTGGGATCCCTCTACGCCTTTGCGCTTCTGACCCTCTAAGGGGGCAAATAACGAAATTGGCTGACCTTGGTTGTTATAGCAATAAGTATAAGCAACAGCCTCTCTGCATACCGTTCCTTGGCATGAACTATAAACATAGGTCTTATCACTCTGAGAATGAATAGTTTCTGCACAAGACTTGTTTTCTGTTCAAGCAACCCCATAAGAGTATTTAATCACATGACTGAGAGAATTTGACACTTTGATCACTCTTCTGTCGTTACACAACATTTTCTCAGTTATGTGATAGAATCATAGAATCATAGAATTGTCTAGGTTGGAAGGGACCTTTAAGATCATCTAGTCCAACCATCAACCTAACTCTGATAAAAAAACATTACTAAACCATGTCACTAAGCACTATATCAACCCGTCTCTTAAATAACTCCATGGATGGTGCCTCAACCACTTCCCTGGGCAGCCCATTCCAATGCTTAATAACCCTTTCCGTGTAAAAATTTTTCCTAATATCCAATCTGAGCTTCCCCTGGTACAACTTGAGGCCATTTCCTCTTGTCCTGTCACCTGTGACTTGGGAGAAGAGACTGACCCCTGCCTCTCTACAACCTCCTTTCAGGTAGTTGTAGAGAGCAGAAAACTGTAACATAGTCATTTAGATAATTAGTTTAATTTTTTTTGAGTTTCTCAGTTCAACTAGCTGTAAAGAATTCCCTTCTACTTTAAACAAAAAGCTGGGGAGTTTAATTAGCTTCACTTCTTCCTGATGTGGAAGGAAGGAAGGAAGAGGTATCAACATGGTCTCGACTTCCTTGAAATCTCAGCTAGTATACAGTGGATGCCAATTAAAAAGACAGATGGACACTGCAAGTTCTTCCAAGCCCTTATACTGAATAAACTTATTAATTATCAGTTTTGTATAGCATAGACAGGTAGGTAGTCACACCATTATGAAGGAAGTTAGATGCCCTGTCTAAACTGGGTGCATTAAATGCCTCATTTCAGCCTACCTCCCTATAACAATATCAAGTTGAGAATGGAGATATATTTGTTGCCTCTAAGGAGAAAAGAAAATAAAACCCTATATATTTGTTAATGAGATAAAGCTACAGGTCAATATAGTTTTTAACTAATTTTTAGCTGCAGCTTTATAGTATTAGGGAGAGAGAGAGAACCGATCAGGAAGATAAAAGAAAGGGGAAAATCATAGGAAATAACAATACTAAAAAAAATCTAAAGCCAGCTAGTAAGATAAAGTGACTTGAATTTTTCTGGTTTATTAAAACATATTTGTCTTTGATAGTCTATGAAATCTGGTATCCCATCAATTACGATCTCAAAAGATTTCTGAAACATATTTTAAGCGAGAAGTAAATTATGGGTTTGTATTTTAAGGTGTGTTTTATTATGTCATTACTTCAAATAATGTCCGTAACTCGGTACCAGTTTGAATGGTTATGGAACATTTATAATTCAAGGGGGTGTGATTATCAGTGTATATTCTGGTATAAAAAAGACTTTAGCCAGATTACTTTTTATCAGCTCATGAATTTAGATGCAGTTCCTTTAGCTCCATATAGCAGCTGTCTGGGGGAAAATATATGCAGTCCTCCAGATTGGCTGCCATTGAAAACTTGTAGTGTAAAACTTGATAGTTTTTATTGGGAGAAACTCTACTGGTTCATGGGTAAAGACACTTTGAAGCAAAAGAAAAAAAGCCCACAGGAAAAAATAATAATGAAAGTCAGCCAGCCATTTCACAGCTGAGACCTGTTTCTGCAACTCATCCTGTGGACAAAATGTGCTGGTCAGTCACCTGAAGCCATTCAGTATATTTAATGCATGTTTTAGCTTCTTTCTCCAACAAACAAAACTTGTACTGTCTCTGACGTGAAACCATTAATTTATATGCCAAATTCATTCTTTATACTTAATGCGTTTGCATTTAGATTCTAAAACCATTTGCAAAGTGGGGAGGGGGGGCAGAAGCAAGGGTTGGCAAAATTCATAGTGCCGGCAATTTTCCATCCATTGAAGATTAAATGCAGCACATTCTGTATACACCTACATGACTATCACACACAGCAAATAATCTAGCAACTTCAAATGACTTAATTGGCAAGCTGCATGGCTCTAAAAGAAGCCAGTGGAATAATGCAGAAGTTACTCGTGTGAACGTGGTCAAATGGTTTTCAAAAGATGACAAAAAAGCCTTCTTATGAAGGAAGACACAAGCACTCTTCTGGTTAATGCAGATTAGCCTACGGCTAATATGTGTACATTTCTTTCAGCACATAGGCACATCTTACTGACTGATCTGCTGGAGTTGGACTTTGTCAGCTGAATCCTGTGAGTAAAAGACTCCTTTAGCAGACACAGATAAAGATTAGGAAGTAAAGGGCACAGTTTAGGGAAAAAAATACTAGGATTTATTTCAGCAAAGTAAATAAGTTTAGGAAATATGAGTGCGCTATGAGGGGAGAGAAAGGAAAGCTTTAATGAGCAGACTCTGCTGCTGTAGGATATTGAGAGCATTGGCTACATTCACAGGAGATTTTGTAACTGAGATCCTCAATATTCTGGGACCTAGAATCATAGAATGGTTTGGGTTGGAAGGGACCTTAAAGACCATCTTGTTCCAAGCCCTCACCATGGGCAGGGACACCTCTCACTAGATCAGGTTGCTCAAAGCCCCATCCAATCTGGCCTTGAACACTTCCACAGATAAGGCATCCACAGTTTCTCCAGGCAACCTGTTCCAGTGTCTCACTACCCTCACAGTAAACAATTGCTTCCTAATATATAATCTCAATCTCCCCTCTTTCAGTTTAAAACCATTACCCCTCGTCCTATCAGTACACTCCCTCATAAAGAGTCCCTCCCCATCTCTCCTGTAGGCCGTCTTCAGGTACTGGAAGGCTGTTATAAGATGTTAAACAGCACCAGTCCCAGTACTGACCCCCGAGGAACACCACTCATCACTGGTTTCCACTTGGACATTGAGCCATTGACTGCAACCCTTTGAGTGCGGCCATCCAGCCAGTTCCTTATCCACCAAGTGGTCCATCCATCAAATCCATGACTTTCCAATTTTGAGACCAGGATGTCATGTAGGATAGTGTCAAATGCTTTGTATAAATCCAGGTAGATGACGTCTGTTGCTCTGCCCTTGTCTACCAACGCTGTAACCCTGTCATAGAAGGCCACCAAATTTGTCAGGCACGACTTGCCCTTTGTGAAGCCATGCATCACCTCCTTATTTTCCATGTGCCTTAGCATAGTTTCCAGGAAGATCTGCTCCATGATCTTGCTGGGCACAGAAGTGAGACTGACTGGCCTGTAGTTCCCTGGGTCTTCCTTTTTTCCCTTTTTGAAAATGGGGGTTACGTTTCCCCTTTTCCAGGGGGTTGGACATGACTTCAGGTCAGTGAGGACTGCAAAGCTTTGCATTTTTTAAATAAAAAGAAAGAAAGAACTAGAAAGGGAAGTTATTCCTTTCTCTCCCAACATGGATGGAAGAAGTTGTAAAAGAACTCATTAGTTCATGTTCCCACAGAAAGGCAGAACTGATTTAATATGATTTAGTGCAAAAATATGGGGGGGGGAAATCTGTAGCTAGTGCTGAGTGTAAAGTGTTTAGCAGGATTAGTGTGGTTACCATTTGTTGATAAGTGGAGTAATACATATTGAGAAGAGCTGACTCACTGAGGTCAGACTTGTGAACCGACATCTTGGTATCTGTTAGGAGGTCTCAATGTGCATCACAGAAAACTTTATAAGTCATCCCCCTGCTGTTAAATGTTGTTAAACTTGCTTAAAAAACAATCTGTGTGCCATTTTGTCTCAGGTGAGTATAAAATTGTGCTAGTGCTTAGTGCTTGGAATATTTTAACTGCAGTTTGCAAGGATCTACAGAATTCATTGATGTTCAGTCCAAACACTGCACTGATGCTGCTTAAGATAACTATAATATGAATGAAGAGAAGAAGGTTTATTTTTGCTGTTGTTTTTTGGTTGGTTGTTTTTTTAATTAGTGTGGAAAAGGTACAAAAGTTGTAAGCAAGATGAACCTGACTTAGCAGGAACCCAAGGGAAAGACTTGTTTGGATGAAGCTCTTAGTGCAGTAACTGCAAGGGTGCTTTGTCCCTATTCCTTGTCCTCTAAAATCCATTTTGTAACAGCAGTAAAAGAAATAATACAAACCAGGGTGTAGCTTATGTGTTGTTGGTACAGCACTTTGCGAATGTAAGTGCCATTATTAGTATTATCAGGTGAGTTTCTCCTTGCATAAAAGAGAAAAATTGCATCAATATAATTTCTGTGTCCTAAGTCTCTGGGATTTTTTAATTAATACATTAAGACTGAAGCTTAAGATAAAGTACTGGGATCTTTATTGAGTATACCTACTTTTGCTGGTGGCCTACTCTTATTTCTTGGCATGTTTACAATCACTTAGCATATGCATCTCAGGTCTGATGTGCCTCAACTTTTCCTTTTTTTTTCTTTTGAGTTTTCCTGTTCAGAAAGTATTTGAGTACAGACTTAAATGTAAGCATTGCTACCAGTGAGATTTAGGCATTTTCCTAAAATTTAGTAGTTTGCTGGAGAGGAGTGATCTACAAAACATAGCATCCCACTTCTATAAAAATTAAGCAAAAGAGTGTCAAAATAGAATTCCTTATCCATTAATTATATTCACTTGCAAGCGACAAAAAATGTAAAATAACATAATATAAAAACAAACAATCTTTTTTTTTTTTCTGCAAAAATATCTTGATGCCATCTGTGGAGTAATGTACAATCACTGAAGCTAAGAGCTACTTTGATGAGATACTAGAACATGGGCAATGCACGTATAATTTCCCTAGTAAATACTAGCTCAAATGTTGACTGTTTTTCAGGTGAGCTTGGGTTTTGGTGGGGGTTTTTTTTGTATATGTGTATATTTTGTTTGTTTGTTTGATTTATTGTTAATTAAGTGATGTATTGACTGAAGCACAAGAAAGTCAAGTGATTTGCTTGAAGGCTTGCCTTCCAGTGAACAAAGGTGTGCACCTATTAAATGAGCAACTGTAGGTAGCCTTATTCATTAAACATCAAATGTGCCCCTTCATTTTGTTAAATGGCTCTGTGTAGCCATAGTTAAATGACAATAAGAAGCAACTGAATCTCAGCACTGTTTGGCAGCAGGCATCAATCATTATTTTGGCAAGGATCTTCAGGAACATATCACTTTGTAGCAAATCTGGCAGGTTTGAATGGGATTATTTCGTATTGGCTTACCAATAACTGTCATACCTAAAATCTCAACACAATAAGAATTCATCACTAGTGCCAATCACACACTTGGTGCCAACCTCAATTTACATTGCCCCATGGATAGTCTTGATCCACACTAATACTCCAAAGAGAATGACAAGGCTTCGGGGCTGAGGAGGAACAAATGATGCAAAATACCAAGAACAAGATTGGAGTCTGCCCTGTCACAGAAAGCACAGAAAGCTACAAAACCTCTGAAATAGCTAATTATGGAATAACCTATAAGTTGGTGTAGTTTCTTCCTAACTGAAGTCATGATCCTGACAGCTTGAAGTCATGGACACTTTCAAGAGTTGAAGTATAAATGCTATTATCTGGTCCAAAGTGTACTTTGAATGCTTTTCATTTTCCTCTTCAAACTGTGAATGGCAACCACATTCTTTCCATTTTCTGTTTAAAATAAATTTCAATTCTGGTTGATATCCTTAGTTTCTTTTCTACATAATTTGTAAAACATTTTGAGGGCTTTGGATGTGGAAGGTATAATTAGTATGTATGTGTACATATAATTATTAGTATGTGTGTGTACATACATATAAACATCTCTGTGGGGAAAGGTCTAAGCACTAAAAGATTCTGAAATTTAAGAATTAAGATTTCCTATGAAACCAGTAGTATGTCTCAGTAGGAGTTTGACTGTAGCCAGTATGGAAAAAGTCTTTCCTGTTCCTGACATGAGACTTTTCAAATTGGAAAAAGATAATTTCACCTCTTTAAAATAGCCAAATACACATGCACTCAGATGTGTTTTCACCTCAAACTCACAGTGAGAAAGTGTCCTTCAGCATTATTGTATATTCTAGGGTATGGAAGAATGTTTTTACCAGTAATTCCCCACTTTTTTTTTACTTTTTTTTTTTTTTTTAAATTAGTACATAAGGAACTGTACAATGTTGGGGTTTTTTGAATAATCAACACTATATTTAAAAAAAAAAACAAGTTGCCATAAAATATCCACTATACAGTATGTCCTTATCATCTAATGCACTAGTTTTAGCATTATGTCTACATAACATATATATTTATATACACATATATACAAATACATACATACATATTTGTGTCTGTTTGTGGGTGGGGTGGGGTGTGGTTGTGGGCGTTTGTTTTGGTTTGGTTTTGGTGTTTGGTGTTCTGGGATTTTTGGGGGGGTTTTTTTTGGTTTTGGTGGTGTGGGTTTTTTTTTTTTTTGTTTTTGTTGGTTGGACTTGATGATCTCAAAGGTCCCATCCAACCAAAAATATTCTGTGATTCTGTGATATAAATGTAATATCAAACACACACACATCACACAGACATATATGTATTCAATATAACATATTTATAAATGTATTAAGATTACATCTCCAAAAATGAGAATCTTCTTTCTTTCTTTTCTGAAAATTTACTTTTAAATTTCAGGTTTTCTCTACTGCGAAGGAGAATTGGAATGTAGAAAACAGGGATTCTAATTTTAAAGATGGAGAAGGAAAAACAACTGGTTAATGTTTAGGAAAAATATAACTCAACAAATTAATCTTTTTAGCTCTCTAGATTTGAGAGGCTGCTGGTTATACTGATAGAGGGAAGAGCTCATTATACAAGGAACTCGTATGGTGTCCTTAAATTATAGCTCCTGAAATACATTATTTTAAGAACCATTATTTACTTGTATGTAATAAGTTTTTATTATTTATGATCAGGTAGTTTTTAATTGGAATTGGGATGGGTGCCTTCCAAAGGGGTTGGTACCATTCACAATGAGTCTTTAACTCATAATCAAAGAAGACATATTTAATTATATGCTAGTATTTTGTGTATCTTTAAAGGGGGATTTGGGGAGGAGCTAATCAGCATTCTGTGGGGTCACCCCCTGAAATGTTCTCAGCATCCCATTCTGCAGAAGCACCTCTCTTGTGCAATAGAATAAATTATTTATATTTCTTGTGCTCCCCCTTCTTAGGCTGCCAAATTATGTAGGCTAGAGACTAATAATAATAACAATAATAATAATACCTGAATCAAATTGCTAACATAGTTGTGAACTTTAATGACAGTTTTCTTTGAACACTGGATTTTTTTCTCTCTCTTCTTTTCTGCATCACACAGCAGAGTACCCTTTAATATACTTACTGCTCAGAAAAATCTTCCTGCCTCTGTTGAGAGTCCAGCCTTATTTCTTGTTCAGTGACTGATTTTTATTTTTTTTTTTCTTAAAATGAAGTGCGTGCCTTCTCTCAATCATGTTTGGCCGTCACAAACTCAAAGGTTTACACTCAAAGGGGAATTACACACATTGCAATAAGGAAAGGCAGTAAAAGAAAATGCAAAGGAGGGCAGAGACAGACAGCAAAGCCGAGAGGTGTACCTCAAAAGGGTGTTAAGCCAGATCAGTGTGTAGTCTCTAAATTTTGCTCCAGTCTGCTTTACCTTGATCTAAAGTATTTGCACATCATAACCCATCAGAGTTAGAACAGGGATCTCAAGAGAGCTGATGTTCCTGTGATACAGCATTCGGGAGGGACTGCAATCCTCCACTCACTGTATTTAGAGACTGGACATTTGGATTGCACCTGGGACCTATCATTGGGAGGGACCATGAAAAGTTATTTAGATTCTCTAAACATTCCTCAAAATTAAGGGGAAGTAGAAACTTTTGGAATAAGGATCCCTATTTCACACAGAGATACATATCCAGCCTTTTTCGTATCCCTCTACTGCTACTTTCCAGGCTGATATGATTTGTTATGAATATTTATCAAGATTCTAGTTTTAAACATACTAATAAGAAATTTCTAAAACTCACATCAAAATCTAATCCCATAAATTTCACTGCCCCATTCTCTGTCAAATACATATCTTCCTTTCAATTTAGAGCTGATTAAATTATCAAAGTATCAGCTTGTCTCCTTTCTTTAGGAGAAGGACCTGTCTCCATAAAACTGGGTGCCTGAGTTCATTGCTCAACCACACATAGTGTCTTATATTCTGTGCTACATACTGCCATGATTTCTTCTGTGCAGCTGGCACAGAAATTTCAGTTTCAGGGCCAAGAGAGATTAAAACTTTTATAGCTTCACCAATTTAGATTAAGACTAGAGGCACCAAGAGCTTTGAAGTACTAAAAATCCTACCTGACAGCAAGAAAGTTTAACACAGATTTTCACATGCATGCACACACAGATAAAATATATATAGATGGTCAGAGTTTTATGGTGATCCCCTGAGGAGCAGATTAGAAAGAATTCTTTTTGTTTTCTGCAATGAAAAGGCAATAATAGGCTGTTTGTCTTATGTCAGCATTTTCCCCTCTCCCTCCTTCTCTTCACCCTCAAACCTAATGTGTCATTCAGTAATGCTCATCAGTCCTGTAAGAATATAACAGAATTATTCATTACTTCACTTGATACCCCAAAGATTGAAAAATAGTTGTTACATACCAAGAGATGATTGTGCACTGAAAGATTAATAGGCATAAGGATTCACCAGCTGTCCACTCTATTCAGAGAGAAGAAAAAAAAAAAGTAAATCACTTTGGCTGCTGGCACAAGATGTTGTACTGTTGTACAATATTTGCCCAGTGCTGAGGTCACCACAATAAAAAAACGCTCAGCTTCATTTAGGCCTTAGTACCTTCCTACCTAAGGCTGTACTATGATGGACGATATCGTTAGCATCTGAGCACCAAGAGCTGACTTGCTCAGGGGCTCACACCTTTAGCACTTCATCAAAATGAACCTCTTTCTATGCAACTGACCCTCTGTGTGGAAAAGTTTAAATAGAAATGCTTTCAAACCATAAATTAAAGCAAGTCTCTCTGCATCCCAGTCTATATTACTTTCTGTCTCCCTCCATGTCTGGAAATGGAAACTTTAAATTACTCCATATAAATCTGTTTTTTACATGCTTTGTATTATAGCACAATACAGCTTTCTTTGCAATAGCAAAGGGGTTTGGGGTTTTTGTTTGGTTGGTTGGTTTTTATCAGCAACATCAAGTGCATTCAGACCTATCAGTACCATCAGTATTACACAGATTACTAACAAAATAATATAAGAAAGAGAGTATGGAGAGAAGCATGAGCAGAGAATAATGGGGATTTTGGAGGACAGGAGAGTATCAATGAATTAAATGCACCAAATTATTATTTGATTGTTAAGAATGATAGTTATTTCAGTCGTACTTCCAAAATCCATATGCTGTTAATGTCCCCTTTTGGACTAACTTCTGTACATAAACACCGAGAGACACTGTTTATATAAAGTTAAAACTTCATGGATTCACCACACATAATGTGTTCCGTACATGAGATACTGGAGGTAAGACTAAAATTTTACACACCATCTAATCAGTTAAGAGAAAAATAGGTGTTGCTAGAGTGATCCAATAGGGGTACCTCTTCTTCCCTTCCTACAGAGGTAAGTTAATGCTCAGTTTACTACAAAGCTGAATATTAATTTTGAAAGATGCCTCAGTTAGGATACAAACAGTTAGAAAATAAGGAAGAAGAAATATCTGTCGCACATATACAAGTTCCTAGAGGAACAGAGAAGAGGATACAGGCTTTTTGTACAGAGTGACAGAGAGGTGGTAACTGGTGGCAAAGTACTAGAGAAAAGCTTGGGAGTTTAGGCTGTTGGAACTCCAGGTTGTATACAAAAAGCTCCTTTTTCCTTAAGTGATATCTTACTCTGGAGGAGAATTCGCTGGATGAAGTAAGTGTTCACATCTAGAAATGCATTATGCATAGTTAGCAAGTGTGAAAGTTTGAAATCATTAACCTTGGCAAAGGAGGAGGGGTAAAAATAAATGTTTGATAGCGTTAAGGGCTCTTCAAGATGATTATCATCTAATCTATTCCAAGAAAGATTAGAGGAAGGCTTGCCCAGAGGTAGAATTTGAAATACAGCAAAATGTTTTCTCAAGAAATAGACTTCTCTATAAACATGACCTCTAACAATCAAAATTAACCAGCTGCTGCTGGTGTTATTGTTCCTGTACTCTGTGGCTTGTAAGTCAGAGGAAAAGACATAGGGACACACCTGGAAGATGGACATTGCTGAAGCTGAGTTTAAGGGATTTCAGTCTTTAAGGTCCACCATAGAAACATGACCTCACTCTGATTGCCTAACTGGGACAGCTGCTTACCCATTGACAGCATATCCTCTTACTGAAAAGCTCTGCTAATGACTAAAAAATTATGCCAGGCTTGGCATATCGCTATATTGAATTACAAGAACTAACCAGTTAATTCTCTTACCTCAACTCAAAGGGGCTATAGTTCAAACTCAGTCTTATTGAACTCAATGGGAATTTTGTGATAGCCTATTTTGCAATTGGTTGGGGTTTTTTGAGATCATAAGATCTCTCAGGCTTAAAATGTCTGAAAGCAAAAAACCCTACATTATTGCTGGCACTGTTGTAGCAAGCACCTTCTGCATTAAAAAGAACAAATACAGAACTATGTGAGAGAGTGTCGTGGTTTCGGCTGAATTTACCAAAACCGGACCGACAGATGGCCCTTCCCCCCCCCTTCTCCCCCCCCAAAAAGAGGAGAGAAGAGGAGAAAGAGATAAGGAGATTCAGAAGTTTAGAATGAACTAAACTATTTTAATGAAGAATTAATATTAAAATAAAAATAAAGAAGAAAATAATGAAATAGATACAATATATACAAAACCGTATCAAGCTCCCAGGATGACAGTCACATCACTGGCAGGCACTGGGGAAGTCCCAGACTGGACTCAGTGACGAATGGGAACTGGATTCCAGCTCTGGAGTCGGGAACACACGGATCAGGATCAAAGGCAGATGAACAGACAGAGTCCTCTCTGGACGTCGGCCATTGCAGGAAGGGGGCTGACCCTTTGATCCCTCAGCCTTTATACTGAGCATGGGGCAGATGGGATGGAATACCCCAGTTGGTCAGGTTTGGGTCACCTGTCCTGTCCACTCCTCCCCACTGATGTGACCTCTTTACGGTTTTTCCGTTTCCGACCCTCTAAGGGGGCAAATAACGAAATGGGCTGACCTTGGTTGTTATAGCAATAAGTATAAGCAAGGGCCTCCCTGCATACCATTCCTTGGCATGGAGCACAAACATTGGTCTTATCATTCTGAGAACGATCAGTTTTCTCCACAATATGCCGTTAATTTCAGAGAGTTAGAGGAGGCCTAGCTAGGATGTAAAGTTACAGAACAGAAAATTGGTTCGGTTTTACTTCAAACCGGGACAGAGAGGCAATGGTGTTGAATAGAAAAGTTGTGGGTGAACAGGATTGTGGAAGAAGCAAGACCAGAGGAATGAACAGAAGAAGCAGGAACACTGGCAGGGGATGACCCACAAACAGCGCCTGACGACCCTACTGATTGAGGGGAATTCCACCCGTCTGGCAGTTGGGGGTTGCAAGGGCATGTTGTCTGGGAAAGAAGATACTTAGTACTATATAAGCTGCGTGTTTGTTGTAATAAGCGATTCTGGTTTCACCTCCGACCGGGGTCCGTGCCTTCATACGCTACAAAAAGTATCCAGGAACTAACAGTAGATTACATCTGGAAACCCATCCCTTCTCGGTTTTTTCTTTTAAGACTTAATTTTGGGTAGAATCATAGAATGGTTAGAGTTGGAAGGGACCTTAAAGATCATCGAGTTCCAATCCCCCTGCCATGGGCAGGGACACCTCCACTAGACCAGGTTGCTCAAAGCCCCATCCAGCCTGGCCTTAAACACTTCCAGGGATGAGGCATCCACAACTTCCCTGGGCAACCTGTTCCAGTGCTTCACCACCCTCACAGTAAAGAATTTCCTCCTAATATCTAATCTAAATCTCCCCTCTTCCAATTTAAAACCATTACCCCTTGTCCTGTCACTATATTTCCTGACAAAGAGTCCCTCTCCGGCTCTCCTGTAGGCTCCCTTCAGATATTTATATATTTATAAATTTAAAGGACAGTCTATGTTCAGAAGGTTTGTGCATTTGTATGCATATTAACATACATATTCAAATGTATACATGGTAATATGCATATGCATTTATTGTGTATCCCATTACCATATATATTTATAACAGGCTTTGAAAAAAGACCTAGTGATATTAAGATTTTTTTTTTTTCTTTCTGATAAACCTTCCAAAGCCTCTTCTGCTGAATCTGACCTATTCTGGATGGCATCTTTCATAAATGTCAGTTTCCTTTCCCCCTTCCCCTATCCATCAGGTTTCTCAGCTGATCATATCCACTCTGCTAAACCCTGGTTCCTCTCCCAATCTGTGGCAGAATGGCTCCTGTCCAAATGTAACCTTACAATACAAGACATGATTGAGCATCCAGGCAACAGCCAATGTACTGCTACAGATGATGTGAGGAAATGTTAGCTTGATAGATAATGGTTTTATTTTTGGTCTCCTTAATCACTCTGCACCTGGTAGGAGTTTTATATGAACAGATAAGTAGTATCAAGAGACAGATAGAAATTGATGGGGAACATTTTTATGTATGGATGCATTTATTTATTTAGAATATTTGGGTGAGAGGGGTTTTGTAGGAAGTTTTTTGGAGATGTTTTTTAATTGTTATTCCTTCAGTTTATGAAAGTTCATTTCCTGTCAGCAAATTTGGGCTGGAGTTTTAGAGTTGATAAAAACAGAAATTAAAAAGAAGCCCAACAAATATAATTTCAGTTGATTTGAGGGAACTCACTTTTATAAAAGCAATTATAAAAAAATGAGTTTCTAATGGGAGCTCAGCCTTTGACCTTAAGACTCTCTCTTCTTTAGTGGTGAGATGTAAATTATATTTGCTAACTTCATCTATGACATGGCACAAATACCTCCATAAATGCTCCATAATTGTGCCATGATTATATGGTTATTGCTGCAAATCGTCAACAAAATGATCACCCTGAGGCCCCATAGATCCAATGTATGGCACATGGTAATTAGCTAAGAAAGGACTAGAATCTAAGGGGCTCCAGAGGAACTCCTTCAGCAAACACACAGGGCAATTAGCATGTTGAATGGACACCTCCAAAGACAGCAACAATGGGGACTGGAGCAGGGAACACATTTTGAAAAACGTGAGGCA
Organism: Numenius arquata; assembly: GCF_964106895.1. Taxonomy (NCBI): domain Eukaryota; kingdom Metazoa; phylum Chordata; class Aves; order Charadriiformes; family Scolopacidae; genus Numenius; species Numenius arquata. The sequence goes on along the minus strand of NC_133615.1, from coordinate 30,021,843 downwards.
CAAACTTAATAGAGGACAAAAAGAATTGGAAGGGAAGAGAAAGCAAAGCAGAGTAATGTCATGGTTCAGCATCTCACAGCAAAAGTTTCCATGCTAATTCATGCACTTGTCAGACAAACGTCACATCAAGGCCAAGGCGGACTTTGTCCTGTTAAGAACTGTCTCCCTTTTAGTCTTGAAATTAGTAGTTGTTGCAGCTGTGAACAGTCAGCTCTGAAGTAGAGCTCAGAAATTTTAAGGGAGCTGTGAGAAAAAGACTGGACGATATGTACTACATATGTTTCCAGTCTATTTGGAAATATTTGGGCTGTCCAGCCACTGGACCAGCCAGAAAGAGAGAGACTGTAGTGTCCTGGTGGTTAGCCCCAGGACCATAAATGTTCTCAGATATGGCCATACTTCCCTCCTGTATCTCCACTATAGGCTGATCTGTATCTCAGTGATAGCCAAAAATTATTTTTATGCAGCTTAGGTCATATGATAAGGAGTGCAAATATAACATGGCCTAGTCCACCATTAGATATCACTACTGTGAGAAATGAGCTGATAAGTTTTGCTTCAGCTAATTGGTATATTTTTGTTAGCATGTATATACTAACAAGGGAGGCTTAGTGATAGTAGACAGAAATGCCCTTGGTCTGTCAAGGGATCCTTGTTTTGCAGAACGTTATCTAAGTGAAGAAAAACAGACTGGAATGTAACCTTCAACACAGGAGCCCAAAAGATAGGGGAGTATCATTAAGGCCAAAGAAACCAGTCTTGGACAATAAATCTGCCAAGGGGGCTGTGAAGACTGCCAAGTAGACCAGGTTCATCTAGAGGACAACTGATGAAGAGGAGGATACGACCACCTGATGAAGTAAACGACCAGAGTGCTTGTAATTACTAACAATGGACAGTAGATGGTAGCAAAGACTGTGAAATAACTTGTAGCACAATCAACTAATCAAAGGCGTGTTTAGGATAATGATTCCTTAGAGTAGGTGTGTTTATGCCTTACAAGGTGAAAAGGTGTGAACTAAACCTGTAATAGCTTAGGCAGTCGAGAAGAATGTGAGCTCCAACTTCTCAACCAATGAGAAGAGAGACAGAAACCCAGGCGGCCAGGATAGGGTATAAGTACCTAAAAGCTGAAAGATGAGTTGTGCCTCTGCTTTGAGATGCACCCGATTTGGTGTTGTTTCGTACGATTTTTTTAATAAACCGTTTTATACTTTTTAATCTTTGCTTCGGCAACTTTGTTCTCTCTTAAATTCTAAGTGTGAGCTGACGTTTCTCACGCTACCTGGCTTCTTTCAGCATAGTGCAGTTTGTTTGAGTCCTGCCTGCAGCTAGGCTAACCATGCAGATAGGAAGCATGTGGGTCATGGGCTTTGTTGTACTTTGTCCTAACCTCAGCCCTGTTTGAGCCCAGAGTAAGATTCCAGGGTTGTTTTTCTTCTTTTCCATATGTTTTCATTAAGCAACGAGGGTACACAAGTTGAAAGAGGAAAAGCATTGGTGTTATTCCTTACTCCAAAGAACAGGCTGGTATTTTGTCAAAAGCAGAACGGTTTCTACATCTGGGAGAGCCCTGTCTTTAAACAATTTATATGTCTGGAGGTATGCTGCTCAAATTATGGCTTTCTCTTACAGATTAATTCTCTGCTTGGGCTGCTGGCTCTTTTTCTCAGACTTCAAGCTCATTATATAGAATCCAGAAATTTTAGACTCTTAATAGGTGTTGTGGTTTAGCCTCAGACGGCAACAAAGAACCACGTGGCTATCTGCCCCCTCCCCCCCCGGCCGTGAGGGGAAAATCGGAAGAAAAAGGCAAAACTCGTTGGTTTGGAGAAAGGCAGTTTAACAGAACAGCAAAGGGAACAAGAAAACAATAACAGTAACACTGAGGGAGGAATATACAACCACGATTACGATACCACCGCTTGCTGACTGGACCCAGCATGCCCAAGCCCACACAGCCTCCTCCCCTGGCCAGCTCCCGGCTACCCCCTGGGCATGGCTCACAGGGATGGAATACCTGTGTCCCTGCTAGATCCTGGGGAGAATTAACCCTATCCCCGCCAGAACCAGGACAATAGGTCTGAGTATTTCTTACCTGCCTGAATTTAGATGTTACCTCTTCTAGGTCTTTTTGTGGATTTAATTATAAATAGTTTGGTTACGATCATGTGAAAAGACTGTTGCAGAGCAAGGACTTTAACCCAGGTCTGCAGCATCCCAAATTCCTGCCCTAACCACTGACTCATCCTTCCTCCCACATGCTATCCCTTACCTCTTGCTGCTCTTGGCATGGCTTCTTGTCCTTATGCCAAGGGAAGAAGACACATGGAGGAGAGCCAAGTGTATCAGACCCATGCCACTCAAAAACATTCTTGCAATGGGGAGACATTTACAGCTATTCCTTTCAGGCAGATTTTTGGTTGCTTTTCCTTGCCTCATTAGCACAAAGCAGCTGGAGTTGAGGCTTTGGCTTGACCTCAAAGTATGGTCTGTGTGAGACTACCGCCAGAAGTAAAATGCTTGATTGCTCACTGCAGTGAATGATTACCTGGTTGTTGTACGTTTTTGTTTGTCTGTTATTCAAATGAGTTTAACTTAAACTTTGACTGGACAAACTACTCCCAGGCTATGCAATTTTTCACCACCAAATTCATCAAACTCTCCTAAATAAATCTTTTCCTGCAAAGTGGGAATGTCCAACAGGATTGCAACTTTGTCGTGGTTTAGCCTCAGATGGCAACAAAGAACCACGCGGCCGCTCTCTCAAACCCCTGACAGCCGTGGGGAAGAATCGGAAGAAAAAGGCAAAACTCCTTACCACAAAAAAGACATTGAGGTGCTGGAGCGGGTCCAGAGAAGGTCAACGAAGCTGGTGAGGGGTCTGGAGAACAAGTCTTATGAAGAGCGGCTGAGGGAGCTGGGGTTGTTGAGCCTGGAGAAAAGGAGGCTGAGGGGAGACCTTCTCGCTCTCTACAACTACCTGAAAGGAGGTTGTAGAGAGACGGGGATCGGTCTCTTCTCCCAAGTCACAGACGATAGTACAAAAGGAAATGGCCTCAAGTTGTGCCAGGGGAGGTTCAGATTGGATATTAGGAAAAATTTTTACAAGCATTGGAATGGGCTGCCCAGGGAAGTGGTTGAGGCACTATCCCTGGAAGTATTTAAAAGATGGGTTGACATAGTGCTTTGTGACATGGTTTAGTGATGTTTTTTTTATCAAAGTTAGGTTGATGGTTGAACTAGATGATCTTAAAGGTCCCTTCTAACCTAGACAATTTTATGATTCTATGATTCATGTTACATGAAATTTCAGGTAAAATGATTTAGCCATTTCTATTGAAAACATAAAAGAAGAAAAAGGTTAAACAAGACCTTAAACAAGTGCTTACTGCTTCCTTTTTTCCCATAGTTTGGTTAATGTTTGTCTCTATAGTGTAATGATGGGAGGAGTTATCATAAATCTTCCCACACCCTTCTTTCCAAGTTGATTCACAATTTATGTTCATTTGCCTCTAATGAGATGATTAGAGCCGAATCAGATCAGATTTAATCTGCAGTTAAACTGAAGTTATTTTTCCCCCAAAATGAGGTTGTAAAACCAATATCAAGCTTAAACTGCTATGTGTGACTTTTTTTCCTCCCTTTTTTTTTAATTTCAGTATTTCACAGCTGCAAAACAAGGCATCTATTTGAGCATGGTAAATACTGACATCTGGTTTGCAGCTACTTGTAAACTACATCAGTTGAACTAGAACTGTGTAAATATACTATTTAGATAGAGAGATGTTGTTCAAACATGAGTTAAATTTCACAGAATCACAGAATCTTCATGGTTGGAAGGGACCTTTGAGATCATCGAGTCCAACCATACACACACACACAAAAAATGCACTACAGCATGCCCTGAAGTGCCACGTCTACATGTTTCTTAAATACCTCCAGGGATGGTGACTCCACCACCTCCCTGGGCAGGCTGTTCCAGTGCCTGACCACCCTCTCAGTAAAGTAATTCTTCCTAATATCTAAATTAAACCTCCCCTGCCGCAACTTCATACCATTTCTACGAGATCCTCTTGAAATTTTATTTACTGACATTTCACGGACCTCTCTGATTTGATAATAGAACACCTTTTGCCATGTTAGATGTAAAGTAACTATTATAATCCATCCAAGATCACTAGAGGCCACACTCTGTTTATGTCCAATAGCTGGCAAATGTGTGCTAGTATTACTTCCTTTTCTGTGGACACATAACATATTAAATTTTAAATATTCCTACCTCTCAATTTATCAAATGCGAGTTAGTCACATGCTTAGGTCTCATCTAAGGGCCCCACTACTGATGTTCACTTCTTGCTTCTCTGTTTTCCCCCTGTTAATCAAAGGTTTCATGCCAGATTAGCACAACTAAGTCACACCAGCTCTTCCTGCCTGTAAACCTTAATTTAAGAACAGAGCAGATATTGTTCACTAATTTCACATAGCTTTACCATTGATACCAAATGGTGAAGACCTCTGCCTTCAAGACTAGATTTTCATCCATGACTTGTAAATGAAATAGCCAGGAACCCTTGCAATAGTAATAGTACATACACACATAAGTTGTTAAAGTCTGTTTGAGCTGCGGGGAATCATGAGTCTCCTATGCTTTATGCACAGAGGTTACTATAGTCAACAAGACATGAAGGGAGGGTGTATATTGGAAACAGTACCCTTTCAGAGCAAGGGAAAGATTTTAGCATCATTCTGAAGCGAGGCTTGCACTCACAGTATGACACACCAATAGCTTTAAAAGCACAATTACTATATTGGCCCCTCACTACAGGAAAGACATTGAAGTGCTGGAGCGTGTCCAGAGGAGAGCCACCAAGCTGGTGAGGGGTCTGGAGAACCAGTCCTATGAGGAGAGGCTGAGGGAACTGGGCATGTTTAGTTTGGAGAAGAGGAGGCTGAGGGGGGACCTCATTGCCCTCTACAACTACCTGAAAGGAAACTGTAGAGAGGCGGGGGTTGGCCTCTTCTCCCAAGGGAATAACGACAGGACCAGAGGAAATGGTATAAAGCTGCGGCAAGGGAGGTTTAGATTAGATATTAGGAAGAATTACTTTACTGAAAGAGTGGTCAGGCACTGGAACAGCCTGCCCAGGGAGGTGGTGGAGTCACCATCCCTGGAGGTATTTAAGAAACATGTAGACATGGCTCTTCAGGGCATGCTCTAGTGCCTGGGATTGTTGGTTTGTGGTGGGGTGTTGTGTGTGAGGTTGTGGGTGTGGGGTTTAGTTGGTGGGTGCTTTTTTTTTTTTTTGTGTGGTTTTTTGTTGTTGTTTTTGTTTGTTTGTTTTGTTTTTTGTTTGCTTGTCTGTTTTTGTGTGTTGTGTTTTTTGTTTGTTTGTTTTTTTGTTTGTTTAATGTGGTTGGACTCGATGATCTCAAAGGTCCCTTCCAACCACTAAGATTCTGTGATTCTGTGATTCTGTGATTGTTCAGATGACTCAAAAAACCTGGCCATCAAACCACAATCCCTTGAGTCCATGTGAATTCTCCAAAGTATAAAATGCCAGTCTATGAGTCCCTGCAAGAACAACTGATTGCAAGGTCATAGCCTTAGAAATCAAGGTCTTCACAAATGAACATCTAATCAAATAACTCAAAGTAACTATATTTAATGCTGTCCTCTTTGCAAGATTTCTATCCTATTATATTTAGAAGCATATAGAACTTGTATACTGTACAGTCTGCTTATTTATAGCTTACCCAGTGAAAAATTATTAGTTTTCATATCTATAACTTTTATTATTTTATCTTTGACAAACTCTAAAATAGTATACTGGTGACATTTTAAAAAATTAGCCTTCTCCATTTAAAGACCACTCATCATTTTCATCCGTCATTGTTCTGGAAATGTCACATTGATTTTATCCTCTTTGCAATAAATGGTAACATCCAAAAAACCCAAATAATATTCTGCCACTCTTGGATAGAGCAAAAATAAATAAAAAGACAATTTTCTTGAAGGACAGGAGAGAGAAAAAAAAGAGCACAAGAGTGAGAGAGAGAAAGAAAGCTTTATGTCTTTCTGGCAATACTGACAACAACCAAAACAGCAGCAATCATAACTAGTGTTTTTTCTGTCTCACCAGTGTTATATGAATAGTAATTGTGATGCTGATCAATGAAAATGCTTGCAAACATGTCTTAAGAATTAGTTTTAAATCCTTCCATATATGAACAAATACACTGAAAAAGGAAATGGGAAGCGAAGATGAAAAATGAAGACTCCATTTCCCCTTCTCCCAACCCCAGCAGTGTGTTAAGGTAACTGAGACCTTAAATTGAAACTCTGGCCTTACCGAATCTTGCAGGAATTTTGCCAGTGACCTCAATATCTCCAGCAGTTCACACACAATGACAGCAAGAGTATGCTGGACAGTCTGAGAAGATGGGGCTGAACCAAGCAGTTGTCCAGAAACTGGTCTTGCCCCGAGCCTCAGTGAAGTTAATGCAAGATTATCTTTGGTGGCATTGGATGGTGGCTCAACTACCCGTATCCACATCCAGACAGGTAGAGGAATGGGGAAGTGGGGGAATGGAGGCCAAAAATGAACAGAGAAGGAAAGAGTTTGGTGTCCAGACCTATGCAGATGATAATGGTAGAAGTGTCTAAAGAGTTTCAAAATTTAAGAAGTCCAAGGCAAGTTAGGAAGGGAATTCCTAAAGAAGTACTGTCTGAGGCTATATGGAAAGGGGCAGAACAGGTTTGCTGATCTTGATTTATCTTCACAACCAATTATCTAGCAGAAAATAAAGGATTTTTTTGTTTGAATATTTTCAAAAAATGACAGAATATGTCAGTGGAGAACAAAATTCATTGAGTTTTTAGTTTGCTGTTAGGATTTGTTAGATAACTGGGCCTGTCAGGATTAAACCCAAGGGAAGCATGCCAGGGCTTGAAGGATGGTGGACTAGTGAGGACTCTCGCTCTGCCATTTCATTTGAGAGAAGGGATAGATGTTTAGAAATCATGGAAGCACCTGAGAAGGGTCTGGTAGGAAATGGAGCCCACACTCACAAAAAGGTGTTGGAATCACTAGCTCATCTGAAGTGCATCTATACCAATGCACGCAGTATGAACAACAAACAGGGGGAGCTTGAAGCCATGATCCACCAGGAAAACTATGACATAGTGGCTATCACAGAAACGTCGTGGGATGCCTCACACAAATGGAGTGCCACAATTGATGGCTACAAGCTCTTCAGGAGGGATAGACAGGAAAGGAGAGGCGGTGGAGTGGCCCTGTATGTTAGAGAATGCTATGAGAGCTCAGAAATCAAGTATAGTGATGACGGGGTTGAGAGTGTTTGGATTAGGTTAAGGGCCAATAAAGCTGATATCGCTGTGGGAGTCTGCTATAGTCTATAGTCTATAGACCTCCCAACCAAAGAAGTGAAGTGGATGAAGCTTTCTATAAGCATTTGGGAGAAATCTCGCAGTCACTTGCTGTTGTTCTTGTGGGGGACTTTAACCTCCCGGATATCTGCTGGGAATACAACACAGCAGAGAGGGAACAATCCAGGAGGTTCCTGGAATGTGTGGAGGATAACTTTCTCACACAGCTGGTAAGTGAGCCGACCAGGGAAGGTGCCCTCCTGGACCTGCTTCTTGTAAACAGGGAAGAACTTGTGGGGGAAGTAAAAGTTGGAGGCCGTCTAGGGCACAGTGATCATGAGATGATTGAGTTTTCAATCCTTGGAGAAACAAGGAGAGGGGTTAGTAAAACTGCCACCTTAGACTTCCGGAGGGCAAACTTTGACCTGTTCAGAAGACTGCTAGACAAAATCCCTTGGGAGGCTGCCCTGAAGGATATAGGAGTCCAGGAAGGCTGGACATACTTCAAGAGAGAAGTCTTAAAGGCACAGGAACAGGCTGTCCCCGTGTGCCGAAAAACAAGTAGGCAGGGAAGGAGACCGGCCTGGCTAAATAGGGATCTTTGGCTGGATCTCAAGGACAAAAGGAGAGTGTATAAACTTTGGAAGAGGGGGCAGGTCTCTCATGAAGACTATAAAGAGGTAGTGAAGCTATGCAGGGAGAAAATTAGGAGAGCCAAAGCGCAGCTAGAGCTCAACCTAGCTACAGCTGTTAAGGATAATAAAAAAATGTTTCTATAAATTCATTAACAACAAAAGGACGATTAGGGAAAATCTCCCTCCCTTATTGGATGCAGAGGGAAACATAGTCACAAAGGATGAGGAAAAGGCTGAGGTGCTCAACGCCTACTTTGCCTCAGTCTTTAGCAGTGGAACTAGCTGTTCCCTGGACACCCAGCCTCATGAGCTAGGGGACAGGGAGGGGAAGCAGAATGAGGGCATCACAATTAAAGAGGAAGAGATCAGTGACCTGCTACACTGCTTGGATGCACACAAGTCTATGGGACCGGATGGGTTACACCCAAGAGTGCTAAAAGAGTTGGCAGACGTGCTCGCCAAGCCACTTTCAATTATTTACCTGAAGTCATGGCTAACTGGAGAGGTCCCAATGGACTGGAGGGTGGCAAATGTAACACCCATCTATAAGAAAGGCAGAAAGGAGGATCCAGGAAACTATAGACCTGTCAGTCTGACCTCAGTATCAGGGAAGATCATGGAGCAGGTCATCTTGAGTGCCATTACAAGCCATATAATGGACAACCAGGGGATCAGGCCTAGTCAGCACGGGTTTATGAAAGGCAGGTCCTGCCTGATGAACCTGATCTCCTTCTATGACAAGGTTACCCGATTATTGGACAAGAGAAAGGCTGTGGATATTGTCTACCTAGACTTTCGAAAAGCATTTGACACTGTTCCCCATAGAATTCTCATGGAAAAACTGGCTGCTCATGGCCTGGATGAGCATACGATCTGCTGGATCAAGCACTGACTGGATGGACGGTCCCAAAGAGTGGTAGTCAATGGAGTTAATCCAGCTGGCGGCCGGTCACAAGTGGTGTTCCCCAGGGCTCACTGTTGGGACCATTTCTGTTTAACATCTTTATCGATGATCTTGATAAGGACATAGAGTGTATCATCTGTAAGTTCGCAGATGACACCAAGTTAAGCAGGAGTGTTGATCTGCATGAGGATAGGGAGGCACTACAGAGAGACCTAGATAGGTTGGATCGATGGGCCAATGTTAATGGTATGAACTTCAACAAGGCCAAGTGCCAGGTCCTGCACTTGGGCCACAACAACCCCATGTATTGCTACAGGCTTGGGGAAGCGTGGCTGGAAAGCTGCCTGGCAGAAAAGGACCCGGGGGTTCTAATTGACAAGCGGCTGAATATGACCCAGCAGTGTGCCCAGGCGGCCAAGAAAGCCAATGGCATCCTGGCTTGTATTAGAAATAGTGTGACCAGCAGAAGTAGGGAGGTGATTGTTCCCCTGTACTCAGCACTGGTGAGGCCACACCTGGAGTACTGTGTCCAGTTTTGGGCACCTCAATACAAGAGAGATATCGAGGTGCTGGAGCGAGTGCAGAGGAGGACAACAAAGCTGGTGAAGGGCCTGGAGAATAAATCTTATGAAGAGTGACTGAGGGAGCTGGGACTGTTTAGTTTGAGGAAGAGGAGACTGAGGGGAGACCTCATCACTCGCTACAAGTACTTGAAAGGAGGTTGTAGAGAGGCGAGGGTTGGTCTCTTCTCACAGGTAATTAGCGATAGAACAAGAGGGAATGGCTTCAAGCTGCAACAGGGTAGGTTTAGACTGGACATCAGGAAACAATTCTTCACAGAAAGAGTGGTCAGACACTGGAACAGGCTGCCCAGGGAGGTGGTTGAGTCACCATCCCTGAATGTGTTTAAGAGTCGTTTAGATGTGGTGTTGGGGGATATGGTGTAGGGGAGAACTTTGTAGAGTGGGGTTGATGGTTGGACTCGATGATCCCAAGGGTCTTTTCCAACCTGAATGATTCTATGATTCGATGATTCTATATACCAGCAAGTGTTATCATGTCCCAGTCCAAAGAAAAAAATGGAAATAAGCATATGGAACTGAGAACTCCACCTCGAGTACTGTGTCCAGCTCTGAAGCTCCCAACATAAGAAGGACATGGACCTGTTGGAGTGAGTCCAGAGGAGGGCCACAAAGATGATCAGAGGGCTGGAGCACCTCTCCTACGAGGACAGGCTGAGAGAGTTGGGGTTGTTCAGCCTGGAGAAGAGAAGGCTCCAGAGAGACCTTCTAGCAGCCTTCCAGTACCTAAAGGAGTACCTACGGGAAAGATGGGGAGGGACTCTTTATCAGGAATTGTAGTGATAGGACGAGGGGTAGGGGTTTAAACTGAAAGAGGGTAGATTTAGATTAGGTATTAGGAAGAAATTCTTTACTGTGAGGGTGGTGAGACACTGGAACAGGTTGCCCAGAGAAGCTGTGGATGCCCCATCCCTGGAAGTGGTCAAGGCCAGGCTGGATGGGGCTTTGAGCAACCTTCTCTAATGGGAGGTGTCCCTGCCCATGGCAGGGGGGTTGGAACTCGATGATCTTTAAGGTCTCTTCCAACTGTAACCATTCTATGATTCTATGATTTTTTAAATCCTTAAAAAAATCTTCTCCATCATCATAAGCACTACCCTCTCTCTCCCAAGCTAGATTTAGAACCTTATTTAGTGTTGGCTTGTGTTTTGCCATGGCCATTTACATGAATGCAAAAACGCACATAAACATGTCCTGAATCTCTGCTTCACCAGAAGCAACAAAGAATGGTTTCCAATGGGCTCATGCCTTCAAGCTGATTGAGTTTGGAAATGGAATTAGACTGAAGTTGCTTCCAGTCAGTGGGAACTTCACTGGACTGCCACGACTTCTCGAATATGATGGATAGTGGCTTAGCAAATTCATTTGCCAGTTCCCTCCGGGCCTGCGAATGTATCTCATCAGGTCCCATGGATCTGTGCACCTTCAGGTTCCTTAGATGGTCTCAAACCTGATCCTGTCCTACAGTGGGCAGTTCTTCATTCTCCCAGTCCCTGCCTTTGCCTTCTGCAACTTGGGCAGTGTGGCTAGAACACTTGCCAGTGAAGACAGGCAAAAAAGTCATTGAGTACCTCAGCTTTCTCTGTATCCCAGGTAACCAGGTCTCCCATTTCCTTATGGAGAGGGACCACATTTTCCCTAGTCTTCCTTGTATCACTGATGTACCTGTAGAAGCTTTTCTTGTTGCCCTCAATGTCCCTGGCCAGATTTAACTCTATCTGGGCTTCAGCTTTCCTAACCTGATACCTGGACATCGGACAATTTCCCTGTATTCCTCCCAGGTTGTCTGTCCTTGCTCCCACCCCCTGTAGGCTTCCTTTTTCTGTTTGAGTTTGTCCAGGAGCTCCTTGTTCATCCATGCAGGCCTCCTGGCATTTTTGCATACTCCAAGGCTTTATTCCATGGTACTCTACCTAGCAGATCCCTGAAGAGGCCAAAGTCTGCTCTCCTGAAGTCCAGGGTAGTGAACTTGCTGTACATCCTCCTCGCTGCCCTAAGGATCTTCAATTCCACCCTTTCATGGTCACTGCAGCCAAAGCTGCCCTTGAGCTTCACATTCCCCACCAGCCCCTCCTTGTTGGTGAGAACAAGGTCCAGCGTAGCACCTCTCCTTGTTGGCTTCTCTATCAATTGGAGAAGGACACATTCCAGGAACCTCCTGGATTGCTTATGCCCTGCTGTGTTGTCCCTCCAACAGCTATCAGAGTGGTTGAATTCCCCCATGAGGACCAGGGCTTGTAAACGTGAGGCTGTTCCTATCTGTCTATAGAGGGCCTCATCTGCTTGGTCTTCCTGGTCAGGTGGCCTGTAGCAGACCCCCACTGTAATGTCTCCTGTCCCTGCCCTCCCTTTAATCCTGACCCATAAGTTCTTGGTCAGTTCCTCATCCATCCCCAGGTGGAGCTCCATGACCTCCAGCTGTTCCTTGACGTAGAGGGTGGCACCCCCTCCTCATCTCCCCTGCCTGTCCTTCCTAAAGAGCCTGTGTCCTTCAATTCCAACACTCTAGTCATAGGATCCATGTCATATCTCCTTTCCCAGTACATGAAAAGGCTGCTTCTTGTTCCCAACAGAGCCCACAATATTATTCTCCTCAGTGTCTTCTTGTCTCCTTGTTGTCCCAAAGCTGGGTTGTTTACACAGTGTGCAAAACACCAATATACACAGAGTAGAGGTATTAACTATTTATTTCATTTCTGCAGAGATGGGTGCTAGGTGGTAATCCACAAGGCTAGCACACCGACCTACAGACTCCTCAGAATATTTATACAGTTCAAAACACAGAAATACACACCCTTAATCATAATTATTCGTTAGCACCTTATCTTAACAATTTCTATTGGTTAGTACACTCACTTTCATTTAAAGTTAAAAGGTCCTTTAATTGATGTGCACATGCTCCAGTACCATGGGGAGGTAGTCCTGTTCAGTCTCTAATTGAGTTGGTGGTCATAATCTCCCACCGCCACCTTTACCTTTCCCCTGTGTCATGGTTTGGCCTCAGACAGCAACAAAGAACCACATGGCAGCTTCTCTCTTGGACCCGCCCCCCCGCCACGGCCGGGAGGGGAGAATCGGAAGAAAAAGGCAAAACTCGTGGGTTCAGACAAAGGCAATTTAACAGAACAGCAAAGGGAACAAGAAAACAACACCACCAACACTGAGGGAGGAATATACAACCACGATTACGATACCACCGCTTGCCGATCGGACCCGGGACGCCCCAGCCCGCTACCCTGTGGTGACTTCCTCTCCCTCCCCTTCCCCGGCCAGCTCCTGCCTACCCCCTGGGCATGGCTCACGTGGGATGGAATACCTGTGTCCCTGCTAGATCCTGGGGAGAATTAACCCTATCCCTGCCGAACTCAAGACACCCTAGTTACTGCAAATCTGTTGACTTTATGCTTTATCCAGCAGTTGTCCGGTTTTCAACCGGTTTCGGTGCCTCCTGTGTTCCCTTGTTATCAGCCTTCTGTTCTTTTTCAACGGTATATTCATTAGCAAGGCATTTATTGTTTATACAAAGTGTCCATTTTCACATGGCCTTCTAACCTTTTTACAGCTCTTTGCTCTTACTTAGTGAGAGATTCTACCTTCTAAAATATATTCTACATTTTTTAAAGTACATTCTACCTTTTTTAAGTACATCACTCTCAAAATATATCACAGTATTCACCGTGACAATTTGCCTCTTCAGCATCTTACTTAGCTCCCACCTAGTCCCCTATTTGTTGTCAATCAGGCAAAGAGAGCAGATTAAGCATTAGTTAATTAAATTTTATAAATGCTAGCTGGTTATCAGGTCCAAAAGCTTTTTTGGGAAGGGGAGAAAAGCAAGAGGAAACAGTTAAACATGCAGACAGTATGATCACAGAATCACAGAATCTTCTAGGTTGGAAGGGACCTTCAAGATCATTTTGTCCAACCATCAACCTAACTGACAAAAATAAACACCCACAAATCTGCTTTCTTTTCTCAGTAAACTAGGGAACAATTTCCACTCAGACACAAATATTTCAATTTAGCATTTCTTCCTTACTCATTGAAGCATGTAAACACCCACTTAATTTTAAGCAAGTACTTAAATCCTATTCCAGTGGTACTTAATCAGGCACTAAAGTTAAGTATGTGTTTAAATGCTTTGATGATTTGAAGCCTAAACAATGAGCAAAGTAATGACTTACTAAGATTACACTGTGTCAGGAAATAATGCTTATTGAAAAAGGGACACTATGGTACACCTCAAGTCATTTCATGGTGAAAGAAAGGACTTTTGAGTGCTTACGTGGTTTTCTACAGCCTTTCGCCTTCATTAAAACAAAATAACACAAAAGATAGGAAAAATATCCTTGAGAAAAAATCAAAGCTATAAATAAACGAGGCATACAATATTTCAATCTATAATCACAATTTATGGAGGTAGTGGAGAGTATGGTAGAAATGTCTTCATCTGTCATGTACATGAACAATAAGGCCATGTCATGAACAATGAGCCAATAAAACAGGATCATAACAGGAAGAAAGCTTTAATGTACATATTATTAAGATCAGGATATAACACTGTAAGGCTCTTTTTTATTTTTTTTTTTATTTTTTTTTTTTCTTAAATTGAACATTGCATGTATAACAAAGAGATGTTTTATCTCCTTCAACAATGACAGCATGAGTTTTTAAATGTTCTTATGTGGAAAGAATATTTATGCATTTGGAGGTAGTAGAAATGGTTTTGCCTCCTACACAGCTCAGTAGTGAAACAGTTACTTTTTAAATCCACATATATTTTATATTCATGAGTAAACACCTGTATGGGGCACGCTTGTGTCTGCAGGACAGTAACACCTTGACTGATTTAGTATCAATCCTTAGGTTATAGCTTGAGGATATTGAAAAAACAAACGTTATATTGTTGAAAATGAGAATTTCTAAAGTACCGAATAAAGGATAAGAAAACTTATGAAATAGAACATTCAGGTTCAGGGCATAAACTAGTCGGTAACTGGAAGGGTTAGAATGAGTTTATTTTCATAGAATCATAGAATGGTTTGGGTTGGAAGGGACCTTAAAGATCATCGAGTTCCAACCCCCCTGCCATGGGCAGGGACACCTCCCACTAGACCAGGTTGCTCAAAGCCCCATCCAGCCTGGCCTTGAATACTTCCACAGATAGGGCATCCACAGCTTCTCTGGGCAACCTGTTCCAGTGCCTCACCACCCTCACAGTAAAGAATTTCTTCCTGATATCTAACCTAAATCTCCCCTCTTTCAGTTTTTATTTTGTTTGATTGTTCCACAAACCTTTACCACAGAATATCTTGCTCTCCTGAAACCACCAGTGGTCGACACAGATGGGCTTGGTAAACCATTAGACAGAGGTCTGTAAAATGGGGATAACAATATTTTCTTTCCCAAACTATTTGATGTCTTCAGACCAGGAGCACTAAAATAATACAATACAGTCCAATCTGAATAGCAAGTAAATTTTACTATACATAGCTAGATGTGTGTAATGTTCCCTGCATTCCTTTGAGTAAATCCGATTATCTGTATTATAGTATATATCCTATTATTCTTCCAGATGTGAAGCACAACCGCTTTTGAACTTGGCAAAGTTAGAGTTTGAATAATCTTCTCAATGAGTGGGCATTAAAAAGTTTCACATCAGCATTTAATTTAAAAAGAAAAAAAGAAACAAAAAAGAAACATGCAAACAAGCTTACAAAAAATTAAATCCTGGTATGGACACAATTACTGAGGCATAGACTGTTTCTTCCTTTAGGTTTATATTGCACTCACCAGAACAGCGGTCACATATTTGAGGTCAGCAGATTCTACTATAATAATTAACATTAAAAATTAGAAGCATTTGAAACTGTCAGGCATCCTGTCTGTGTGGTTTTTCCCTTCATACATTGCTGATATTCATAGAGGAAGCAAACAAAGCCTAAGAACTATCAGGTTCCTTCTTGGATATCTCACAGAGGTTCGAACTTCATAAAAGAATTATCTTAATCATATCATCAAAGGAAAGGGCTTGAAATATGATCTCAGATGAAAACTCTGATGGAGAGAAGTATAGCATAAATTTCTCAGCACTCAAGCCTTGGAAATTGCTGCCATGACTCCATATCTCAGGCTCTGGAAGGAATAATAATTACAATTTAACAATTTATCAAGGTGAGGTTTCTGCTGAAGGGAATGTCATATTCAATTTGGGAGCTGAAATTACACAACTAGTGGGATATTAAATAACAGCACAAAGCAGGAAGGATATGCAAGTAAAGGGATGGAACAAATCTGAAGTAAAGGTGAAGAACTCATAACAAGTTAGCAAGTCAATCTCCTTGTTTTCCAGTTATTATCTTAAGGTTCTTCAGTAGAAAAGTCTTTGTAGCATGCCAACCTAGCTCAGCAGTTAGTAGCAGAAGTATTAGCAGAAGATCCAACCTGGAAAAGTACAATCGCACTGCTGATGCTTCTCTTTCTAGACTGACACATGGGTTTTCTGGGTATACCTGCTGCATTTGTCTCAGGCTTTCTCTTGGCTATATCGTAACAGAATATTCAGTTTAGTGTTTGAAGACAATTATAACTTAATTATCTGTAGAATCAAAATTAGATATATGATTAAGACCATGCTTTCCCTATTGCAAGCAACTGAGACAGTTATTTTAGAAAATTACTGCCCCTTGGTTAACACATAGGACCTGATTCCTACTTCACATAAAATATGAAGTAAAGTCAGATAACATAGATTCCCTTATATCTCCTGTTTCAGCTGTCATTTGCAAGAGAGAAGGAATATAGACATGGCCTATAACGTGCAGAATCTGTCTCCTCTAACAGACAGCTTTCATGCGGACTCATTGCCTTAGTTACCCCTTATATCAAAGGAAAAGGACTCAGTACTTTTAGGTTTTCTAGGGAATAGGAGAATCCCCTGAGAAACTTATTCAAAGTGAATTTGGAGTTAGTAGGAAATTGGACTAGACCTCCTGAGGTCTCTTCCAACCTAAATTGTTCAGTGATTCTATTCATCTGGTCTACCCTAGATATCTACCTTAGGATATGGTGAATCTCATTATGGAAGTGCACATTTCCATTGATTATAGAAGCAACCTGGTGTGCCCAGCTTAGATAGATACAGACATCTGCGCTGGTTAGGTGAATCTCATAACATGATTCAACAGGAGTGCAACAATTTCTTTGGATACGCTGAGCCACTGCTTATGTGAACATAAAGAACATATAAACATGCATGTTCCTCAGTCTGTAAAACTGTATAATGAAAACAAGCCTACATTATGTGTTGCCTTTTTTGGTGTAGGTTGATTAAGGCAATGGGTGTCATCTTTACTATGCCCAGTAACTTGAGTTTTCAGTGGTACAGATATCTTGTGAAAGACTCATGTTAACTAAGCTAATAATCAATTAAACAAATTTGAATTGTATGTTATATATGTGACATCAGATCATCTAGACAAGAATGCCTTAAAACCCAGCAGTGGAGAGGTAAACCAGAGGCAGGAATGACACATGGAATTTATCTTTGCATTAATACATTTAGTTCACAAATTTCCTGCATATTAGTCTCAATGATATTCAACGCAATTCCCAGACTGACACATGAATTACTGCAAAAATTTTTAGGCAGTGTCATGCTTTATGAACCAGACCCCTGGGCTGATTAGTATGGGTTAAACCAAGGACAGACTGTTTTTCATGACAAAGATATTAAGGTATCTATTATGAACCCCTGACCATCCAATTACTCACTGTTTGTCATACCATTTTTAATTTACACAGTGCAAGGGGCTTAAATATCAGCATCTCTGTTATAACTTAGACTCCAGTGTCTTTAATTAATGTTTCATGTTCATGTTATGATTATTTAGAATTTGCTGAAACCCAAAGAGTCATAAATTTCTTTTACAGGTCTTTGTGGTATGAACTTTAACAAAACAGCTATAAAGAGGTAATAGGAATGAACAGTACATCACAAAAAACAGAGCAAAGAAGGAGGAAAGGTGGGAATAAACTCCAGACAGATGAAAAGATTTAATCTTTTTTAGATTGAGGTTTGTGATTTTTTTTATTTTCTTCAGAGGCAGGGAAGTGGAAGGTAAGTAAGAAGTAAATTGTGCGTAAATGTTTTCACATAATTTTTTTTTTTATTCACACTGGGATTAAATTAATATTTCTTACAAACATTTGGCTAACTAGATATGAAAGGAGTCCATCTACTTGCATGCAGTATTCCTGTGTTTATTAACCTGATGTGCTTGAAGAATGTCCAGACTCCTTTATTTGGTCATACAACCATTTGTATGAATTTGGTCATACAGCTATAAAGAACAAGATGATGGTGAGGATGAGGAAATTCACTCTGTTGGTTTTCATCTGTGAATGTATAGGCATATTACAGAGCTAGAATAAACTTGGGACTCTGAAAAAGTCCATGAAGCAATATAAGTGGTAGTAGAGGACACCCTTAGCTTCCAAATGTGGCCTCCTTAGGTCAACAATGACCCTCTGCTCTTCATAGTTGTTCAGATCACATCTTATTTTCTTCTGGATCACACTGGTAATCAGTAAAAGCTTAAGTGGGAAACTGTAGTCAGGAATGAGTTATATATTTAACATAAAGGAAACTATAAATGGACTTAAGAATACAAAAGAGCTGTTATGAACTGTGTAGCTAAAGTAAATTGAAAAACACTACAGTATGACTAAGAAATGTAATACCAAAGGTGTAACAAATTGGAACTGAGACTGATATATTGTGATATCAGCAAGGAAGACACTTTCTTGTCAAGAGTAAGCTAGGAAAAAAAAAGGAAATATTGGTAGAGCTATCTAATATCCAGTGCTTGATTATGAGAACTATTTGAGAGACACTGAGTGCACCCTCAGCAAGTTTGCCAACAACACCAAGCTGTGTGGCATGGTTGACACCCTGGAGGGAAGGGATGCCATCCAGAGGGACCTGGACAGGCTTGAGAGGTGGGCTCGTGCAAACCTCATGAAGTTCAACCAAGTCAAGTGCAAGGTCCTGCACCTGGGTCATGGCAATCCCAGGCACAAATACAGGTTGGGCGGAGAATGGATTGAGAGCAGGCTTGAGGAGGAGGATTTGGGGGTGCTCGTGGATGAGAAGGTCAACATGAGCTGGCAGCCCAGAAAGCCAACCGCATCCTGGGCTGCATCAAAAGAAGCATGTCCAGCAGGTCGAGGGAGGTGATTCTACCCCTCTACTCCGCACTGGTGAGACCGCACCTGGAATACTGTGTCCAGCTCTGGAGTCCTCAGCACAGGAAGGACATGGACCTGATGGAACGAGTCCAGCGGAGGGCCATGAAGCTGATCAGAGGGCTGGAGCACCTCTCCTATGAAGACAGGCTGAGAGAGCTGGGGTTGTTCAGCCTGGAGAAGAGAAGGCTCCAGAGAGACCTTCTAGCAGCCTTCCAGTACCTAAAGGAGTACCTACGGGAAAGATGGGGAGGGACTCTTTATCAGGGATTGTAGTGATAGGACAAGGGGTAATGGTATTAAACTGAAAGAGGGGAGATTTAGATTAGATACTCGGAGGAAATTCTTTACTGTGAGGATGGTGAGACACTGGAATAAGTTGCCTGGAAAAACTGTGGATGCCCTATCTGTGGAAGTATTCAAAGACAGGCTGGATGGGGCTTTGAGCAACCTGGTCTAGTGGGAGGTGTCCTGGCCCATGGCAGGGGGGTTGGAACTCACTGATCTTTAAGGTCCCTTCCAACCTGAACCATTCTATGATTCTGTGACTGGAAATGCTGCATAGGTTTTCTGCTGACACAGAAAGCAGAGATGGAATATTATTTGCCAAAAAGTGCAGAGACTTCTGTCTCCAATGAAATAGCAAAGTGGCTCTGAACCAACCTGTGGTTCAAGACTGTGGTAAGTCTCATAATGAATATGAGATATTTGCATATGTGTTTTAATACAGAAAAAGAACAGGAATAAACTGTCATGTATTTGTCAAAATCATATATGTACTTTAAAAATGTCTAGTTTGTCTTAAGAATAAAGATGAAGAAATGCTGTGCTACCCCAGGTTAACCTGCTTTGGTAAAACTTTGTGGGAAAGGAGCTGAAATAAAAGAACAGACTGAACAAAAGGAGAGAGTTATCCTGGCCACACACAGTCATTATCCATCAATGTGATTGTGATTTCTCAGTGTCTTCAAGAGCATCCAAAATACACAAAGTCATTTGAAGAACTAGCAGCACTGTCCTCCTCCCACTAGCTCTGTCCATCCTGACCTCGCTACAGCTCAAAGGCTGAGAAACAATCTGTAACTTCAGCCTAGTTTTCATGTTTAACTGCAAGTACTGATGTGTGAAATATTACAGTTATATAAATAGGGCCTCTTGTGGCTCTAATGCCACATCTCCCTCAACCTGCTGACTTTTCACTCTCTGCTGACAGTTTAATATCTCTGACTGCTGGTACTGGCAGAATTCCCATTGCAGCAGCTGGGGATACCACTCCCTACCTGGAACCACAGTCCAGCTATGCAGATTTCCCTTCTTGCTTAGGTCTGTGTGCAAGAGTAGATGCTTGAAGGAGTGGAGTAGGAGATCAGATCAGAGAAGGAGGCACACCACAGGTTCTTGCCTCATACGTGAGGAAGCCTCCTGCCTCCCACATGTCAAGTTTGGGAGGAATAATGTTGCAGCCAGGAAAAATGTTATGAGTTGCCATCTTCTACATCAGACCAGAAGCAACTTTGTTAGCCACTTTGTCCTCAGAACAGAAAAGAGAAAACAAACATTGGTGAGATCAGCTTCTGGTTTCAAATAGGATGCAAAGATGAAATGTTCAGAAGTTTGAAGACCAACTTCTAAAACTTCCTCACAGGCACATTAGAGATTTCCAATACCTTGGCTACAGCAGAGGTGTAACCTTTGTCTTGGATGTCTTTAGGGTACAATATATAGACAGATCTGAGTCAAATATGCATTATAGACATAATGGGATGTAGCTGGTATTTGAGAAGATGAAATGTAAATCTTGTTTCATAAGATCTACGTAATCCATGTTTCTTCATGAATTTTAGGGTACAGTTTCAATGATGGAAAATACTTCCTCCCTCAGGTACAAGTACCTACATCATGTTTAGCCTTAAATACAATATTTTGGTGCTCTTATAATAGGAAAGACCTACCTGAAAGTTGAGAGAGGAGACAAAGATAATGTGTGTTGTGTCTTTATAGAAGGATAAGCAGACCAGAAATGTGTTTGGTACAGTTTTGATATTGCTTGAAGTTTCTGTTTTGAAGGGAAGCAGAGAGTAATATTGTCATTGCTGTTTCTCTGCCACAATCTTCTTTATACATGATTAACATGATAAACATGATGGAATCTGGTGTATCGTTTATAATTTGCATTTTATTTTCCACTCACTGCCTTTCATTCCAGAGGGCACTTGAAAGCTTGGATATTTGTTTTTTATTTATTTAAGCTCCTGAAAATATATTTGAAGTCCTCAAAAATTTCTGGGGGTAGCATCACAAGTCATATACCACAGGCAGAAATGAAAGTTTCAGGGAAAAGGCTTTGGTAAACAATCTGCTGAGATCTATGCACGTAGCTTCAATCACTCTAGTGCATCTACATCAATATACACCAATGAGGAATATGATTCATACAAGTCAACATTGCATGGCTGCTAATTCAAAACCATGCCACTGAAGTCAATGCAGTTGCTCTAGTGCAAAGTCAATTTGCAATTAGTCATTTAAAATTGCACTAGAATTTTTGCATATGTCAAAATACTGCGATCTGCCCCCTAGCTCTGATACATTTTCCATAAAGACTCCTATCCTCTTCCTATCACCAGTTACTGCCTAGAGATTTTGGAAAATCTTTGTAGTTCTGTAGTTCAAATGATGTTGTGAATATCCCACTGTGGATTGCCTTCTTTTGTCATTCGTGACAAATGGAATCATCCACTCAGCTGTCCCCTTCTACGACTACAAAAGCATTCAGCTTCCCTCTGTTGACTTTCCTGCCAACAGTTTCCACTAACTTCCTATTTTCCCTCATTCAACCTTAGAAAACCTCAAGTATTTCCTGTTCATTATGTTTCTTCATGCAACAAGCTGAAAATACTCTCCAGACTCTATTGGACGAAGAGCCCAGTCATGAAGAGTTGTGAACAAACTCTGAAGGGCTGGAGCGCTGCCTATAGAGGCATCTGAGTATTCATTCATAAGCACAATTGCTCAGTAATGGGGCTCACTGCCTGGTCAAAATTTGGGGAGTGGAGGAGGAACAGAAAAATGAGAAAAAAAAACTAAATCAAAAGATTGGCTGGGGGGGAAGAGAGGAGGGGGGAGAAAAGCTACCATGTAAAACCCCCAAAAACTACCACCCCCCCCAACAACTGAGATCCCAATCTTGATGTAAGGATGGGGGGGGGAAGAAGAAAAAAAAGGGTTTATTTTATTCTCTTCAGAATACTTCAGTATCAAAAGCATTTCCAGGGACTGCTACCATGCCTCAAGGGATTGCAAATGCCTTCTGTCATCATTCCCATCCATTAAAATGTACATTAGACACTGCAGAGAGAAAACTGGGGCAAAGCAAAAATGAAACAAAACAAAATCAAAGCATAGCCCATCAAATAAAAGACTCGCACACACACATACTTGCACATACACACTCACACTGGCTTCTGGTCTCGTTGTAGGCATCTACTTTCTGAATAACCATTTCTGTAAGTAAACAAGTTGCTTCGACTGCAGCATAAAATGAGCTTAGTAACAACTGAGATCAAAATGAGCCAAGATAGTATGGGAGAATAGTGGGGGATCATTCCTAAGACTGTTTGCCCCTGAAGGGAAAATTATTATTATGACCTTGTACCACTGAGTGGCATGTGCTCCTAGCTGGATCAAATGTAGACCTTGGCAAAGTTCTCTGCCTGGGAATGTGGTTGCAATATCTAGTTTTTAATGCTACTGGAGGTGTTGCTATGGTCACTGAGGCACAGGAGTCAAATACAGGGGAAGGGAAATAATGAAAAATGTTGATTAGGAGCTCAGAGAAAAGAATGGAACATTTGTGCTCAACAACAAAATGTAATGCTCTGTTAATCTGTTTCTTGGCTGTCTGTATTCCATCGGCTTTTTAATATACTTTTTGTATATCACTATATAGGTTATAATACATTCTTACTCTATGTGAGATTTAATATCCTCCTTTGTTCCCTGTTTAGCTACCTATATATACCCTTCTTAAAAAGCCCCAGTGTTTTCAAATGCATTTTGACAGAGTCTAGCGTTCACTCACACTCTAGGAAATATAAAGCAAACTCCCATGCTAACCACTTGAGAGAACAGATATTAATTAGCACTCTTAGATATGCTACAAACAGAAAAAAAATATTTCTTTCTATGAGAGTTTTCTTTTACATCATCCACCCTAGTATCCTTCACCCTTTTTGATGGGTGAAGGGTCGATGATAGTTAGTGTCTATGATATATTCTCAGTGATGCCCAGTACACTGACAAAATAATAATAAAAAAAACCAAACAACAAAAACCCCCCAAACACAAAGCTTTCTGATTTCTACCACTTTCTATTCAGCCAGTTGTGTCCTGATTTGAGGTAAAACAGAACCAACTTTTTGTTCAGTAATTTTACATCTTAGCTGGGCCTCTTCTAACTCTCTGAAATTAACAGCATATTGTGGAGAAAACTGCTCGTTCTCAGAGTGATAAGACCAATGTTTGTAATTCATGCCAAGGAATAGTCTGCAGAGAGGCTCTTGCTTATACTTATTGCTATAACAACCAAGGTCAGCTAATTTCATTATTTGCCCCATTGGAGGGTCGGAAATGGAAAAAGCATAGAGGGGTCACACCTGTGGGGAGGAGCGAACAGGACAGGTGACCCAAACCTGACCAACAGGGGTATTCCATCCCATCTGCCCCATGCTCAGTATGCTGAGGGATCAAAGGGTCAACACTCTTTCTTCAATGGCTGATGTTCAAAGAGGACCCTGTCTGTTCGTCTGCCTTTGATCCTGATCCGAGCATTCCTGACTCCAGATCTGGAATCCAGCTCCTGTCCATCACCGAGTTCAGTCTGGGACTTCCCCAGTGCCTGCCGGTGTTGTCATCCTGGGAGCTTGATACGGTTTTGTATATATTGTATCTATTTAATTATTTTCTTCTTTTTAATTTTAATATTCCATTAAAGTAGTTTAGTTCCTTCTAAACACAGAAATCTCTTTATCATTCCCCCTTTTTCTCCTGGAGCGGGAAAGTGGGGGGAGAGCATCTGTTGCCATCATAGGCCAATTTGGCCTAAACCATGACAGATTTATTGGCACCCAACGTGGGGCATGAACAGAGCTCAACCAGAGCTCTGATAGATTGCCTGAATAGTTTGTATTCCAGCTTGCTCAGGGAGAACAGACAGCTCACATCATGTCGTTCTTACACAAAATGTTATATCATGCCTTTAGAGAGCCTTGTATGAAGTTAATGGATGCAGTGGGGCTTAATTTGCCAAATCTGTTACACGGTTTATTTGCTTTTTGTGTTTGGATGCGGTGGTCTAAGCGTGCTATTTTATTGTGGATTTTCCTTCAGATGTATAATGTGATTACTTGGATTACTATGATACCTGCATATTTTGGGCATCATGTGATGGATTCTGTTACTAATTACACTTTCGGTTTTACTTACAACGAGCACTGTCACTGCTCCAGCTCCCAGAATGAGCACTGCCACTACTCAAACGCCAGCAGAACCGGCACAAGTTGCTCCGGTGACCAGGAAGCAGAAAAAGAGGTCAGCTCGTTCCCCTGCCCCTTACGACAAAGACGTGCCCAAGACAGAGAGCATGGGAGAGGGTTCCTCTGATGAAGATCCAGGAGAAGGTCCTTCTAGTGTAGATAAAGGAAAGTGTCCTCTTAAAGCAGATTGAGGAGAGGATCCTTCTTGGATAAAGGAGAGGGTCCTTCTCAGGCAGCGTCAACACAGGATGAGGGCTCAGATGTAGAGATAATTATTAAATCTTTCTCTATGAAGGATTTGCGAAATCTGAGGAAGGATTTTACTCGTCATGATGGGGAGCCACTTCTCTCCTGGTTGCTCTGATGCTGGGACAATGGAGCTAATTCCATAGACTTAGATGGTAGAGAGGCCAAGCAGCTGGGAAATCTAACCAGAGGGATGTATTCATAAAGTGATTGGGAGAAAGTCAGAAACTCTCAGTCTCTGGAGGCAACTGGTATCAGCCGTAAAGGTCAGGTATCCCTTTAAGGATGATATCGATTGCCATCCAAGCAAATGGACCAGCATGGAAAAAGGTATTAAGTACTTGAGAGAACTGGCTGTGTGAGAGGTGATTTATACCAATTGGCAAGTGATTATAGACCCTGATGAAATGCCATGGCAATGACCTTTGTTGAAAAAGTTTGTGCAGAGTGCACCATCCATGTATTCCCACGCTTTGTCAACAATGGTCTGGGGAGGATCTGATGCTGATACACCAACTGTAAATGAGGTTGCTAACAAGGTATGACAGTATGAAGATAGTCTCTCTTGTCCCCTCAGTGTAGCAGCTGTAGAAAAACTGACTGAGAAAACGGATAAAATGACTGAGAAAATAACTGAACAAATAACTGAGAAAATGGCTGAGCAAACTAAAACAATGACTGAGACAATAGAAAAAATGACCAAGACAATAGCTGAGCAAAATGAGAAAAATGAGACAATTTTTCAGAAACTGCTTGAAAAACTCTCTGAGATTGGGAAAGTATCCCACTCTTCCCCTGAACAGACCCAAGTCGCAGCCATTAAGAAAAAACACCCTCCTATGAGACCAACCAAAGGGAAACAGGACTCGCGCTGAGGTTTCCTGTGGCTTTGCCTCTGCAACTACGGAGAGGACATGAGTAAGTGGGATAAAAAACCTACTCTAGCCCTACAGGCATGAGTGCCTGAGTTGCAAAGTAAAGCAGACAGAGGAAAGGATTTTTGAATGAAGGTGGCTGCTCCAGTCCACAGTAAGCGATGCTCCAGTCCAGATAGGAATTCATCTTGTAATTGTAGATGCTGTCCTCAACATTAGGCTTGCCCTGCCTCCAGGCAGGAGGAGAAGAGGGAAAACCGAGTTTATTGGACTGTGTGGATTCGATGGCCTGGCACATTAGAGCCACAAAAGTATAAAGCCCTGGTGGACACAGTGTCCTGGGTTGAGAGACACAGGACTAACTTTTCTTCTAATGCTGGGGAAAATTACACTTTTAGAAGACTCTAGTGTCTGAATTTGTGAAAATATTTACTTTATAGCCAGCCAGGCTCTGTGGGATTCAAGGTTAGTGTTTTCGAGCCTTGCCAGGTGCAGGGACAAGGAGGAGCAAGGCCTGGGCATTTGACCCAGGCTGGCCAACAGGAGTATTTCATACCAGGAACGTCACATCCAATATAAATTAGAGAAGTTTGCTGCGTAGCTGGCTCTGTCCCTGATGGCGGCGGGTCCAGACAACTCCTTGCCCCGGTGCCGGAGCCCTGAGGCCTTCCCTTCCTCCCGAAGCCATTGTGCTTGCAGTGTCCGATACTTGCTATCCACTGCTGGGAGTGCACAGCTTCCTACTGATATAGTTGGCTGAGTATAATTTCTGTATATCTTATATCAGTATCGGGATTAATACTGGTTCTTTAGTATTATTGTTAATTATTTAGTCTTAGTCTATTAAATCTATTTATACTTCAACCCTTGTGTTTCATTGTGCTTGCAGTGTCCGATACTTGCTATCCACTGCTGGGAGTGCACAGCTTCCTACTGATATAGCTGGCTGAGTATAATTTCTGTATATCTTATATCAGTATCGGGATTAATACTGGTTCTTTAGTATTATTGTTAATTATTTAGTCTTAGTCTATTAAATCTATTTATACTTCAACCCTTGTGTTTCTTTGTGTTCCCCGATTCCCCTTTCCGGGTGGGGAGGGGTCATCGGGTGATAGAATAATTGTCTAAGGACAATAGATTGTTATGGGTTCTCTCAAACCATAACACACAGGTACACACTGTACCCTATTGCCATCGAATCATAAAGGGACAGAATCTGTCACTATTTCTGGAGTGACAGGCGGGTCTCAAGAACTGCCTGTATTGGAGGCCAAAGTGAGCCTGAATGGGAATAAATGGGAGAAGCATCCCATTGTGAGTGGCCCAGATACTCCGTGCATCCTTGGCATAGACTACCTCAAGAGAGGGTATTTCAAAGACCCAAAAGGGTATCGGTGGGCTTTTGGTATAGCAGCTGTAGAGACTGAGGGTATTACACAGCTGTCTCCCTTACCTGGCCTTTCAGATGACCCTTCTGTGCTGGGACTGCTGAAGGTTAAAGAACAGCAGGTGCCAATTGCTACTTCCACGATGCATTGATGACAGTATTGCACCAACTGAGACTCTCTGATTCTCATCCAGAACCTGATTCATCGGCTGGAGACCCAAGGAGTGATGAGCAAGACTCACTCACACTTCAACAACCCTATATGTACAGTGCGAAAGTCTAACGGAGACTGGAGATTAACAGTAGACTATTGTCTACAGGACACATGACCCAAGAGTGACCAACAGGGTATTCCATCCCATCTGCCCCATGCTCAGTATAAAAGCTGAGGGATCAAGGGGTCAGCCCTCTTTCTTCAATGGCTGATGTCCGAGGAGGACCCTGTCTCTTCATCTGCCTTTGATCCTGCTCCGAGCGTTCCTGACTCCAGAGCTGGAATCCAGTTCCCATCTGTCGCTGAGTCCAGTCTGGGAATTCCCCAGTGCCTGCCGGTGATGTCATCCTGGGAATTTAATACGGTTCTGTATATATTGTATATATTTCGTTATTTCCTTTTTTTTTTATTATTAATATTTCATTAAAGTAGTTTAGTTCCTTCTAAACTAGTAAATCTCATTATCTCTCCTCCTCCTCTCCTGGGAGCGAGAGGTGAGGGAGACCATCTGTCGTCCATCATTGGCCAATCCGGCCTAAACCATGACACTTGCTTAGATCACTGAACTGGCTTATAAGGGTTAGGAGAGTTAAGGCACGTGCCAGACATCTCAATAGAAGGGATGGTATCATGCCAGTAGGAGTTAGAAAACACAAATAAATTTTGTCCCTTCAGTACTGTAATTGGTCTCTGTGTGTTTTTACTGGCATTATTCTTGGGATTCACCTTCTCTACACTTTTATTTAATGGTGTAGAAAGATTAGGGGCGAGCATGGGAAGTGGAGAGAAAAGAAACAAACTCATCAATTTGAGAACAGACTTTGAGCTCAAATGAAGCCAGAATTGTCCCACAGACTATGGAACTACACTCAGTGGAGAAGTCTAAATTTTGTGTTAAGGCTACCCCAGACCTACTGGAGAACAAGGCCTTAATTACAAGTCAAGGCATGGTCTATGTCCACCCTTGGAGCACAGAGGGACCTGTGTGCTCAAGTACTTGTACTATGGCTTAGAGGGCTACCATGCAAAGTTCCTCCAAAGAGGAATTCAAAATTGATACCTAATGTAGTATTTTCATTTCTTTTTTTCTGGGAAGAGACCCTCTGTCCATTGGATATCCAAGTCCCTTAAGTGGCGTGCAATTGCCAGTTAATGAGAAACACAGCACATCGCTTCTTGTCTTTGCTTATAAAATCTTTGAGAGCTTTATTTCACCTGGGTGGAGCTGCCCAAGGACTGAGCAGCTCTGTGACCTCTCCTTGTCATGATCCAACTGTACCTATATAATGCTTCTCAAACAAGCACCTTCTTTACAGCAGATAGAAATGGATCATCAAGCAAGAGTAAAAGCCTGGTCAGAGAAAAGGGACGGACTTTCATCTCAGCCAAGGTTTCAGCTGCTCTTAGATGCCTAATTGCTGGGCCTTTGCACTCCACTTCCTAGATTGAGGCATGATGTGGGCTCTTCATTTATTTATCTCCCCCTACCAGTCTTCCACAGAAAATACAGAGGTTCTTTATTTATGAAGTAGGAAAATTTGGCAGTGCTGCAGGTGCATTTTGTCCAGTATTTCTGTTACAGCAGGCAGAAGCTAAATGGGTGATCAGGGATGCACAAATCGCAAGAGATTCAGTTTATTTCTGACAGGCACCCAGGAGTGATCTTGTTTATATGTCGCGACGGAGGGAAGACAGGGCCACTCAATATGAGTGATCAGCAAGCTTCGTTTATTGATTCACACAGTGGCCTTTTATGTTCTAACATAATTAGCTCATACATATTACAAAAGTTAAGCTCATGATTGGTTAGTTCTTAGAAAGATCAACTCCACCCTTGGTTCCTTCTTTACAGTTACTTTCATCCTCTTTTCCCATGCCTGAGCAGCTGCAACCTCTCTGTTATCTTACAACAATTATAGTCAAGGACGAGGTGTCTTTACCAGCCCAGTAGTTACGGGGGCTGAATCCGATGTTTCTCAAGCTTTTGCTCGGCCAGCTGGATCATGTCTACGTGACCCTTCTCAGCTAGCCATTCTCCCACAATTCCCCCGTTTTTATTTTGAATGACATAGGCTTGGTTAAACATCCGTAACACAAGGGTTTTCATACAAGACAACACACAACTCACACAAAGCAATGCTATTAGTACAATGATTAAGACTAGCAATCCTGTCTGTAAAAGGTTTCTCAGCCATCCGGACAGACCCAATCAGTCTCCAAGAGCACCCCTATAAGGCACGTAGTAAATGGGGAGCGGGGTGTTGCTAGGCTTGCACAAAAGCTGGTTGTGTTGAGTGACCGAGCTAAAGTTATCCACACATTTTCTTGTGGGTCAAACATCTCGCTATATGGGATGGCTCTTATGCTTACAACTAAGGCAACTACTATAAAGCTTTCTATACCTAAATTAACCATTTTCTCTGTTTCAACTTCTAAGCAAATAGCATGCACATAATACCTAGGGGTTACAGACCCCACAGACTGTACAATTAATTTCTGTCTTTGCGACCTCGTGGTTCACACTCAGGCGCAGCGGTCTCAGTCCGTTGGTTTATGGTGATTAGTCGGGTCACCTTCAGCGGTGACTTCAGGGCGGTCGATGGCGGGCCTTACCCAACGGCTGGGAACCCAGATGGTACCTTGTCCCCTATGGTCCATCGTAAAAGGGGTGATTTGCGAGCAAGGGTCAATCCTCCTACTCCCGCGACCGTGGCGCTGCTCGCGTAGGTCGGCCATTGAGCCAGCCACTTATGCGTGCTGATTATGGAAATGTCAGCGCCAGTGTCTAGAAGAGCAACAAATGATATAGTTAGGTTGGCGTATTGCACAGCAACCGGGCGTTGTGGCCTTTGGCGCAAGCCGACAGTTAGTAAGGCCATTTGTCCTGTAGATCCAAAGGCTCCTTGCCCTCGTGGCTGCTCTTGCAGCGGTGGAAGGGCTCCCGCAAGATGTGGTAGGGGAATTAATTGCGCCACCTTGGTGCCTTTAGCGATGAAGAGCGGTGGGAATAACGTGTGGGCCATGATCTGGATCTCACCGTGGTAATCTTTATCAATCAGTCCCACCAACACATTAAGTCCCAGCATGGTGGCTGATGAACGGCCTATAAGTAGTGCTCCGACAGCTTGTCCATTGATACAGATTGGTCCCTGTGTGCCGGTAGCAATGCTGACAGGCTTTGAGTCCAACAGGGTACAATCTACTGCTGTTGCCAGGTCCAAGCCGAGGCTTCCGCTTGTGGCTGGTCTGAGCTGAAGGGATTGAGTGCTGCCGGATATGCAGCCGCTTTTTGTGTCAGCGCGGGGCGGCTCTTCCCGCTGAATCGTCCATTTCCCGGTTTAGAAGCGCGACATGCAGTCTCATTGTGGTTGTCCGACCGGCAGTTTCTGCACCATACTGAGCCGGCGTCGCAGTTCCGTCTGATGTGTCCAGCAGCGCTGCAACGGTAGCATCGTGGGCGAGGTGATCCAGTAGCATTTAATCGATGAACGGAGGCTTGCAAAGGAGCAAGGGCTGCAAGAACTTGACTCTGCGTAGCCTGCGCGTGTTCCTTTAAACTATTCCCTAGTTCCTTTACTGCCTCAACTAACATTGCCTGTGGCCCTACCGGTACCTGAGCCATCCTTTCTAGTCCTTCCTCGATAGTCCATGTCCCTGGCAATGTAGCCAAGATGTTGCGTGTGGCCGGATTACTATTTTGTATAGCACACTGCTTTAGTATAGTGCCTTTGAGATAATCGGGCACCCCGGCAGCCTGTATGGCGTCTGCTACTCGATCTATAAATAGGCCAAATGGTTCCTCCCTTCCCTGCTTAATACCCATATATGAAGGGACTCTTTTTTTTTTTTTTTTTTTTTTTTTTTTGAGTGAACGGCTTTTGCTTTTTTTTTTTTTTTTTTTTTTTTTTTTTTTTTAGCTCGGTGTTGCAACGGGGCGTTAGCGACTGCCCGCCACGGCTTTATCAACTTTTTGGCTGATTTATTATCGCATATAACTTCGTCAAACAATTTATCCTCATATTTACGCCATTCCTCGTGTTCAAAAACCGTATCTGGATTATCAAAGCAACCTCTCGCTACTCCATACGCTGATAACCCAGGCAACTCCCTTTTACAATCTATACCCTGAACGCTCCGCTTTTCTAAAAAGCATTTGAGCAAATCGTACGCCGCTTGTCTGTTCATACCTTCGTTATCTATACCCTAAATGCTCCGCTTTTCTAAAAAGCATTTGAGCAAATCATACGCCGCTTGTCTATTCATACCTTCGTCAGCGCGCTGTTGCAGCCTTCCAGACTTCGGCGGCGCGTAGCCGGCAGGACACTCTCTATAGGTGCTCCAGGGCGCGGGGACCTTTTCCTTTAATCCCTTTCGCTCTTGGGCGCGGGGACCTTTTCCTTTAATCCCTTTCGCCTCCTGCGCTGCTTACAGGACCAGCACTGAGACTCCGTTGACCGTGGCTCGCAGGTTCAGCCCTCTGTAGGGTCCCTGTTTCGGGCGCCATTTGTCGCGACGGAGGGAAGACTCAATATGAGTGATCAGCAAGCTTCGTTTATTGATTCACACAGTTGCCTTTTATGTTCTAACATAATTAGCTCATACATATTACAAAAGTTAAGCTCATGATTGGTTAGTTCTTAGAAAGATCAACTCCACCCTTGGTTCCTTCTTTACAGTTACTTTCATCCTCTTTTCCCATGCCTGAGCAGCTGCAACCTCTCTGTTATCTTACAACAATTATAGTCAAGGACGAGGTGTCTTTACCAGCCCAGTAGTTACGGGGGCTGAATCCGATGTTTCTCAAGCTTTTGCTCGGCCAGCTGGATCATGTCTACGTGACCCTTCTCAGCTAGCCATTCTCCCACATTTATATACTATCTAAATACACTAGTCAAACCTCTCATATATTCATCTCTTCTACTGCAGTGTCCTATTTGAAGACAATAGCCCAAATTCAGTTATAAGAAAGTTTCTCTGACTTCCTTCTGCTTGCCTTAAAGTCATTGGGCTCTGGGAGTGTTAAGTCAGAATGGGTTTGTTTAGGTAGATACACATTTCTTAGGACTCAGCATTTAAATTGAGACATCCCAGGCTCATTGTACTGTGACATGACACAAATTAGACTACATTTGGTTTTATGTATAGATTCAGTGATTTGAATGGTATCACACAGCAATATATAAGCAAGGTAAGTAAGAAACAGAAAAGCTATCAGATACAGAAGTTTCTCTTTGAAATATTATTTCTGTGCCCAAAAGCTTTTGTGTTTTTCCAGATAGAGCAGTCAGTCTAAAACTGATGTTTCTACCTTTCTTCCCATCTTGGCTCTTTTATACCCAGGAATCAGCATTGTTTTTACATGAATAGACAAGATACTTTCTTTGCCTGTCAGAAGGGTCACTGGTCTATCTAAGCTAAAAGGGAAAATGTACCATCTTTCCTCCTTTTTAACATACCAGAAAAAAAGTTGATTGCTATTAGCCAGCACTGTAGGAATACAAGAACACTATAGTGGTACAGAAACACAAGTATAGCCACACAATCTGTGTGCAATCATATTTACACAACAGTGTCTAAATAAGCAAGCCTTGCTAAGTGCTATGCAAATACGGCTCATTTGCTTCTGGAACTGAGCTGGTACATTCATACAGTGGGGCAGCATGATTTAGCTGATTTCGACAGTTTGAGGTTGTCTGTATCTCAGGACCCCGTGAGATGGAGATATTCTGAGTTGCTTTATCTCATTTTCTTCCTAGAAATCAACCCTGTAAATAGGATGTATTGTACTCTGGTTGGGGGCTTCATTTAGTCTTTCCTGGCTTTGCACAACAGCAGCTTGTAAAACTGCTACTTCTACTTCTTTTGATTAAAGCAGAACTAATATAAAATAGCATTTCATTCTGGTTTTAAGTCTCAGGTTAAATTAAAAAATAAAGATCCAGCAGACAAAAACAAGAGAAGAATTAAAAATTTACATAAGCAATATTTTCAGAGATTAAAATAAAAAAAAGTTCATTATGAACCTTGGGCAAAGGTTTGAGTGGTTTCTTATTTGATCAGAACCTATTTGTTTATCCCTAACTTTAACCATATGGGAACAGTTTATGCAGCAGGCTCATAAAATGAAAATCACAGAGCACACAGCTCAATCTGAGTCTGCTTGGGCTGCAAATATCTTGTTATCACCAGCTATGATGCTCTAAACCTTAACTCCTGGATTAGCATAGTTAGTGCTCTGCTCTTGCAGGCTATAAAGGTAGTTCAGCCTGAAGATCCAGAAATGGAGAATCCCAAAACCACACATTGATACAGAAAATGTCAGCATTGTAAAACAAAGGGTAATATAAAAGTGGGCAGCACCTTAAGGAAGGAGAGAAAAAGGTTGAATTGCAGAGACACAAAGAAAATGAAGAGAGAAGAGAAGAGAAGAGAAGAGAAGAGAAGAAAGAAAGAGAGAGAGAAAGAGAAAGCAAGAAAGCAAGCAAGAAAGAGTTTCCTATGAAATAGGAGTTTACAATAAAGTCAAGTCAGACATGGGGTAAGTGAGAAAACTCAGTCCCAAGCAGGCAATGACTTGCCCAGGCAGCAGAACAGATCAGTACCAGACTAAAGCAAAACTAGTTGCTGAAATAAATTTGTAATTTGATTTTTCTGCTTTCTCTTACTGACCACTTCCACAGCACACAGATGCAGATCTCTTGTGGCATGGCATCTCTTACTTGCTCTAACACTTATTGTGCTAGATTTAAGAAAGAAATAATTAAAAAAAAAAAAAAGTTAAAACCTCTCTCAGTTCTGCTACCTGGAGGGATGCAAACACTCCTCTCCCAGTTTCAGAGGATGCTTATTGGCTCAGTTCAGTGGTGCCACATCAGGTTTATGAGCCTCAAAACACTTATGCATCTGATCAAGATAGCTTCCAGTGGTTCTGCACCACTGGAGTGCTAAGAAGAGTTAAAATTTGACCCTAACTGATGTTATACCTGCTTCCATCAGAGCGTAGTTATACATCACATTGATTGTAAAGCTTTATTGTTTTGTAAGTCTCTGCTTGTTGATGGTTTTCATTATTCCCAAAGCATCTACAATAGGTGTGTACAACCGGGAAACAGTCCTTAGAGGAGAGAAGAATAATGGTAGTAATTGTTTTGATCTGTTCCTCAAGTTACATTTCTGATGTACTAGTACTGAGGTTTCTGAACGTGGTTTCTGCTCCCTGAACAGTGACTGGCCCATAAACAAAGGGATGTTAACGAAATATAAAAGCACACGGTGACAATACAGGGCAGAGAAATTGAATTCACTCCTGTTAGTGCTTAACTTCAAAGAAGGAAAGGAAAAAGTTAAGGAAAATGCAAGCCTATCTAGAACTGCTTCCTAAAAGTAAATGCTCATCCATCTTTAATGGAAATAGTGGAAGTAAACAGGGTGGCTTTAGTCATTTAAATGTAAATTTGGAAAGTCACTGCAGAAGCTATGAGGAAAAATCCTGTCTTAACAACTTGACGAGATTTCGTAAGTCCAATGTATAGTTTCTTGGTAAGGAAGGTGGTGCTAAATAACAATTAGAACATTAGCCAGCAACTGCGAAACACAACTCATGTTCCTGGCTTCTCCACTGACCTGCAATCTGACATTGATCAAATAACCTCATTCATCTGTTTTCTACTCATCTTTTATTTCATTGAAAAACAAGTTTTTTGGTACTGTTGATTGTTACCTTCTGATGTATTCAGACAGCAGGAATGAGCATTTGGGGAGAGTATCAGGTGATGCTTTCGATCACATCTGTGCTTGAAAACAAAATAAAACTATAATTCTGTGATGAGAAAGCTTGAGAGAATCTATTCTTTGATCAGTTATTCTTATGGAAAAGGATGACTTTTTCCTCAGCCTCAAGGATGTTATGTAAGCAGATATAATTACTATAAGCTGGACTTTATCACTGGTGGAAGGGACTATATTAAAAAATAGATTAAAAAAATATATATTTGACATTACTGAATCAAATCTTTCTTTATGTACCAAAAAACCAGCGCTAAACTATTTGTTTAATAATGGAACTGATAAGATAGGGATAAGAGTGTCTTCACAAACAGGTGATAAAATACGGATAAGAGTGTCTCCACAAACAGGGAAGTTAAATGAAATTACCGGAGTGAGACAGACAAAAGAATAGGAGAGTTAATTGAAGCTGCAGGACTGAGATAACCAAAAAATAGGGGAATCGACTGAAAATACAAAAGTTAGACAATTATAAAACCGCAAAAGTTAAACTTTTATGTAATAGGCGGATCGAGAAGTCTGTACCTTCCAAGTACCTCAGCCAATGGGGAAAGGAAGAGGGTTACATGCAGCTGGGGAATTAGGATAAAATGGAGGCTGCATCCTCCGAAAAACTGAGAGACCCCACAGGGGAATGCCCCAGTGGACTCTCCCTTTATTCGAATAAAGTCTTTGCAGGGCTCCTCTGTCTCCTTTGTGAACATCAACCTTTGGCTATGGGATTTTCTGCACAAGTGGGGACTCGTCCGGGATCCTTCCACCTTCCAGGGATGGTGGACGATGAACGGAGCTGACGGCACGCCTCACCAGAATTTCAGTGATCAGTTCCCTTCGACGGCTGCCGGCACTGGACGACTGTTTGGGTACCCAAGACTGTTCAGGAGACAGACAAGCAACAGACTGCAGGGGTCTGTGAAGAGGTCTGCAGGGAGAGACCATTGGAAACCTCACTGGTGAGTACTATGGGAAATTTGGGGAATAAAAGAGGGAGGACGCCCAGGGAGTGTGGGACGAGGCCTGAAGAGCAGAACCCCGAGTACTGCTCAATTAACAAGCCGGGACATGTTGGAACTTGTAGGCCATAAACCATGGGAAACTGAGGGTGGTCCTGACCATAGAAGGGTTAGACAAGGACCTGAAAACAGGTACTTGACAAATGTTGCCACACTGAGATGGGCAGCATTGAGATGGGCGAGTTCCTGGCGCCCTGCCTAAAAAGGCCTTAAGGACTGAGTCGTTAAGTTAAGATAACTGTGTCCTCAAGATTAGCTATGGTTGATGGTGTGATAATATATCACTGACCAATCAGATGCAGCCGTGCGAGCAGTGTATGTTCAAAAGGACCAATCAGTTTAAAACACGCAGCCAAAGTAAGCATATATAAAGGAATGATGGTATACAATAAATGAACATTTTGCTTGCATCAAGCTGTGTCCCGTCTCTCAATCGCCGCAAGGGAGGGCAGTAAAAAGAGGACACCCAGGGAGGGCAGTAAGGGAAAGTCGAGAATGGGTCTCGAGGACCAGGATTACGATCCCGAAATACCCCCGGAAAGTCCCTTGGGGAGAATGTTAAGATCTTGGGGAGATCTACACATTCACACAGAAATAACTAAGGAAACAATGGTAAAGTTTTGTTATTTTACCTGGCTTGAATATAATTTGCAAAAAGGTTTTAGATGGCCTCCTCTTGGGTCAGATGTTAGTCTTTTTAGCAGTGTTTATGCTTATACTTGAACGACACTGAGAAAGGACTTACTTACTTAAAAAGCATGTGGGGAAATATGGTTAAGAGCGCCGCCGACAGGAATTTATGTGGTTAGAGGGAGAAGAAATAAGGGAGAGTCAGAAAATGGCGGGGGGTGGGTGGGGGGAGGAAGGGGACAGAGAAGATGTGGGATGTTCTTCAGTGTCTTCCCCCGCCTTATCGTCAAGCCCCTCCCAGTCCCCCAGGGGACCCAGGAGTGGCTGCTGGGCCTTTATACCCCCAAATCCCAGATCAAGAAAATCAGGGAGAAACCATCCCTACAGCCCCTCTTAAAGAGGACAACAGTGGAGGGGAGGATGGGCAAGAGATTATGTCCCCATCTAGAACTAGAAGGGGGACACAATATGAAGCAGCAAGGGTGCCTAAAACCCAGGATGCAAGCGTTCATCAGATGCCTCTTCGCCAGGTCCCTTTGGGCAGACAAAGGGGGGGATTTGGGTTTGTAATTGTACCCCTTACAACTCAGGACATAAGGGGGTTGAAAAAGGAATTACCCCCATATCTGGATGACCCCATAGGGGTGGGGGAGAAGGTAGACAAATATCTAGGGAATGCAGATTATACCTGGAAGGACTGGGATTTTCTTCTGGGAATTTTATTTGGGCCACAGGAAAAACAAATGATTTTGCAAAAAGCCCATCGGTTGTGGGAAGATGAAGACCCGCAGGCAGCGGGGAATGCAGGGCAGAATGTGCCCGTGGTTGATGATGCAGTCCCCCAGGTGGACCCCAACTGGGATCCAAACAATCAGGCTAACCTAATCCGCCTTCGGGATTACAGAGCCTATTTGATTAGAGCAATTAAGACAGCAGTTCCCAGAACTAACAGTATGACAAAGGCTATGTCCCTGGAACAGGAGAGAGATGAGAGTCCCTCTCACTGGTTGGAAAGGACCAGGAATTCCTTAAGAAAACAGGGAGGGTTAGACCCCGAGGGACCGGCCTTTGACACACTGTTGAAGGTACAATTTGTCACCAAGTCCTGGCCTGACATAAGGAGAAGAATACAGAAAGACGAGGATTGGCAAAACAGGCCTTTGGACGAGTTGGTTAGAAAGGCGCAGCAGGTGTATGTGAGAAGGGATGAAGAGAGGGCAAAGATGAAGGCAAGAGTGATGGCACAGCTTTAACAGCCTCCAAAGGGAAAAATGCCAGGACCCCCAGGATCGAAGGGGAGGGGGCAACCGTCAGGATTTAACAGAAACGTGTCTTCCTCGGTGGGGAGGGGTCAGCCCAGGCCTCGGCTGG
Source organism: Numenius arquata (assembly GCF_964106895.1). Taxonomy (NCBI): domain Eukaryota; kingdom Metazoa; phylum Chordata; class Aves; order Charadriiformes; family Scolopacidae; genus Numenius; species Numenius arquata. The sequence continues at coordinate 29,984,029 of NC_133615.1, read as the reverse complement.
GAAGAAATCAGTGTGCTATTTGTAAGAAAGAAGGACATTGGAAGAGAGAGTGTCCGTGGAGTCAGGTGGATTCTAATGAGGAGGAAATCCACCGGTTGACGGAAATGGATTGTTAGGGGTGTCAGGCGCTCCCACTGTTCCAGGGACCCACCACCTTGGAGCCCTTGATAACCTGTCGGGTGGGTCCAAATCGGGAGGAGGTACACTTTTTAGTGGAAACCGGAGCGTCTCGATCTACTTTAAACTTTGTGCCTAAGGGGAGACAGTTGTCAAGAGAATCTTTAATTATCCAAGGAGTAAGTGGAAAGGATGAACGGGTACATTTCATCCATCCACTATTAATAGCTATAGGAGATAAGTTTGAGATGCATGAATTTTTGTTTGTTCCTAATTGTGACTGTAATCTATTGGGGAGGGACCTGATGGCTTTTTGGGGATGCCCACTTACAAAATATAGTAAACAATATTTTGCCTTTGAGTGGGTACAAGAAGAAGCAGGGAAAATAGTGAAGCAACAATTGATGTGGATTAGGTTGTGGCCTATTTTTCTAAAATGTTGGATCCGGTGGCAAGGGCGTGGCCCCATTGTCTACAAAACTGTGCAGCTATGGCTTTAATGGTAACCGAGGCTTGAAAACTGACAGCAGGAGGACCTCTCGTTGTTAAAGTACCACACCAAATTAAAGCTTTGTTAACTGAAAGAGCTTCTAAATGGATGACCAGTGCTAGGTTATTACAGTATGAATCTTGTTTAATGGAACAAGAGGACTTAGAATTAAGAAGCAGGGAAGGGTTTAATCCGGCCTCCTGTTTAGCTGGTCCTGAAGGAGGAGATCCAGAGGAAATTCATGACTGTGTTCAAGTAATAGATCTTCAAACACGGGCTAGGGAAGAACTAAGGGATACCCCTTGGCCAAATGGGGAAAATGTATTTATTGACGGGTCCTTAAGGGTAATAGAAGGAAAATGAGTTACAGGATATGCTGTGGTAAAAGGAAGAGAACTGCAAGAAGGGGAGAAGCTACCCTCCACATGGTCAGCACAGACTGCAGAACTGTATGCATTAATAAGAGCCTGTGAATTGTATCAAGGAAAAACAGTAAACATATTTACAGATTCAAAATATGCATACAGGGTGGCTCATGCATTTGGAAAATTATGGGAGGAAAGAGGGTTATTAACCTGTAGAGGAAAAACATTAGCTCAGGAAGGTTTAATTACTCGCCTATTGGAGGTGGTGAATTTACCAGAGAAAGTGGCTATAATACATGTCAAGGGACATCAGACAGGATACTCAGAAGAGGCAATAGGCAATCGAATGGCAGATGAAGAAGCTCGGAAAGCAGCACTTCTGCCAGAAGTATCTAGGATTCTCCCTTTGCTCCCAGTGACTCCAGCACTGCCAGAGAGGATGTTTTCCACCAGAGGAGGTGGAGAGAATTAAAAAGTAGTGGAGCAGAAAAAAAGAGAGAGTAATTGGTTTACAAAGAATGGTAAACAATGGGTACCGAAGGCCTTGGCCCTGCAAATATTAAAACAACTCCATGAGGGGAGTCATTGGGGTTCTCGAGCATTAGCGGAAGCCTTCCTCAAAATGTACGCTGCATTGGGTCTTTTTGTTTTAGGAAAAAGAGCAACTGAGGGTTGTTTAATTTGTGCTAAGGTCAATAATCGGGTTACAAGGGAAGCTGCTAGAGAAAGGCGACCTTGGGCTGTATGCCCATTCCAATGATGTCAGGTGGATTTTACTGAAATGCCTTGAGCAGGAAGACTTAAGTATCTTTTGGTAATAGTTTGCCAGCTAACCGGGTGGCCAGAAGCATTTCCAGTTGCTTCGGCAACTGCAGGATCAGTTATTAAAGTACTTTTAGAACAAATAATTCCTAGATATGGAATAGTAGAGGCAATAGATTCAGATAGAGGAACTCATTTTACTGGAAAAATTCTTCAAGGGGTTATGGTGGCCTTAGGAATACAATGGGATTTACATACTCCGTGGCATCCTCAGAGTTCGGGGAAAGTAGAGAAGATGAATGGGGAGATTAAGAAGCATCTTTTAAAATTAGTTTTGGAAACCAAAATGCCATGGATATGTCTTCTACCATTAGCTTTAGCTAGAATACGGGCCAAACCCAGAGGAGACATTCAATTATCCCCCTTTGAATTAATGTTTGGAATCCCTTACCCTGCTAACTCTCGACCTAGTGGGGAGGTAGCAATAAGTGATGTATACTTGAAACAATATGTGGCCAGGATACCGTCTCTTGTGAAATCTCTTCGAGAGGAAGCTCAGCTGGCACAGAACCTGCCTTTGGACTTTGCTGTCCACAGCATCCAACCGGGAGATTGGGTCCTAATTAAAGAGTGGAAAGAAGCACCACTGGTGGCAAAGTGGCGGGGACTGTACCAAGTGTTATTAACCACTGAAACAGCAGTTAAGACAGCCGAACATGGGTGGACTCATCATATTCGAGTCAAGACATCCAAGGCCCCGGAAAACTGGACTTTGGAGGTAAAGGAAGAGGAGGGGAAACTGCAGCTAACCTTCCATAGAAAAAGACTCGATTAGTAGTATTTGATAAGTTAAAATCAAGGGCAAGACTGGATTGACCTCTATGTTTGCCACAAGAAATTCTAAACTCTGCTAGTGGCTGCAACCCAGTAGGCGTTGAGCAGTGGAAGCACATGCCATACCGGACCTTGATTTGAAAAAGTGAAAAATTGAAGTTTAGGGCGGGAAAACTAAAACTAACTTTTACAAGGAGTGGATCAGACCAGTAGCCATCGGGTAGACCTCGGGAGGAGTTCCATGCCTTTACCCAAAGGATCTACGGTATATATTTTAGAAAGTTTTGGTTGGCTACAAATCGAACTAAGAATGATAGGGGATGTAACTGTAAATGGCACCCGCATGCGGGAGCCTTTGAATGTGATTATTGCGATTCCTATGGTGATTTAAGTATAGCAGGAGGACCGCTGGGATCAAAAGATACTCTATACTATGAAATACCACATGATAATGAAACATGGGAAGGCCCATGCACTAATGGGACTTGGGCTTTGAAGGGCCATTATTTGATTTGTGGGCAACATGCCTACTGAAGGTTACCTCCAAATTGGTCAGGGATATGTTATATAGGATATATTAGACCATTATTTTTCTTATTACCACAAGTTCAAGGAAATGAGTTAGGGGTTAATGTATATGATGATTTGATAAGAGAACGATGATCAATTGATAAAGCCCTAACTAAAGGTAGTTCCCAATCATGGGGAAAAGATGAATGGCCACCTGAACGAATTATACAATATTATGGACCAGCAACATGGAATCTCCATGAAGTGCTTTCTGGAGCAAGAGATCCCATTTATAATTTAAATAGGATAATTAGATTACAAGCCGTTTTTGAAATTATAATTAACCAAACAGCTGAGGCTCTTGACCTTCTTGCAGATCAGTCTACTCAAATGAGGAATGCAATTTTCCAACACCGAATGGTCCTAGATTATTTACTAGCAGAAGAAGGGGGAGTTTGTGGAAAACTAAATGAATCCAACTGTTGCTTACAAATCGATGATAACGGGAAGGTAGTAAAACAGATAACAAAAGGAATGAGAAAACTAGCTCATGTGCCAGTTCAAACCTGGAAAGGATGGGAATTAGACATGTTCTCATGGTTGCCTGGTGGACCATGGATTAAACGCATGTTGTTTTTCTCTCTTTGTGCAGTAGCGGCTCTGATTTTTGTACTATGTATGATACCTTGTTTCATGCAGCTCATTCAGCATGTAGTCAGAAGGATGCAAGTAGTAGCTGTGCCCAGTGACCCAGAATTAGCTACAAGGGGACAAAAGATGATGTCTCTGCAAATTGTTCCGAAACCAAAAATAAGTCAAGAAGAAAAGATCCAATTAATGGTGATACTGACAGAAATAAGTTTAGACCTCATGTCTACGTACCATCAGCATCCAAAAAATATATGGCCATCACTTGTGAAAATCTCTGTTCTGTAGTTTTCCTGAATCTCATGCTAAAGGACCATTTTTTTTCTGTGTAAGTCATCATGTCACCGAATTCATGAATAAACTTCTTAACACCTTAAGAAGCAAGCATTTTCTTTATTCGGCCCCAGGGACATGGGGGATCTCTCCACACAACATGTTTGCCCAATGCAAGATTCACAGAGACTTATATCTATAGAGAATATACATAGTCATTACATTTCCCAGAACTCATTATAATATTCACATCACCCTGGCACATATGCATTAAGTCCGTTAGTGGCTTCATGGAGGGTCTTGGGTCATCCCTAGTGGTGGTCGGAGGTCGCACAGGAGTGAACTCTTGGTGCACTCTTGGTCATTCTTTCCATATGATGCCTTGATTTGGAGTGCCAATTCTGTTTGTCATGCTCTTTGACCACTATGACTGGTTTGAGCTGATAACTCTTTGCGTGGATTGGGAAAGTTAAAGCTTTTTGCAACTCCTCCATTTATTTTATAGAACCATAGAATCATAGAACGGTTAGAGTTGGAAGGGACCTTAAAGATCAGCGAGTTCCAACCCCCCTGCCATGGGCCAGGACACCTCCCACTAGACCAGGTTGATCAAAGCCCCATCCAGCCTGGCCTTGAACACTTCCAGGGATGGGGCACCCACAACTTCCCTGGGCAACCTGTTCAGTTATCACCACCCTCACAGTAAAGAATTTCTTCCTAATATCTAATCTACATCTCCCCTCTTTCACTTTAAAACCATTACCCATCATCCTATCACTACACTCCCTCATAAAGAGTCCCTCCTCATCTGTTCTGTCGGCCCCTTTAAGGTAGTGGAAGGCTGCTATGAGGTCTCCCCGGAGCCTTCTCTTCTCCAGGCTGAACAATGCCAACTCTCTCAGCCTGTCTTCATAGGAGAGGTGCTCCAGCACTCTGATCATCTTTGTGGCCCTCCGCTGGACCTGTTCCAACAGGTCCATGTCCTTCCTGTGCTGAGGACTCCAGAGCTGGACACAGTATTCCAGGTGCGGTCTCACCAGAGCGGAGTAGAGGGACAGAAGCATCTCCTGCAACCTGCTGGACATACTTCTTTTGATGCAGCCCAGGATACGGTTGGCTTTCTGGGCTGCCAGCTCGCACTGCCAACTCATGTTGACCTTCTCATCCACGAGCACTCCCAAGTCCTTCTCCTCAGGGCTGCTCTCCAGCCATTCTCCACCCAACCTGTATTTGTGCCTGGGATTGCCATGACCCAGGTGCAGGACCCTGCACTTGGCCTGGTTGAACTTCATGAGGTTTGCACGAGCCCACCTCTCGAGCCTGTCCAGGTCCCTCTGGATGGCATCCCTTCCCTCCAGCGTGTCGACTGCGCCACCGAGCTCAGTGTCGTCGGCAAACTTGCTGAGGGTGCACTCTATCCCACTGTCCATGTCTCCAACAAAGATGTTGAACAGTACTGGTCCCAGTACTGACCCCTGAGGAACACCACTTGTCAATGGCTGCCACTAGGACATTGAGCCGTTGACCGCAACCCTTTGAGTGTGGCCATTCAGCCAGTTCCTTATTCATCGAGTGGTTCATCTGTCAAATCCAGGACTTTCCAATTTTGAGACCAGGATATCATGTGGGACAGCGTCGAACGCTTTGCATAAGTCCAGGTAGATGACATCTGTTGCTCTGCCCTTGTCTACCAAGGCTGTGGCAATATCTTAGAAGGCCACCAAATTTGTCAGGCACGATTTGCCCTTGGTGAAGCCATGTTGGCTGTCACCAATCACCTCCTTATTTTCCATGTGCCTTAGCAGAGATTCCAGGAGGATCTGCTCCGTGATCTTGCCAGGCACAGAGGTGAGACTGACTTGCCTGTAGTTCCCTGGGTATTCCTTTTTTGCCTTTTTGAATATCGGGGTTATGTTCCCCTTTTTCCAGTCAGCGGGAACTTCACCAGATTGCTACGACTTCTCTAATATAATGGAAAGCGGCTTAGCAACTTTGTCTGCCAGCTCCCTCAGGACCCGTGGATAGATTTCGTCAGGTCCCATGGACTTATGCACCTTCAGGTTCCTTAGGTGGTCTCAAACCTGGTCTTCTCCTACTGTGGGCAGTTCTTCATTCGCAGAGCCCCTGTTTTTGCCTTCCGTGACTTGGGCAGTGTGCTTAGAGCCCTTGCCGGTGAAGAATGAGGCAAAAAAGTCATTCAGTAGCTCAGCCTTATCCATATCCTGGGTGACCAGGTCTCCTGTTTCCTTCTGGAGAGGGCCCACAACTTCCCTAGTCTTACCTTTATCCCTGACATCTATAGAAGTTTTTCTTGTTATCCTTGATGTCCCTGGCCAGATTTAATTCTGTCTGGGCTTTAGCTTGCCTGATCTGGTTCCTGGCCACTCGGACAGTTTCTCTATATTCCACCCAGTCTACCTGTCCTTGCTTCCACCCTCTATAGGCCTCCTTTTTGGTTTTGAGTTTTTCCAGGAGCTCCTTGTTTATCCATGCAGGCCTGTGGAATAATTCCTGAAATATAATTTTTATTTAAAATATATAGCATTGTTCACACATTAAGGAAATGTATAAAATCGAAACGTTTCCAGGGTAGAACACAGCAGCAGCTGGTATGCAAGGAATCTGCTACATCTATGACTCCCTGAACAATATTGCTTGCAAAAGCAACACAGAATATGGAGTGGAGTGAAGATTCCATGGCCAAGCTCTGTGATTACACAGCAGAATGGGAACAAGGTGATCCTATGGAAGTGATAAGCGGCATGATTGCTACCCTGAACCAACAGTCTGTCAAATTTTGATGAAATGCTGTCCTTTGTGCGAACTTTGCTCGTTATAATGTCATTATAATACCAAAACACACCTCCAGCCCAAAGGCTACCCACCTCCAAGGTGCGACCGCTCCTCCTTGAGTCTGCGCCCTGAATTTTTCGTAAACTATACCTTTAAATGCGAGGCGAGAGAATTTTACACCAATCATAATAAAGGTATATACGACTAGGGTCACTCAAACTCCACCTTGAAGGTAAAAATTAGTATAAAAATAGCCCAAGAAAGGGGGGATGCTAGGGAAGACACCATCGTAAACAAGTCAGGGAGGACCCCATCACAGACTGCCTCTGACTCCCGGGACCAGTCGACAGGCTGAGCCTTTCTTCCCCCCCATAGGGACGCCTTTGGGTAAGACTTAGACTATACCGAGTGCTTCCTCGGGGAACTTAGAAATCTCTCTAGAGGGTTACCTGTTACATTTATAGCCAGGCTGTATTGTTTGTAACTTTGTTGCGCACTTTGTACCATTAACATTTTTTCTTTTACTTGCACGTGCTTTGCAGACAGTGTATTTATCACCGGCAAACCATAAGAACCTTTATATCTGTTGCTTAAATAAACTGCACTGTTTAAGTAGCTAGCCATTTCGGTTTCTCACTGAACGTGACCAAACACTAAAGTGCGGCCGTGCTAGTTCATGAGCACAACTAGACTGAAGGTGCAGTCCACTATTAGTGCATCCAGAATCGTGATAGTTTAAAATATATTAAACGCGACTGGACTGATAGTGGTGAATTGGGCATCACTCAGAATTTAAACCCAGCTGCCCCTAGCCTCCCACCTCGGTGAGGAGTGTTAGAACGCAAGGGAGTTTATTTTCTGCCAAAACTATTTTGCCTCTTCACGCAACAAGGCCTCCTGGCTTTTTTGCCTGACTACTTCTTTTTTGGGACGCACCTCTCCTGAGCTTGAGGGAGGTGATCCTTGAATACTAACCAGCCTCCTTGGGCCCCTCTCCCCTCCAGTACTTTTTCCCACAATACCCTGCCAATCAGGTCAAAGTCTGCTCTCCCGAAGTCCAGAGTAGTGAGCTTGCTGCCCTAAGAATCTTGAATTCTACCATTTCATGATCGCTGCAGCTGAGGCTACCCTTAAGTTTGACATTCCCCACCAGTCCCTCCTTGTTGGTAAGGACAAGGTCCAGCATGGCTCCTTTCCTCGTTGGCTCCTCTGCCATTTGAAGAGGAAAGCTGTCATTGACACATTCCAAGAATTTCCTGGATTTCTTGTGCCCTGCTGTGTTGTCCCTCCAACAGATATCGGGGTGGTTGAAGTCCCCCATGAGGACCAGGGTCTGTGAACACAATGCTGCTCCTATCTGTCTACAGAGGGCCTCATCCGCTCTGTCTCCCTGGTCAGGTAGTCCGTAGC